>NW_020954557.1:19746533-19893060 GCF_900497805.2 Vombatus ursinus
CTTTCTTTCTTTCTTTCTTTCTTTCTTTCTTTCTTTCTTTCTTTCTTCCTTCCCTTTCCCTCTGTCCACATAGGATATCATACTCTTACCTGTGGGTCTTGAAATCCCCTATCATGCAGGTAAAAGTTGGGGAGGAGAGAAAGACCTCTCAGGTCAACCAGGCAATGAACTCATTGAGAAAAGAAGAGGAGCATCCTAGAGGTCAGTAGACAATAGCTTCCAGAATTTTGATTGAGTGGTAAATACGGATTGAGTGAATTGCAAAAGAAGAGAGGTAACTGAGTGATGGTGTTAGAGGGTGAGCTTAGAAGTGGCAGTGAGGTGCACAGAATGTTACAACTTCTCTTACCTTGAGGGAGACAAAGGGTAGGAGTAAAAGTGCAACCAGTGCTGGAAAGGGGGTCCATGTAAGGTAAGCCACCAAGAGGGAGGCCACTCTCAGTGAGAACCAGAAGATGGAAGGAGTGAGAAAGGAAAAGTTTTAAGATGTAATCAAGTTTATTAGCTATGGAGCAGGCATTTCAGAAATCAACTTAGAAATAGTGGGTAGTTTTAGAGTGAGACATTGTGAGAATGGAATAGGCTGAGGAGAATGGGAATATGGGAGCAGGGGGACAGAGAATGAGGTTTGAATAATGACACCTGGGGGTTCAGAATCACTGGGTGAGATTGGGAAGGTATGAATGGATGGTAGTTTATCAAACATTGAGGAATGAATGTAAGTAGGTAACAAATATCATTAGGACTGTGGACTCAGGGTAGAGCTTTCTCAGACCACAAGCGAGCTTGGGCAAGAGTTACAGTTTGTGGAGCTGATAAAATAGTTTTTCTCTTTGTTGAGGTAGGCAGACCAGACCAGACCAAAACTCCAGGGGAAAGATCAGCAAGTAATGGTGTTTTACTCCATCTCCTGCAGGCAGAACAAGGCCAAGTGAGGATGTATACTGGTGATGGAATGATTGATGTGTTTCTCTGTCCCCTGCAGTAAGGAAGGATCCACTGTAAGCAGGAAGATGCTAGCAAGGGGAAGGGGAAAAAAAGCAAACAATATATACAACAGCTGAACTCCATTTCCTTCCTAAATTATGCGACTAAATCCTGGAATTGCTGATATCCATGGTACATCCCTAGAATTCTTCACTCTCCTCATTCCCCCCTGAGAAGTTTCTTTCCTAATGATCTGACATCATTCAGATATTCGAAGCCTGCTGGGAAGAGGTAGTTCTGAGGTTTGCAGGCTCAATTAGATGGCTCTGACAATGCTTAGGGGAGACTAGTTGCAAGCGATTTCAGAGTTCTGAGAGCACCCACCTACAGAGGTCCTAGTGGTTCAAGAGAAGATTGACCAGAAGGGGTAAACTTTGGGGATATGATAGAAGAAAGAGAGTCATTTTGTTAAATAGGATATAGCAACTCTTAAAGCTTCTTTGTCTCATGACCTCTTGATCATGCTTCTGTCACTTTCTTCTCACTTTGGCATTTTATATCCGTATCAGATAACAACTACTGAGGTCCTTCTAACTTCTCTAGGTCTGTTCACAGTTGGATTTATGTGTATCCTTCCTTGCTTTTACACCTATTGATATCCTATTTTTACCAGCCACAACTTGCCTGACAAATGGATTTGCCCAACTTTAATCTAAGCTTATCTGAAAGAGAAATCTTGTTATAGATGATTGTCTTTGTGATTAATGTATTGTACTACACACATTAGTTATAGACTTCTGAAGGATTTTGAATGAAGACAATAACTTTAAAAAGATGAAATTAAGAAAACAATATAGCAATTCCTTTTCAAAAGCCCCTTTCAGCTATGAAGTTTGTACTGTACCTCACAGTCATTTTTTAAAAAGCTTTTACATCTCATCCTACTAATTAGTTGAAATTAGAGACATGCTCTTTAGTCATATTATTAAGCTGTAATTGAACCAAGGAGGTAACTGTGGGTAACTGTAAAGTCATTATCAATTCATAGCATTTATATGAAAAGACCTGGAGTCTTTTATTGAGCAGATTTGGTTCAGCAGGGGTTGCACTTGTATGATGATTTAATAAGCCTGGCATTATCAGAAAATATGATAGACACAGCTGCTGAAGACAAATAAAGTGGGAAGTAATGACAAATTATACTTAGTATGCCAGAAAAGGGGGGGAAAGGGGGACAAATTATTAGATAGCTTTCCAGGGGTTCCATATAAAAATCCAACTGAGTTCTAGATAGAGAATCACAAACTTCTACCCAAAGAGTCTTTTAAACTCAGTGATAACTATCGTTATCATCGCAATATCAGTGAAAATCTTTTCATTCCACGGTTTTGTTTTGATTTATTTTTCAAAAGAAGAAACTTGACCTTCACATCTGCACAATCATCAAAAAATGTATGCTGCCTTTCATGCTTGGAGTAGAGGATGAATTTGGAGGTAGGAACAGATCGGACAAAACTTCCCAATCCCTCAAGCACTTTGTAGGATGAATCGCAAATCTGTTTCTTTGACAAACATTAATCCACCAAATATAGGGTAAAAATATTAAGTCATTGCTCTATGGTCTCTGAGGTAATATAAAAAGAAAATAAAACTACTCTGAAATGGGTTACAAGTTTTTACAAGGTAAGCAATGTGAGAAAAATCATCTCTATCAGAAGAAAGCGCAGAGAGTTACAAACCTGAATTATCTCATAACATATGAAAAAACATAGACTTCCTTTCTACATTTAACAATCTTGTCTCATATTTGTTAAAAATCTTTAATTTCCATGTCCACATCCCTCATTTTCATCTCTACATGTTTATTTACTGTACTCACTTCCATTACCAATTCCAGGAAGAAAAAAAAGACTCATCTAATTAACTAGTTAGTGGGTTATTCCAAGTATACAATTCAATTCATCCATATTAATTATCTGTCCTAATTTAATTTTTATATCCAAATTCTAACGTCCAATATCCTAGTTAATCTTTCTAATTTCATGTTATTTATAGTTATGAGATATATATTAATCAAATCATTCACAAAATTATTTCATCCAAATCATTGATAAGAATGTCAAACAGGACAGAGTCAACAACAGAAACCTATAGGACTCCATTAGAGACTTCCATCCAGGTTGACATTATATGTATACATACACACACACACACACACACACATACATATATATATATTATATCACACATACACACACATACATATATATATATGTGATGAATAACACTATTCTCTAGTTCTCTCTATAAATATGCATTGAATCTTCAGCTGCATTGATAGTGACTTTGGAACCAACTATCACGGTCTTCTATTTCATCCTAATCTTTTCAGTTAAAAGCACAGTCCTGGACACTTAATAAATGTACAATTATTCATCTTGATTCAACAACAAGTCAAATATAACTTTAGAATATGTATTCCTCTTCTTCAGTTGTTGGTCACTCTGTCACAGTACTTTAGCTTAAAAAATACCTCTCTGCCAAATTAGGTGGTTTCAGCTTTGAAGAAGACTGTATCTGGTCATTCAATAACCTGTAAACTCTGGAGGACATCAAAAAAGAAAATAAAATCTATATGTACATATATGTAAATATTATATATATGTATACATACATAATCTCTGTTTTTCTCTATTCACACGTAGATGTATACATATACAGGAGGGAGACAGAAACAGAGATAGAAGAAGAAACAGAGAGGTGTGTATGTTCTTTAGACAGTTTCTGCTTCAGCAGGTACTGAATGGGATTCTGTGTTTCCTTCAAAATCTGACATTTTGATTCATGATAAGGAGTCAGATCTATGATACAAAACTTAAATGAGCAATATAATGGTTAGAGTAGGGAAAATCATTGTGAAGTGGGTTCATGGAGTAACTGAAACCTTGCTGAACTGCACCCATACCCCTCAAAATAAGTTAGAGGATGATTGGGTAGAAGAGAAACAGAGAAGCAGGGATTTGAAACATGAGATGACATGAATGTGAAACAAAGGTCATAAACTCTCATTGCTAAGCACCTCTTTTAAGTTTATTAGAGTTTCAAGTTCATTTGCTTGGGTATAATGCTAAGCTGTCAGGGATAAGACAGAAATTGTAAGTAATTTAATCTTACTAATCAAAATATTAGGGGAATTTGGGGGACTTTCCATGGTGGGTTGAAAATGACAGTGGGCTTAAGGGGATAAAAAATATATTTATACTTTTTATGACCTTTTTGTGTACAAGTCCAACATGGCAATGGCCCAACCAACTAAAACAACTGCAGCATTTTGACTGAGGCAGTGTAACCAAAGGTCCATAATACACTTTCTCTTTCTTCAGGGATATTGGATAGAAGATCCTTCTGAAAGAACATTGAACATAGATTTTAGAAACTGCTGCAAATAAGCTATAAGACTTTAGGTATCACTTTTCCCTCTCCAGACCGTAGTATGAGTGGATTGGACTAGATTATTGTCATAATCCTTTCCATATTAAATATCATGTTATTCTGTTAGATTTATTTTATAAGCCTATTCCATATACTTGGATTATATCTTCTTTTTACCTCCTAATATTTTTTTTTATTTTTAAAAAATGGGGATAGAAATGGGGGAGGGGGAAAGTAGGCAGGGTATAATAATTTGCAGATAGAGCACTGGAGTCTGGAAGACCTGAGTTCAAATCCAGCCTCAGACACGTACCGGCTGCATGACCCTGGGAAAGTTACTCAACTTATGTTTGCCTCACTTTCTTCGTCTGTTAAATGGGGATTATAACAGCACCTACCTCCCGTGGTTGTTGTGACGATCAAATGAGATATGTGTAAAGCACTTAGCACAGTGCTAGCACATATTAATCATTATATAAGTGTTAGATATTACTATTACTTAAGTGCCCTAGTCTTGTACCATTCTTAAATCAGTGAGATTTTTGCTCTCATTTACTTAAAGAAAGGTTACTTACCAATAGGTACATGGCAACATTCTTTAGAGAAATAATTATAGCACACATGTGTATAGCATTTTAAGGCTTTCATTGGGTTTTCCTCTCTGAAACCAAAAGTAGTAGGTAGCACAATTAAATTGAAATCCAAGACTTCTAATATTTCTCTGATTTTTAGCAGTCATGTTGTTTTTAAAGGTATCTTGAAAATATTACTTTGTGTGTTATGTGTGTGTTTTTGATAGAATGACAAAAGAGAACACTTTTCACATAAAGTCAGAACTAAATAGTTGGAAAAACATCAGTTGCTCATAGGTAGGCTGAGCTAATATACTAAAAATGACAGTTCTACCTAAATTAATTTACTTATTCAGTGCCATACCAATCAAACTACCAAAAATTATTTTATAGAGCTAGAAAAAACAATAACAAAATTCATCTGGAAGAACAAAAAGTCCAGAATGTCAAGGTCAAGGGAACCAATGAAAAGAAATACAAGGGAAGGTAGCCTAGCTGTACCAGATCTTAAATTGTATTATAAAGCATCAATCATCAAAACTACTTGGTACTGGCTAAGAAATAGAGTGATGGATCAATGGAATATGTTAGGTATACAAGACACAACAGGCACAACAGTCAATGACTATGCTAATCTATTATTTGATAAATCCAAAGATTCCAGCTTCTGGGATAAGGAATCACTATTTAGCAAAAACTTCTGCAAAAACTGGAAAAATATATGGCAGAAAGTGGGCACAAACCAACATCTTAGACCCTGTATACCAAGATAAAGTCAAAATAGATACATGATTTAGATATAAAGACTGATACTAAAAGCAAACTAGAAGAACAAGGAATAGTTTACCTTTCAGATCTATGGAGAAGGGAATAATTTATGACCAGACAAGAAATAGAGAAAATTTATGAAATGCAAATATATCATTTTGATCACATTAAATTGAAAAGTTTTTGCACAAATAAAGCCAATGCATCCAAGATTAGGAGGGAAGCAGAACACTGGGAAACAATTTTTACAAGCAGTGTCTCTGATAAAGGCTTCATTGCTAAAATATATAGAGAACTGGGTAAAATTTATAAGAATACAAGCCATTCCCCAATTGAGAAATGATCAAATGATATGAACAGGCAGTTTTCAGAGAAAGAGACTAAAGCTGTCTATAGTCACATGACAAAATGTTCTAAATCACTATTGATTAGAGAAATGCAAATCAAAACAACTCTGAGGTACCATATCCCACTTATCAGATTGACTAACATGACAAAACAGGACAATGATAAATGTTGCAGAAGATGTGGGAAAATTGGAACACTAATGCATTGTTGGTGGAGTTGTAAACTGATCCAACAATTTTGGAGAGCAATTTGGAACTATGCCCAAAGGGCTATAAAATTGTGTATACCTAGCAATAACACTACTAGGTCTGTATCCCAGAGAGAGCATAAATCTGGGGAAAGGACCCAAATGCACAAAAATATTTATAGCAGCTCTTTCTGTGGTGGCAAAGAATTGAAAATTGAGGGGATGCCTATCAATTGGGGAATGGCTAAACATGTTGTGGTATATGAATGTAATGGGATACTATTGTGCTATAAGAAATGATGAGCAGGCAGACTCCAAAAGAACGTGGAAAGACTTACATGTACTGATTTAGAGTGAAATGACCAGAAACAGGACAACAACGTACAGTGACAGCCCCATTGTGGGATGACTAACTTAGACTTGGTTCTTCACAGCAATGCAAGAATCTAAGACAACTCCAAAAGATTCACAATGGAAATTGCTAAATACACCCAGAGAAAGAACTATGGAGGCTGAATGAAGATGGAAGCATACTAATTGTTCTCCTTTTCCTTTGTTGTTTTGTTTTATTGCTTCATTCTCCTGGTTCCTCCCATTAGTTCTAATTTTTCTTAACATCATGACTAATGGGAAAATATGCTTAATATGAATGTATAAGTAAAGCCTATATCAGATTGTATGCCATCTTGGGGGGTGAGGGGGCAAAGAAGTGGGGTGTGGAGAAAATTTACAACTCAAAATCTTATGAAAGTGAATGTTGAAAACAAAAATTAATTATCAAAAAAAGAATGACAAAAGAGATATGATTTGCAAAGACATTAAAAGATGTTGCTTAAATTTAAAATTCTCTTTCCTTTAAGATTTCAACTTAGGAGATTTAGTAGAAAAAAAATCAGCAGCTCCAGTTGGTCCTTTAGGTCTCCATTGGGGATTATAGGCATTGTGAGGGTGCTGACAGCTGGGTGGCCCTCACCCAGGAGGAGGAGAAGGACAGAAAGACCATAGAAACAAGGCCTTCAGGTGAGGTGACAGCAAAAATTGGACAAAAGAAGTAGCTCCTGATTAGTTCTTCCATTCATTCCCTTTCTCTTTTTCAGCTCCAAATATTTAACTCTTTTTCTTCTTAAAGAGGTTCAATTCTAGCCTAAAACAAATACAGTACTAGCTGGATAACCCTAGGCAAGTCATTTAACATCTCTTAGCCTTAGTTTCTTTATCTATAAAATAGAATAATAGCAATTGTTTCATGGGATTGTTGTAAGATATAAAAGATATATATATATATATATATAAAAGTATATATATATATATAAAGTATAAAAATGTGTTTTGCACGAATTAAAGCACTCTAAAAATGTCAGTTATTATTTTAATACTTCTTTAGTTGTTGTTGTTGTTGTTATTTGTCCTTCATTCTTGAGGAGAGCCACCACATAGGAAGATGACTTGCAAGTGAATTGGATTTAAGTGAGGGAGGGCTGTGCAAAGTCACCAGTCTCACTCTCCCCAGAGCCATTTGTGTCCAGTGGCAAGACAGAGATCAGGATGACTGGAGATGGCTTTGGATTCAGTGGGAGACCTTGACTTTTTTAAGCTTCTTTAGGTAGGCCCTGGATGACAACAAGTTGCTATTTTCAAGAAAAAAAAAAGAAAACACAGTATAAAAGTTGTAAAAAATAAATCGTACCAGGAAACTACTTTTTTCTTCTAGATGTGGGAGGGAAATATTGAAGGGAGAGACACATGATAAATAGAACATTATTTCTTTTTGTTTTGTGAAAGAATAATAATAATAAATATGCTGACTTTCCTTACTCTTTAGCCAAATTCCATCTACCCAATCCTCTTAATTTGCATGGGGAATAGTTTGTTGATCCAATAGAATAAATAAGTATGGTCCATATTTAAGTAATTAAATTATTTCAAAAAATTCAATTAAGTTACTCAATTTAAAAATTAATTAAATTAAATTATTTCTTATAATGATGACAAAATAACCCCAATTTGGAAGTGAAAAACAAAGGGAAAGGTTTCATTGTATTTTTCTTTTTGTACTCAGACTTAATGGAAAAATTATAATATTTCTATTTGTCAAATAGGAATAATAATTAAATTTACAGGGAGGCTTTGCCTCCCCTGTAAGATCCTTATATGAATCTGCATATGAACATGCGAAGTGCTTTAAATTCTTAGGAATAACAACATTTATTCACATTTAAATAATAATTGAAGATTTACCATTTCCTCACAGCAATAGTGTGAAAAGTGTGGCTTCTGTGAAGTAAATAAAAAATAATTATTATAAGCCACAAAGTGCAAAGAAGAATCTGTGATTGAGAGAGATTAATAACTTTCTCATATTCAAACAACTAGTAAGTATCAGAACCAGGACTTGAATTCCGATCTCCTGACTCAATTTCTGGTTTTCTTTCCTCTCCCCATGCCAAAGTCACTCTTGAAATTTTATTCATTCAAAGTAGTCATTAGTAATCACTAATCTTTCTATTGTTGTTAAGTTGTTTTAGTTGTGTCCAACTCTGTGTGACCCCATTTGGGGTTTTTTTGGCTAAGATGCTGGAGTAGTTTGACATTTCCTTTTCCAGCTCATTTTACAGATGAGGAAACTGACGCAAACAGGGATAAGTCATTTGCCCAGGGTCACACAGCTAGTACAGTCTGAGATCAAATTTGAATTCAGGTCCTCCTGTCTCCAGGGTTGGTACTCTATCCAGTCCATCACCTATCTTTAATTAAGGTAGCTTTTCTCCTTAAAATAATTATGGCCATAATTAATATAATATTAATTAACATAATATGCCCATAACTACAGTGTTCTGTATTAGGAAGGATTTTTAAAACTCTAGTAGGTTTAGACATTTCAGATTTAGCAAAACTTTTTGCTTCTCCATGGTACCCAAAAAACTCTCAAAGAAAGACTTTATTATCTATACCTCTTCATGCCCAATCCCATCCAGTATTCACCAATCCCCATTCCCCAAATCTCCAAATGATATCAAAGAAGCTATGGTGAAAGTTTGAAAAAACAGAAATCATTGTATTAAGAAAATAGCATTGGACTTGGATTCAGAGCCCAGGGTTCAAATTACTAATCTGTCATACCACTGGTTCTAAATTTACTCATCAGGAAAATCAGTGGATTGGATTTGGTGATTGTTGAAGTCCCTTCCATTTTTACCAATTTATGAGTCTGTGTTGGAGAGGAAAAATAATGCTCACCTCTTTCTTCTAGTTTTTATCTCCATCCACTTAGATAGCATAATACATACCAGTTAGGTAACAAGGAATTTGGTTGCCAACTTGTTGATGCTCTTTTATATACAATCTTCTCAACTTCTGGACGCCCTGATTACTCTGATTATACCTAGGCACCCCAGCAAATACAATTAGACATGTTTTACAATAACTCTCATATATGGCAAGACTTCAAAATATCACTGGCTTTTGTTTTAAATAATGAAAAATTAAACTTTTCTGTGAGTTTCACTTCAAATCATCAGATTAGTTGTATAAACTCCCAGTAACCAGCAAAATAATCTTCTAAGCACATAGCCAAATGGCTCAATTTTCCCCAGTTCTTTCATTATTTAAGGGGAGAAGGGAAAAATAAGTAATACGTGAAGAACATATGCATCACTGCAGTCCTTAAAATTTAGTACTTCCTTGTCTCACCTCTACTCAGTGTTTCCAAAGATGAAGGATTCACAAAGGAAAACATCTGGCAGAGCATAAACCCATTCTCTGTCAAGATCCTCTTTCTGTGATCTGGAAAAAGTACAGAACAAGTAAAGAAAGAGAACATAATGACAGATTTCATTTTGTCACTAAAGATTCTTTGAAGTTACTCATTAATCTTTTAGACATTTCTGGCATATTAATGTCCAGCTCTAGAATACTAATATCATTCCTAACTATGAATGAGGGGAATTGCTGGCTTTTAAAGTCCTCTCTGTAACTCAGCACTGTGATAACTCTTCTTATTTGAGTCATATGTGAAAAACAGGCAACCCACAGAACTGTTTAACTGGCTGTTTTTCTGGGTTTTACTATCCCTGTGGCCTGTCAGGTGCTTTGTTTTATTCTACAGGAATTTTTTCCAGAGAAGGGTCCAAGCAAGATAGGAACCTGAGAAGGGTTTTGGGCCCAGATGATCAACATGATTTTTCATAAGGAAGGTCAAATGAGTTTGAACATATGAACAAAATCCCACAACAGTGAATGGCATTTACAGAGAAGGGTTCTGTATAAAGTAATTATTTCCATGGCCCTGTGTTATGCATAATCCTATATAACAATTCTTTCTCTAGTCTTCAACCACAGTTACTGAAAAAAGTGCCTTCATGTTCTTTGTGTGGTAGTTAAGGAAGAGGAAAGAAGTTAACCAAACACTGAACAAAGCTCTTTTTAGCTCCCTTGTTTATCAAATAAAAATTACTTTTCAATTCCCAATAACCAGCTATATCTTAAACATCTTAACCAAAAACAAAGAATCAAACAATCAGAATAATCATCCCAAAGTACCCATCAAGGGAAAAATACACATAAGATTCTAAATAGAGGAAGTAGGGTCTGCTGTGGGTTGCCTCCATCTTTCTCAACCACATCGAAGCATTTGTTTTCAATTGATTCAATTCTCCAAAGGAAGGTTAATGTTAGTTGGGTTTCATCTTTAGATCATTTATACTGGGAATGTGGATTATAGACGTGTGCAATCAGAGGCCATAGAGGAGCGGGTTTGAATCTTGCCTTTGACATTTGCTAACTATGTGACCCTAGGTGCTCAGTCAACCAACAGGTATTTCTCATGATGTGATGGGCAGTGTGCTACGGCTTAGGGTTACAAAGACAAAAATAAACAGTCCCTACCCTCAAGGAATTCACATTCTCATGGGGCAAACAACACACACACATTTAAGTATGTGCATAATATATACAAAATTATTTCAAGATAATTTTGGAAGGCAGAACACTAACAACATGCTGAGAAAGGAAGAGATTTGAAGGAGACCAGGGATTCTAAGAGGTAAGGGTGAGGAAGCAGTGAATTCTGAGAGTGGGGAATAGCCAGTGCAAAGGCAGGGAGATGGCATATGGAGTACTGTGTATGCATATGGAAGAACAAGTAAGTTGGTGGATCACAGTGTGATTTAACCTCCCTGAGCCTCAGTTTCCTCATCTAAAAAATAAGGATACTATATCATACCCACGTCAAAAGGGTTATTGTGAGGATCAAGTACATATGAATTTTTTTCAAAATTAGAGCGCCTTAGCATTTTAGTTACTATCATTAACCAAACAATTTTGAGGTCCCAAGGAGTTAGCTGTAATGGGCTTTTACTGGTACGCAAAGCTAATCCTAATCATCTCCAGGATGCTAAACATTTCAGAACATCAGAAATGTTTTTTTTTTCCATTTTGTAATAGACCTTACATAATTCTCTCTGGAAAATTTAAACTATGTAATTAATGCTCATCAAGTATTCCTTCTGAGCTCATCATAATTTCCTGGAAAAAAATTAATACAGATCCTATGTAAGGAGATCTGTTGCAATGTGAACAATACCCTTTATAGAGTGTGATGATAACCAGGAGAATATTATTTTATCTTCACTGTTTAAAAGTTAAAGAGGAGGTGAATTTATATTCTATGTGTGAAACAATAATTTTGGCTAATAATTCTTAGTCACTAGGGAAAAATACAAACAAACATGAGGTGTGAACAGGAACACATCTTACCGCCATATTATCTGATTAAGTCAGTCATTGGATAGGCATTTTCTAGAAAATTCAGGGAATGAAAGGAATGACACTAACATAAATAATAGTTCCTGCACAAAACAGAAGAACCTATAATATGCTTCAGTACAAGTATATCTCTAAATATTGGGGTACATTTCCTAGGCACTCCAGAAGGATATGCTAATGGCTTTTTCATGAAAATGGAGTCAAGCATACCGTCGTACAATGAGTAATAAGTGTCTATTCTTCACAAAACACTGTGCTAGGTGGGATTAACAAGATGAAATCTACGTGATCTGTCCTCTGGGAGTTTACCAGGGGGTTAAAATACCAATACAGACAGATAAAGGCAAAATATTGATGCAAAATGAATTCAACATAATTTTAGAGGTGGAAACGAATCAAGAAAGGTATCATATAGGAAATGGCACTTGTACTGAGCCTTGAAAACTGTGGATTCCAAGAGGCAGAGGTGAGAGGGCAGAACGGTCTAGGCGTGGGGACAACTTGTGAAAAATCATGGAGGTAGGAAATGGATATACCATGCCACTAAAGCTTCTCGTTTTTAGAGAAGTCCAAGCTGTTTGCATTTATTTAAAATGTGGTACTTCAAAAATAGGGATGTTAACCATTGAGTCTTGGCCAGTCTAATTGGTTAATTTATATTCTGCCTTTCTTAGGTCCCCCTATAGTACCACTGAAGAAATATTTTTTTTTGACCCTGTATAGTGCTGCTGTGTTTTGTTAATCATTTATCATGTCTCACCCAAAAGATGCCTACATTCCTGCAGCAAGCAAAGCAATCCTACATTGAGTATATGTTGTAAATTGGTTGTCACAGTTCCCCTTTTTTTTTAATGCCTTGAAACCCTTCAACTTGTAAGGTGATATCTAAATTTAGTATTATCATAATCCGATATTTCAGAAGATGCCAGTGGCAGCAGGAAATGTTTACTTGATTGGAGCTATTGACCCATAGCTCAGCGAAAGGAATCAGATGCTAAGTGAGAGAACACCAGCCCCATTCAGTGCAAAATGTAAGATTCTTTCTAATGTTGCTGTCTAGCCCAGAAGACAACAGGTCTCACAATGAGCTACTTTGTCTTTCCATTCGTGTTAGATGGAGTGCCAATGTTCTGTGTACTACAATGTGTGTTCCTAATTAAAACAGTGTAACTTTCTCAACTGTGCTTAAAAGGACAGGGTAAGCTATCAGCCTAAAAAGCATTTCTGAACATTTGTCTTAAGTTTTCATTTCAAGCTTTTTATTTGGATTGTTCCCCCCTCCAGTTGTCATTGTTTTTGTCATGCAAACAATTTAATACACAATGTGAACACTTTCTAATGTAATTTAGTATCACCTGTACAGTTAATGTATGGCAGCCAAAATCTGACATAAGGATTATACAAATAGTTATGCAAACACTGGGACTTAGACTCAGAACTTCAGATCAAAAATCTATTAACCATGAGAAAGGGGAGCAGATGATTAGAAAATTCACAGATGTGTCTTTGTAAGGGTGAGCTCAAAAAGAAAAATTTGAGTATTATGAAATAACAGCACCAGCATGACTTCTTTACCTAAGGGTGTTTCAGTGAATTCGGTAAGTTCCCTAGTTCAGACAAATTTGGTGGAAGCCAGTATACAGGATGTTTTAGAAGAAATGTCATCATTATTTTCAAGTATATATGGAAAAGTGAAATTATACTGAGTAAATTATGTCTAAATAGTAAAATTTCTGTGCATACATAAGATTCATTTATGTGTTATTACGTACTGTTAGTAACATCTTTTGGAGACGCAAAGACCAAACAAAGCTAGAGTCCTTAAAAACGTATTATTTTCTCATAAATAGGCATAGCCAGCCACAAGAAAATTATGAACTAACAACTTGTTTTGGTTGTTGTTTCTCCTCACTTTCTGTGTCCTTTTACTATTTAAGGCCGCCCCTTCCAAACAGAATTTTGCAGAATCATTCTCTCTCTTTCCCCATCCCATCTAACCATGAATTCCAGTTAGATGTCAGATAAAAAATATGTTTAAACAAATTCACCTAAAGTATGAAGAAATGATAACCCCTTAATGTGTTCTAAAAGGAATACTTCTTACAAATTTTATATCTGAAAGGAAGGAGTGTAAAGTTAGAATTTCAACACAGATATTTTTGGGAGAAGCGTTGGGTAGTCTTCAATAACATGACTTTAACAACCAGAGAAAACATGGCATAGTTGATAGGCTATCATAACAGAAAGATTCAAATCCCACCTCAGATAATAGCAGTCACTTAGCCTATCTGCCTCAGTTTCCTCATCTGTAAAATAAGGGGATTGTATTGGATATTCTCTAACATATCCTTCAAATTCCAACTCTCTGATGCTATGATCCTTCTTCTTTGTGTAAGAATTATGATATACACATGAAGCACATGTTGTAGTAATATTAATACTCTGGGACATAAGATGACCAGGCACTTTTCAAAAGAAGGCATTCTTCCAGGCTCATAGTAGTTTGCCTTTCTTTCTTGTAGTACTCCTTACTTAAGCTTATCTTTATGAAAGAAACAAAGAGGTAAACAGAAAGAATAGTGCCACACAGAACTGTTGCTAGTTTTGTGTATGTATAATAGTAGGAATTGTGGGGAAGGGTTGAAATATGTTTACAGGGCCATACAAGTAATTCTTTTCAATGATCATTGTGAAATGTGTTTTTTCTTTTTTTTCTTTTCTTTAATATTTAATTTTTCCCAATTCTCTGTAAAATAATTTTAACATTTTTTTTTAAATTTTGAGTTCCAAATTCTCTCTCTCCCTCGTTTCTCTTCCCCTTCATTGAGAACACAAGCAATTTGATATAGGTTATTCATATGTAGTCATGCAAAACATATTTCCATCAGTCAGTTTGTGAAAGAAAACAGAAACCAAAAAAAACCCCAAGAAAAATAAAATAAAAAAGCATGCTTCGATATGAATTCAGACTCTATCAGTTCTTTCTCTGGAGATGGACAGATTTTTCATTATAAGTCCTTCAGAATTGTTTTGGATCGTTGTATTGCTGAAGATAGCTAAGTTATTCATAAGTTGATCATTGCACAATATTGCTGTTGCTGTATACAATGGTCTCCTTGTTCTGCTCATTTCATTTTGAATCAGTTCATGTAAGTTTTTTCAGGTTTTTTTTTTTCTGAGAGCATTCTGTTTGTCATTTCTTATAGTAAAATAGTATTCTATCACAATCATATACTACAACTTGTTCAGCCATCCCATAATTGATGGCCATCCCCTCAATTTCCAATTATTTGCTGCTGTGAAAAGGGCTGCTATAAATATGTGTGTACATGTAGGTCATGTTGTTTGCTTGTTTGTTTGTTTTTGTTTGTTTTTATCTCTTTAGAATACAGACCAACTAGTGGTATTGCTTGATCAAAGGGTATACATGGTTTTATAGCACTTTGGGTGTGGTTCAAAATTGCTCTCTAGAATGGTTGAATCAGAATACAACTCCACCAACAATGCATAAGTGTCTCAGTTTAACCATATCCTCCCCAACATTTGTCATTATCCTTTTCTGTCACATTAGCTAATTTGATAGATATAGGGTATCAGAGTTGTGGTAATTTGCATTTCTCTCATCAATAGTGATTTAGAGTATTTTTATGTGACTGATAGCTTTGATCACATCATCTGTTCATGTCCTTTGACAATTTATCAATTAGAGAATAGCTCTTATTTTTTTTATAAATTTGACTCATTCTCTATATAACTGAGAAATAATGCCTTTATCAGAGAAACCTGCTTTTTTCTGTCATAATTACTGTGTATTTCCCTCCATCCTGTTTTGCCCCTGATTTTCTTACTTCTTTTCTACTTTCACTCTGTCCTTTCTCAAAAGTGTTTTGCTTCTGACTCTTACCTCCTATAATCTGCCATGCCTATCAGCCCTGATCCCTCCTATCCCCTTCCACTTCTACTTTCCTCTAAGGTAAGATAGATTTCTATACCCAACTGAGTATGTATGCTATTTTCTCATTGAGCCAATTTTGATAAGAGTAAGTTTCAAGCACTGCTGCCCACCTTCCCCATATTCCCCTCCACTGTAAAAGCTCTTTTGCACTTCCTTTATGTGAGATAATTTACCCCATTCTACCTCTCCCTTTCCCTTTCTCCCAGTTCCTTTCTTTTCCTCACTCTTTAATTTTGTTTTTTTAGCTATCATCCTATCACACTCAAGTCAAACCATGTCCTTTGTCTATGTATATTTGTTCTCACTGCCCTGATAATGAGAAAGTTCTTAGGAGTTACATGTATCATGTTCAATGTATGAATGTAAACAATTTAACCTTATTGAATCCCTTATGATTTCCCTTTCCTACTTTTTTTTTTGTTTCTCTTTAATTCTTATATTTGAAAGTCAAATTTTCTATTCAGTTCTGATCTTTTCCACCAGGAAATCTTGAAGTTCTCTGTTCTGTTCAATGTCTATTTCCCTCCCTGAAAGATTATACTCAGTTTTCCTGAGTAGGTGATTTTTAGTTGTAATTCTAGCTCCTTTGTCCTCCAGAATGTCATATTTCAAGCCCTCTAATACTTTAACACAGAAGCTGCTAAATCTTGTGTGATCCTGACTGTGGTTCCACCATATTTTAATTGTTTGTTTCTGACCACTTGGAATGTTGTCTTCTTGACCTTGGAAGCTCTGGAATTTGGCTATAATATTTCTGGTAATTTTCATTTTGGGATCTCTTTTAGGAGATGATCAGGGAATTCTTTCAATTTATTTTTCCCTCTAGATCCAAGATATCAGGACAGTTTTCCTTTACAATTTCTTGAAATATGATGTCTAACCCCTTTATTATCTCTCCTCAACCTATTTTCCTGGTCTTTTGTTTTTCCAATGAGATAGTTCACGTTTTCTTTCATTTTGCCCATTGTTTTGATTTTGTTTAATTTTTCTTGATGTCTCATGAAGTATTAGCTTTTACTTGTCCAGTTCTAATTTTTAAGGAATCATTTTCTTCAGTGAACTTTTGACCTTCCCTTTCCGTTTGGCCAATTCTACTTTTTAAGGAGTTCTTTTCTTAAGTGAATTATTGTATGTCTTTCTCCATTTGGCCAATTCTGGTTTTGAAAGAATTCTCTTTAGTAGACTTTTGTGCCTCTTTTACTATTTTGTCTATTCTGGTTTTTAAGGTGTTATTTTCTTTAATATTTTTGTGCCTCCTTTACCAAGCTGTTAAGTCTTTTTTTTGTTATTTTCTTGAATTATTCTCATTTATTTTACCCATTTCCCCTCTACCTCTTTTATTTGATTTTTAAAATACTTTTTGAGTTCTTCCATTGGTTCTTTTTAAGCCTGAGGCCAATTCACTTTTTTTTTCTTTGAGGTTTTGGATATAGCAGTTTTCACTTTGCTGTCTTCTTCTGAGTTTGTGTTTTAATTTTCCCTGTCACCAGAGTAACTTTCTATTGCCAATATTTTGGTTGCTTCTGCTCATTTTTCTAGCCTTTTTAGTGACTTTTAAGTCTATTTTAAATTGGGGCTTTGCTTTCAGTATGAAGAGGGCATTATCCCCAAGCATCAGTCCTTTATTGCTGCTGCTTTCAGAGTTAGTTCTGTGGGTCTGTAGATTTTCAATTTTTCCAAATTGTTATAATCTAAGGACAAGTGTGGCCACTGTTCCCCTGGCCAATGAGTGACTACAAGCACTCTTGTTCACCCTTAAATGTGACCATGTCCCTTCTTGGCCTAGGATTGCAACCTGGATCTGCATATGGTCATTGCAACAGAGTATTACACCTAGTGCCAGCAAAGGGACCCCTGTAATCTCCTTCCAACCAATTGGCCAACTCCCTCACAGGTTGTGGGCTCCACAAGCTGTCACTATAGCCCCTGATTTAGTCGTTCCCTGTTGCTGCTTTGCTGGGGCCTGGCCTATGCTGGCACAGCCTACATTAGTGCAGCCTAAGCTGGACTGCACCTACTCTCACCCTGATGCAACAGATCCTTCCCACCCAACTTTTAAAGTTGTTTTAAGTTGGAAAGTTGTTTCACCCTATCCCTTTGTGGGTTCTACTGTTCCAGAATTCATTTTGAGGCATTATTTAAAGTTTGTAGGGGAAATTGGGAAAGTTCAGCCCAGTCCCTGCCTTTCCTCGACTACCTTTTGAAAATGTTTTTTCGGTGGAGGATCATTTCAATGTCCTAGTTTAGGCATTTATTTCAACATCAGAACTAAAACTAGGCTGGGATAATCAGTGCTTTTCCTCAGGGTAATCAATCTAGAGGCTGATGAGAGAATTTTCAGTCTTTCAGTTCCAGAAACAATAAATCATTAAGTTGGTTAGTTTCCTCCCTTACTCTCAAACACATGCATACACACCCAACAATTTGGTCTGAACTTTTGACTTCAGTTTCGGAGAGCTCCTTGGTGTGGAAACTTCCTCTACTAATGTAGAACAGCTAACTTCTGAAATTTAGATCCTTACAGAACTGTCTGGAGACAGTGTGACATAAGACAAGTTGTATATGGTCATACAGTAAATTTGTGAGAGATACAGAATTTGAACCCAGATGTTCTTAACCCCAATGACAGCTCTCTATCCACAATATCAAACTGCCTCTCTGCTCCTGGTAAGCAGGGATAATTAGTGAAAATAGGAAGCAACCAGTTGATCTGGGCTTCTTGGCCCCACTCTGGTCCAGACCCGTTCCCCACAACTTCTGTGTCCTCCTCAGGGAAACTTTATCCCAGATTATTTTTTTGCACTATTTTGACAATTAAAAAAAATACTGATGACAGTTTAGTTTGAACTTACGTGAATCTATTCTAAACAAGTGTATGTATGTGAGCTAATACAATATAAGCATTAAGTACTGTAATCAAGATCAGCATTATTTCTGTGAAATGCATATGCAAAGTAATGAGCTCATAAAATTTCCCATCCACCATCTAGAAAAGAATGGTTCTGGTTCTATATAAGCAATCTCACCCCAAACTATCTTAAAACATGATTAAAATTTCATGAAATCTCCATTAGAATGTAAGCTCCTTGAGGGTGCAGTATGTTTTGTTTGTTTATATTTCTATCTCCAGTACTTAGCTGAACACCTGGCACTTAGCACTTATAAATGTTTTATCTTTCAATTTATCTGAAAAAAAATTAATACAAGTTCTATAAGGAGGAATATGATGATAGCAAAAATGGTTTAGATATTATTACTATGGCTCTAGAAAAAAAGGTACTAATTTTTACAACTCAGAACACAAGAAACAAGTGCTATGTTGACTATTTATATACCTAATGGCTGTTTTTCCATCCCTTTTTCCCAACTCTGAAATTACAGTGACCAATGGGGTATCTAAAACCTCATCAAGTCATCCAATTTTCAGTTGTTTCCAAAGTGGGGGAACAAATATAAAAGGCAATCTAAACCTAATTGTCCAGACTTCTTTTTCGGTTATTTGTAGTGACTCGATATTAAAAAAGAAATACTAAATGGCTAAATTTACAGAACTACCAATAGTATATGTGAATTTGGTGTATTTTTCAAAGGCCATGAAAATAAGTACTTATAGATCCAGCTCTTTGTTTAAGCCTTATGCCCAAATAAATTATATTGACCTTCATTGACTCTCTTATTTAAATTAGAGCAAAAGTGTCAAACATGGGGGCTTCAGGCTGCTTGCTGAACAAGATTAAAATGTAATTGGGAAATATTTAATAAGATCAAAATAAAATGGAACTGAGATAAATTGAATATGTGACTTTCTAGGTCAAAACATAGCCTGCTGGAATTCTTAGGTACAGTCCAGTGGCCCTATTTCTATTTAAGTCTGATATCACTGGATTAGAGGTTTTCCCTATAAAAGAAAGGAGTGTAGAAAGCTAAATAAGGTCCATGAAGAAAGAGATTTGGGGGTTTTGTCTCTACATTCCCTCCCTCTCTCCACCTCCACTTAACATAGTGCCTCGCCCATAAGTTCCTGTAGTCAATGCTTCCTGAAATTCAATTGAAGCTTTGTAGGTTTTACTGTTTCTAAGTAATCCTAATTTGAGATCTAAGGGAAAAGAAATAAGTTCATAAGTACATAGATGCTAATTTAAAGAAGAAATCCTTACTCTCATCATGATTATTAATTTAAGTTGCAAGGTGGATTTGAACCAAGAACCCAATCTAGAAGACCTCAGGCTGAATAGCTCGTCAACTGGAATGCTTATGCCTTTACAATTATAGGAATTATGCAGAGTTTTAGTTGCTTCCTACCTTCATATCTGTCAGCATATGCAGTGATTTATGAGTGTGGCAACAGGCCCAAATTTTCTTTGCCTTAGTATTCAGACAATTTTCCATGTGGTATACTTTACTTCTATTCAAAACAAGTGGAGGAAATTTATCTGCCCATAAAAGAATAAATTTTAACTAAAGGTGAAAAAGCCCAAAGCGTAGATACACTTTCTTTTTGTGCTCCTCAATCCTTCATTAAGTAGCCCTAAGTATTCTGAATATTTCTTGTTTGTAGAAAGGGCATTTTTGGTCAGCCACACAATAGCAGAAGCAATTTATTTGGAATAATATTCTTATCAATCAGATAGTAATTACAAACTGCAATAGGAAAATTAAAATAAGTACCTCAGAGGCACTTGTTGTGAAGGGAATTTTCCAATAGAAATACACTGGAAAATACAATATATATTGTTTTTGTCCCTGGACCTGATTAGTTACTGAATTAATATGTCCTAATGTACATTTATACGCTTCTGCTAAACACATCTTGAACCTCTCAGAAGGAAATAAAGACTTGCTGTATTTCAGCCAATGTTGTTGAACAACATAGGGCACTAATCAACCAAGCTATCTGGGTTAATTAAGGAATGGAAATCACCTGCGTAATAGGCATCATGATCAGTGCCAGCTTTGTTGTTGTTGTTGTTTTTAAAACTCAAAATGCAAATCACCAATAAAATTCATTACTAACAACTTCGGGGCTTTATTTATATTCAAATTAGCAGAGAGAAGGTATTTATATAACATATACTCTTGGAAATCCACTTGCTTGGTCATCATTTTTTCTGCCCGATATAGGGTAAAGGCATTTAGAATCATAGAATTATAAAGTCAGAGTTGCAGGATGTTAGAGTGGTAAACGAGTCTAAGAATTCATCTACCCAACTATCTCATTTTATAGATGAGGAAACTGGAACCCAGAGCATTTGCTAAAGATAAAGGAGTTAGTGATAACCAGAATCAGAGCCTCTCCTAATCCACTCTGCTTTGTTGGGGTGGTGGGTGCAATTGGGAAGGAGGAAGGGGAAAGAAGATTTGGAAACAGAAGACCTTTCAGGGGTGTACTGGAGCCTGTTCATTGTTAGATTGTCAGTAGTAGGCATTTATACCTCAGAAATCAGCAAATGATTGTCTTGATTGATTGTTTTATTGATTGTCTAGACAAGAAAGTGATGGAGACAATGTTAATAATGCAGATCAAATTTAGAAGTGTATAGTGGGTATTTTCCCCCCAGAAAGCCAATTGTCAAGCATTTGCCACTAAGAGTACAAAGGAAACTAACTAGATGGAAATACAGTTATCAAAATACATTCTTTAAAAAGTACATGGACTCCAGGTTAAGAAAACCTGCCAGTGGTATAAGAAAAGTAACTTTAGCTTGCCATGGGCAATTTTGAATTTTGAGGATGCCATTTTATTTTTATATCAGCCAAAATTTATCAGATTGAGAAAAGTTAAAATGGTTGTCTCTCACAAAATTAAAAGAAATGTATTTGTTTAGGTTCCACAATGGTTTCTCCCACTCACAATGGTTTGAGACTGTCATGAGTGAGCAAAGCAGTAAAACAAATCCCAAATAGTATTTTCAGTTTAATTTATGACCAATACTAGGCTTCCTAGAGTTTTGTGGTTTTGAATCTTAGAAGTATTTAAAATGGGAAGAATTAGAATATTTCATTTAAGAAAATGTTAGGACAATGCAACATCCTTCAATAAATAAGACAAAAAGAAGAGAGGAAGAAAGGGAAGGACATTGTGTAACTTAGTTGTTTTTAATTGCTGTTAGACAATACTCAAAAGTAGTTGTGTGTGGAAATGTTATAAATAAAATAGTGAATGAGAAGTATATTATTCTTTCAGAAATGAGGTCAGAAAAAAATAAAATTATTACCCTTCCCCACCAAAGAAAACATTGGCTTAGCTCTGCTAGAAATTGTATTACTCCATTTTTCCACTAAGAAACTTGTAGGCCCATTAGAGACAGGAGAAGCTTAAATTACCCAAATGCACTGCTTTGTCAGCAGCAATATTATTATTACAGTAATGCTTCATTTATCTGGCATCATTGGGGAATGAGGTATTCTACGTATGGCAATTTTCCAGATAATTGAAGCTTATCATTTTAAGTATGGAAACTTTAAAAAATATTAACCCTTTTTGCTTAAATATTTTTGCTAAAATGAGTTTCAAAATCTTTGTTTTCTTTAAAATAACATCTTTTATATATTTTGAACTTTCCCTGAAAATTCCAAAAACTCTGCCACAACTATTTCTTCTCTTCATTCACATTTCCACAGCCCTAATTTAGATCCTCATCCCTTCTTATCTCCCTCAAAGCAAAGACTATTTTCATTGTTTTCCTCATATCCCCAGTTCCTAATCCAATGCCTTATATATAGTAATCAAAGGGGCAGCTAGGTGGCGCAGTGGATAGAGCACCACCCTTGAAGTCAGGAGGACCTGAGTTCAAATCTGACCTCAGACCAAATACTTGACACTTACTAGATGTGTGACCCATGTGTGAACTCATGTTCAATATTAAAATGAAATAAAATCATCTAATCCAGGGATTCTTAACCTTTTTTTTAATGTGTCATGGAACCCTTATATATATATATATGTACCAGTTTACCTCTAGTCTCTCTCTCTCTCTCTCTCTCTCTCTCTCTCTCTCTCTCTCTCTCTCTCTCTCTCACTCTCACTCTCTTTCTTTCTCCACATAGAAAGAAAGAAAGAAAGACAGAAAGAAAGAAAGGTACACAAATAGTCCCTACTCTGCAGGAGTTTACATTCTATTGGGAAAGAAATAAAAATATATAGGTACATATAAAATAGATACAGAGTAGATGGAAGAGAAACTGAAAGCTGAGGGCTAAGTAGCTGAGGCAATTAGGAAAAGCCTTATAAGGAAGGTTGTTTTGAGCTGAACTTTAAAGGAAAAACTAACATTTATTTAGCAACTAAAGTACGTCACAAATATTACCTCATTATGTCTTCCTCACAACAACCCTGAGAAGTAGGTGCTAATATTCCCATTTTGCAGATGAGGAAACTGAGACAGACAGAGGTTAAATGACTTTCCTAAGGTAACACAAGCAGCATGTATCTGAGGATGGATTTGAACTAAGGTCTTCCTGACTTCAAGTACAGGGCTTTATCACCAACTAACTCTCTCTCAGAATCCAAGGAAACCAAGAAGGTGAGATGAAGATACAGAACATAAGTCAGGAGTGTGCATGTGTATGTACATATTTATACACATGTATCATGTATGTTTGTGTAAATATACCTGTAAATAATATATACTTAGATACACCTATGGTACACTTCTCATTGTGTCTGTTTTGAGCAATGAGCTTTCCTTAATCCCTCCTATTACTGACACCTACCACCAAGAGAGAATTGAAGGGGAAAACAGATAAACAGGCCTATTATATTAGAAATCTTAGTTGACATACAATTCCTCGTCAATCAGCTATGGAATGAGGGCAGTTCAATGCCTCTCCTATGTAGCAAAGTGTATGGATTCTGTGAGAATTATTCTGTTGTTCCAAGGACCATTTTTGCTTACTTTCCAATTCTCTTGCTGTGTCCTATATGGTTTGGATTGTTGGACAGCTTACTGCTAGATAAGTAGGGCACTGGCAGTTATTATCTGTTATAATGGGAACATCTAATAGCATGTTCAAACAAAATATGAATACTTTTAGCTTCCCAGAATACTAGTAGCAAAAATTACTTTAAAAATAATATGTACAATTGAAATAAAGTCTTATCTCTTTCAAATGATGTGTTCAAAATAACTATCAAAAGGTAAATTTCAGTTGAATTTTTTATGTGAAAAGGGGACCACTATAAACACCATATCAACAAGGAGGAAAACAACATTGGATTATCACACCTTGGTACTTACTGAAACCTGGTCCTAACCAGAAATGCAAAAAGTACACAAAATGTGTCTTTCAGCACCTTCTCATTTCAGTTTTTCTACACAGATCTACCCCTCTCACTCCCCAGTCTATGGCATATAAATATCTAATTTCATATTCTTTCTTTATCTGTCTCAAAAAATAAACACTAAGGAATGTAGTACTAATAGGGATAAAGTACTGGATCAAATGAGACAATATTTATAAAAGCACTTAATACAGTGCCTGGAACATAATAGGCACTACATAAATACTTACTTCCTTTGGCCCACCTGACCACAGTAGGAGGTGGAGCAGAGTCACAAAACCTACTGCTTCTCACACAGAACAATTTACCTCTGGTCTCTATGACTATCATTGGCTTTCTCTCATGCCTGGAATACTCTACCACGTCACCTCAAACTCCTGACTTCCCTGGCTTCCTTCAAGACTTCAGAGATCAGAGTAGGATTTTATGGAAAAAATAAAAATATGTATTGTTTGACACAATATTTGGAAGTGGGTAGTATAGCTAATGTCATCTTCATTATATGGAAAAAAAATTTAGGGCGACTTGTTCATGTTCAGATTCTAGGAGAGTTTCTGCTGTACTACATGGTCTAATATTATCCATGAATAGGAATATTTGGAATTATATACATATACAAATTTGGAATTATATATATGTATACATATATATATATATATATGTATACACATATATATAAATACTTGAGGAGGTTATGTAAGTATTTAAGACCAGAATCATGTTAGTAATTTGAAATCTCAATTGTGAAACCAAAACAAAAAAACCCCAAATGCATAACAGTTATTACAACATAGGAAAATAGTGACTAGTAGGACTAGATATCTGTTTTATTTAACACTGACTTATTAGGTAAACCATATCATATGTTGTTACAGCAGCATATCTTTATCCACAAAGTAGGGCTGTTTATTACAGATGTAATTTATGAATAGTTAGGGAAAAAAAGACTTTACTAGTAAAATTTTGTGTGTGCATCAGCATACATTTGCACCCAGAGGTTAGGTGTAAAAAGCAGCAGAACTGCTTGAAGAAACACTTGGTTTTAGATGGTATGCACTTGGACTCTCCAATGGCCTATCAATGTGGTAATGGGATAGGATTTGGCATATAACAAAACACTGAACCCCAATGAACAAAGCAAGGACATTGTTAAGGACTTAAGAGGGCCAAGAAATTGCAAAGAATGATGATCAGAGATGGCTCCCAGGAAAATGACACATGTCACCAAAGAATGATATCCATCTGAGGTGAGCCAAAAGTATCTAAGCAGGGACTGGCAACAAACCTGAGTAGAGGAACCAAATCTAGATAGTATGAAGAATAGTTATGGTTATGTCTAATGATTTCATGCATATAAATATGCACATACACATATATGTAAATTATGGGGTCATGTTGTAAACTATGGGACAGAAATGAATGTTCACTGGTTCATAATTAACTGGCAACTACCTTGTTTTAGCTATCATATCGATAAGCATGATTATAGATTTTCTGGGACTACAAACTAATGGTATAATTTTGTACAATAGTCAAAGAAGATAATCAGGATTTAGATACCTACTATGTATTAAGCTCTCTGCTAACTGCTGGAGAAACAAAACCAAAAGTCAAATAATCCCTGTCCTCAAGGATCAAGAAATTCATATTCTGACTGAATATGCACATATAATGGGATATTTAAAATATATACACAAGAGATACCGGGTTATTTGGGGAGAAGGAGCAAGGCAGTAGCATCTGGGGAGATCAGAAAAGATTTTCTTCAACTGAATCTTAAAAGGAAGAAAAGAATAAAAGAAATGTAAACAGAGTTGGTGTGGGTGGGGAAAGGAGTACATTTTAGTCAAGGGTGTGCAGCCAAAGCTAAGTCATAGACTTTGGGTGAGAAAGTGTCATCCATTATGACCATGAAAAAAGTAATTTTTGTTGGCCTGTGTTTTGTGCAAAAGAGGAAAAATGTGCAGCAAGCATGGAAAGGTAGGCTAAAACAATAGTAGACTTTTTATATAAAACAGTAATTTATATTTGATTCTAGAGTTGAAAATTAGCCACTGAAATTTTAGTGAGCAGCAGAATGACATGGTGAGACCTGAACTTTAAGAAAAAGTGACTTCTCTTGCAAAGAATAATCTTCACATGGCTAGAATGTAATGGAAAAATATAAGAATGTTTTAAAATATTTTAAACTTTTTGCTACTATGTAAATGTGAAATGTTTATTATGGTTGTCATTTTCTCCTAGTACTCTAGGCAGAATTTCCTTAGATGCATAATTAAAATTTGCATATTGTTATTAAATGAACCATTTGAGGAGACTCATTTGGTTTCTTTTGAAATGAAGCTTTGTGTTAAGAAATGGTTTTCCAATTATTGGTCTCTGAGTCCAGACTTTCCCCACCCCAATCTCATCCAGGGGAAAGGACAGCCCATGCAATTGCACTGTCTCTCTACCATATGTTGCAGCATGAGTTTATAGCATTTTCATAGATAAACAAAATTGGGACTTCTCTAAATCAGAAAATCAGGGGTTTACTGTGTTCTTTGTCACAACATAGAAATTCTATGGGTTCAAAATCTCTCATGAACTTGTCAAGAATATTAGTATATTCATTGAAACCGTATTGGTTAAGCGGGCTACAAAGGGAATGGGACAAAGGAGTCCCTGAAGGCTATTTGAGTGACCTTGAATTGTTGACCTAGTACTCATTGCTAAATTAATAGGTAGAAAGAGTTGTATTGTGCAGTCAGCGCCTACTAACAATTGATGCTATTATTACCAGAATTTGTACTACAGATACAAATGAAAATAAGAAGGTAAGAAAGCATGATGAGAGATAAAAAGTATTTCTGTGGTGGTTAAAAATTACAAATCTTTATTGTAGAGAAACAATTTTGTGCAGAAGGACTGAGAGCCAGGGTGAAGATTTGAGTTGCTGGCAGAGGTGACTTTGACATAATGGTAGAATTCTTATGATCTTCTGCCCCACTTGAAGTGAATCAAGGACCTATTGCATCTGTCACTAAGTGGAAATATTGTTCACTAAAAATGGTTTTCCAATTTATTCCCTTATTGCAAGATGGAAAAATAGCAGCACGCACACATGCACAAAGCTTTCTATGGTAGTGGTTCAAGAACATTCAGTAAAAGTGAAAAATGGAATGAAATAGAGTGGAATTTGGTTTTCTATAAAACTCTTCAAGAGTTCCCATGAGCTTTACTATGAAAGTAGGTATATGCTTTTAGAATGTTTGGCTGCACTGGCAAGTGTGGAGCTGCGGTGTGCTTATAAAATGCTCTCCCATCTCCCAGTTCTTTCTTCAGCATAATGTTATAAAACTCTGAAAGCAGGAATAGCAAATATTAGAGAAAATTCAATTAGAAAAAAAAATTAAAGAAAAAATCATTTGAAAAGCAAAACAGAAGCCAATGAATTTCATGTATGTTCCAATTTATTAAATACTTAAGGCTTGTATGAGAGTTTACTTTTTTTTGTTTGATTATTCATTTGTTTTTGTTGTTGGCAATTAAATTTTAATGTTTTTATTTAAGAATACTACTGAATGACCTTTGAAAACAAAGACTTTTTTTTAAAAAAATTAAATGTATTGTTAAAAACTTGCAGTAACATGGGGCAGTAAAGAGCCTGCCTAGAAATCTAGAAGACCTAGGTGCAAACCCTACCTCTGACATGTACTGGAAGTTTAAATTTGGCCAAGTGAATGAAGTTCTCAATGCCCCAAGTAATTTTCCAGGAAGGGAAATTTTCCTGAAGCCAAGATGACAGAGTGACAAGTAAATTGCCATAATTCTCCCACATATACCTCCAAACAACCATAAAATAGCACCCCAAAACAAATCCTGGAACAACAGAACCAACAAAAAGATGGAGTGAAACAATTTTTTAGCCCAAAAAACCTGGAAGATTGGCAAGAAAGATGTGTCTCACTCAGGTAAAAGAGAAACACAGTCCAGGACAGGAAGCTCCCAGCAAGCCAGAAGGAGGCCCTACCTCAGCAAACCAGTGGGAAATTATGAACCCCAGTACAGTGGAGCAAGCAAATGCCAATACCAGGACTCCCCTCACCCTTCAGCATAGCCCAGGAAATGGGCAGACTCCAGTTCCAAGAACTGCCACCTGCTTTATAGGGTGCTTTAGTGTAGCCCTGGGCAAACAGGCAACCTTCAGCAGCCAGACCTCCACTTGCTTCAGCATAGCCCCAGTCAAATTGTAGAGCCAACCCTACAGGTGCCTAAGCAAACAGGCAGCCACCAGCACCAGTCCCTACCATGTGCTTCAGCATAGCCCCAGGCAAACAGGTAGCCTCCAGAAGCCAGACCTCCATGTGCTTCAGTGTAGCCATGGAGAAACATCCTTCCAGCCCCAGCACCCACCAGACACCAGCACTAAGACCCTGGCTCAACACCAGGTAAGCTGCCGGATGTCTGCAGCCATCAGCAGCACCAGCTACCAGCCCCTGCCTCACTGCCTCAGTAGCAGCACCAGATGTAAGAGTGTCCCGTGGTCTAAGAGCAATATCAGTGCAGGACCAGATAAATATCCAGAGCCTGCAGCCCCTGGCACAAGAAACCTGAGATAATGCCCCTTTAACTTGGAGAGTAGAGTTCACATTTAAAAGAAAGGAAAAAATCAAAAAAAAAAAAAAAAAAAGATGAGCAGCAGAAGAAGAAATCTACCCACAGAGAATTATTATGGTGACTGAGAAGGCCATGACACAGACTCAGAAGGGGACAAAAATGTCAAAACATCTATGGGGAAAACCCCAAAGAAAAATGGGAAATGGTCTCAAGTCCAGAAAGAACTCGTAGAAGAGCTCAAAAAGAAGCTTAAAAATCATATAATAGAAGTAGAAGAAAAATGGGGAGAAATTGGGAAAAGAAATGAGAGTGATATAAGAGAACTATGAAAAAACAAGATTTAAGAACTGGAAAAAAAAACACCACAACTGCTTAAAAAGTAGAATTGGCTAAATGGAAAAGGAAGTACAGAAGCTTCCCTATCTGGAAGCATATGCCCAATTCTGTCAATTTTCTTGGTGCTAGGGAATTGGGGAAAACTGCAGTTGCTTTTTGGTTCCCTGAGGCTTGTTTACTCCCCTCTATACTCGTGAATCCTCCTTCATGGAGGTTACAGGGAAAAGTTAGAACAGCTAAAAATATCTTGGCAGGCTATGGAGATTTTGTGATTGATCATTAAGGAGTTTTGAAACTCCTCCTTACAATTCTGGTCACTACTTTTTCCCACTCCCTTCCCTTGAGCCAAGAGGGTATCTGTTAACCCCTTTCATAGGAGAAGAGAGTCTCATACTTGACCCCTCACCTTTGATTTTGCCCTCCCCCACCTGGGAAAGGAAGGGTGGGGCAGCAGCTACAGTGTGGGCCCCCCTGGCAATGGCCTTAGGCCCTAGGGCAACCTTTGCCTGGAAGCATCACCCAGGTTCAGCACCTCCTGCTCAAGGTAAAGAAGCTGGCCTCTGAACTTGGGAAGCAAGCCACCCTCTACTGAAACAGGATGTGGATGGAAGGGCCAGTGACTCCAAATAAGGTCATGAAGATTCTGACATGACTGAACAATGACTAAATAACAAAAGTAACTAGAGAGCCATCCTACGTAAGGAAAAAAAAAATACTTTTAAAGAAATATTCAGTAAAATGAATCAAGACATTTAAAGTGTCTGAAAATAAATTCATGCTGCCATCTCTGTGGATCTTTCACCTCTGAAAAGGAATGGTGGGACTTGTCTTCTTTATCTTTTGAAGGGCCATACTTATTGAGTTTAATATTACTCACACAGAGCTGGTCTCTATCAATAGGATATACTTTTCTCTGAGGGCAGGGACTGTTTCACTTTTATCTTTGGACTCCTAACTTTGGACTTGTAGCACCCAGAACACAGTGTGACTCATAGTAGGCTTTTAATAAATGTTTTTTGCCCAATTTAATGCCATTGAAAAAAAAAAGAAAGAAAGAAATTATCAAGGAAAACTGCTCTGCTGTCCTAGAACCAGAGAGCAAAATTGGCATTGAAAGAATGTACTAATCACCTCAGAAAAGAGGTCCTTAAATAAAAACTCCAAGGAACATTATAGAAAATTTCAGAACTATCAGGTCAAGGAAAAAACACTGCAAGTTTCCAGCAAGAAACAATTCAAATATTGGGGAGCTACAATTAGGATTACACAGAACTTAGCAACTGCAATACTTAAAGAATCAGAGGTCATGGAACATGATATTCCCAAAGGAAAGGAGCTAGGACTGCAACCAATAATGACCCACCAGGCAAAATTAAATATAATACTTCAAGGGAAAAAAATGGTCATTCAATGAAATAGAAGGATTTCAAGCTTTCATAAGGAGAAGACCACAATAGGACATAAAATCTGAAGAGGTGCAAAAAAACCTATTACAGTGGGGGGAAAGATGGGAGAGTGAGTGATGGGCATCATTTGAATCTTACTGTCATCAGTATTAGCTCAGAGAGACAATAATATACACAACCAGTTGAATATAGAAATCTATCTTCCCTGACAGGAAAGTAGGAGGGGAGGAATTTAAGTAAAGGGAGGTGGGGGTGGTCTGACAGAAGGGAGGGCAGACAGAAGCAAAATACTACTGAGGAGGTAAAACATGAAAGGAGGGAGAGGACAAAGAAGAGGAAAAATAGGATGGAGGGAAATACACAGTTAGTAATCATAACTGTGAATGTGAATCGGTTGAACTATTCCATAAAATGGAAGTGGATAGCAGAGTAGATAAAAAATCAGAATCCTATAATATGTTGTTTACAAGAAACAGAGACACACACAGAGTAAAGGTAAGGGAATGCAGCACAATCATAAAACAAAACAAAACAAAACAAAAACAAACAAACAAACAAAAAACCACAGGGGTAGCAATCCTGATCTTAGATAAAGCAAAAGCAAAACTAGACCAAATTAAAGAAGATAAGGAAAGAAGCTACATCTTGCTAAAAGGTATCATAGACAATGAAATAACTTCAATACTAAGCAGACATGCACCAAGTGATATAGCATCCAAATTCTTAAAGGAGAAGTTAAGTGAGTTACAGGTTCACAACCAAACAACAGAGACCTTTATGAAATATAAAATAGATAATTTTGATTATATTAAATTAGAAAGCTTTTGCACAAACAAAACCAGAACAGCCAAGATTAGAAGGAAAGCGGAAAGCAGGAAATAATCTTTACAGCAAATGTCTCTGATACTCATTTCTCAAATATATAGAGAACTGAGTTAAATTTATAAGAATACAAGCCATTCCCCAATTGATAAATGGTCAAAGGATATAAATAGTAAGTTTTCAGATGAAGAAATCAAAACTGTCTATAGACATATGAAGAAGTACTCTAAATTTTTATTAGAGAAATGAAAATTAAAACAACTCTGAAACGCCAATCAGATTGGGTAATAAGACAAAAAAAGGAAATGATAAAAGTTGGAGAGGATGTGAGAAAATGAGACACTAATGTACTATTGATGGAGTTGTGAATTGATCCAAACATTCTGGAGAACAATTTGGAAATATGTCCTATGGGCAACCAAACTGAGCATATCCTTTCATCCAGCAATACCACTGCTAGGTCTATATCCTAAATAGATCATAAAAAAAGATGACCTAGGTGTGCAAAAAATACTTATAGCAGTCCTTTTTGACGTGGTAAAATATGAGAAATTGAGGGGATGCCCATCAATTGGGGCATGGCTGTACAATTTATGGTATATGAATGCAATGGAATACTATCTTGCAATAAGAAATTATGAACAGGCAGATTTCAGAAAATCCTGGGAAGACTTGTACAAACTGATGCGAAGTGAAATAAGCAGAACCAGGAAAACATTGTACACAACATCAGCAACACTGGGTGATGATCAGCAATGAATGACTTAGCTCTTCTCAGCAACACAATGATCCAAGACAAGTACAAAAGACTCACAAAGGAAAATGCTGTCCACATTCAGATAAAGAACTGATGTATTCTGAATGCAGATTGAAGCATACTTTTTTCACTTACTTTGTCATTTTTTGTGGTTTTTTACATTTAACTGAATCACAATATTCCATTTCATTAATGTATCAATGTTATTTAAGCATTTCTCTCTTAATAAAAACTTAGGTTGTTTTTTGTTGTTGTTTTTGTTATTTGTTTGTTTTGTTTTGTTGTTGTTGATGTGTAACCACAGGTAATAATACTATGAAATCTTTAAACTGAGGGTACTTTTTTGGTTGTTTTCATAACAGTTTCACAGTAAAATCTATTTCTTTTATAATTTTTACTGTGAAAGATGAAAGGACTATTATATTTGGCCTGAGGAAAAACCAGAAACTATGAGTAGAAGTCACAAAGAGTCAAATTTAGATATCATCAAGCAAGCATTTATTAATCACCTGCTATGTGCCGAACACTGTGCCAAGTGCTAAGGATAAAACAAAAACAAAAGGAAGGTCCTTACCTCAAGGAGCTTATGTTTTAGTGTGGAATACAACATTTCCATAGATACAAGAACTACATAATATACAGTATGAGAGATGTTCAAAACAGATGCAGAAGTAACTGTGAGTTCAGCAAAACCTCTTTCCTGATTCACTCATGCACTTGTGCACATGTGCTTGTTCAGCACCTCAGCACTTTGGAAATGATAACCCCTCCTCCCATCCCCCCACTGCTTCTGAATAGCCATGTATGACTTGAGCTTGAGTGCTTTCCAGATAACAAGGCAATCCCTTATGGATAATTGAGTAGGAAGAGCCTAGGTCTCAAGAGACCCTTGAAAACGGAGTGACTCTATCCCTGTCTTTCTTCTCCTTTGTCCCCTATAGAGGGAAAGGAAGGGTACAAAAGTGATCTTCTGCCTACCACCTTTAGTGGAAATGACAAATTACACAAAACATACAAATAACAAACTGGATCACGTGAACAACAAGATGAAAAGCTAAATATCGTCTCTGATCCTCATGATCTCTCCGAAATAAGACTTATGATCAAGAGGTGAATTAACTGTAACAGTCTCTATAAGCTAAGATACCAAGAATGAGGTAATGAATTAACCTAATGAATTAACATCAGAGAAAGATAAAGCATATTTCCTAAGGTGCTCATTCTGGACACCCTCCACCAACAATTTTCATTATCCCTCATTGTCAGTTGACATAGGGGCCAATGCTCTGGGACCACTCGTTAATTCCATTGCTATTGGTATAGTGTTTGCCAGCATACCCTACTACCCTTGCCTCCACCCTATCATTCTTTGGTAATAAGGAAGAAAGGGAAAAAGAAACAAGAATATGTTAAGCCCCTACTATGTGCTAGGCATTGTAATAAGTGCTTGCCACCCATTACCTCATACTTTGTACCCCCAAAAAAATAAACACAAAAAAACCAGTGTAGAGCAAGACAGAAATCTAAGAAAGCAAATGTATCCTCTGCCTGGAGTGGCAGTACCCTTTGCTGCAGTATTCAGCCTGAAAACCAAGGAACAGAGGGAAATAGGGCATGGTGCTAGTACATGTAAGGGAGGGTGAGGGGGCAGGTCAATAGGCCTGAAGGAAAAATGAATAGTATGCAGATAAGACCTGTTCTGGCTCCCTAGAAGTCACTTGAGGCAGGAACTGAAATCAATGAAAAGTGAGTTCCCTAGAATAAGAGGAGGCTGAGACAGTTTTTAGACCCAACCCTTGGAGAATCTGCCATCAAAACAGAAGGAGTCAGAAAGTGAGTGATAAGGCAATAAAAAAAAAAAAATACTGAAGTTACCAAAAATCTCAGGGGGAATAAAACTCAATTAAAAACCTTGAGTGCAAGCAATTAAACCTATGGGGAAGATATTAATAACAGAAAGGAATATGTACTCCAAGACATCTAAACTAGACCAAATATCTGAATAAATATTCCAAGACAAAGAAAAATGAATCAATGCCTGATGAGGCAAAGGAACCTGTGGAGCCCCAAGGAAGCATAAAAACATAGCAAGATATTTCCAAATGGTTCAAGTGAAGTAAGAATCATGAAAGCCGAATTTATGGCATGGATAACAGAATTATATGGCAAAATAGAAACACTTGAATATACTGTGACAAATCTCACCAAAGAAACAAAGGAGGGAATGAGTGATCAGGAATGTGAATACATAGAAATGAAGAACAATCCAGAAGAAGGGAAACAAAATGCCATATAGTTAAAAAGAAATCATAATCTCTATACAAGCAAAACCTTCAAAATGTATGTTTTAAGCACATACTCACTATAGCAAACTTATAAACCCACAAAAGCCAATTGCTAAATTTTCATTGTGATTAATGAGCTTAAAAAAAATGTGAGAAAAAAGGGAGCTGATCACTTATTAGAAACCAGATCCCCTCCCCACGCACACACACACCCTTCAAGACTAATCTAGTCTGATCACTGAATGCATAGATTTAAACCAAAGAAGTGTCTTAGTGGGAAGAGAATGGTATTGTTAGACAACTTAGAAGGGGAGGGCCTAGCATTTGAGGGCATGAGAAAAGATCTGAAGAATTTGGTATCTGAGCTAAGCCTTTAAGAAAACCAGGGCTTTCTAAAAGTATAGATCAAGAGGAAACAAATTCCAAGTATGGGGTACAGCCAATGCAAAGGCACTGAGATTGGAAATGGAATATTGTGTGTGAGGAAGAGTAGCTAGGCTTATATGGCAAGATGATAGAGTGTGACAGGGGTGTAACATATAAGAAGACTGCAAAGATGGCAAGGGGATAAATTGTGAAGAGCTTTCAATACCAGTTAAAAGAGTTTATATTTGATCTTAAAGGTAATAGGGAGCTGCTTCAGTTAATTGATTGGATTGATATGGTCAGACCTGTTTGAGAATATCATTTTTGCAGCTGTGTGGAGATCAGATCAAAGGGAAGAAAAGACTTGTGGTAGAAAGAAAATTTGTAAAAAAAAAGAAAGAAAAAGAAAGAAAGAAAGAAAGAAAGAAAGAAAGAAAGAATGAATGAAAAAAAGAAAGAAAAAAGAAAATTTGTATCTTTCTCTCTATTTTCATTGTTTTCCCCTTCCTCCTCTCCCATTCCCCATAGGTTCTTCCCTTTCTGGGACCATAGATATCACCTTCCACTCATTACTGGCCCTTCATTTGACCCTGGCACTTTGAACATTCCTCTCTAACCCCCTGCTCCCCTCCCCACCTTCATGTACCTTCCCACATTGTGAAGTAGTCTCACACACACACACACACACACACACACACACACACACACACACACACACACACACACATACAATCACCTGGGGCAGTGTTGTCAAGTTTCGTCCATAGTATCTACTGTCTACTTCTTCACTGTTACTTCTACCAGATTTCTGCCTTTACTTTTGTTTTCTTGTGTGCATCTAGAAAGTCTCTTACTTCTCTTTCTGGTGTTACTCTTTTACAGCGGCTGTCCTTGCCTGTTACATTTATTCACTCCTATATTTCTGTTGTTTGGGGTATTCAAGGAGCAAATAATGTCTTCAATTCTGATTTTTTTTCAGAAATATTTCAAACTCTTCTTTCTTATTGTATGTCCATCTTTTGTCCTATATGGTTAAGTTCAGATTTTCAGGGTAAGTCACTGTGGGCTGCATCCTGAACTCCATTGTTTTTTGCCATTATTCCATTCTTTTTTCCTTTTTCTTGTGGGTACAAAACAGTCTTGTGTTATTTGAATGTTCTTTCCTTTGTATTTGAAGGTTTTTCTTTTGATCTTTTATATAACTTGTTGTTTATTAAACTTAGCCACTATGTGTCTTGGAGTTTGTAGCCTTGGGGTTTTTCTGGAGGTAATCTGTGAATTCTTTCAATTGAAATTTCATTTTCTATGTTTAGAAATTTTGGGCAATTCTCTTCTGTTATTTCCTTCATTGTGATTTTAAGATTATTTTTGTCCTGTTGTGTTATTCTGGGAGACTTATGATCCTTAGGTTGTCTCTACAAATCCTGTTTTTGAGATTAGTATGTTTTGCTTGTGGAGTGAGCATATATTTTTTTTTAATGTTATTGCGGTTTTTTGCTTCTCTTGTTCTAGATTGTTCTTCATTTCTCTGTATTTGCAATGCCAAATTATTGTCTTGTTTGTTTCTCTGGTGAAGCTTGCCTTTGCAAATTCTAGTTTTTCTATTCTTTTCCTTATTTTTGCTGTACAGTCCTTGGATCTGCAAGTATAGACTGGCTGCCAATAGTATGGCAGGTGAGGGAGAGGTGCTAAGTAGGTTCAGGATTGGCTACCATCAGTTCATGAGTTGGTTTTGTTTTTTGTTTTTGTTTTTTTTTTTTTAATTTTAATCTTCTTTTGGATTCAGAGTTTCCTAGATCATGGGGAAACTAACATTGCTTTACCTTTGACATATAATTTCTATTTTGGAGAAGTTTGCAAGTTTGTGGAAAGCAGATATATGTCTTCCATCTTGTTGCTCATGTGACACAGAAGAAGCAACCACTTAGGATCTAAGGAAGAATTTCCTAACAATCAGAGCTATCAAAAAGTGAAACAGGTTGCCTCCTTAGTCAATTTCTTCTTTTTGGGGAGCTTCAATCAGAGGTCAGACCCTAGCACAGAGCTGAGCCCTAAGGCAATGGGAAGAAGTATTCATTCATGCCTTTATTAGTTCATTGAAAAACCATTTATTAAGTTCTAATAAGGTGAAAGGTTCTGGGATGGCAGCACATATCAATAATCATGAAATCCATTAGTATTTATTAAGTGATTATTTATTCATGAATACATCTTTTATTGATTAAATTATATATTTAATAATAAATTATTACCCTTATTAATATGCATGCATAAGTATATTTATAGAATAAATGCAGGGTAATGTGGTTGGAACAGGACGATAGAAGCTATGGGGGAATGGCAATACTATTATGCATAACATTGTGTTTGAAGTGAGTTTTGAAGGAAAGAAATGAGACTAAAAGAGGTTTAAAGAAGGCATATATTCTCAGTAAGGGTGGAGACAGCTAGTGCAAAGAAACTGAGATTGGAGAGAGTATTCTATAAGAAACAGCAAGAAGGTTATACTGAAGTCCCTGCCCTGAAGCAGTTTACAACTTAGTAGGAGAGAAAGACATCCCAATAGAATGTAAGTTTCTTGAGGAGAGGGAGTATTTCATAGTTGTCTTTTTATCCCAAATACCTAGCACAGTGCCTTGAATATACCATGTGTTTGATAAGTGCTTGTTCAATAGGAGGGAATTGACATATGAACAAATATTCAACTGGTTAAAGCCTCATTGAAAAGTTATTATCACAACTCATTTTTTCATGAAAATGATAGTACATTTTTATAAGACCAAATTATTTATTTATTTACTTTTAAAATTTGTTGAGTATTTTTCCCCAATTACATATGAAAACAATTTTTAACATTCATTTTTAAAACTGTTTTCTTCAGTGAATTTCTGTACCTCTTTTTCCATTTGGCCTAGTCTTCTTTTTAAAGTGTTATTTTCTTCAGTAGTTTTTTTGTGTTTCCTTTACCAAACTGTTGACTCATTTTTTCGTGATTTTCTTGCATCACTTTCATTTCTCTTCTCAATTTTTCCTCTATCTCTCTTTCTTGATTTTAACATTTTTTTTGAGCTTTTCCATGGCCTGAGATCAATTCATATTTTTCTTGAAGACTTTCAATGCAGGAGCTTTGACTTTCTATATTCTTCTGTGTGTGTGTTTTGATCTCCCTTGTCACCATAGTAACTTTCTATAATCAGAATATTTTTTCTATTATTTGCTTGTTTTCCCAGCCTATTTCTTGACTTTTAACTCTTTGCTAAAGTGGCTCTCTGCTTCCAGGGTGGAAGGCACACTGTTGCAAGCTTCAGGAGTTTTATGTAGCTGTTTTCAGAGATACTTCTAGGAACCAGTGAATTTTTAGTTCTTCCAAGGTGTTTTGATCTAAGGAGAGGTGTTTATTCTCTCCTAGCCTGTGCTTTGGTCTGTGAGTGACCACAAACACTTTTTCTGCCCTGGAATTGTAAGGAGGGTCCTGGATCCACTGTGGCCACAAGCTCTGGTGCAGTAGTGCTCCTCCTCACCCTGGAACTGCCACCCAAGAATGCAATTTGGATCCAAGTATGGGCAAAGCAACAGAATTCTACCTCAGTGCTAGCAAAGAGAGCCCTGTAATCTCCTTCTGACAAGTTTTTTGACCCCCTTACTATCCATGGGCTGAAAGCTCCAGAAGTAGCCACTGCCGCTGCTGATTCGGTGACTCCCAAGGCCTTCTCCTGCTTTGCTGGGGTCAGGTCTATGCAGCCTATGCTGGAATGTGCTCTTCTCTTACTCTGGTATGACAGGCTTTTCCTGCTGACCTTCTAAGTTGTCTTTGGCATCTGTGGGCTTAGAGGTCTGGAAACTGCCACTTCTGTCATTGATTCAGTCACCCTGAGGCCTGCTGCTGGTTTGCTGAGACCTAGTATGCACTAGTATGACCTACTCTTTACCGCACTCCTCTATGACCCTGGTGCAGCAGACCTTTCCTGCCAACTTTCTAAGGTATCTGTGGCTGGAAAATTGTTTCACTCCATCTTTTTGTGGGTTCTGCTGCTCTAGAATTTGTTTAGAGTCATTATTTAAAAATACTTGAAAGGTTTGGGGGAGCACTCAGGTAATCACTGCCTTTACTCTGCCATCTTGGTATTGTCTCCTTTTTAGACCAATTTAGACCTGAAATTCCTTCTCCATTAAATGAACATATATCCACTCATTCAATCAAACAATAAGCAATAAGTAGTTTGCCAAGCATTTCTAGGTGCTGGAGAATGAAAAACAAGTGGAATAAGGAAATGGAGGTTTTCAAGGCAATGCCTTAGAAGGTTACAAACATAGATTGACTGTTCTTAGGCAGCACGTTGATTAGAGGGCTGGGCCAAGAGTCATGAAGACTCATCTTCATGAATTCAAATCTGGCCTCATACACTAATTGTATGACCCTGGGCAAATCATTTAACTTTGTTTGTTTCAATTTCCTCATCTGTAAAATAACCTGGAAAAGGAAATGGCAAACCACTTCAGTATTTTTGCCAAGAAAACCCCAAAATTAGGTCACAAAGAGTTGGACATGATAGAAACAACTGAACAACAACCACAAAATCGTTAGACACTGTTCTCTATCCAAGTTCCCATTAGGATACATGTAAACAAATAGAGTAAAGGCTAATTGATGCTTATGATCTCTTTGGATATTCTGATATTTTAGCCTTCATTTCCTAACTATAGTTTATCCTTAAAAAGCCCCTAATTCAAGAATAATCATGGAAAATAGACATCTGTTATACTGACTATAGTGAAAAGTATAATAAATAAGGAAGAGTTAATATCCATTTTTCTTTCCCTGAACTCCATAGGTATTTCCAACTGTAATAGGGATAAAGAGTCACCTAAACTTTCCTACCACCATATGAAATAATAAAATAAATGATAAAAGCAATAACCACTTAATGTACAATACAACTTTCAAAGCACTTTTGCCTACATTATTTTATTTGGTCCTCTGAAGTTCCCTGGAGCTTCTTAATTTTACAGATGATTATGGAAGCTATAAAGGCTAAAGTATATGCTTACCATCATAGGACTAATAGCTGTGGTGCAGTTAAAAGTAGAACCAAGGTTTTCTGTTTTCTAGATATGAGTTAGGATAGAAAAGAGGACAGAGAGCCAATATCATAAGTAATAAGATCAGGGTTCATATTCCACCTCTGATAAAAGGCTCATGGGCATAACATTTGAAAATTCATCCCTAGAATGGCCACCAGGTGATTTTTTTTTCTTGGTGGAATGGAGGAAAAGATCTACTAAGGCATAAAAGGCTTGCCATCTTCAAGGGGCACGGAAGGCTGATGCCAATGGAATAAGAGATTATTATAGAATTGGATATACAAGTGCTACATATTATCATTTATGTGTGGGAAACTGCTCATTTGCAGATGAATCAATCTGAGAATGACCCAATAGTTTCCATCCAAGTGCATTGAACAATTGAATCTATTTAGAATCATTGAACCTTCTCATTCTTAAGCTAAACAAAGTTCAATTGTCTTTCTGTATGTTAGAATTCTGAGGATTTTCCAGAAAACCAGTCATTCTGTTTTTTAATCAGTAGCCGCTAGCATCTGCAGAGCTATCCCTCACACCAGGGAACAACAAACCCTATCTGAAATTGGGAAAATTTGGACTAGCATATATACCAAAAACCCCACCCAGAGTGAGTAGCACTATGTGTATCCTCAATTGCAGGAAGGGTGTTGGGACCCTACTCTTTTGGAAGATAGAGAGTCCCCAAGACACTGACATTATACTGTTTGAGGAAGTTTTCTGGGGAAAGGTATGGAGAAGGCTGCCTAAATTATGTGATAGCTTCCTATATTAATTATTCTAGATCATTCTTTACTTTCTTGTCCCTATGTTGCTGAAGGGCTTAGAATATTATAGTTTCCTATAAATTCAGTACCCTCTAAAATCGGGGACCTGGGGTAAATTTTAGGGCAGAATGTTCCTTCCTATTTATGCATTTACAGCATAGATATGCCTATGCCAGAAACGGTGCTTAAAACCAAAACATAATACCCATGTTGTTGTTCAGTTGTTTCAGTAATGTCTGACCCTTTATGACCTTATTTGGAATTTTCTTGGCAAATATGCTGGAGTGATTTGCTATTTCCTTCTTCAATGTATCCAATGGATCCATTTTGTCGGGTAATCAGAAATTAAGTGACTTGCCCAGGATCACACAGCTAGGAAGTGACTGAAGCTGGATTTATTCTCAGGTATTCCTGATTCCAGGCTCAGTGCTCCACCCACTAAGCCACCAGCTGCCTCATGCTCTCTAGAGATTAATAGCTATGTTCTTGCTTTGTGAATGCATTGGGCTTGTCTGTACTAAATTGTGAGATGGCCCTTCCTAGTCTCCCTGTTTGAACTGTGTTCTCCATGTTTTTGTGCCAGCCTAGTTTGAATCCTGCCTGTGACTTTTTGCCGGTCTCATTACCTAGATACCAACCCTGGTTCTCGTACTTGGTCTCCCTGTTGTCATCCTTCTCCTTTGAGTCTGGCTCAGCACTCTGATCTCTAACCATAATCTTGGATTAATTGTACCCAAAGATGTCTTTCCTCTACATTAACTGACCTTTCAGTTGTGATGACTTGCCTATATGTCACATTAACTCCTCTTCCCACTTGGATTCTTGTTTAGTCTCCACCTGTCCTTTCCTGTCCCATACCCCTGACAAGCTTTTGCTGAGATTCCTCCCGTCAAAGACTTCAAAGAGAAGTTTTCATAACTTAAATCTCTCACACATCTCTTCCAATGGGTCCAAGATTTTGACCTTTAGTTTAAGTCAAAGGTAAGGAAAAAAGACTTTTGTATAAAACTGCATTGAGCACATATTGACATTTTACTTAATCGTGTAAGGTCTATTCAACCTCTTTGTATGTGGGCTCTGTCTAGGCTCTGTTTACTGTTAGAAAATGTCTTCCTTATCTAAATATCTTTTTTCTGACCTGGGTATGTGTTCAGCACACAATAAGAATTGTAGATAAAACTATCTGCTTATTTAGTAGCTTCCAATATACTTTAATTTTTTATTGGACTCATGTTCTCACTGATGTGTCTAATACTTTCTATGATACAGATTATATCCCATGTAAGACTTCTAAGTCTGCATGATTCATGTCCCTGACCTCTCTTAAATCCTCTGTAGAGGATCTAATGAAAGTTCTGGAGGTTTTACAATGATTTTTTTTCATTATTATTTTGTTTTGTTCCTTTAACATTCACTGGGTCCCAGTGAGGCAACTGGGCTACTCAGCTGTTATCCCTTCTCTTGTTACCACTTCCATTTCCAATCCTATATTTCCAAAACATAGGCCATAATATGTGTATAAGTTAATGCCAATAATCTGCCTAATTTGCAACAAGGATTAACATCAGCAGATCATGCTTATGTTGATACTCTTCAATTTTATGTTTATTATCTCTCTTAGAGTCTCTTACACTATTTATTTAATCCTTCAGAAGACATTTAACTTGGAAAACAAAACTGTAAATAAAACAATAGATAACAGTAGATTTAAAAAAAAAGAGTTTATGTTACTTTACTTGGATAAATAGTTTCTAACAAACATGCTATGTCAGTAAAAATGGACTTTTTTTTTATCTGTGTGGACACTCCTTCTGGACAGATCATAACTCCTCTACAATTTAGTATATGGTCCTCAGGGAGCTGCTATTGTCAAACAATTTGTCACTTTGGCAGCTAACATGATAATGAATCTCTATGAACTTAGTTAGGCTGTTCCTGGCCATATACTAATAATCTCTAAGTAAGGCAGCATCTACCAGTTAAAATAAACAAACAAACAAGCAAACAAAAAAACCAGACCATAATTTTAAGAACTTCAGCAGTTACAATTTATGTATTTTTAGATGAGAATTTGCTATGACATCTATATTGATGTATATACAATTAGAAGGAACTGCATGGATGAGCAAAGATTTTAGAGTCACAGGACCTCAGTTTGAATCCTGCTTCTGACACACTACCTGTGCAACCTTGGGTAAGTCATTTAACCTCCTTAGGCCTCAGTTTCTTTATTTGAAAAAATTGCGGCTATAGGGATCACACTGGACTACACAGTGTCTGAGGTTTCTTCCAGTGTGAGAGCTATGATTCTATAACTCAATCAATCTTTATCAAAAAGAAACAAGAAATTGAGGTGCTCTCAGTTTTATTGTGAAAGATTAGATTTTGAAATTAAAATACATGGGATCTAATCATAGCTCTGCTACTTAACTAACTGTGTGATCATAAGCAAGCCCATTCACTAGCACTTATTTTTTTTTATTTTTAGACACTTAGGGTTAAGTGACTTGCCCAGGGTCACACAGTTAGGAAGTGTTAAGTGTTTGGTCTGAGGCTGGATTTGAACTGAGGTCCTCCTGACTTCAAGGCCAGTGCTCTATCCATGCACCACCTAGCTGCCCCATTAACTAGCATTTATTAAGTGCCTACTATGTGTCAGTCACTATGCTAAGCCTTGAGGTTACAAAAACAAAACAAAACAAAATAAAACAAACAAACAAACAAAAAAGATAGTCCCTTCTCCCAGTCTAATGGGAGAGACAATATGCAATGTATGAACAGAATATATACAGAGTAAATTGGAGATAACCTCAGAGGGAAGGCACTAAGATTAAGGACCACTGGAAAAGGTGTCATGTAGAAGGTGGAACTTTAGCTGACATGTGAAGAAAGCCAGGGAACCTAGAAATGCTCAAGTGTAGACTGAAGGTCTTATTGAAAAATAGAAAGAAGTATCATAGTGTACAAGGGTGAGTATAAGGTACAAGAAGCCTAGAAAGGTAAGAAGAGACCAAGTAATAGAGGGATTTAGAAAGACAGTGAAGTTGACTGAATAGGGAGATGGCATTTTCATACATGTGCTTTAAAAAGATCAATTTGGCAGCAGAGTAGAGGATGGATTATAGTGGAGAGAGACTTAAGGCAAATGATCTAACTTTGATGGACCTCAGTTTTTTCATCTGTAAAATGAGAGAATAATGGTAGAATCATAAATATAGAGATTGAAGCGACTTTGGAGACCATGAAGTCCAAATCTTTTATTTTATAGTTGAAATTCAGGCCCAGAGAGATTAAGTGACTTGCCAAAAGTCATGCAGTAAGTGGCACAGCTGGGATTCAAACCCAAGCCATTTGCTCCAAACACAATGCCAAGATGTCTTCTTCCTCTAAATCCTATGACTCTATAATGTCTAATTGACTTTATATTATTTCCCATGTTATTGATGAGAACTCTCACTTAAATTTAAAAATATTATATCCCTGATCATGTGTAATGCCCATTATAAATTTCAAATAGTTTAAATGACAAAAAATAGTCAATAATAAAAATTGAACATGACTTTTAAAAATTTGTTTTATTTTTATTTCCAGTTCCAAATTTTCTCTCTCCCTCCTTACTTTCCCCTTGAGAAAGCAAGAAATATGATACTCTTTATACATTTGAAGTCATGCAAAACATATTTCCACATTAGCCATGTTGAAAAAAAAAGTGAGAGAAAATAGGCTCCAGACAGCACTTAGAGTTCATCAATGTTCTCTCTGGGGGTGGATAGCATTTTTCATCATGAATCTTTCGGAGCTGTTGCAGATAATTGTATTGATCAGAATAGTTAAATCATTCACAGTTGATTATTGTCGTAATATTGCTGTTAATGTGCACAATATTCTCCTAATTCTACTCACTTCACTTTTTATCAGTTCATATAAGTCTTTCTAGGTTTTCCTGGAACTATCCCCCTCATCATTTCCTATAGCACAATAGTATTCCACCACAATCATATACCACAACTTCTTCAGTCATTCCCCAACTGATAGGCATCCTTTCAATATCCTATTATGCTACCACAAAAAAGACCTGTTCTAAATATTTTTGTAGATATTGATCCTTTTCTTTTTCCTTTGATCACTTTGGAATATAGACTTAGTAGTGGTAGTGCTGGGTCAAAGAATACGCAGTGTTTCATAGGCCTTTGGCCATAATTCCAAATTTGAACATGACCTTAATGAATCAATCTGTTAATACTATTTTCACACTTCTGATCTATAAACTGGAAATAACAACAAATTTTACTTTAATTTGAAATAAAAATATATTGAAGCATATATAAAGGATATTCCTAATAAGGTTCTTTCCTCCAGGTTATTTCCACTACAGTAATTATTGTAATATTTTTGCTGAGAATGCTGATGTTTTGTGCTGATAAAGTCTAAGTGAAAGCTATGCTGTGCTGAGTAATAGTGATTAAAAGAAATAAGTTCTGTAGTAATGAAAATAAGTGAAAGTTTTCCTGGGCTCCTTGGTTTTTAAAGATGAGAGGAAAGTTAGTGTGAGCTTTGGAATACAGAGCAAGTCATTTCAACTCTTGGAATTTCACTTGTCTCCTTTGTAATATGGAGAATGATGTGATTTACATGATTGTTGTGAAGGTCAAATGAGTGAAAGTACACAAAGTGCTTTGCCAACCTTAAAGCAGTATGTAAGCATTAATGACAGTTTTAAATTTCTTATTCATACGAGATACTATAGAAGAGCAATTTTTGAGAACTGGAATAGAACCTTGTAATGGAAGTTAGTGTTATCTCAATAGGAATTTATCTAGTCCTTAAAATTATTTGATTCTCTCTTTTCCAAGGTGGTTTATTTTGACATAAGTAGTTTTTGGCTCTCTTTCTTCCCACCTGATTATTGTACTTGATCCAAATATACTAGATGTCTCAAAATTTTTTTACATAGACAAGAACAAGAATAAACATTTTATCCTTAATTGAAGTTTCTTCAAGGAAAGCTTATTTGGCTCGTTCAATCCAGCCTCTAAAATATCATTTCTCAGAAAAGTGGTATTAAGTCCCTCAAGAATTTTCCCAGTCTATGACTGTCCAAAGTATGCCTTCATATTCTGCTGTGTCACTTCAGAGCCAAAATCTTCACACAGCTAAAATGATTTTCAATGGGGATGGTGTGTGTGTGTGTATGTGTGTGTGTGTGTGAGACTTAGGAAAGGATTTGGCCTTTTATATTCAGATGTTCAGATTACCAATGGAAGATGGAATGGCTAGAAAAAAATGTGACTGTAGGCTGTTGCCAAAATTTAGAAATTTGAAGTAAATGGAAAAGGTGAGGGTGAAGGTATGGAACAGAGTTCAAAACATATTTATATACAGTGAGTAGATGGAGCTATGAAAGTAAAATTAAACTCAGGTTCTGTGCCTAACTTACATGGTGGATCTAACAGGCAAGCTCTCACCAAAATAAATATCTGAATCCTACATCCAGTTTGCTCTTGGGAATTGACCTAAATCTAGAGAAAAATAAAACCTATTGTAGCCAGTAAAGACCAAATCTCATTATACCCACAAGATTATATCTAAAATAGAATACAAGTTCTAGATGTGTTTCCAAAGGTTAAATGAAGTTTAGATTTCTACAGATCATGTTCCTTTTTACAAAAATAAAAGGTTCACATCGAATACTATTCTTATTGCATTCTTCTTCTAGTACTGTATGTGTCCTAAAATGGAAAAAAATATGTTAAGAAAGATGTTACAAATTAGAAAAAAAAGAAACTTTTACAGTTTCTCTCTATTTTATGTGGCTATAGAATGAAGATTAGAGTCCATTCTCATTCAATTTGGATTAAGATAGACAGTTGCTAGGCAACACTAAAAAAAGTACAGAGATTTCAAATTGTAGTACAAAGCTATTGGCTTCGATGTTTCATGGTTTTGTCAAACTTTCTTAAGTCCTGGTATTTTCAGGAAAGGAAAAATGTCTCTCCTGCAGCCCAACAAAAATAAACCAAATGTTTGGTGAATATTAATACTAATCCCTTTCACTGGAATATTCCCAAAGCAACATGTGGTATTACTTTTTATTTCCTCTCTACATAGTACAGCCTATTAGGAGCCTTTGCTTGGTAACAACACCTTCAATCTCTAATTCAAAACTGAATGAGAAATCATCATTGGAATGATAAGATTTCTTTTTTGCCAGTAATGTTCTGCAGTTACCTTTCTCATGATTGATGATCTCTAAAACCTGATAAACTACAATCTTCATACAAATGGATACATGGATAATGAACCCCTGATTAATTTATTCCACAGTTACTTCCTGAGCATCTACTGTATGTCAACTGTTGAGTTCAGCATATTGCAAGTTACAATGACATTTACATCTTGTTAAGCAGGTTGGCTTTTTTCCATGTGAAAACCACACAAGATGACATGATAGTAGGAGTGGATTATCATAAAGATGGCATGTAAAAATTACTTCTTCTAAGACAATAAGTTATGTTCTGGGAGATGTAATAATATGACCAGGGTGGCATGGGAGATGGTCATAATATGAGTGGTTGGATTTGTACTATAATGTGAGGCAAGGTTGTGATTTTATGGCCAAATTGGTTCTAATGCCCTGAAGATAATATGTTGCTACACCAATGTTGCTTGTAGCAAGAGTATTTAATTCTTTAAATTGGACTCTTTTCAGCATGACTTCACCCTGGGAGCTGTTTGTTTGGAAGTCCCTACTGAATCTTCAAACTCTAGCTCTCAGGGTCTCTGTATATTCCAAGTCATAGTCCTTCAAAGGGGAACAGATAGCCTTAACTTTAACTTGATAGACTTAGACTCAAAACTTCTAAATCAGAACCAAAAGTAGAAATACCTGAAAGTGCTTCAGTCTAGTGCCTTATATGTTGATAAGAATGAGGAAAAACAGAAAAATGAAATGAATCCTTGTGTGACAAGAGTACCTTTTGTTCTACCACAGTTGCTTTGCTCTGAAGTAAAGGAGAAAAGAGCCGTCATTACTAATTTTGTTATGAAGCAAAAACACCACAAAATTTATCAAAGGAGAAATAATTCAGAATACGTGTTTAAATAAATTTTGTTCAACAAATTTGGTTCAAGAAGAGATCTCAGATCTTAGGACACAAATTTTGGGTAGAAACCATGGAAGGGGTGGTATCATTACTAAGTAAGTCATCTCAGGGAGAGGGAAAAGAGTGGGGCTGAACTGGGAAGATCACACTTTGGATACAGCTGAGGGAAGGGAGGGGTGGAAGTACACCAATTGATAGCTTCTAATTTTAATTAATTTTTCTTCTTAAGTGCTGTTGATGGGGTGTGGGCCCAAACTGAGACCTTTGTCCCAATTTGGGCCCCATTTGTCTATGGGCTCTAGAAAACCCTTGGATTGCCCTTAAATTCTCCCACTTGATCAAAGAGATCTCTGGCATTTCCCTGAGGCCATGATTCCTTTAATTGGCCTTTCCTTTTGGCTATACCCAATCGCCCAATTCTGTTATCTTTAACCTAGCCAGGCCTTCCATTGTCTTGTCTCCCTATGGCCCTAGGCCATTTTTCACCCTTGGTCCTGTCTAGGCTCCATTTCCCTGGAATTCTGTTACCTCCTAGACTACTTGGCCACTCCTAGATCTCTCCCAGTCTTTCTGTATATAAGGTCCATCTTGTCTCCATTAAGATGCTCAGATTTTCACAATCTAGCCAATAGTTAACAGCCACTCAGATTTCTTAAGAGTCCAGCTAATATGGTGAATCTTCAATAAACCTTGTTTTTGACTGAAAGAAGGCTTGGGTCGAATTCTTTCAGGCAGGACCTGTGTGTCATGATTTTGGGATTCCAGGACACCTAACCTCTAGACCTCATCACTGTGTTCAGTTGCTGCTGTTTCCCAAAGAAGTATGAATGCTATCTGCACACTATAAATTTCAATATTCTGGGACAAAGTGACAATAAATGAGCATTTATTATATATACTCACTACAGCCCCTGGCGTTGTGCTAGGTGTTGGGAATAACAGGACAAAAAAAAGGCCCTTGTTACCTCCCCTATTAGAATATAAGTTCCTTGAAATGTGTATACATACACATATATAGAGAATAAACACAAAATGAATACAAAGCAGTTAGTAGGACAAAGAGAGAGAGAGAGAGAGAGAGAGAGAGCTATTGGGTTAAAGATTTAAAATTGGAAGGGATCTTAAAGTCAGTCTAGTCCTGGGGTTCTTAACCCAGGGTCCAAGATTTCAGGGAGCCTGTGAATTTGCATGGGGAAAAAATAATATCTTTATTTCAATATAATTGGTTTCCTTTGTATTCTTATGTATGTTATTTTATGTTTTTTAAAATATCCTATGAAGGGATTCATAGGCTTTACCACATTGACAAAGGAGTCTATCACACACACGCTTTAAGAATCCCTGATCTAATCCAATGTTTCATTTTATCAATGTTTCATTTTACTAAAGATGAAGAAGAGAATTGCCCAAGGCCACACAGGTAATAAACATCAGAAGTGAGATCTGAATACAGAGCCTCAGACTCCAGAAAAAGTGTGTTTTCCATTGCACCATGGAAATCTAAAAACCAATTTGAATTAGAAGTTTGGTAAGTGAAGCTTATACTATTATCGCTAATGTTCAGAAGAATTTATATTGTTGTGCTATTGATGGGGTTGGGATCTGGACCCCTGAAAGGAAAAACCCTGGATTTTCCCACATGGCCAAATCTCTGGCTTTTGCCTGGGATCCCATCAACTGGCCTTTCATTGTAGCTACACCCAATCTCCAATTCTGTTACCCTTAACCTAGCCTGGCCTTCCTTTGTCTCACTTCCCTATGGCCCCCAGCCATTTCCCACCCTTAGGCTCCATTCTCCCTTGGCCACAAGGTCCCAGTCCCAGGAATTCTGTTCACCCCAGTTTATTGGCCACTCCTAGGTCCCTCCCAACAGTCTTTCTATATATACTTTGTCTCCATTAGGATGCTTAGATTCTTAAAATCTAGCCACTGCTTAGATTCTTATTATCTAGCCACTGCTCAGATTCCTTAAGAGTCTGCCCAATATGATGGATGTTCTAATAAACCTTCTCTTTGGCTGAAAGAAGGCTTGGGTCAAATTCTTCTGGGCAGGACCCACATGCTGTGATTTTGGGGTCCCAGCACTCCTAAACCCCTAAACCTCATCACTATCAGTTTATTATTATTTACAAGAACTTAAGTCACAAGGGTACATAGATCTGAGCCAGTTCATCAGAAGTAGCAGGAAAAAATTCAATGGGACAAGAATAGTTGTCCCAGAGTGTGCCAGCACACCCCTACCCCTCTATGCATGCCCATGAAAGAATAAATGAATGAAAAAATGCATTAATTAAGCATAATTAATTGTGGGTGGGTGTGGTTTATCCTTCCATCTAGAACAGGACCATGACATCAGGAAGATGATAACATGACTTGCAAATGAATTGGATTTGAGTGAGGGAGGGCTTTGCAAAGTCACCAACCTCACTTTCTCCTCTAGAGCCATCTGGGTCCAGTGGCAAGATATAGATCAGGAGAAGTGGAGATGGCCCAGGATGCAGTGGGAGACCTTGGCATTTTTAAAGCTAAGGTTTTTCCCAGTTCTCACTTTGAGTGAGGCAATGTCTTTTCAATGAATAGGCCTGTTTAAGAAGTGAATCAAGGGATGGCCTCTTTAATCCACGAAAAAAAATCAAACTAGGAGGGGAAGACCCTCAAGGTTGCTAGCCAAAAGAAGAAACAATTACTATTTATATTCACTCTGAGCCTTGAGGACCCAAAAAGTAAGCATGAAGTGGTGCTTGGGCAGGGACCTATTGTCCAATCTAAGACAGCTGGAGTGAATTGAGTTTAAGGCCTGGTCTTTAAGAAAGAAATCTAGCCAGTACACCCTAAGATAGATAACAGTGCTAATCCTGGGAGCTTGTTGTGTATACAAATACATAAGCAAAGACAGTCTCAGCCATCAAGGAAGCTAACATTCTGATGGGAAACACAACACACATCGGGAAGTCGTGATAAAAGAGGGGCATTTTGGTAAGAAATTTACACTGAGGGTGAGTGGAACATAGAATAGTAGATAATCATACCCTGTCTGTGGACTATGCCAGTTGATTTGATTATGGTTCATGATTCATAGTTCCAGAATTTGGAAAGGGGAAACTGGGGAGAAGTGGCATGAGGCTGTGGAAATTTAAGGCAGTAGGGAGTTGAGTGAAGCAAGAGCTTTCCTGAAATAGTGGTTCTGGGGGAACAGTCACAAAATCACCAATGGGAGTTGGAAGGTGGGGCTAGAGTAGAATTTTCTTCAGAGTGGTTAGGTGGTTGGTGAGTCTGGTGAGTTGTAGAAGGAGATGGCAGGAAGTAAGTGATGAGGTCTAGAGGTTTAGAGGTGCTGGGACCCCGAGACCATGACATGTGGGCCCTGCCTGAATGAATTCAACCCAAATCTTCCTTCAGTCAGGGAAAAAGTTTATTAATGATAAACCATATAGGCCAGGTGACACCGGTAAGGAAGAGCGGGCATGAGAAAGTCTCAGCATTTAAATGGGGGCCAGGGTGGATCTTATATACACTAAAGTAACTTTGGGTGACCAGAGGATGGGCTGGGAAAAGGGTCTAGGTGAGAATTCTGATTGGAAAGTCTGAGAGATTGAATACACAATTAGAATAGATAATGAAACTGAGATAAGGATGTCTGGGACGTGGAATAAGAATAGATAATGAAGGGAACTGGAAGGAAGAAGTTTAAAAGGCAAAAGGTGGGGCTAGGGTTTTCAAAGGGAGATAAAGAGAGTCCATAGGGAAAAGCCATTGAGTGGAATATAGGTAACCATTTGAGACCAGAGTGAGGTCAAGAAAAGTTAAAGGTTTTTCTGGGGCCTTTAGACAAATGGGAGCCAGGTTCTTTTTAGGGCAAGGGGCGAAAGGTCATCTGAATAAGATCAAAAGGTGGGGCTAGGGCTTTCAAAGGGAGATGAGGAGCTGGGGCCCATAGACAAATTCCCTTTGGGGCCAAATTGGTAGCCAGATTTGGTAGCCAGATTCCCTTTGGGGCAAAGGGCTCAGAATTGGCTTAGGCCCATACCCCATTATAAGTATTTAAGCCTAAAGCCAAGATCTTTAAAAAAACAAAACAACAACAACAACAACAACAACAAAAAACAACCACACATGAACCTTATTTTTCACACTTAGACACACATCTCCCAAAGTCATTTTCTCCATTGTTTCAAAAAGATATTTTTAATTTCTTTATTGATTTTTTTTCAGAAAACACAGTGAACAATACTAAGAATACATGAAATGTATAAATCTCAACATAGATGCCTTCTAGTCCCCCATGTTTCATGTATTAAAACTGACTTACCTTCTCAGCAGTCTGATGAATGTGGTCAAAGAGTGAATGCACCCAAACATCTCCAGTGCTTCAGTTAATTGGTGTGGGAGTTCATCCATGCAGATGGGGAAAGAGGGAGGGGAACCTGTGTGCTGGTGCTGATGAGTATTTGGCAGGCGACTGCCTTCCTTCTGGCTGCCTTGGCTCTTTGCTATAAGGAGGCAAGATGCCAAACCACAGCAGTACAGTTCCAACCCCATGTGGCTATCCCACACCTCTTTTTGGCCCCTCCTTCCAGTGTCTCTGATAGCCTCAGAGAGGCAAGAGGCCAGTCCCAGAAAAGATTCACCACTTGGAAAGCAGATTATCCTACCCTCCCCTTCTACTTCCACCTGGGCCCATGGCAACTAGAGTGTGCTAGGGTTTATCATAAAATATACTCTTCTGTCCCCCACTCCATTTCAGAAGTGCTTTTATTTTATTTTTCAAAATATGACAAGAAAAGAGAATAAATGAGCTTATGTCCTTTGCACAGAAGTTACCATCACTGCTGAAAAATGCTGAAGGGCTCTATGTTTTAATGAGTATATGTAGTGAAGCAAAGTGTGATTAAATAGAGATCATTTACAAGGGTTGAGTGGCAACAGGAGTTGTTGAAAATGTGTAGGAGTAGGAAAGAAGTCATTATAGTAGAAAAGATAGTGAGTGTCACTGATATAATGCTCAGATCTATCTTAAATAGCTTCTGTTCAAAAAGCAATTCTTACTCATTTTCAAGAGGAAAAAGCTTTAGGTAAATATCTTCAGAAATTTAGTTCGGATTCTGTGCTTGTTGGTTTGCATGAACTAGAAGGAACAGGAAAAGAGATTAGAAGGAAATAAAAGGATATTGAAATGTCAGTGATGGAAAAAATATGAACCAATTCCACAACTGGACTCTTTACATAATGTGGGAAAAAACAGTGAATTTGCATCTGAAAACTGACTTTCCATAAAAATACAAATATTTTCTTCTGAAAAATGCCATCACCAAAAATAACTCTTCCTACTGAAATCATATGCCTGTGGGAATTGGGTAGGCCATATCACTTCAAATTCTTCTCTCTAGGGGCTTTCAACAGAAAATGATCATATCAGCTCAAAGGAACAAATAATTCCACGGCTGATTCTATCTATCCACTCAATTGAGCCACAAGGAATCACTAGTCTCCCCTTGCTTTCATCCCCACCTTGTGGAAAACACACTAAAACAGAAAGGACTGTTTCAAAGGCAAAACCAATAAAACACATGGAATGCAAGGTCTTTACTTCAAAACACCAATGCCCAAACAAAGGAAGTCAAATCCCTTTTCATGAAAAAAGCACCTATCAATCAACCAGTAGAGAGCCAATCAGATAGCATACACTATAGCCAGGGATAAAATATAGCTATTTAGCCCACATGATTCCATGATAAAGAAGCATGCCTAAGCAAAATTTTTCCCACAACTCTTCTCAAGGGCAAGAGTTTCCTCTAGTTAGATTTATAGGGTTAGTAAACAAATAGAAATTATTTAATGACTCCATCCATGCACTATAACTTTCAGTATTAGGGCAGTGGATGCTAGAGAATAGATTTAGAGCTAGAAGAGACTTTAGGAACCAAATAGTCCAATATTTTATTTTATAGTTGAAAGGCAGAGCACATTGTGTGTGGCATCAAATGACCTGTGTTCAAATTCTCCCTTTGTTCCTTTACTGCCTCTATGATCTTGAGAATATCACTTTAAGCCCTCTGGGCTTCATTTGTAAAGTGAAAGGATTAGACTATAATGATCTCAAAGATCACTTCAAGCTCTAAATTCATGATTTAGAATGATTAAATTCTAATTTAATCATTAGATTTAATCATTAGAGAGAGGCCAGTCCAAGGCCACTGGACAGGGTCCTCCAATTAGGTTCCACATACCTTAAACCTTTTTTTTTTTGCTATCATATGAAATTAGATTTTAGATTCTAGCCTGACACTACAAGGGAGGAAGCATGGAATGCTATTGACCAAAAAAAAAAAAAAAAAGAAATTTGATTCAGGAAAATATTAATCAAATTGCAATTTTAAAAAAAGACGATGTGGAATACTTCCTTTCTCACCACATGAAATAAGCCTCCATAGCTAGTGGCAACTGGAATCAACTCTTCAGCAACACAGCTAGGTAAAAATTGAATATTTCAATCAATTTTTTGATAGAATGTAGGACCCCCCCAAGTTTCTAATAAATTCCACTGTAAAAAAAAACTAAATCCAGTGAGAACTGCCCATCTATGTAGATGCAACAGCTGTGTTGTATTCTTTTCAAGGTTTTAAAACTTCTCCCATTTGAAACATAGCATAATTTGAAACAAAAAAACAAAAACCTTGGCATAGGGGTTAGAATTACCATGAAAAGAAGCTTCTGGTCTTGGAGGCAAAAAGGAAAAATTGATAATTTCACACAGTACTAACATCTGTGCAATATCTGGAAAACAGGTGTTAGAGTTTGTACTTCTATAGATGCAGCCAATACACAAATTTGGAAAGAAAATTACACATGCGCTTTTTTTTTTCAGAATGACTAAGAAAGCTGCATTTATTTGGGAATGAATAAAGCTTCCCTTCCTCCTTAGTCTCATTCTATGATTTGCAGAATGGTTAGCTACTTGGTCAGAGCTAGTTGCTGCAAGCAAGGCACTTCTGTTGCTAACAATTTGTAAAGGACCCAAAATATGATTTGAGCAGAATCACACTGGAGATTGAATGTTTGAATTATAGTGCATCAGTTCTCACCAACACGGTCAGAGCAGATGTTGCATTTTCCTAATTGAGTAAAGAACTTTCCCTGACATGCAACAAAATTCTTTCTCAAATACAGAAGCAAATCCAATTAGTTGGTATACCCCTGCCACATGAGTTGGTGTTGAATTGTGGTCCAGCTCTTCCTACAATGAATCATCCCAATTGGGAAGCTGGTGGTTCTGGCCTTGAACCACCGGTGCCATTGTGAGCTGTGATTGCGTCCATTGCTGTTTTACATGTTTTATAGGCTAGACTTCATGACAACTTTAGACATAGCTAACTCCATAACCAAGAAGAAGCAGGTGTACATCACAGGGAACTGTAGCTTAGTCCCAGGCACTTTATTTATAAGGACATTTTTACAGTTGGTGTCATCTCTCCATCATGGGCATATTGTGGCAATTCGATCTTTTCAAAGACAGGCAAGTAATGATGTCAGGACATTTTCCCCCCTTTCTTATTATACATAGTTTATTCTTATTTAAGGCAAATTATGTTTTCCCTTATATAAAATAGCTCCATAAAGCATCCTTTATTTCAGGGTTGTTACATTCCTAGAATTATATAATTTTAAAGTAGACTGGGATTGCAATCTCTACCCAAAGCGTAAAACTCTTCTAATAAATTGAAAATCTTAAACTACTTTCCATAGATACAGTTATTGGAAGAGAATCACAAAGGTCAAAGAAAGCTTCCAAAACATCAACTTCTGAATGCTTCTGTTTTCTTATCTAATAAAATTATGTGGTTTTACAACATTGAAGGACAGGCAGATAACCCCGATTCATAAATGAGGAAAGTGATGCTTCTGTGACAGCAGGGTGTATTATGATTTACATCTTTATTTCCTCTGTAAGACCATAGATTTAGGAGTGAAAAGGCTCACAGAGGCCATCTAATCCTCATCTCACAGTTGCAAAAACTGAAGCCAAAGAAAATTAAGTAACTTGCCAATAGGTAGTAAATATAAAAGGGTGGGATTTGAACCCAGGGCCTCAGGCTGTAGATGAATCTATATCACAGGTTTCAATTTAAAAAGCACCATATTCTAAACATCTCAGTGATCAGTTGTGTGTGTGTGTGTGTGTGTGTGTGCGTGTGTGTGTAGTTTAGTTTTATTTCCTAAAGACTTTTAAACTACTAATGTAGTTTATATACTATATAGGCTCTGATGCAGACTTCCCAACTGCTACCTTCACAAATAAGTCAGGTCCCAAAAGTTTGTCTTCATATTCCCTTCATGATTCTAGGTATAACCTTGAAGGATAAGGGCAGAGGTATTCGGGGGAAATGTTTAATGATCAGCTTTGGGGGAGTTGGGGATGTACACAATACATGCTTTTAAGTTTAATCTGTATAATGAACATTTTCTCTATCATGTTCTTAGTTCCCACTGATGTAGTCACTTTGAAAAACTTATCCAAGGATATGATTTATGGCACTGATGTCCACTTTTGGTAAAAAGAGGTGAGAGGTAAGAGACCTGACCAAAACCAAGATTACTCTTTCCCCACCCCTCCTGAGGAGTTCTTTCTCAACAATGTCCTTGAAAACCACTCTCTCTCCAGTTTGGGGAATAGCCTTCTATCATAGTGCTTCTATTGAACACTAGGGACATAAAGAAATCTCAAAACCTAGTAGAACAATCTTCTTGTCTTGCTCATTTTATGTCATCAAATGGATTTCAAAGATTTTTTACAGTTAATCTAAGTCTTTTGATTAAGATATGTTATTACTTAGTAATGGCTAAAATAGGGAGGGACATCTTCAACTCCACCCTTATAATAATGATAAAAAGAATGATAAAGACAAATTTACACAAATGTTCACATGGTGGACCAAATCCAAAGTTTCAGGAACAAAACCAAAGGAGTAAATGGCATCAACAGTAGGAGCCATGATAAATTGGCTTTAAAGATGAAATACTTGTTTCCAACATTACACATCATATGGCCTGAAAGGAGTAGCACAACTTCCAAAGATATATCATCATGCTAACCAAGGAGACTTGGGTACTTGAGAATCTGGCTCAGTGCTTAAGAAGAGCATGCATGATTCTCACAAGGACCATTCTGACTAAGCACTATCCAGATTGGGTTAGCTGCTGATATATGCATCAGTGGGAGGAATGCAACTGAACGTTATAGACCTGCTGCCATATAATTCTGGGGGAAAATAAACAAAATAAAACATTCCAAAAGAATTGGTTGAAATAATTTTTTTCCTACAACTATCTAAATTGAGCCTTGATGATGACATGTGGTATGTAAATAGACAAGAAATGTATTTTTAAAATGGGCTCACTTTAGAGCTGCCAGGGTAGGTAAGTGGCACATTTGATAGCACACCTGCCCTGGAGTTAATAATACCTGAGTAAAAATCTGACCTCAGAAACCCACTAGCTGTGTGACCCTATGCAAGTCATTTAACCCTGTTTGCCTCAGTTTCCTTGTTTGTAAAATGAGCTAGAGAAGGAAACGGCAAACCATTCCAGTCTCTTTGTCAAAAAAACCTTAATTGGGGTCATGAAGAGTCAGACATGACTGAAACAACACAATAACAACAAAATAGTCCTACCAACTTGTTTGTCATAGAAATCATCAAATAGCATTACTTTTCTAAAAAGGAATTTCAAGAGTCCAATCCAATCATTTTACCAATAAGGAACCAGAACACCAAAGAGGAACATGGTTGGCCCAAAGTCATAAAGCAAGTCAGTGATAGGGCTATGACTTAAACCCTTTTCTGCCCACCAACAATCCCAATGCTCCACTCACCATACATACCACTCTGTCTCCCTGTAGTGATTTTTACTTGATTTCTTCTATTCTAATTAGAGACTTATACTGACTTCTTCCCTTCTGCCCCTTGGAAATCTTTGCTTTAAGCACAGAAAGAGCAGCACCAGAAACTGGAACACTGCCCAGTGCTGTCAATGACATGTAATTGACCATTTGACCAGTGCTCCATATACAGCTGATGATGTGACTATAAGGCCCTTAGTTTGCTTTAGGTCAAGCATTACTCTTCTGTGCACAGCTCCATAAAGATGTGGAAAAGTCTTTTCCAAGAAAAATGTGTAAAAAGAAACCCAGTAACTTGGATCAGCTGCAGCCATGAATTTTATGAATGGTTTGCTGGAAAGCACATAAAATGGTAACATCAGTCCAAATGTGAGCTCTGCATTGTTCTTATTCCAGGCCTGTGCAGATGGGTAATTCACTATGTAAGTAGCTTTCAAGGCCAACAGAACAAGCAGTCTTGTTTTCCTTGGACCAGCTCCTTCCTTATAAAAGTCCTAATCACTTATATTTCATGAAGTTTCATTCTCAGCAATGTTTAAAACTTAAAATATAAAGAGTGAGGAAATGTGAAAATAAGACACTTTGACTATTTAGATGATTGTGTAATTGGTATATATTTCCTCTCAAAATCATTGCCAGCCCCATGACCACACCTATATTTACCTTATTTACCCAGATGAGTGATATTTCAGCACTCTGTCCCTGTAAGTTTATTTCCCTAGATGTACTTTCCAGATAGTGAAATACACAGAATATGAGAAAAATGACATTTTTTAAGCCTGTAAATAAAGCACAGGAATGATGTGGCTATGCTGACCAGATGAAATTATCAAACTGAAGAACCCTTACATCAGAATGATGTCTGTAACACTAAGAGTTCCGGATGCATAAACAACTATGTAAGTTACCATTCAAATACCAAGGTCAAGTCAATCAAAATATCAGCAAACTACCAAAGGTACAAGCAGCTACCATCTATCCATTTTTAGGCAGCATTATGCTATCATTTTATATCATAGGCAACTGTGATATTCTATTCTCTGCATCGAGACATAGAACAACATCAGAGTGAGAGAGAGAGAGAGGACCCCTCATTTCATATAGGGAAGCCCCAGGTGAGAAAATTCTCTCTACCAACAAAGGTCAGCACTTTCTAGGCAACCTATAATCTTACAGAGCTATGACTTGCCCAGTATCACATAGCCAGTGTATGTCTGAGAATGGCTCTCAGTCCAGGCTTCTCTGGCTCCGTGGTCAGCTCCTATTCCGCTATGCTCTGCTGTCATTTACAGAATTATATTGATATTAAATGGACAGGCTTTTGTTCCTAGGATGAGCCTTGAGTCATTAAAAACACTGTTCTATTTCTCAAATGTAATTCCATCCTTTCTCCACATCCTATTTTGGTGCTAAGCCTTTCTCCACATCCTATTTGGTGCTAAGCCTTTTTCACTGTCCATCTATAGCCCCTATTATACATACACATATATACTCTCTATCACTGTGTGTATATGTATGTACACACACAAACATATACAGGGACGTACTTTAAACATTTTTTAACAACCAGTTCTCAAAAATACATATGGCTTGCAAGTTTAATTTGCATTATTGATATTTTTTCCATCAATATCTTAAGTTTAGGCAATCAACAAACTAAGAAATCAAACCTTGATTTGTAGTGTTTGCTGATTTCCAAGGTGTAAATAATCTCCCTGAAAATTTAATGATCAGTTCTTGTGGTTTGTTATGAACTGCCTTCAGTACTCCCCTGTATATGTGTGTGTGTGTGTGTGTGTGTGTGTGTGTGTGTCTGTTTAGGCGTCTCTCTGATTATCCAACTAGCTTCTTGTAAAGTGTCTTGAAGGAAGATATTTTTAAGAGGGAAAACTGACAAGTGTGAGGTATAGTTAAAGCTAATATTTTTTTTCCCTGATGATTCTCAACTTTTGGTGGTTTGGCTATTTTGGTGTTAAGTAAAATCAGAAAAAAAAATATATTTGGCCATCTAATTATACCCATCTACAATGTAGAGTCACCTATAATGGATTTCCTTTAAAGTGCATTTGTTTTCCATGGAGTATTACATTTAAACATAAACATGCATGTGTTATATACACACATATATACATGTGTAAATATCTTATATATACATGTATGGTCCCAGTCAATGGACTGTTGATCCAGCTGTATGTGTATCATGTTCTGGACAATAGGTGACCTTCATCTATTTTGTTATTTTTGTGTAAATAGTTAGGCTGAATTCTAAGGCCAGCTGGAGGAAATCATAAAAAAAGAGAGAAGCTTTCTTCTATTTTGACTCTATATTCAACATCTTCCAAGACCATGCCAAACATCCCTGGCAAGCATTCATTCCTTTATTATTTGTCTCACTTGACATTTATGATCAGAAGGGCTTCAAACAAAATGGATGTTCTGCAACAAATTATCAATAAAGAATTGCTCAAGAGAGTGTTGAAAATATGTCATCAACTCAATGTATGACCAGAAAAAAAAGGTAGGGCAGTAAAGTAAGAAAAATAAAGGATAGTCAATGGGCTCAGTGAAGGTCTATGGCACATAAACACATTCTCAAGTGGGCCAACCTACCCTGTGGTTGAATCATGTATAAAGCATTGGGCTCTCATCATCTCCTGGCATTCAATACATGAAATGACTAAATGTAATATGAGTTTTGTTGCATGAGAATATTTCCAGGCATGCAGGTGTCATTGTTTCTTTCTTTTTTATTTGCTTTTTAAAGGCCTGGAACATTTTCTCTTCACTTTTTTTTTTAACTTTAAGTACTGTTTTGAATATATTGGTAAAACTTTATCTTAAGTTATTTTTTTTCCTTTTTGGCCAAGTAAATATATTGCCTCATATTTTGTAATATGAAATTATGGGCAAACTTTCCTCATCTTTACAAATAATTGTAATTGATTGTAATTAAATTACTTAATTAAATTAATCAATTAAAAATTCCTGTCTTTTTACTTATCAGTGAAATGTTAATTTGAAATTAACAACTTACATGTATTATATTTCAAAAAAATGTGGTTCCTAAAGTTTAACTATTTTCATAGCACTGATGAACTGTAGTTCTTGTTTCATCAAACTTATTTATGTTGAGGTAGAAAGAATGAACTGATAAGATTAATGTAGGGTTAAATTTATATTTATATTTAATTTTTTTGTTAATTTATTTTGATTTATCAACAGTAACTTCCATATGCTTTTGAGTTTAAAATTTTTCTCCCCCTTCCTCTCCACCACCCTCCCCAAGATGGCGCACAATCTCGTATAGGCTATATATATATAGTATTAAACATATTTTTAGATTAGTGATGTTGTAAGTAAAAATTAGAACCAATAGGAGGAACCACCAGAAAGAGGAAACAAAACTCAACAGAAGAGGAAAAAAAATAGCAAATAGTATGCTTCAATCTGCATTCAAATTCCATAGTTTTTTCTTTGGATGTGGATAGCATTTTCCATCATGAGGCCTTTGGAGATATCTTAGATCCTTGTATTGCTGGGAAGGGTTAAGTTTATCAATATTGATCATCTCACAATGTGGCTGTTATTTGGTACAATGTTCTCTTGGTTCTGCTCACTTCACTCAGTATCAGATCATACAAGTCTTTCCATGTTTTTTTTTCTGAAGTCAGCCTGTTCATCATTTCTTATAGCACAATAGTATTCTATTATATTCATAATGTAGGGTTAAATTTTAAATGAGTACATAAGTAAATATTAATTCTAAATTCTAGTCAAAGGCTGATGAGTACAAGAAAGTAGAAAGAGATTAAAATTGCAATAAAAAGTTGCCCAAACATTTAAAAAAATTAGTGACAATTTTTTAGAACTCAGTTATTTGTTAAAAATCCATGTGCTTCATTAGTACCTATGCAGTGATAGAATATATTAAAGAATGCCTCAAGACTGGAGAAAATTCTCTGTCAAGAATTTATGTGAGAACATAGGCAGGAGTCATCAGAAAAAATTGACTGATGGTGATGCACACCATTGGAAGATATACTCGCATTAATGAGGTCAAAGATCTGTTGAAGAATTGAAGTGGACTAAGTAATACAAGGAACTATGGTCTTTGTCACAGTTATAGATACAGTAGTAAAGGGATGTTTGTTCTTCCTAGAAGCTTTCATGCTATTGGTGGCTTTTCTTGAACGAGGAAGACCACAGCAGCAGAATTATCTGTGGCCAGACACAATCATCATGATCTGTTACAAGGATGTTAGAAGTCAAAATGCCCCAGTTATAGATGTGATTCTGCCATTAGGCAGTTAGGTGACATTGGACATGTTACTTAATCTCCCTGAGCCTCACTTTTCATAATTATGCAATGATGATAATAATTCTTATTCAGTCTACTTTACATGGATGCTGTGAAGATCAAATGAAATAATAGATGTGAAAAAGCTTTGAAAAGATCTAAAATGATGTACAAATGACAAGGTATTAAATACTATTCTGCATTAAACATAAGGCATTATTAAATGCTTGGAAGTGTGGTTAAAACTTTTAAGTATTAGGTAAATTCAGGGATGGGAGCAAATAGGTAATTGAGGTAATAGGATGGGGTAATTAGGAAAGACACAGAGTGGGATTTGATTGGGCCTTGAAGATAGTATAGAATTTAGATTAGCACAGAAGGTGGGATGCAAAGTATTTCTATTGAAACAGAATAGGGCATCAAATCTTTTGTGAACTACAAAATTTCAGAGTCAAAAAGACCTCAAAGGCCATCTGTTTCAGCTCTTACCTGAATAAGAATTCCCTCAACAATACACAAAAGTCATAGTTATTTGACTTTCAAAGACATACAGTAAGAAGTAATCTTCTCCAGAGATTTTTGGATTACTTTAATTATTGAGAAGTTTTGTTTTTTTGTTTTCTTTTTCCTTGCATCAAGGTTAAATTGGCAACTTCTATCCCTTTTCCTAATTCTCTCTTCTGGGGCCAAGTAGCATATCTAATCTCTCTTCAATAAGATATATTTTTTTTCAGATATACATGACAACTATATGTAAGTCTTCTTCTCATTGAACCGATGACATGATCTCAAGGCCTTTTGTCATACTGTTTGCTCTCCTCAGGAAACTGTCTTACTTCTTAATACTTTCCTAAATGTGACTTCATTGCCTTTGAGAACTTGGCAATTGGTTTTAATGGCCCCCTACTTGACCCAGAAACAAAGGGCCATTCTTATGACAATGTTATACCAATGATGCTCTGTGGCTATTAAGTCATGAAAGCTATATTCTCTAAGAATTAAAGTCTCACTCTAAGGGTAAGGAAGAGACACATGGTGGCATGCAAAAGCAACAGAACTTTAACAACCAAGCATAGCAAAAAAAAAGTGACAAAGCTTGTTATCAGAGGGGCATGGAAGAACAAGAGATAATGCATGGACAGTCCACAAGCTATTTTTAGATAAAGTGGTATCTAGCCATTCCCTTTTTATCTGATACTATTGTGTGTTTTATTGGTGAAGAGAACCTTCCAGTTAAAAATTCTCTTTACCAATGAAGATTGCTGCCTATTCTGAAAGTCATAGTCTTAGAGAGTTGCCTGAGTATACTGAACAGTTAAACAAGTTGCCCTGTATCACAGAGGGAGTATATGTCAGAGGTGGGACCTGAACTCAGGTCTTTGTGATTCCAAGGCAGCTCTCTATTGCTATGTCATGCTGTCTCTCCTCCTGCACTAGGGAAGTTGAGTTTTTCAACCCAAGACCAAACTAACTGATTTCCCTGGCTTCTTCCAAGACTAAGTTCAAATTCTACTTTCTCTAAGTGGCCTTTTCTTGTCCTCACCCCTACTAGTGCTTTCCCTTTGAGCTTACTTCCCATTCTCTGTTTCTGTTTGCGATTCTGTCTCTCCTCTCTATGTATATGTGTGTGTGTCTGTATTTGCACATGGTCATTTGCATGTTATCTCTTCCATTAGAATGTGAGCTTCATGAGTGCAGGGTCATATTTTTGCCTCACTTTGAATCCTCCATACTTAGCACAGTACCTGGCATACAATAAATATTTTTAACTGATTGCCTGACTAATTAGATGAGATAGACCATGTTGGTGTGTAGTAGGTTAGGTTGTATAGTACAAGGACATTTGATGGAGGTTTTAATCAGGAAATATAGTTAAAGGAGTCATTTTGGGAGGATTAATCTGGCATAAGTGTATAAAAAGAAGTCATTAGTCAATAAACTAACAAGCATTTATTAAGCAACTGCTACATGCCAGTCACTGTTCTAGGTGCTGGAAATACAAAGTAAGAATAAAATAAAATAAAATAGCTCCTGTCCACAAGAATTCAACACTCTATTGAAAGTAAACAACATTTTCACATGAGTAAATACTATATATAATATATATATATGTATGTATGTAATATACATACATACATACATACATACATATTTTGGTAAGATACTAAGAGCTGTGTTGATTAGGAAAGACTAAAGGGATGGTACAGTTAAGTAAAGGCTGCTAGGTAGCACAGTGAATAGAGTACCTGAAATCAGGAGGACCTAAGTTCAAATCTAGCCTCAGACAAGTGGCTGTGTGAACCTGGGCAAGTCACAACTCTGTTTCTTCAGTTCATCATCTGTAAAATGAGTTGAAGAAGGAAATGGCAAACCACTCCAGTATCTTTGCATGAAAACCACAAATGGGGTCATAGAGAGTCAGACACAACTGAAATGACTGAACAACCACCACAACAGGGTTAAGTAAAGGTTTTTTGTTCTTTCCTTTATTTTTATGGTTGTTTTTAAAGGACAGTATGGCTGGGGATAGATAGCTTGAAGACTGGAAGAGAGGGATGATCCTAGGGGCAATATGCCAAAAGAAAAAGATGGATAAGATCAATCAATAAACATCTATGAAGTGCCTACTATATGCCAGTGCCTACGATATGCTGAGCAGTGGAGTGGTATCAAGCATACAAGTAGAAGGGTTGGCATCTACACAATTAGGTCTAGGGCTTAAATTAAAAGTCTGTACTAATGTTTTGGAGCCATCTACATAGAAAACATGTCGAAGTCAAAAGAATAGAGATCTCCAAAGAAGTGTCTGTAGAGGTACAAAAGCAGAGGACCAAAAGACTGAATCTTTGAAGTTATGTTAAGGAGGAGAAAAAAGAAGAGGATAAAGAGGTGAAATAATCCCCAGAGGAGAGAAACCTAGATTTTATAGAAACTAAGGAGGGAATTTTAAGGAGAAAGTGCAAAGGAAGGAGGGATTATTTTAAAGAATGAGAAATGAGGAGAAAACTATTGTATTTGATGTGAAAATACTGAAGAGTTTAGAGTAATTTGTACAGAGTTGTGTTGACAGAAGTCTCAGTTATTGCTATTATCATTAAGCATTCCCTCTAATCTCTGCACAAAAATTTCCCAGATAGTATGCAGGATTTAAATTTAAAAAATTTAAGATATGGACCTTGCCTCAAGGAAATCATATTCCATCTAAGGTGATAAGATGTACAGAAATCCATTAAATACCAATCAGTAGAAGACCATTATTATGACAGTGGTTTCTGGTAGTTCCCATAAAATTAGAAGGACTTCAGGTGCAGACCAAATAATAGACTGGGTAAGGTAGATGGACACTGAGATCCATTACAAATTCAAAATTATGTGATTCTATGATTGTTTCCTCTTACTTAACCTCCACATCATTTGCAACTTTTGCCAATTCCAACTCCACATCTCATAATCATTTCCTTTCCACTCACATGACCACCATCTTGGTAAGTCTCATATCACCTCTTGCTTGAACTATTGCAAGAACCTCCTAATGTGTGTCCTAAATCCAATTTCTCTTCTTTGAGGTCTATCTATCATATAGTCACCAAATTTACATTTCTAAAGCATTTCATTCTTTTGTCCCAGAAGCTTTGATGGTTCCCTGGTGCATTGAGAATAAAATACAGATTTCTCTAATTGGCATTTAAAGACCGTTAGAATCAGAATCCAGTCTAGCTTTCCAGACTAAGTGTATATTGGTTCCTATTATACTCTATATTCCAGCTAAACTGCCCTAATTGCTATTTCTTGTATATAACATTTCATTTTCTATATCCATGTTTTTGCCCAGGTTGGTCCCCACGCCCGGAATATTCTTTGTCCTTATCTCTACTCCTTGAAAAAGCCCTCATACACCCTGTAAGGGTCATAAACATCTCACCTTCAATGAGAGTTTTTTGTGTGTTTGTTTGCAACTGATTTCTTCATTTGTTACTCCCCAATTTACTCCCCAACTGAGACTTCTGTCAACACAACTCTGTACAAATTACTCTAAACTCTTCAGTATTTTCACATCAAATACAATAGTTTTCTCCTCGTTTCTCATTCTTTAAAATAATCCCTCCTTCCTTTGCACTTTCTCCTTAAAATTCCCTCCTTAGTTTCTATAAAATCTAGGTTTCTCTCCTCTGGGGATTATTTCACCTCTTTATCCTCTTCTTTTTTCTCCTCCTTAACATAACTTCAAAGATTCAGTCTTTTGGTCCTCTGCTTTTGTACCTCTACAGACACTTCTTTGGAGATCTCTATTCTTTTGACTTCAACATGTTTTCTATGTAGATGGCTCTCAAACATTAGTACAGACTTTTAATCTAAGCCCTTTGAATTTTTGTACAGAATTTATATTTACTTATTTGTGTACATGCTATCTCTCCACAACCAGATTAGAATGTAAATTCCTTGAAAAAAAAGATACTATTGTATTTGGGGGTTTTAATGGCTAGTGTTTAGGACAGTGCAAGTAACTGACACATAATAGCATTTAAGAAATGCTTTTTGATTAAATGAAATTTTGGACAAATGGTACTAATTTTAGCTAAAATGTGCTCTCAATGTGCATAGCAATGAAATAAACATTAATATTTGTACTTAAATAGTCAGGTAAGAGTTATGGAAAAGTAACTAGCATTACTTCTTAAATAAATTTATTTAGTTTTACATGTATTTTTGATCTGTCTCTCCCACTTCTTTGCCTATTGAACAAGAAAGAAAGAGAAACAAAACCCTCATCATAAATATGCATAGTTCAGCAAAACAAATTCCTACATTGACCAGGCTCAAAAATAATTGTTGATCTCCAATTTTCAAGCTCATCACCTCTCTGGCAGATAGGAATGCTGTGCTTCATCTTCAATCTTTAGGACTGGTATCACCTATTTTTTTAAATTTAGAACATCCTTCTCTCTGAACAAATGGATGTAAAATATCTGCATAAATTTGTTCAGGCAATGGGTGACATAATGAATAGAGTGTGGGCTTGGAGTCAGGAAGGTTTGAGTTCAAATCTAACCTCAGGTACTCATTAGCTATTTGACCTTGAACAATTCACTTAACCTTTATTTGCGGCAGTTTCCTCGTCTGTAAAATAAGGATAAAAATAGTACTACATCCCAGGGCTGTTATGAGGATAAAATAAGATATTTGGAAAGTATTTTCCAAATCTTAGAGCAATATATATATATATATATATGTGTGTGTATACCAGCTTTATTACATAAATATGCATATGTGTATGTTGGTGTATATATAAATATATACACATGTATAAACTTAGACAAACTTAGAAGACATGGTCCTAGGCATAAACACAGATATGAATGTACATATATCTTTCTCCAATGGATGCCTTTAGCTTTTTGCCATCCAATATAAATTGGACCCCAGGTGAAGGCACCCATACTTACCTATGTATATCCCCTGAAAGCTATTGTAGGTTCAAGGTATTCTGTGGATCCACAACCTATAATTTATAAGCCCCCACTTACATGTTTACTTTTACTTGTGATGTAGGGGACTTAATTTCTTCAAAGTAAAGATTTTTTAGTGAAACAGCATAATAGTAAGAAAAGATCATTTGCACCATATAACTAGGTCATACTATAACAAACGTCAATATCATCAATAGAAAGTTTAGCTATAGATAAGGCATGCAGATGAGCAAAACATTCTTGGCAAGGGCTCACATGTGCAGTGTTATACACTTAGGGGACATGTATATAAAGAACATCCATTAAGAGGGACACATTATGCCTCTGATACTGCAAAGCCACTGACGTCCTCTATTCATGCAAACGTATTGCTCCCTGTAGGCCTGTTCCTCAGTGGTCTCCCATGATGTGTTGTATCTGCTGCATGTGTCTACTGTGTTTCTGGTCTCAAGATTCATGCTAGACAGCATTCTGTTCTTTTCTCTGTACAAATTGGTTCTGCTGGGCATATGGTTGTGAAGCTTATTGCTGCTTCTAGTTTCTGCCCTTTCCTATGGCGTGACCTGTGCTCCATAAAAAGAATGGGATTAATAACCATTTTTTCCTTCTCTCTCTCTCTCTCTCTCTCTCTCTCTCTCTCTCTCTCTCTCTCTCATTTAGAGACCAGAAGCTTAAACTTCAAATCCTTCGGGGAAAAAAATCAGACAGAAGAGAAAAAAAATCCTTTAGCTGCTTTCCTCCCCATGAGTAAAGAGAATATCTGTTGGTTCCCAGAGTTTCAGGCATCAGTAGCTTTTCTCTGTGAAAGGAGAGTCTTTGTCTCTAAGGGCCAGGGTCTTTTAGAACACAAAACAGCATGTCAGATGAGTAGCATACACACAAGTATCTAACCTATCTTTGAAAAGACTGTGTCTGAACCTAAATCTGAATACTTTGTCCCTGATTTAGGGTTAGAAATCCCTTATAGATCCTAGTTAATCTCTTCCTGGTGATCTTGTCTTCAGAAACTACTATCTGGTGTGGGGCAAGATTATCCAAGGAAGTCTACATGACTCATTTATGGTGCTCAGGAATATGGTCTTCCCTCAGCTGGAGACACTTTCAGTCTCCTACACAAATTAAAGGGAAGAAAAATGTATAAAACAAAAACCCATAAGTGAAGCACTTTGACTTTTTGTTTCAAATTATTGCCTCATTTATGTTTATGTGATAGGGAATAAATCTTGTACGCTTTGAAATAGCCTGTACTCAATACCGTGCTGGGTATTCACAGGGATGCAAAGAATGCATTTTAAATAGCATTCCTGTTTAGAAGAACCCTATACATAGGAAAACATATGAGAAGGAAGAAAGAAAGAAGGAATGAATGAATGAAGGAAGGAAGGAATGAAGGAAAGAACAAAGGAAAGATTTACTAAATACCTATTACGTGTTAGGCACTGTACTAAGCACTTAACAAATATTATATCATACTCACAGAAGTCCTTGGAGGAAGGTGCTAATAATGTCCCCATACAACAGTTGAGGAAACTAAGGCAGACAGAGGTTTAGTGACTTGCTCAGGGTCACACAGCTAGTAAGTATCTGAGATCAGATTTAATTCAGGTCTTCCCAACTCCAGGACAAGTGCTCTAGTAATCTTTAGTTATGCCACGGACAATTAATTGGGAAAATTCTACATTAAATATTGAAGATAGTCAAAATAATTTGTTTTGCTCTATGCCGTTACTTTGTTTTTGGTGTTCAATTGAGGTATTATGTTTGACTTCTTTTATTTTTGAATTTATTCTAACATTCTTTTCTTTTTAAATTTTGAGTTCAAATTCTCCCCCTTCCTTCCACCCCTGCCACACCCACTGAGAAGGCAAACAATATATCAATTATACTTGTAAAATCATGTAAAACATATTTCCATATTAGCCACATCACAAAAAAAGTAAAAACAAAGAAAGAAAATTATATTTCAGTTTGTACTCAGAGTATATCAGTTTTCTTTCTGGTGGTGTACAACACTTTTTCATCATAAGTCCTTTAGAATTATCTTGGATCACTTTATCGATCAGAGTAGCCATGTGTTTCACAGGTGATCATCATTACAGTATTGCTGTTACTGTGCACAACGATCTCCTGATTCTTCTCACTTCATTTTACATCAGATCATATAGGTCTTCCCATGATTTTTTCAAACACCCCCCCCATTATTTCTTATGGCACAATAGTACTCCATCATAATCATATGCCAGAACTTGCTCAGCTATTCCCCAATTGATGAACATCCCCTCAATTTCCAATTCTTTGCCACGACAAAAAGAGCTGCTATAAATATTTTTTCACATATAGGTCTCTTTTTTTTCCTTTGATCATTTTCAGGTACAGACTTGGTACTGGTATTACTAAATCAAGTACTCTCTCTGTAGTGGAACTGTGACCCAGAACTGCTTATGGACAACAGAGTTGTGAATAAATACCAGCTACACCCAGTACCATCAAAGGTTCCCCTGTAATCTCTTTCTAACAAAATGTCTGACATCCTTACCGTCTTGAGGCAAAGAGTTCCTGAAGCTTCTACTGCAGTGGCCTCCACGGCCCACTGACTGTGTTCCTGCTGGACTCTGGGCCTTTTATCACCCCACTGCTATAGGCTTCTTCTTTGGACCTCTTAAGTTGTCTTACTGGAAAAATGTCTCCCTCCATCCTTTTGTTGGTTTTGCTACTCTAAAATTTGATTTAAGGTGTGATTTTAAAATTGTTTGGAGGGAAATGTTAAGAGTTCACCTGGGTCCTAGTCTATATTCTGCCATCTTCACCATTACTTGTTAATTTCAGTATGTTGAACTAGAGAATGAAGACAGATGGAACAATCTGGCTCCATAGTCCTCCACTTCTCTATCAAGAAAAGGGAAATCATATATTTTATCATCTGTTATCTAGAATCAAAATTTTTCATTACAGCAAATATCATATATTCAAAGTCTAATATTCTCCTTTTTAACACCTAATTGAATTCTTTCTAGATATTTAACAGTACCTACCCTTCTGCACCTTGGCCTTATAAAGTAAAAGAGCAGCATCCCTACTGTAACAGGTTATTTATGCCCAATACAAAATAAAGGGCTTGCTTGCTATTTGTTTTCCATGATAGCATTTTGTGTTTAACTGCCTGGGGCAGTGCTGACAAGGTTAGTCCTGGCTACAATTGTAAGATCATGGTCAGACAAAGGAAAACACTACCTATTGTAACTGATCATGATGCCTGCCATGAGAAATTGTTAGCATTAACCAATTTCCCCAGCAAACAACCAAGAGGGCCAAATGCTTGGCTCACCATTGCCTCAAATAAGAAAGAAAACACTCATTTCACTAAATCTTACTCTATCAGATCAAGCCTTATTCTTTTCTACTGTTTAGAGAGTATTTGCAACCTGTGGGGGATTTTCCCTAAGTATACAAATGTACTTTGTAAGTAAATGAATTCCCAGCATTCTTTGAGATATACAAATGTATATTGTTGTTGTTATTCAGTCATTTCAGTTGGGCCCAACTCTGCATGACCCCATTTGGGGTTTTCTTGGCAAAGATACTAAAGTGGTTTGCCATTTCTTTCTCCAGCTCATTTTGTAGATGAAAGTGAGACAAACGGTTAAGTGACTTGCCCAGAGTCACATAGCTAATAAGTGTCTGAGGCCAGATTTGATCTCAGCAAGATGAGTCTTCCTGACTTCAGGCCCAGCACTCTATCTACTGCACCACCCATGTGTCCCTACAAATATATGTAGCATTGTCTTTAACCAGAGCCTCAGCAGGGTAGAATATAAGTACTTTATTGAACTGTGGAGTACTAGAAAAGGAGCTTGACTAGCTCTGTGTGTAGCATGGTACCTTGCCCATAGTAGGTTCTTCATAAAGGTGTGTTGAATTGAATTAACTAAAAATCACATGAATTTGAAGTCCAATATCAGCCCTGAAATTTACTGGTGGGTATGACCTTATGTAGGTTGCTAAACTCTGAAAATCAGTTTTCTTATAAGTTAAATGAGATCAACATTTGCCTTTCTTGCTTCATAGTATTGTGGTGAAAATCCAATGTGATACAATAAAAGTGCTTTATAAAGTGTGAAAGCAGAATAATACAGGGATTGCTATTTTCTGATAGGTTCTAAATTTCTTAGGGGCAAGAACTATGTCTATTTCTGTTTAATATCAACCAAAGATTATTGGAATAATAGATAGATGGGCATAAAAATGCTGCAAAATGTTAGAAAAGCAGAAGAAAGGGTATAAATATATATATATATATAGAGAGAGAGAGTATACATATATATATACATATATACGAAACATACCCCTCATATTACTGAAAGTGAAATGGAACCAATAGACTGCTTGTTTGATCCAATGATATCCTCTTCATGTCAGGAATTCTCATTAATACGGGTTAAATCTTTAAGAAATTTATGGGAGAATAGGGCGGTCAGGTCCAGATAGGTTGTAATCTCCATTGCTAGTGGGTATATCAACATCAGTGAAATCACAGACTCTGAGAAGTAATGAAGGATCTTTCCTATCAGGCCTATCATGAATGCTTTTTACATAGCAAACTAAGAAAAGTTTGTTGAATGAATAAATGAATGAACCTGATACAGCATAATGAAAAGAGATTTATGAAAAAAAATGAAAGATATAGTAGCAACAGAAAATTTTTTACTCTTCTGCCATCCCCCCAAATGTCATTACTTGCAACCACTTTTCCAATAGTTACTATAAGCTCCTTGATGAGGACTATCTATTTTTGCCTTTGTAACGCCAGTGTCTAGCACAGTATCTATCATATAGTTGATTAATACATTCTTGTTGATTATTGCTGTTGTATTCCATTGGATAAACACTGGCACAACTATGATAATCTTTATAAACTTTGTTCACCAAAAGACTTCTTTTTATAGAGGGTACTTCTCAGTCATAGTGAAAGGTTGAAGTTGGGACATTCACAAGTTGCTGATTTGGGAAGAACATAACACAGAAGTGAAAAAGAGTCACCTTACACCCCTCCCTGTCCTTCGTTCCCCTCTGCTTACAGACACACATAGAAACTTGGAGAGGAGAAAATAGCAGTTAGAGTCTTAACAATTTTACTGAACCATAGATTTGAAACTGAAAGAAAACTTAGATATCATCTAATCCAAACCCTTCAGTTTGCAAATGGAGAAACTGAGGCCCAGAGGACTTAAGTGATTTGCCCAAGGTTACAGCAGTAATAAGCAGCAAAGTTAGGATCTGAAGTTAGGTACTCTGACCTAAGTTCCAGTTCTCTCCATCACACCTCAGTACCTCACTTTAACACAGGAAGAAAATAATATCTTTGCTCTTAAAATTATAGGTGACGCAGTTGTAGCTAATATGTCTTTGTTCAATTACTTGCTATAATTATGTGTAGTAAACAGTTCTCTATGTTTTCTTGGTTTTTGGCCTGTCTGATCTCGCTTAGAATATGGATGATCAAATTGGTTTAATTTAGTTCATGAAAAAGTTAGCAAGCTATTTTATTTTGTTAGGAGCATTAACTCCATGCTCATGCTATTTTTCTGTACCTAGAATAGCACACACACACACACACACGCACATGTGATTCTGCCTATTGCAATCCTACCCATCCCTTAAGAGCTAAGTCAAGTATTATCTTCTCAATTAAGTCTTTCCAGATTCTTCCCAGATGGAAATGATATTTCCTTCTTTCAACTTCACCCAGCAATCCGTTGTGATGGCCTGTACAATATTCTAGTTTATATTATAGGGCATATGAGCTTCTTTTTTTTCCTTTTAGAGGTACTGTGTCTTTCACCTTCATCTCCCTAACAAGTCCCAAAATAGTGCCTTAGAAAAAGACACTCAGTAAATGTTTGTAGAAATGAGGGTGTACTTCATGAATTCAGCCAAGTAATACATCTGTGCACAGGGGTCAAATTCTTCAGGGGTCCAAACTTCCTGTTACAGCAGAATCAAATTAAAATATGATTGGGAAATGTTTAATAACATATATAAAATACAACCATAGATAATGTTGATTTGTGGTTTTCTAAATCACAAGAAGTAGGAAAATAATGTGCACAATGATATGATAATGGAAATGTAAAGAATAATAATTGAAAATAAATGTGTGATTATCATGCTCGTGTTTGGCCTCCAAAGGAGAGAAATGAGAAGAAAGTTCTCTCCCTTCTTTAAGGAGGTGCGGAATTGGATGGGGAACATTGTATACATTGCTAGACTTGGTTGATGTATTGGGTAGTTTTGATGAATTTTTTTCCCTAAACATTATATTCATTTTTATAAAGGATTACTGTCATGGTTGGGCAGACTTTTAGGAAAATGAATATGATATAAAAATCACATGTGATTTCAATATTTTTTTTACCTAGTTTGGCTATAAACACTAAGAAAGTTTTTCGGGCTTCCTTCAGTTCTATAAAGTATCTCTTCTTGAGGGCAGAACACTAGAAGAAAGCTCATCTAGACAGAGCTGGTTAGGACCACAGCCTTTGTCATTATTGTTTTCTCTATTTCTCAAATAGGCTTTGGGGGGAGATCCTGAGATAGTACAGAGACACTCACAAACCCTCATAGCATAATAGTATAATAATGATACAAGGAAGAAAGACCTAAGACCAATGCACCAATGCCTCTCAGACTCTGTCATGGTCTCTCAGTTAAGCATTCCACAATTCTCACCTCCTACAATCTTCTTGTTATCAAATAATAAACCCTCTCATCCATCTGCTTGATGAAAATCATGACCATCCTTGGCTTCCATTAAACTCCCCATGCACTAGGCACTTTTCTACTATTAAAGACCCATAGATACCCCAGTAGACATGTCTGCACAATCAAGTGTGCCTCTCTTCAGTTGATTTCCCACCTTTAAGTTTGTGGTGGGAACTTGACTGTTCTCACTCTCTTCTCAAGTTTTTAATTTTCTCAATCTTCAAAAAGTTTTGATTAACTGAATCTCAGTTTCATATTTCCAACACAACCTAAAAGCAGGCACATTTGAGCTATCATCCAGTTATAAACAGCTTTTCCATAGAGCCACTTTATAACCATGACTGTTATTCATCGTTTTTGTATGATGTTTTAAAAGTCTGAGTGCATGGTGCACTAGCTTTGTATGTAGCTGGGCACTTGGAAACTCAGTGCTGCAATAGACTCCTGCAAGATCTTTTACCTTTTGAAATGACCCAGGCGTACTCCAAACAGAATCAAAAATACTGTCAACATCAACTTCATAAAACAAATGATGTATTTTTCAAAGTATGCCATGCAAGGCACTGTTTGTTATATTCCATCAAATTCCTAAGGACATTGGCAGCAAACACCCTGACAATGGCTTCCTCTCATTTCACACCCATCAGAGAATCTAAGACAGGCAGGAGGACAAAAAAGACCATTCCTGTAGTGTATGGGTGGTGATCATTGTGTCAAAAGCTATCTGAGCTCCTGAGAAGTAGTTCTCTGCTTACAAATGCATACACACACATCATTTAGCTATACTAGTTCTCTCTCACATGTATAAGTTTTAACTGCCGAATATTGGAGATGGAATGGAATTCCCACGGGCTTTAATATTAAAAGCAAAAATTAACAAACAAAGTGCTGAACAGGAGCATAATGGCCTTTAAGTTTGTAAGGCAGAAAAATCACCCCACTTGGGCACTAAACTGCTACAGAGTCCTTCTGCCTCACATGCAACCCTGGTCATACAGCTCCCCAAATTGGCAGAAATTGGGAAGAATACAATATAAGCTATAGTCCAAGCTTTTGTTTTTATACCCAATGGCCCAAAAGATACACCATGCACACCTGACAGAGTGAAATCTAAGCTAGTTATTACCCCACATTTCTAGCATACATTATTTCCAAGGAGCTTACCACATTTTGATCATGTTCATGACATCCTTGAGGTCAAGAGAAACTCCAAAGATCATCTGATCTCTCCCTGAAGTGTGACAGACTATAATTGATTCCTCAAGGTAGTCAGCAATGTTCTGTACCTCTGCAGAAACCTTCTTTTACTTTACTATCATTAATAGTAAAGTTAAATAGTTTCTAGACTATGGGAAGCCATGAGCACAAAGAATACTTATAATGGCTACATTTGACCAGAATTGTTGTGGGGATAAATGAATGAACGGATGGATAGATGGAGGAAAATGCATTTATTAAGCACTCACTATGTGCAAAGCATTATCCTAAGTGCTAGGGGTACAATAGAAAAGTGGTCCCTATTCTCAAAGGAATTTACATTCTAATAGGGGAGAGAACTCCCCTAGAAAATTTCAGGGGCAAGTCAGATGGAAAGGTCTCATAGTCCTTAGTCCTTAAGGTGCAGTAGCAAAGCAAATAACAATAATTCTTTAATTCCCTCTCATCCATAAAATCATATCATTTTGTGTTATTGAGCCATTTGACTGTGCCAAGGAGTTTGGTTGTGAGAACTTTCTATTCTGGATATTCAGTAGGTAAGGCTAAAGCACTCACAGAAGCAATTGCCGTATCTGAGAGGAGAGGGTGTATGCTTCCCAGAATGATGGTTTTAAGGGGAGTGGGAGGGAGATGCAGCCACTTCATGGATTCTTTTGCTTACCCATCAGTGACCATAGCTTAGCAATTGGTGGTGGTGGCAAGGAAGGTGAACCCCTTCTCAATAGTGATTGCTCCCCTTAGTGATAGCTGCAGGGCCCAACCTGGAACCAGGGCTGGTGGTGTGAGAGGGCACTACTGTTCCTAAAGTTCTTGGGTTCATGGTCCTGGGCTTTGTTCTTTGGAGTATGAAGGGAGGAGATGACCAAGGTGGTGGTTTGATTTTCCTGGCACATATCACATTCTATCTCTCACTCAAAATCCCCCGGGGACTTGTGGGGGGGGGAGGGGAAGGCTAGTTGCTCAAATTAAGAAGTATAAAGGAGAAGGGGACAGAATATGGACATCCCTACTTGCTGAAATGGGAAATTTGAGTTAAACAGAATCTATTCTGCCACTGAACTTCAAAGCAGGATTTCAGAATTCTAAACCCTGGCAGTACCACCCACCCTTGATGCATTCTGCATAGCAGAGGTAATAGCTGAAACGCATCTGAATATCAGAATCCCTCCCCATAACCAAATATGAATACTCCAAGTAAACAGAGCTGGTTTTCTACAAAGATTCAGAAGCTTTGCCTCCTGCTTGGATAAGGGATTTTAGTCCTTTTTGAGCCCTAAGGAAGATTCATTCATGCTTTATCTCTGAACCAAATGGTCTATTATTTCCTGTCATTTTAGGAAAGAATCAGTGATCTAGGATATTTGTCACTTTTATCTTTTAAAAATTCCTTTTATATATTATGTAGTACTAAGGAGACAAACCAATAATAACCAAAAAGAAGATTTTAATTATCTTTATAAACTGTTCTTTATTCTCCCACTGCACCCCCATGCCCTCCACTTTTGGATGATTTTCCTCCAATTTTAAATTCTTTTTTCCCCTTATTTTCATGAAGACTTAGATTTTTTTTTTTTGAATAAAGAAAGAGCCCTACAGGCTTAGGATGAGAGCATTAGAGCTTAACTAAAAAGTCTCTCCTCTCTTTAAAAAAACAAAACAAAACAGGAGATTATGATGAAAACAAGCACAACTGTTCGGTGTGTCGCTGACTTAAATAACGGATACTAAAAGAACTTGGAGGATTATCCTGGTGTAATGAAAGTTGAATCTAAGATGTGGCCTATGGACCAAAGGCATCTTGGCAAAAAGAAGGTACTAAGCCATGGTTAAAATCTAAGCTACAATTTACAAAATTGTACCTGGACAAAATCCAAGGTTTGATTCTCTTTGCTTCATAGTTCATGATGTTAGATTCATATCTAGGTTCACATAACAATTTACCATCATTATCCAAACAAGCAAGTTTGGGAGAAAAGGCTATTTAATATGATGTTCTGTCTTGATGATCAGTTTTGCTTAATTGTATTTTTCCCCTTTCTCTTTAGAAGGAAGGGTAATGAGATCAAAGGGAGAAATATCTGGAAATATCTATGAAATAAGGAATAAAAGGCACAAACAAAATTTGTTTTAATAAATTTAAAAATAAGTATCAGCAATTGATTAGCAAATATATAGATTTGTATTATCTTGATTACTCAGAGGTGATGTCATTATAAAAAGTGTAGGCCTAAGAGTCAAAAAATTTAAGTTCTCTTCCCTGATCCACCATTTACTTGTTGCTTGGCCATGGGCAGAACATTTAACGTCTCTGATCATTATCTTTTTTCATCTGCAAGATAAAAAATAATAAAGCTTGTCCTATCTTAACACCATGCTTGACACACAGTCAGCACTTAAATGCTTATTGATTGAATGACTGATCTATATCATAGGGGTGTGGTGAGGGACACATTCTATAAGCTCTATATTAAAAAAAAGTCACAGCATCAACAATCATTACATTTACTATGTCTTCTTCAATTCAAGAAGCATTTGTCAAGAGACTACCATGTGCAGAGGATACAAAAACAAAAAAAAATCTTTAATTATGTTCTACTGGAAGGAGAGTCAATCATTTTCTCTCTCTCTCTTTCTCTTTCTCTTTTCTTTCTCTCTCTCTCAATGATTTTTCCTCCCATGAAGGCTATGCTCCTGACTTTCTCCCAGCCTTTCTCTTTGCACATAACAATTTTATAAATACACAATTTACACATTGGAAGTGTAAATTCTCATTCTCCCTCTCTCTCTACTTTTTTTTCCCCTCTCTCCAGGATATACCCTTCACTCTCAGACTTTTTCTACCATGCCCCTTTATCTTCTACTCCACAACCCCACCTCATTTTCAGCTGTCTTTTATGTGTTTTCTTACTCCATTGGAGTGGAAGAACAGCTAGTTGGTACAGCAGAGAGAGCACTGGGTTTGGAATCAAGAAGACATCTTCATGAGTTCAAATCTGGCCTCAGATGCTTGCTAGCTGTGTGTCTCTGGGCAAGTCACTTAACCCTACTTGCCTCAGTAAATAAGCTGTAAAATAAGCTGGAGAAGGAAATGGTAAACCACTCCAGTATCTTTGCCAAGAAAACCCCAAGAAGGGGGTCACTAAGAGTTGGACATAACTGAAAAGACTCAACAATTAGAATATAAGCTCCTTAAGGGCAGGAACTGCCTTTCTTTCTCCTTGTATTTGTAGTTCCATCACTTAGCACAATGCCTAGTATATAGTATGCACTTAAAAATATTTGTTGATTGACTATTGGCTGTCATATTTGCTTAGCATAGAGGGGAAAAATACCTTATCATTTTGCCAGTCTGAATTATATTCTGGCAAAAAATTTATATTAATTAATTTGGCTACATCAGATATAATTTTGATCATCTATAAGCTTTCTATGTAAAGTGAATCATTTGCTATTAATTTCTCTCCTCAGAATTAAAGTTATTTTATAGTTCTTTTTTTTCTTGCAATATAACAATTATAACATTTTTAATCCATCATTTACTACCTGTGTGATCCTGGATTAGTCACTGAGCCTTACTCAATTTCAATTTAATAGTCAATAAAATAAGAAAGTTAGACTAAATTACTGCTAGGGTCCCTTCCAGCTCCAAATTTCATCCTAGTATTTTATTATTGCCAGTTACTGTGCTGGATGCCAGAGATAGAAATACAAAAACCACACTTGACCTTAAGGAATATACAATATATGTGGCATGCAATATGCACTCAGATAACTAAATACAAGATAAGTTTGAGAAAAAAAATTGACTTTTACATCATCATAGAAAGATTCATAGGGAAAATGGCACCTTATTTGAGCCTTGACGCAGGCCAAGTATTCTAAGAGTAAAGGAAAGAGAGATTACATGTCAGACTTGGGGCCCAGCCAGTGCAAATGAACGTTTGTAGATGGATGGGAAGGTCAAGGAATAGCAAGTAAGCCTGCTTAGCTAAAATGGAGAGTAAATGAAGGAGAAAATTATGAAATAAACCTGGAAAGGTAGGTTGGAGCTGGATTAAAAAGAACTGTGGGTGTCAGGGTAAGGCATTGGTATATTAGGTAATGGGAAAACACTGAGGATTATTGAACAGGGAATTGATTTCTAAGCAGGTCACACCTTTGCTTTGAGATGATTATTTTGACAGTTGTGTGAAAGATGACACCATATCATTAGGGATAGAAGTATACAAGTTTCTAAATTTGTGATATTTAGAAACAATGAACTTGGATGAAAGAATATAAGGAAATTTCAAATTAATGTTTACTCCAATTCCTATCCATATTTTCAATTTTAAAAATCAATGATTATTTACTATGTACTTAATATATCACAAACACAGTTTTGTACACTTTGAGAATTGCAAAAGACAAAATATGGTTTCCACCATCAAAGAATTTTCAATCAAACTGAGTATAAGCAACAACAAAATAAAAAATATAAATAAAGATCTTGAGTGAGGAAGACATCAAGTCTACACATACCTGGGAAGCACAGGAGAAGGCTTGAAATGAGCTAATGTACATAAAGTAAAAAGGAAAATTTAAATATTGCCAATATTTCTTAAAATTAATTTCTAAATGCTGCTATCACAGGATGATTGAATGTACCTAGAGTCAGAGAGAAGAGACAAAGAAGGACTTTTGTCACAATGAAATAGTAGTCTGGTCTCCTAAGTATTTTCCATATGCACCCTAAGGAAGATAAACAAATGTCATACCTTAAGTATGTCCCCCTGGAAATGGTTTATGTGTCTATGTCCACACTGGAGAGTTGCTTGAAGTTTGTGGGTTATAGAATATCAATAGGAAATCAGTCGATGATGATCAGAGAGCCCCAGGTTCTGCTATTACTTTTTGTTTGATAAAACTATGACAGTGTATACATGAGAGGGTTATTTGTGTAAGGCAGAAAAGTTCACATGCTAAGCTATTGCAGGAGGAGAGGGTACAAATCTTACTCCCTTCCTTCTGGCCTCCACTGTTGGAATGTGAGTATAACTAATCTTTTCCAGCTAATTCCTGTTTCTCCCACAAGTGTTACCTATTTTCTAATAGCTACTGCCAGCTCCACCCTAAAATGGGAAGTCTCTGTGAGCATACCTGGTTGAGAACAATGGGGAAAAGGACAGTATAAATGAAGCAGCCATCCTCCCTTCCCCCACCAGAGAGCAATTTGCTATTTGAAGCTGATGTGCCTAGGAGAAAAGCCAAGATTCACAAGGTTCATGCTTAATATAACCATTTTGGAAAGTTTAATTTTTTTTAAATAAAATTCTTTCTCATTTAACTCTAGATCCCATCTCAACAATTCAGAGAGAGAGTCTGTACTCTGTCCTTTTCTTTGTCACCTGGGTGAGTTTTCTTACCACTATCTCTGTCTCTTTTGTAACTCCATATTCACAAATAACAGAACACAAAAATCAGAAGCAGTCATGATTGTTCACTTTATCAAGCCAATGTTTAGAACTAATTAATCAGAAATGTAAACAAATTTCAAAGGATAAGATAAAGTTTGGATTTAATAAAAGACTTCTTGGATAAGGGCAGGGAAGCAAAAGAAAGGAGAAAAGAAATACAGGAACTTCAGTCTATTAGTTCTCCTAAAGGGAAAAAAAAATTCCACACAACTGGCCTATCCCAGATATGAAGTGAGGCTGTTCTAAATGGTTGAGAAGAAACAGAGGAAGCAGCTATAATGATTACTTATGAAACACAACCCATGCTAGGTGCATGCTGTCTCTTGGTCCTTGCTTATTTTTCTCTGAACTGCAAAAATAGTCCAATGAACCTTTTCACTCCCCCTATATCTTGGTCCATATACTACCTTACATGAGATTTCTCTTCCAGGGAAAGAGGAAAACAACAGCATTTCTTTTAGACTCAGAAAGTTCCTTCATCTCTCAAAGTCTCAGATACCCAAACACTGAGGACTTTTTTCCCCTGCCCTTAGAAAATAGGTCTCCATGCCCTGCTCTACAACTCACCCTGATTATTCTTTTTCTTCAGGGCGTGTAACCTGCAGAGAAGACACTCTCACTGGGAAAACTAAACTAATATATTGTTATCTACTTGTATTTCCAGGTTTTAAAGCACAATGCTTTGCACACATATAGCAAGTATTTAACACTTTTTCACTCATTAATTTAATATATATGCAGAAGAAATTGAGAAAAATCATTGCACATTATATAATACATATTACATAGGAGTACAGAAAAGGAATAGATGATTTTAGACTTGTAGTTTTGGAGAAGCTTTCCACCCAGCCATGTGACATCAGTGAAATGGTGTCACAGTATTTTTAATGGTATTTTTATTTTTCCCATTACATGTGAAGACAGTTTTTAACATACTTTAAAAAATGAATTTGAAATTTTCTTCCTCTCTCCCTCATATTCCCTCTCCCTAATAAAGCAAGCAATTTGACATAGGTTATATATGTGCAATCATGTAAAACATATTTCTAGATTTGTCATGATGTGAAAAAAGAAAAAAAAATCACAAAAAATAAAGTGAAAATAGTATGCATCAATTTGCATTCAAACTCTATCACTTATTTTTCTGGATATCAATAGCATTTTTCATCATGGGACTTTTGGAACTGACTTGCATCATTGTATTGTTGAGAAGAGCTAAATCATTCATAATTAATCATCATACAATGTTGCTGTTACTGTGTACAATGTTTTGGTTCTGTCACTTCACTTTGCATCAGTTGATGTAAGTCTTTCCAAATTTTTCTGAAATCCTCTTGCTCATCATTTCTTGCAGCATAATTTCCATTACATTCATATACTACAATTTATTCCGCAATTACCCAATTGATGGATATTCCCTCAATTTCTAATTTTTTGCCATCACATAAAGAGCTTATGTATATATGTATGATATACATATATATATATACACACCCATATATGTGTATATTATATATATATATATAATTATATAGAGAAGATAATTCGAAATTGCTTTTTAGAATAGTTGGATCATTTTAAAACTCCACCAACAATACATTAGTGTCTCAATTTTCCCACAATCCCTCCAACATTTATCATTTTACTTTTCTGTCATATTAGCCAATTGAATAGGTGTGTCACAATATTCTTTGAGTCTCCCTCAGCTCTAAATAGTCTTCTAAAATAAGAATTTTAAGTGAGTCAAAGACATATGAGTTGTAAGTTTTGATTTGGTTTGAATGATTAATCATACATTCTCATTTTTCATATAGTTTCTTTAATTGGAATAGCAAATTCAGGATTATAATCCAGGTCCCTAGACACCCAAAGCCAGTATGCCCACATTTTAGTATTTCCACTAATTAGCTGTTTGATCTTAGGAAAATCATTTAACCTTTCTGGGCCTTAGTTTTATTATGTGTCAAAATCAGGAGCTGGGAAAGCACTAGCAAACTATGTTTCTGCCTGATGGGAAACATGTTGGTTGGATAATGAAGCCAAGACAATTGGATGAAAAGTAAATTATTTGCAGGTTTTGTCTCTGCAGTACCATATACTTCTCTTTGGAAAGATCCGGGTGATTGATTAGACATTTCCTTTTTTTTATCTATGTGTTTGGCATCCCATAGAAACAGACAATGTCACCTCCATTTCCAGACATTATACAACATAAGCTAACATATGGTCTGATACTACTCAGAATATATCTGACTAATGTTAATACATCTTTGTAAAAAATTGCAAGTGAAAAGAGTCTCTTTGTTGGACTTTATTTTCCATTTATCATAAAACCACATATGCTTTCACTTTCTCTGAAATTTGAATAAATAATGTTTAAAGGAGAAAATATGGTAAAAAAATTAATATTTTCCATTGTCACAGTTCCAAAAACCACAGATTTTTCACACAAAAAAATTATTTATGGCAAAGTAGAGCAAAAATTTAAAAGGAATCGAAACAAATTATTTATGTGGTAGGAATTCACATATGTTGTTGGTTTTTAATTTGAATGAATGGAGAGAGAATAATCTGATTTATGAATCCAAAGAAAAAATCAATATAGTTTATGCTACCAGTAAATTTTTATGCAATACAGTGTTAATTGAATGCATTTTATGCCTGTGTATAGTCTATACCTTCCTGAGAACTAGAGAAATCAATCTTTGGAGCAAGATAGAGTCACATCAATGCACAGGATGCATGGGAGAGAGTCTTTCCTGTTTTCTACCCTCATGTTATAGTGACCAAAAATGAGATTAGTCTGACATACAGGAAACACTTCTCGGGCTAAAAATACAAAATTTTTTTATAGTTGGGAATACCAAATCAGATATAGTTTTGTGAATTTTTTTGAGGAAAACCAGATACTTCAGGGGAGATGAATGACTTTTTAAAGTAAACTATAAACTATAAAAGAATTATGTTGATTTTGGTCCCTGGGTACTTTGCCTGATTCTTTGAACTATTTCAGACTTTTATATAAATACATCATAAAATAATAGAATATCAGAATCAGGAAAGGTGATATCATTCATTTAGTCCATCTTCTTCATTTTACACATAAGAACACTGAGATCCAAGGAAGTAAAATGATTAGGTCAAGATTTATAATCAGTTCAGTGGCAGAGCAGAGCATGGAATTCTTGAACCTGGATTTCCTAACTTCAAGTGAAATGCTTTTTCTACAATAACACACAGTGTCTACAACAACACACTGCATCTAAATGTAAGTAGAATTTGTTATTAGAATATAAATCTGACATGTCACCACCATCCCCTTACCCCACTCAAAAATCATTACTCACTATTATATCTACAATAAAATATGAACTCTATATCTATATCTAGAGTAAAATATCACAGTTTAGCATTTAAAGCCCTCTACAATTTGACTTCCACCTGCCTTCTTGGTTATTTCATATTCTTCTTCTTTCACTGCCGTCTCCATTTTAGCCAACATGGCCTGCTAGCTGCTTCCCATATGCAACATCCCACCTGCTATCTTCATGCCTTTGCACATATGGTTCCCAACTATGGAAAGTAATTCTTTCTCAGTTCAGCCTTATAGAATACCTGTCTTCTATCAAAGAATAACTGAGGTGCTACCACCTGTACTAGGCCTTTCTGAAGTTTACCCAGTTGTTAGCAATCTCTCCCCCTTGAATTAACTTTGTAATGGGGAATGGTCAGTGACCCCAGTACTTACTTACCAGCTTATGCAAAGGGTCTATGATGCAATTTCTCATGTGGAAGAGGATAAGGAGCCTGTTTGAAGGAAAGCTGTAATGAAAGTGCCCTTAAAGAGATTTGAAGTACGCATAGATGTTCTGTAACCGGTTCTAGATTGTAACCTTTGAGAAGAAAAGTTTCTTTGACTTTGGCTGCATAGACAGAACTGGACAGGGAGAGGATACAAAAGGCACTGATCAACTTTGTCCTTCTTTCTCCTTGACTGGCTGTTGCTCTTCCAACCTGACTGAGATAAAAAAAGAGAGGAAAAGAAAATAAAAAGTAATCCAACAAACATTTCAGTGCCTGCTATGTACCAGCACTGTGCTAAGTTCAAGATTTACAAATAATAAAAGAAAGACAGTCCTTGCTCTCAAGGAGCTCACAGTCTAAAGTAGGAGACAACACACACAAGGAATGAGGAAAACTGAGGGTTGGGAAGGGGACACCAGGGGTACCTGGGACAGGGGCATCGTATTCCATGGAGTTGAAAAAGCAGGCAAGGCAGCAGATGTAAAGTGGAGTGAGTTGAGAGTTCAGATAGCATTCAGATGAGAGAAGAGAGACACGAGAGACAATTGTTTCAAGAGAGACAAATGTTGTAAGGGGAGAGGTCTTGGACCCTCCTCATTCAAAGCCAACATGCAGTCTGTGAAAATAAGCTTCAGTTTTCAACTCAGTGCTCATTCTTTCATTTCAGATAAGGGGATTTGAGCCTACAATCTGGAGTTTGGAAAGATCAGCACAGCCATTCACCAGAAGGTCCAGGAATAGAATCTTTGCTGGAGTTTGCATCCAGTCGGTCCATCCTTGAGGATCTGAGGAGTCTTGAAGAGCTACCTTTGGAACCCAGTTCAGCATAGCTGAAATAAGAACTCATTCAGCAGTGATCAACATTTTGAAACGAACATTTGAGCAACTGAAGTACCAATGCTAAGTAGAAAATGAATGAAGTCTAAGCCTATTTTCCATGGAGATTAAAGTAGAATAAGACAGACTATGTAGGGAAATATTTGTATCCTTGTTATCACTGTACCTTGAAGAAAATTTCATTTTGGAAAATCTGATCAATATAAATCGGTCCAATGGAACTAGAGTACTAGTTACTGGCATTTAAAAGTGAGGGGAACACATTGGAATGGGAGTTTAAATTGATGCCATTAGAAAAGAGATCCCTTAAACCCTAAGAGAGAGATGTATCCAATTTTGTTCTGGTAGAAAAAAATCAAAGTTCATTTGTTCTCTCTCTCTCTCTCTCTCTCTCTCTCTCTCTCCACAAACACACACACATACATGTACATATGTACATATATAATATATATGTATGTATGTGGGGTGTATGTATATATGTGCATATGCATATACATATATACAGTAGTATGTCTACTCATAAATAAACATGCCTGTACATACACACACTTTTACATTTTCCCTTTTTCTTTCTTTTTTCTCTCCCTCTTTCTTTGCATCTGCTCCATTTTGCATCTGTTGCTTGCCTGGTTCCAACTCAATGGAACAATATACCCCTCCTAGAATAAGTTCATTTCTAAACTCACCACTATACTGCTAAGTCAAGCCTTGATTTATACCATCTCCCTCATCCTCCTCTCTCCTTTGTTTGGAAGGCTGTAGGATAGAGTACCAAACTCTCCCCAAAGTATTCCTTTAATTGAGGACAGGAACTGAATTCTAAACACACTTCACTTTGCATCTGCTGCCTTGCCTGCTTTTTCAACTCCATGGAATACGATGCCCCTGTCCCAGGTACCCCTGGTGTCCCCTTCCCAACCCTCAGTTTTCCTCATTCCTTGTGTGTGTTGTCTCCTACTTTAGACTGTGAGCTCCTTGAGAGCAAGGACTGTCTTTCTTTTGTTATTTGTAAATCTTGAACTTAGCACAGTGCTGGTACATAGCAGGCACTGAAATGTTTGTTGGATTACTTTTTGTTTTTTCTTCCTCTCTTTCTTATCTCAGTCAGGTTGGAAGAGCAACAGCCAGTGAAGGGACCAGTCTCATTACTGATAACATGTGAGCTTGGACCTGCTCCATAGCTGACCTCATATTGTCATTCCTTCTCAGAGAGCCTACTTGCTAACAGCTTCCCCCCCCCCCCCAGCTATCTTGGTGCCAGACTGAATGAAGAACTAAGTCAGTTTTAAGCTTAGTGCAGTTCAGAACTCTTGAGTTCAAGTGATCCACCAGCCTGAGTTTCCCCTGTATCTAGGATTTATAAGCATGTAGTAGTTATGTAATTGAGTACATGTTGTAGTGCTCCTGACAAATATAAGTTCTTTGAAGGCAGAAGTTGATCCCTTTTTTTTCTCTTTGTATTAAAAGTACTTCCTGTAACACAAATCTGTGTACGTAATAGGAGCTTTAAAATCTGTCAATTAATTACTTAAACTTTGTTATAATCTATATGTTATATGGTTACATTCAGTGTTACATTTGTTGCCTTTGTACTTTTAACTAGCAACATACTAAAAAGAGGCAGGTGGTATAGAAGAAGAGAAATATTCTGAAAGACTTAGTCCCACGTATTGGAACTAATTCTTCCCAGATGAATGACTATGGCCAAATCACTTTACTTCTCCTGCTGTTGTTGTCAGTAATTTTTAGTCATATCTGACTCTTTTGGGGGGTTTTCTTGGCAAAGATACTCAAGTAGTTTGCCATTTCCTTCTCTAGCTCATTTTACAGATGAGGAGACTGAGGCAAAAAAAAAAAAGACTTGGCCAGCATCACACAGATAGTAAGTTCCTGAGGCCAGAGTCCAGCTTAGGAAGATGAGTCTTTCCATACCCAGGCCCAGCACTCTATTCACTATGCCACCTAGTTGCCTTTACTTCTCCTAATGCATAGTTTTGGGATTGCAGGTTTCTTTTTGGTTTTTTGGAGGGGGGATATTTTGTAAAAACTTAATTTTTTAAAAATATAATGCGAATTATTTTAGTTATATCATGGGGTTATTTTTAGGCTCAACTAGGTAAATATAAGTAACATCCTTATTAAAATAAAACACTATAAAAATTAAGTCCTCATTATTCTAAGGTTATTTTATCTATGCGGTAATTCCATAAGGAACCCTGACAAGAATGTTATAGGAGGGCTACAGAATATGATAAATGAATTAGAACTCATTCTAAAGCTTTGCCTGCTTGACAGAGTCCATGTAACTAACAGATCATGACCTTTGTGACCACAAACAAGTAATTCAATCTCTGTGGGGCTCCTTTCTCTAATCTGTAAAATAAGAGTATTTTGGATCAGGTAGCCCCTAAGGCTTCTTTCCAGTACTGAGTCTCTGACTCTATGATCCAAACACATCCAGATGGATGAAAATCCAAAGCCTATGGGATATGGATCACCAAACAAAGAAAGTTCATGTCAATGTCTTGGTTCTCAGAACTTAAACTTCATCAAAAGCTGCACTTCAAGACTTGACTACTCTACCAGTCACTCTGCATTGATAGGATTGATGAATGATGTCAGAATAATAGGACAGATGGGACCCCCAAAAAATCTAAATGTGGAATTTTAAGACAGTAAGTTAAAATTGTAAGGGAAAAGGAGAACATTGTATGGTTTTTAAGAAAGCTTTTTCTCTTGCCTCTTTTCAGTACTTTGCTAATTAAAAATACAAGGCAGACCCATGTTATATTAAATGTCGATCTATAGCAAATAGACTATAAGAAGGTTATTGATGTGCTGTGATATCTAACATTTTATTATATTTTATTGATTACTTGTTACTTTATATAAAACATGTATTCATAAAATCCATCCAATAATAACTAACATTTATATTGTTGTTTAGTCATTTTTCAGTTGTATCTTACTCTTCATGACCCCTTGTGGGATTTTCTTGGTAGAGATACTGGAGTGGCTTGCCATTTTTATTCCAGTTCATTTTACAGATGAGGAAACTGAGGCAAACAGGGTAAAGTGACTTGCCCAGTCATACAGCCTGTAAGTGTCTGAGGTTGATTTTGAACTCAGGACAGTCTTCCTGATTCTAGGTTCAGCATTCTCACTGCACCGCGGCAGTTAGGTGGCACAGTGGACAAAGCCTTAGAACTGGAGTCAAGAAGACCTGAATTCAAATCTGGCCTCAGGCTCTTACTAGTTGTGTGATTCTGGTCAAGTCACTTAACCCAATTTGTCTTAGTTTCCTCATCTGTAAATTTAGCTGGAAAAGGAAATGGCAAACCACTCCAGTATCACTGCCAAGAAAACCCCAAAAGTGGTCATAAAGAGTCAGACATGACTGAACAATATTTGTATAGTGTTCTACAAATTAGAAATTGCTTTTACATATTTCATTTCTCTTAATCCTTTTAAAGACCAGTGAATTAGATAAAAGAAAAAGAGAAGTGAAACTACTTGTTCAAGGGCATGCAACTAGAAAGTGGCCAAGCTGCTAAGATCCGAGATCAGGAGTGGGGAACCTACAGCCTTGGGGCCACATATGGCCCTCTAGGTCCTCAGGTATGGCCCTTTGACTGAATCCAAACTTCACAGAACAAAACCTTTTATTAAGAGTGGATCCATATCCTTTTATTAAGGGGGTTTGTTCTGTGAAGTCTGGATACTAGAGAACCTAGATGGCCACATGTGGCCTTGAGGCCACAGGTTCCCCATCCCTGCCCTAAATCATCTAAAACACAGGTGTAGATGTAGAAAGGATCAGAGAGTCCATCTACTTCAAAATGCTCGTTTTACAAGTGAAAAACAAGTAAAAAGTAAAAATGCCCAAAGAGGTTAAGTGACTTGCCCAAGGTCACATAGGATTTAATTCGTGTCCTCCCTTCCCAAATCCAGTTCTTTTTCCACTATACACATTACGTCATTGTTTCTCTATATTAATTATAAAAAGAGTATGAGTAAGTTACTATAAAACATTATATAAATGTAAGCAATTGCCAGTAGCACAAGTCTTAAACTAAATGGTCTGTATAATCAACGCATTAGGACAATGCTAGATACATAAATAGAATATTGTTGATTGAGTAATAAATATATAGAACTTTAAGAATTGCAGTGTACTTTACACAGTTAGATGCCACAGTGGATGAAGTGCCAGGCCAGAAGTCAGGAAGACCTGAGTTCAAATCTGACCTCAGACACTTATTAGCTGTGTGACTCTGGGCAAGTCACTTAATCCTGTTTGCCTCAGTTTCCTCATCCATAAAATGAGCAGGAATAAAAATGGCAAACCACTCCAGTATCTTTGTCAAGAAAACCCCAAAGGAGGTCATGAAGAGTTGGACGTGACTGAAGAAATAACTGAATAACAACTTACATGCCAACTCATTTGATCCTCACCACAACTCAGAGTTGATGTTATTATGCTTATTTTACAGATGAAGAAACTGAGACTGAGACAGATTAAGTGAATAGTTCAGGGTCATTCAGGTACTAAGTGCCTGATACAGGACTTGAACTCACCTTCCTGATTTCAAGACCAACACTTGATGCCTGATGTCACTTGGGCATCATGATGAACTGCGGTCTCTGATCTATTTTCTTCTCAAGGAATTCACTGACTTCAGCTAAGAATTGATAAAGTTTAAAGATGGTAAAGTTTAAAGATGAAACACAAAGTTTCATTTCTATCATATTAAAACTGTTAGCTAAAAAATGAAAAAATATCCAACTCATAGGTTTATCTCAACAATGCCATATAATTAATTGAACTGATTTTTGTCACTGGAACAAATTGCTCCTTATTAAATTTATCAACTGTTTTGTTAACAGGTAGGTCTAGACTACATCATCTCACTTAAGCTTAAATTTGTTCTATAAATTAAAAACTCCTAAATATGGTAAGAAATAATTTTATTATTTTTTCATGGAGAGCAATTTGAGAGTTTCCCAATACTGCATAAATTAGTGAAACTTATCAGATTGATTTATCCATTGTTCATCATCTACTTACAAATCAGAAGTTATCTGTTGTTCCAAAAAGAAAAAAAAAGCTTTGCTAGGTTCCAAAACAAATTTACCCATTCAGAAAGGAAAACGAAATGTTGCTTTTACCTTTGCAAGGCATTTTTTGATGGCAAAAAAATGATCTGTTGCTGTGAGTTGTCATTTCAGCATGTAAAATTCACAATTTGAAAGGCCAGTTTTGTTAGTTTCATAACTGAAAAATTTTCTTTAAGATATTCACATTGGATGATATAACGGATAGCTTAAGAGAGAGTGAAGAAGGAAGTGGTCACTGAAGCTTGATGGAAGTTTGGTGTACTGAAGAGAGCACTAGTCTCTGAGTCAGGAAGATGTGATCAAATCTTGCTTAAGACATATGTTAGTTGTGTGACTGTTAACAAATCACTCAATCTCAACTTCAGTTTTCCAATAGTAAAGCGGGGATAATTATAGAATCTACTTCACAGGGTTGTTGGGAGAATCAAATAATAATATATGTAAAGTACTTTGCAGACCTAGAAGTGACAAATAAATATTAGCTCTTAACATCATTTTTTGGAACAAAACTTTAGTAATTCAATTGGCTTTCTGAAATGATTTGTAAGGATCATTATTTATTTGAAAGATCCAAAATGCCCACAATAGAAAACACAAAATGGAAGAGGCAAAGGAAAAGGCTATGACTTTGAATAGTTGTATTAGAAAGAAAGAAATAGGACATTAAATTGTCATCTTTATAAAGTAGGCAATAGCATATTTATTCAATATCTTGGTGGACCAGTAAAACAGTTCAAGTAAATGCTAATAACTGGTATTTGGCTTATGCTATAATGTAGTGAAATATTCACATTTCTTAATTGCCTATTCAGATAAAGGGGCTCTATTCAAATGCATTGTAGACATTACTGGAAAATATTGTGGCAAAACAGATGTACTACAACAGCCCTGTTAATATTTTACCTATACCTGGCTCTAATGGGTGATAATGTATCCCACATGCCATATACCAAGATAAATTTATGGCATTAATAGACCTAACTGCCATAACAATAAGCTATTTCTCCAACAAGTTCTACTTTTTATAAAGGAAAAATGTTTTTATGTTGATATCAGGTTGAAAATTAAAGTACTAGATGACAATGATTGTGTTCACTGATGGAAATGCAGGTTAACAAAAAGAAATCAAATTAGTTTATCATGAAAATTTTATAAGAATAAAAAATGTAGCAGGAAAGTGATCTTGCCCAATTAGATATACATATTGAGAGATGCGTAGACACATTTGAGTAATGAATATTTCCATTTGATAAATGACTAACATTGAGTGATAGCTAGCATTTATATAGCACTTTAAGACTTGCAAAGCACTTTCTATGCATTATCTCATTCAATCCTTAGAAAGACCTTTTAAGATACTATTATTATTATCCCTATTAGTATTAGCTATTAATATCTCCTTTTACAATAAGGAAACTCAGGCTGAAGCAGAGACACATGACTAACAAGTTATCTGAGGCAAAATGTTAAATTATTAAATTCTCTGAACTCATGCACTAAAATATACAAAGATGCACACTTAGGTCATTCCCATATGACAACAGAGTTGGCTACAATAGATCAATCAATATTTTTTACAACATCGATAATTTAGCATATAACAATCTGATTTCAGCAATGAGAAAGTCAGCATAATTAGACCAACTGCCGAGTTCCATTTAATTCAATTGTGTTTACATGTACTTAAAATCTAACCAAATAAGATGAGAGTTTTATGTACTTGGGAATCCAAGCTACTTTTGAAAAAGAAAGGAGCCCCTTAAATGGTTCTGCTTCATTTTTCAATTGTTTCAGCAATGGGTCAGCAAAGCAACAAATATTTACTGTGTTTACCATATGTAAAGTATTGTGTTAAGTGCTATGGATACAAAAAAAGCAAAAACAAATAAACACAGTTCTCAAGGAGCTCACTTTTTAATAGGTGAGACAACATAAGTATAGTCTAAATAGAAGGTGATCCTGGATGTAAGGGATTTAGGGGCTACAGAAGAGTGGTGATGGTGGGACCAGACTCCTGTAGAAAGTAGGATTTGAGCTAAAGCCAGGGAAGCAAGGAGGCAGAGGTGAGAAGTGAGGGCTTGCTAAGCATGAGATATAACCAGAACAAATATGTGGAGTCTGGAGAGTGTCATGAGTGAGGAGTGGCAAGTGGTTCAGTATAGCAGGATCATAGAGTATGTTAGGGATAAAAAAACTGGAAAGGTTGTAAGGGGCCAGAAAGTGAAGGTCTGTAAATGCCCAACAGAAGATTTCTGTTTGCTCCTGAAGGTAATAAGGAACTTATAGCCATTGAGGTGTGTGGGTATTGGGGGTGGAAGGTTGACGTGGTCAGACCTTGCACACTTTGGGAAAATCACTCTAGCAGCTAAGTCACAGGGGACCAAATAGAAAGGCATTGCAATAATCCAGGCAAAAGGTGATTAGGAACAACATAAGGGTGATAGATATGTAAGCAGAAAGATGGAGATGTGTACAAGACACATGGTAGCAGTAACAATGACAAGATCTGACAATAGATCGGAAATGTTAGGTGAATGAGAGGTAAAGGATGACATCAAGGTTGTGAGCCTCAGTGAGTGGATAGCAGTTTCCTCCACAGTAGGAGGAAAATTGGCAGGTTTTTTGGGAGAGGTTAAGATGAGTTTAATATGTTGAGTTGGAGATCTCTATAGGACATTTGATTCAAGAGATCCAAAAAGCAGTGGATGATATGGGAATGGAGCATAGGAGAGAGATATAAACAAATTTCTCTTTGTGGGACTGTTGGCCAGACCTTACTAAATGTATCATTAACTTCTAAACCTTTAGAACCACTCATTTTCCCTACAATTTACATATTCAGAGTTATTCATGAGTAAACATGAGAAATAAATTTGAAAAATTATGTTAAACTATTTTTGGAGAAAAAGCAGCAGTCAGTTGGTGGTAACTTATTTCTAACTGACTTGGTTCACTTAGCATTTTCCCAGTAAAGATTAACTTATGAACAAAATGTAGTGACTGACTTTTAGTATTGTGGTTGAGGTAGTTGGTTATGGATGAACCATTGAGCATCTCAGCCCATATTACAAAATCCCAAAATGTTTCAATTTGGGGCTTGATTAAGGTTATGTAATTATGAAATTATGTGTATGAAATGATTTAAAGAATGTTCTTGGCTGCATTTTCTATTGCCTAAAATAAAATTATTTCTGTGAATTCCCAAGCTAGAAAATGCTTGAAGTTCTGCATATGCCTCAATGTAAATACAGACAAATAAGTTTTTTTTTCCAATTTAACAGAGGCAGTGACTGTTGCATAGCAAATAGAAGGCCAGACTGAAGTCAAGTCCTGCTTCTCACACATATTGGCTGAGTGATCCTGGGTAAGTTACTTAATGCTTCAGTGTCTATCTCAGTCTTTTTATAAGATGATCAGATTCCAATTAATGACCACTCTACATGGTTGAAAATGTTTTTCACACTGGGAATCCCTGACTCCTCAAGTCCAGATCAAAATTCCTTTTCAGTATTGCAAAGATCTGAAATTTCATTGGTATGGCTATTCCTTTTACCAATACAGATCACAGCTATGACATGCCTAAGTAGACAGTCTTTATTAATGCCTGTAGCAGGGGTGGTTCATGGCCTGGTAGCCAGTTCTCAGTTGATGAACTTTTCTGATATAACATAGGCTGGTCCACAGATGACAGTCATACAATCCATCTCTGGACCCATATTGAAAGATGTTATATTTTGGTACTACTTTCCATGGCTTTAATGCTTCTGGTTCTCTCTTAGAAACTTTATATTAACCTTTAGACTATGACGACGCATGAGTCCAATTTTAGTGGGATCTACCCCTTTATGGCATTAACAGTCCTGCATGCCATAACAATAAAATATTTCTCCAGTAAGTTCCACTTTTATGGGGGGAAAATTATTCCTACATTGATATCAGGTTGGGAGGTAAAGTGCTAGAGCTTAAACTGCTTTTATTCACTGAGAGAATTCTTTATATTAAGAAAAAAGTGAAACCAAATGGTTTTATTGTGAAAATTTAATGTGGTAAAGAAAAAAGTTGGTATAGCAAAAATCTATTCTCAGTATGGTACAGGTATCATATGGTATTGGACTTAACTTCTTCGGGCTTCCCTCATATTAAATCAGATTTGTATATCATAATATGTATTATGTATACATATGCTATATTTGCTATTAATTTCTTTAATATTCTTAAACAAAATTCACCCCATGAGATAGGCGTAAATATAGTCACTGCTTACAAGTTCACAGGAACATCACCATTCAGCTTCTGATGGTGTTTAGTACCATTCTCCACATTTCCTTTTGTGCTGCATTACTTAGTCCAAGAACATTTAGGGCATTCAGGGTGAAACAAATTTATGGCAGCAGAGAGACCCCTTTTATAACAAAGAAGAAGGTGAAAATACAATTTCAATCCATATATCAGAATCCTTAGTCTTATTCTGCCAACTCTCTGCTTTCCTTCTGTTCTACATACCCTTATGCTGCAGGTTTTTAATTGCACTCTGGGATGCCTTTATTCTCTAGGCTAAGTTCGAGGTTAATTAGGCAGCAGTCATTATTATAACAATAAAATCATGGAAATACTTAACTCCCTGGTCCCCCTGATCTTTTATATAAATAGGCATGGCTGTGGTGCTAGAGATTTGAAAAATCTATTTGGGGCCATATCAGTGCTTACACCAAATTTCTAAGTGCTCAAGTTAATGTGAGCGAACAATGCCCTGAATGGAGTTTTGTCTTGAGAGTTCTAGGTATAAAAAGATAGATAGATTAGATAGATAGATAGATAGATAGATAGATAGATAGATAGAGAGAGAGAGAGAGAGAGAGAGAGAGAGAGAGAGACAGAAAGACAGACACAGACAGACAGACAGATAGATAGTAGGATTGGCTTCAATATTATCTAACATAAGTGAAGAATATTTTAAAATTTTCTCAATATGTTAAACTTGGAGCGTAGGAACTCCCTCTACAGAAGTAGATCATGAACCATTTATGACAGTGGATTATTGTGCCGGTTGTGCCGTGCACTCTCCTTCTAACAGGAGCAGGCTGCCAGGGTCATACTCACCAGTCCTCGGAGCCCACCCAGATAAACATAGAGATGAGCTGATCGGGAGGTGCAAGTACTCGAACTTTATTCAGAGACCATCACAGCAACGCCAAGCAGGGAAGCAGGAGCAGGAGCAAGAGAGTGAGCTCCGATCCCTACCACCCCTTATATACCTTCCTAGCCCCTCCTCCTCAGCCCGCCCACCAGTGAATGATTGTAGGATCAGATACCGAAAGGGGATGTCTGGGGTTAGCACTGCACCAAGGGAGAGGACGTGACAAAGGAAGCTAGGCCTGGATACCGGAAGGAGACGTCTGGGGTTAGCGCTGCACCTAGGGAGAGGACTAGACAAAGGGAGCTCGTTCTCTGCCTTCCCACTCCCACGTGGCACAGCCCCCTGCCTCAGGAGCTTGAGCTCCGGTTACTTCCCCGTAACCAGTTCCTAACCCAGTTCCACAACTCCACATGGCACAGCCCCCTGCCTCGGGAGCGTAAGCTCCAGTTACTTCCTAATATCTTGTCCCTGCCCCATCTTGCCACAATCCCCACGTGGCATGTAGCCAACATCAGACAATCCCTCACAGATTATCTTAAGAGAGTTTCTTGAAGCACAACAAGGTTAGATGACTTGCCAAGAATCACACAGCTATTAAGGGGCAGAGACAAGATTTGATTTTAGATCTTTTTTAATCTAAGAAGAAACCTCTATCCATTATACTCTGATGCCTCTAAAGAGTCAAATGCATGATTTACAAAATCAAATAAAGAATGATATATTTCTGGATAAGTTTATTAATAAAGGATGATTTTATTTATTTCATTTTTCCTTTAAGATATTTTTTATTAAACTAGTTATTTAATAATCATTAACTACTCAAAGGAAAACCTTGACAGGATCAGGACTGTAGAACAGAAGATAAAAAGAATAAAATTTAAAATGAAAATGTTGGATCTATTGACCCATAAGTCATCAAAAATGAAGACAAGATACTTCTGAAAAGGTCACTTAAGTCAAAGGTAACATATAATTTCATTTACAAAATTTCAGTTCATATTTTCAAATCTGACCTATCTATTAACAAAGATACAAACTTGTGTGACCTCTGGCAAATTGCTTAGTCATTCTGTGCTTATATCTTCCTCTATGGATTGAAGGGCTTGGATTAGATGGCTCCAAATGTATCTTATAACTTTATTATCATGTAGTTCTATGAACTTTTCAAAATGACATTGGGTAAAATGCAGTGAGATACTGATTCTATACTATATCAACATTAATTCTAAGAAATATTTTATTATTAACCAAGAAGACATGAAAACTTATAAGTAGTTTTGAATATATTTTCATTATAATGGTATTGTATTGCATATATTTTCATTTCTCCTTTCTCTCTCTTTAGAAGAGGACCTGGCACAGGGTAGGCATTTAATGCCTGTTGACTTGAATATTCTTTCATACTGGTTGTCCCCTATGATTGGATTGTTGCTGTTATTCAATCATTTCTGACTTAGTGACCCTATTTGGGGTTTTCTTGGCAAGACACTGGAGTGTTTTGACATTTCCTTCTCCAGTTCATTTTACATGTGAAGAAACTGAGGCAAACAGGATTAAGTGACTTGCCCAGGGTCACACAGCTAATAAATGTCTGAGGTCTGATTTGAACTCAGGAAGGTGAGTCTTCCTGACTCCAGGCCCAGTGCTCTATCCACTGGGCCACCTAGTTGCACCCCCATGCTTGGAATGCATTCCCATATCACCTCAACCTCTTGAAATTCCTAGTTTTCTTCAAAATTCAGCTCAAACACAACTTTCTTCACTCCTTTCCTGATTTTCACAGTTTCAAGTACCCTGCCCCAACTCTAAAATTGTCTTGTATTTATTTCATATACATTCTGCATATATTTATGTACACGTAGTTTCCTGAGTTAGAATTGTCTTCCTTCATGATAGGAACTGATTGATTTTTTATTTTGTCTTTGTATCCCCAGACCTAGCTCAGTGTCTGGCATAATACATTTGCCTCCATTCATTAACAGCAGCGTATTCAAGAACTTTGAGTTACTAATAGTTCTTTAGGAGCACTGATGTACCATTCTTACCACCAGGGTGAGTACCCCAAGGATGAATGAAAGGAATAGAGAGAATGGAACAAGAATTTATTAAGCAGCTACTACATACCAAGCACTATGCTAAGGTCTCTGTAAATTATCTTATCTGATCCTGACAACAACTCTGTAAGGTAGGTATTACTATTACACCTGTTTTATAGTTAAGGAAACTGGGCAGACAGAGATTTAGGAGAGAAACATACTGCAATCTGCAGTAGATGAGTATACAAATTAATGGGTGGTCTTCTTAAGATCAGGTTGATATTCCAGTAAAGAAAATATTTAGCCTGAATGAATGGGAAGGGAGAAGTGAGACTAAAAGAGTAAGAATCATATTAGCTCTCTAATCCTAAATGATTCCCAGGTGACCATTTCTGAGAAATACTTCCAGACAATGATGAAGTAATGACACTGAAAGCTCAAGTACATTTCTGGGAAGTAATTAAAAAAAAACCGATCAACAAACACATATAGGAAATACATAGCTAGGCACTCAAGATACAAAAACAACGGTGAACAATTTCTTTCCTCAAGTAGCTTACAATCTATCTCTAGGAGACATATAAAAACATAAATATGTGTGAAATAGATATAATCAATACAAAGTAATTTGAAGAAAAAGCAGCTAGAAGAATCAGGAAAGGCTTTCTAGAAAAGGTGGTATTTAGCTGGACTTTGAAGGAAAATGAGATGTCTAGGAAGTGGAAAACTATCAATAAGAATTTTCTGAGCACTTGCTATGTACCAGGCACTGTGCTAAGCACTGAGGATACAAAAAGAGGCAAAAAATAGTCAATGCCCTCAGGGAGCTCACAATCTAATGGAGGAGACACTATGCAAACACATATGTACAAACAAGCTATATTCAGGATAAATACAAAATAGTTAACAGAAGGAAGGCACTGAAATTAAGAGAGATTAGGAAAGTCTTCCTATAGAAAGTGGAATTTGAGTTGGGACTTAAAGGAAGCCAGGAAGGTCAGTGGGCAGAAATGAAGAGGAAGAGCCTTCTAGTCATAAAGAGGGTGAGTGAATAAGCCAGAGAGAATTCCCAGAGCTGAGACATGGAACATCTTGTTCGTGGAACAGCCAGAGGATCAGTCTTACTCTATCAAAAACTATGTATTGGGGCATGAGGTATACGACTGGAAAGATGGGAAGAGGGTGGTTATGAAAGACTTTGAATATCAAAAGAGGATTTTGTATTTGATCATGGAAGTAATACAGAACCACTGGAGTTTATTGAGTAGGAGGTGACATAGTCAGGCCTGCACTTTAGGAAGATCAATCTGGTGGCTGAATAGACAATGACCTTGAGTAGGGAGAGACTTGTAGCAGGTAGACTATTGCTGTTCAGTTGTTTCAGTCATGTCTGACTTTTCATGATGCCATCTGGAGTTTTCTTAGCAAAGATACTAGCATGGTTTGCAATTTCCTTCTCCAGTTTATTTGACAGATAAGGAAACAGATAAGGCAAACAGGGTTAAGTGATTTGCTCTGGGTCACATAGCTAGTAAGTGTCTGAGTACAGATTTGAACTCAGGAAGATGTGTCTTCCACACTTCAGGCCCAGCATTCTATCCACTGCGCCACCTAGCTAATGAACTTTCTCTTGCAATAGTCCAGGTGTGATGTGATGAGACCCTGTATCAGGGTAGTGACAGTAAGTATAGAGAAGGGTATGTATTCAAGAGATAGAGCAAAGGTGAAGCGGACTAAATGCATTTGGAGATCATTCTTTGAGGAGAGCTGAAGTACCTAAAAAGACATTCAACCATAGGCATTTAATAGTGTTAAAATTGAGTTAAGAGCCATTAAATAATCTATGGAATTTCAGATTGTGGACTGCAGAACCATAGAGTAGGAAGTAAGGAGTTTTGCCATGTACTACTTTTAGGACTAGAAATATCCTAGAGAAAAGTCTACTTTCTTTTCTTAAAGAAATTAAGAGGAAGTATGGATCAATACAGAAATCATAATTATTTCTGCTTGCTTGTGCAAAGGAATTGTATTATATTTGCTATGTTATTCTATTTTATATAGATATTTTTAAAAACATATACTTTACTGAAACTCCTTATCCATTTGGAGCAGTATTAATAGGTATATTTATATAGCACTTTAATGTTTACAAAGCACTTTGCAAATATTATTTTATCTTTACAATGACCCTGGCAGGTAGGTGATATTATTACTACTATTTTACAGATAAGAAAACTGAGGAAAACAGAGGTTAAGTGACTTGCCAGAATCACACAGGTGGTAATTGTCTAAGGCTAAATTTGAATTCAGGTCTTCTTGATTCCAAGTGCAGCACTCTATCCACTGGGTCACAGAGTTGGCACTAGAATGTTAGTGTGCCATAAAAAGAGAAGCACAGTTCTTAATCACTTTTTACATAAAAAGCCTGAGTCCTCATTCTCTTTGACCTCTTTGCAGCATGTGACATTGTTAGCCAGCTAAAAACCATCTTAAATTGCTGTCCTCTCCATAAGTGTAACATCATAGTATCTTCATTGTCCTTCTACTGATCTGGCTGTACCTTTACTCTCCTTTCAACATGTCCAACTCCATAATTAGTCTTGTTTAAATAAGATAGATATCATACTCCCTTCCAAAAAAAATAACTGAACTGAAGCAAAAAGCATTGAGTTTGATTGCTAGTGTTTCTAGAAAAGTTTAGCTAATATGACACCGTTATCACAACAAGGTTGCCAAAGCAAGTTATGTGCGAGTCAAATCAGCACCACCTCCTTGCCCACCATCTCCCCTCAGATCCTAATGGAGAGAGCCCAGGACCTTAAGCCTAAGAATATTAAGACTTACAGATCTTCTTCCAGTTTGGGGCCCACAGCCATCATTAAAGGCAGAAGTTATACTGGAGAAGGGGCCTACCTGCTTTGACACTGCCAGCAACAACTGCTGACCAACTTCCACCAACAGTGAGATGAACACAAGAATCCTGGTAATAGCAGCATGCTCCAGACTACTTGTCCTACTTCCAACTCAGCCCTCATAGCCATTATCTGGGGAAGCAAATCCTATGGAGCAGAGACCAGCCATTCTTACAAACTGCCAACCAACTGTCAGGACAGTCGTGCTAGCCTAGCTGAAGCAGCGGAGAGCTCTGAGGGAGGGATGAGAGTCAGCATGTGCCAAGAAAATCCAATAACCACCAGCACTTTGACCATCATGTCCCATTAGACTGTGATAGAGATATTCCATAGTCTTTGGGGATAGCTATGCTTCCAGCTCAGTGCCTGCGGCCATCATTCCACTGTGGAGTACAAGCAACCTTTGTAGGGAAGCAGCCTAGCAACTGCTACTACATCTGCAACAGCCACATAAATTGAAGAAATAGAAAAGAAAAAAAATTGCCACCGAAGCCTGTCAAATTGTTCAACATCAAAAATGATACGAGTTTATCAGTGAAAATGACTTTCAAGAAAAAATAAAATTGCCATCTGCTTTGCTGCTATACCATAGGGACCATGGGACCTTCCCACCCTACTTGCAAGTGAATCTTGGCATATGTGTTGTCTCTTCCATTAGAATGGAAGTTCTTTGAGAACAGGGAATATCTAGCTTTTCTATTCATACCACCAGTGTTTGGCACTGTGCTTCACATATAGCACATGCTTAATAAATGTTTTATTCATTCATTTACTCATTCAAAGCAGTACAGAAACATAAAACAGTAAAATTTTATCTTAAAGCATAGAGACATCATGGTAACCAAGGGCAAAATCAGTTTACATTAAGCACATTTTATGTAGCCTGTATTTAAAAACAGTTTATGTTTCCCTGGGCAATTTCCTAGAGCTTTTTAGTAACCCTAAATTAACAGGAACAGGGAGGACTTCTGAGAAAGGAACATAAGCAGAGAGCCTAAGGAGATTCTCAGGCATGTAAGTGGCACAGTGGATAAAGTGCCTGGCCTGGAGTCAGGAAGACTCCTCTTCCTGAGTTCAAATCTGGCCTCAGACACTGACTAGCTGGGCAAGTCACTTAATCCTGTTTGCCTCAATTTCCTCATCTGTAAAATGAACTGGAAAAGGAAATGGCAAACAACTCCAGTATCTTTGCCAAGAAAACCCCAAATGGGGTCACAAAGAAACAGACACAATTGAAAAATGACTGACCAACAAGGAGGTCATTCTAATGACCTACCGTGAGGTAGTCATTATATTTTGTGGAACAAATGCCAGAAATGAAATTGTACATGATCTTGGTGGTAAGGGTAAGGGACTGGTGAGCTTATAACATCTAAATGAGAAATAGTTGCTCCTTTAGTTTGATAAATGACCCCCATCTAATTCTCCTGGCAGCTCCTAAGACAAAATGCTAAGAGGATACTTCTAAGCATTGGCCTGCAAGTTTCTACTGACATTTGATAAAGAAATGAATGCTGCCCATATGAGGGATGAAGTAGATGATTGTCACTGACCATGCAGTAAAATGAAGAAGTGTGATAATGATGCAACAAGGACCCCTCACCCTCACTTAGCCCTAAAAGACCAAGGATTCTTGGCATATCTTCTGGGTTAGTCCCTTATTTCACATGTGAACTTATAAGATGCGTTCCCAGAGGCTGACTGCTACCTCAGTTTCTGAGGCTAATCCTTTGAGCGGCTGGCTATTTCTACTACTGAAGATTGTGAGTCCTCATGAAAGATCATGAAGATGGATTTAATCAAAAAGAAAGAAAAGTTAAGTTCCTGTGACTAATGGTCGGGACAAGAAAGAGAGAGGGGAGAGGTCATAGAAGTATGTTGCATAAAACATATTTACTGGAAACAAATTCTAAAAATGAAAGAAGATATTGTAAAAATTGAAAGAAAAATTCAATTAACATACTAGGAGTGCAATTTAAAAAAAAGTAATCTATTAGGTAATTTGGTAGGAAAAACATAAAAGGAAAAACCAAATTCTCATTATCAATTAAAATTTTTTAAAAAAGAAATAAAGAAAATTATCTTAAATTATTTAGGCAAATTATATACTAATGAAATGGATAAGTATTTACCAAAATACAAAATATCTATGTTAACAGAACAAAAAGTCAAGAATTTAAATAGCACAATCTTAGAAAAAGTCATTGAACTAGCTGTGAATGAAATAGCAAAGGAAAAGCCCCCAGCCCAGAAGGAATTACAAGCAAATTCAATAAAACTTCAAAAAATAACTCTAATATTACATAAACTGTTTGTTAATATAGGAAAAGAAGGGTTCTTGAAAAATTCTTTCTATGTCAGAAATATAGTCTCATTACCTGAACTAAACAGAGTCCAAACAGAGAAAGGAAACAACAGAACAATATGCCTAATGAACACTGGTGTGAAAAGTTTAGAAAAAATATAAGTAAAAAGGTTAAAACAATATATCAAAAATATGCAATATGACCATGTTAGATTTATTCCAGGAATTCAGGGTTGGTTGAATATTAGGAAAGCTATCAACAAAATGGACCTTAATGATAACATTAATAAAAATCACATGACAATATAAATAGATTAGAGAAAAGGCTTTTGACAAAATACAACTACTATTCATGTTAAAAATAACTGAAAAACCTATGAATAAATGGACTTTTCCTTAACACAATAAGTAGAGTCTTTCTGAAATCATTATGTGTAATAGGAATAAACTAGAGTCCTTTCCAGTGAGATCAGGGGTAAAACAAGTATTTTCATCATTACAAATATTATGTTATATTCCCAGAAAGGTTGGCTCTAGCAAAAAAAAAAAAGTTGCAGTAAGGATAGTCAAAGAGGAAACAAAATTGTCACAGTTTGAAAAATGATAGAATGATTTACTTAGAGAACCCTACATAGGTAAATGAAAATTGATTGAAATAAATTAATAACCTCAGCAAAGTTGGAAGATGTAAAATAAATAGTGATAAACTAATATCACTTCTCTATATAAAAGCAAGCAGGAAGAAATAGAGAAATTTCATTTAAAATATCTAGAGGATATATAAAATAGCTACGTATCTACCTATCAGGACACACACAGAGAAACTATATGAATACAGTGACAAAACACTCTTTACAGAACTACAGATCTACATAGTTAGAGAAATATAAAAGGCTCATAGATGGTCCATGCCAATATAATAAAAACAACAATAATACCTAAATCAACTTACCTGAGTGATAAATTAAATAATCTACCAACAGATCACTCTATAAAACAAGCAAAAATAACAAACATTTTCATGGAGGAATTAAAGAAGAAGAGAGTCTAAGAGTCAAAATGATTTGGTACTGTTTAAAAAAAATGTTCAATTAGTGGAATAAATTAGCAACCCAACATCTAGAAAGAAGTGAACATTGGGGCAGCTAGGTGGCGCAGTGGATAGAGCACTGGCTCTAGAGTCAGGAGACTCTAGGCCTCAGACACCTGATACTGACTAGCTGTACAACCCTAGGCAAGTCACTTAACCCCAGTTGCCTTGCTAAAAAAAAAAAAATGAACACAATAGCATGGTGTTCAGTAAACCAAAAGATTCTAGTTACTAGAGAAAGTTTTTGTCAAAACTTCTGGGGAAACTGGAAAAGCAGTCTGGCTGAAATTAGGCTTAGACCAATACCTCACACACCAAATAGAGTTTAACAACTTAGATATAAAAGGTCATACTATAGACAAATTAGAGGATCAAGGAAGAAATCAGCTTTCAAATCTATGAATGGGGGAGAGTTCATGATGAAAAAAAGGGAAAAGACTACAGAAGACAAAATGGATGATTTAAATTACATTGAAAAAAATTAAAAGCTTCAATACAAATAAAACCAATGCAGTTAAACTTAGAAATGCAAAAGTTAGCTGGGGGGTGGGGTGGGGGAGTAGTGTCTGTAACAAGTATCTCTGATTGAGGTCTTATTTCTAACATATCAATTGAACTAGTTCAAATTTTTAAGAATGAGCAATTTCTCAAAAAATGCTCAAATGACATGAACAGGCAGTTTCCTAAGTGCAATGCCCTGTTAAGATAATTAGTTTGGTTAAGTCATATGGGTTAATATAATGACTCCTAAGGTCCACATCATTCCTTGCCCAACCTTTTCAGCTTTAGGGAACTTATACCAAAGATAATAGATTTAATCACTTTGAGTGCTCAGTTTGAACATGTCAACCATTTACTCAGATTGAACTTTCTATTCCAATTTACAATTCTGTTTATCTCTAGTTAACCCTTAAAATTCATTTGGCTGAGGCAAAATTCAGTCTATTGTAAATTTTTCAGTAGCAAAATTATAGATTATGTTATAGTGGATAGTTTTTTAGATTATATAGGATAATGCCATGTAAATGATCCTTAAGCATCATTTTTGAAGACTCTCATCAGAGAACAGTTTCTATGCAAATAAAAGAACTCAGTCATTTCACTAGCTATTGAGCATATTTAGTATCCTCATCTTGGTATTTTAAAAGGCATAATTATAAAATTTAAAGTTGACAGTCAACAACAGATTTCTCTCACTGCTACAGGTAATATCTGTTATCTCAGTAGGTGAATTTGGTTTCTCCTATTTGTTGTGTTTCCTGAATTATTTATAATTGCCCTCCTACAAACAATCCCATGTTCCATTTTGAAGTTTATAATGCATTAATATAAGCACGAAAAACTGTTTCACTGCTTCCATTTATTACCAATTCAATTGCCTTACAGGAAAAAATGAATAATTTAATGTCCAACAAATATAACAAGTGGTACAATTATCCACATTTTCATAAATACACTGGAACACTACAGGAGATCTCTACAAATGTCTCTTTCTGATTCCTACTCTTTTCTTTATAGCCCATACATTCTTATCTACAACTAAATTTTATAAATTAAGAAATCTACAGAACATAAGAATCAGAGGGATCGATCCAAGTCACAACATGATATGAATATAGTATAACAATGTATTCTAGCTATTTTTAATGTATCACTTTACTAGCTAACACAGTAAAAGCTTTTTTAAGTATTCATATTCTCTTTTGACTATTTTTGAAAATTTAAGAATCATTTAAAACCATATATATATATATATATATATATATATATATATATATATATACATCCTTATTCAAAAAATGCAAATTGACAGGAACTTCAGCAAACTTTGAAAGACAATTAGCTTTCTTTGACTATAGTTCAAAAAGACATAGTTATTATTATGACACTACATCTTTGGAAGCCTGGGAGACATATACCCATATAGGTATATAAAAGACACATAAAAGTAAGTACAAAGTAACCTCGGAAGAGAGAGCAGTAGCAACTGGAGAGACCAGGAAAGGCAGAATACGGCCCTTAAATTGAGTCTTGAATGATTCCGGAGATTCTAAGAGACAGAAGTGAAGAGGGAACATATTCCAGGTATGGATGAGATAGAATATAATTTGCAAGGAACACAAGTAGGCCAGTACAACTGGACTAGAAAATGTGTATATGTGCATATTATGAAATAGGCCTGGAAAGATAGGAAGGTGCCAGGTTATGGAGAGTTTCAAAGGCCAGAGGAGTTTATTTTTGATCCTAGAGGTAATAGTAGCCACCAAAATGAGGAGGGAGTTGGAGGGCAACATAATCAGAACTATTAAACGTAAATCACTTTGGCAGCTATTGTGATAATGAATTGAAGTAAAGAAAGAACTGAGGGAGAGAGCCCTAATAGGAAACTATTGCAAAGGTCTCAATGAAAGGTGAAAATGGGCTAAATCCAAGGTTATGCTAGTATTTTTAACAATAGAGTTCTGTGAATGCATACTCTTCAGTTCAATCTGCATTATTAGCACTTTCTTAAGTCCAGATAATCAGCAAAACAATAAATCAAGCCACACTTTGTAACATTTGCTGATATCTGAGGTATAAATACTCACATTGAAATTTTAATATTCAGACAATTAGAACTAGCTTCAGCATAACCCTAACCCCAATCAAAAAAAGAAAGGAAGGAAGGAAGGAAGAATGTCAAGAATATCGACTCCTTGAGGGCAGAGACTGTTTTTGCCTTTCTTTATATGCCAGTGCTTAGCACAGTGCCTGGCATGGAATAAATGTATACTAATTGACTGATTAGTTATGAAATGAGAATTGCTTTTCTGTCATGCTAGTAAAACTAAACTGATTTATTAGGTTTAGGATTTAGAAATAGCCTTTGGTCTACTTTTCACATTATCATTAATGCAGATATTTTTAAGATAGGAAGATTTAGACATTAAGGGAAATGGCTTTGTAAACCTAGAAAAATTCTAAAATTTCATTATATAATTAACAGTATTTTAATCAATTTAAAAATCAATAATACTATGTAACTTATTTTGAAGCTTTGCTGGAATGCAGGAAACTATCAAAATCAATAATAATAAAATAACTTTTGGCTGTAAGAAAGTATAGGAATTAAACGTTTTTTTTCCCTAAAGTAGAACAATATTTCCCTCACTGGATATTTAAATTATAGGCTACATTTTATATAAACATCATAAATCATGAGAAATTACAATCCTTCCCTTGCCCAAGACACTAATATAAATGTGTATTGAAAAGTTTAATCAGCACTATATTTAAACTTTTTCAGTCAATCACAGGACCTTTACTAAGCTCGTCATTATAAAAACATTTTATGTTTACACCAAAATGTGGTCCCTGTCTCAAATAACAAAAGATTTGCCATTAAATTTCCAGTAACTATTAGCCATGTGAAATCCCATACTTGTACATGAGAGTCAAAAGCATATTGATGTTCTAACTTTGATCTTTTCACTCAGATCCACAGTGTTACTTACCTCTCTGCCCTTAAGAAAATGGAACTATTCAAACAACAGACATTCCCTGTTCTTACGGCCAACCTGTGCAGTAAAATGTTCATGACATGAATATTTTAGGACATGTCGAGTTTTAGAGATGAAGAACGTTTGAGGTCCTTGCTTCTTCATTCCTTCACCTGCTATCTAAGAGATCATTTTCTCTGAGATATTTCAAAACAATAATGTCCTTATGTTGTTAACTTGCTGGGAGAGGAGCAAAAGTATTGGAGTTTATTGCCTTTTTCCCACTGAATACTTCCTTAGTATCAGGATGAAAGTGTTGTTGTTGTTGTTGTTGCTTTGTGACTCTTAGTTTATTTTATTTTTTAAAATTTTTGTCCAAACAGGCAATCTGAACAGATGGGATTTCAAATCCAGCTTAGTGAGAACTGTAGTTGTTTCATGCACATTTTTGTGTTCTAGAAACAAAACCCAACAGCATTAACATGGCCCTAAGTTGAAACAGTACCAGTATTGTCCTTGAGAGCTTAGTGGCACACTGTTAACTGCAGCTGGGGATTCAAGGCTTAGGGCTTTGCTGACTTTTCTTCATTTTGGAAGTTGCTAATAGGCATTTTTTTTTAGTTCCCATGTTCTCTTTTCCCTTTTATTTGCATAGAAAATAAAGATAAAAGTCTTTATTTGCTAAGAAAAAATCATTTGTCAACGATCAGGACTACATTGAAGTGAATTATATTACAATAGAATATTAATTCATTCTCAGCATTGTTCCTTTTTGGAAGGAGAAGGAAAAGGAAAAAGGTGAAAGAGGTTTTCAAATTGATGACTAAATTTGCTGGGAGCTACTTGCAAACATCCACATTGTTTTGGGCAAATAAAACATGTTGCAAAAGATGTGCAATGAAAAGATCACTCACTAGTTGTGAAATCAAAAGGCTAGTCTTTTTTCTATTGGCTATGACAAATTACTGTGTGACTCTAAGGAAGCAACTTAATCTCTTTGTTCCTTGGTTTCTTCACTTCTAAAATGGGTAGAATATGTGCACAATATAATGAAGAGTGTTGTTAGAAAGAAATTACTTTGTAAATACTAAGAAACTATGTAAATGCATTATTTTTATTTTTTTTTTGTTCCATATCTGAGATTTCAGAAGTCTGGGGGAAGTCTCAATATGAAAACTTCCTCCAGTGAAGACTGGTAACTGGTCTATAACTCATAGTCTTAGAGATCTTCCTGGGCCACTGAGTTTAATGAGTTACCCATGATCACATAGCAGTTATATGTGAGACAAAACTTGAATCCAAGTCTTTGTGACTCCAAAGCCATTCCTTTCTCCATTATTGAAAAGCTGCTTCTAAAAATGACGTTGTATAATTATCATCATTAATTAAATGCATTGCTAATGATGGAATTATCATTATTAATTATAATAACATTCTGATTTTGTCTACACTTGGGTAAATCATTATGATTAGATTTCTAAATGTCTAGTGTCAGGACCATGAAATAACTTAGAATCTCATGGGTCCTAATGTACCAAAGCACTATTTTTCATCCTTATACTGAATTTATTTATGTCTTGTTCCTAAGATATTTATGGTATTAATTAGAGATTTTAAAAATGTTCAATGATATATAGCTATGCAGCTTTAAGGGCAGTGACTTTTACAGCTCACAGGGAAATAAGAGGTCATTTAGTCTAATCCTTTTATTTTATAGATTAGGAAACTGAAATCCAGATAGAGTAAGAGACTTGCCCAGAGTTACATTACTAGTTAACAGCAGAGAACAGACCAGAATACAATTCTCCTGAGTCCTAGGCATTGGGTCATTCCTGACTTTGATTTATCAGAAAAAAAACATGCTTAAGGCTTGAGTCCTCTGGTTCAATCAGTTTGCTTTTACTAGCTTAAAAGAAAGGCAATGATCATTTCATAATTAATCAGTCAATTAGCATGCATTTATTAAAATACAGGTGGTCTATAAAGCTTGCTATTAAAGTTGTGTTAATTGTGAAAACTACAATGCATTCATTTTATGAGCAAAGAATGAAGCAGCTCAGATGTGCTCTGTATGGTCTCAGTATATTCTCAACAATGTCTTTTATTTTATCTTGTGAATAAAGACATCTTATTAAAAATCTCTCATATTTTGTGAGCTAAGAGCCTGCATTTGCCTGTCAAGATAGAAGGGAATACCTTTTAAGAAAACATAAAATACTTCAAAATGTCTGACAGTAAGCAGTTTAGATTTTTTTTAAATTTACTGAGTGCACAGGACAAGTAGACATGGATGCATTATAATAGATCACGGCTCTAGTACCTTCTCTTTTCCCCAAAATCCAACCTACTTTCACACTCTCCCATTACTCCACAAGGTGAGATCATCCTCCTACTCACTCAGCTTCACAGTTTTGGGGTCATCTTCAAATCCTCACTATCCCACATGCTACATATCCAAACAGTCACCAAAAATTGTCATTACTACCTACTTATCTCTCACATTCATTCTCTTATTTCTACTTATGTAGCTACTGTCTTAATTCATGCTTTCATCACCTCTTGCCAGGATTATTGCAAAATCCTGCCTCAAGTATCTCTCCTCTCAGATCTACGTTCCATTCAACTGTCAAAGTGATTTTCCTATAGTGCAGATCTGGTCATGTCATTTCTCCAACTCAAATTTCAATGATTGCCTCAAAACCTTTCTTGCCTATTATTTCCTATTTTCTCATCCTGTTTAAAATTTCTGTGTTTCATATTTTATAATATATATATATATTTCAGAATAGTGGTAGACACATAATTTATAAATAAATGAGGTAATGTACTCAAAAATATTTTACTAATAAGGTATGAAAAGAATTGGAAATTACTGCTTTAGAAGATTTTCTACCAATTTTGAAACATATTTCTCAGTAAACCACTGTCTTAGGGGTTTCGGTCAAAACCTTTGAGAGGGAAATGGTCCTCAGGCTATGGAACAACAACAAAATTGTTCTGTGATCAAGAAAAATCTAATCAGTGGTCTCACCTCCCTGGACTCTGAATAATTTCTAAGCTTGTTGCAGGTAGGGATAAATATTTGAGTTCTTTTCTTGAAACACTTAAATATTTTTTACCCAGATATCAGTATTTTTTTACAAAGATCTACCCCCCCTAAGTTTTGACCCACTTATCAAACTGCTTTAGACACTAGTCAGTCATGGAGAAAACACAGAAGCCTCTATTTTCTACACAAAAAAGAGTAAAAACAAACTGTTTATAACTGAAAAGTGGTAGAATTCACCAAATCCATTTTCACTCTCAAAATGTTTTTTGGGGGGGGTGGGGGGCAGAGCCAAGATGGCAGAATATAGGCAGCTACCTGGCTGAACTCTCCCAGCATCCTCCGCCAAACAAATTAACTGCTCAAATCAAATTTTAAAGTGTCAGAGCCAACAAGACATCAGAGTGAGATATTTTTCCAGCCTAAAAAAACTTAGGAGGTTAGCAGGAAATGTCTGTGACACTAGGGAGGGAGTTGGCTAGGAGTGTAACAGCAGTACCAGTGCCAGACCTTGGAGACACCTGAAACAGTGGCACCAGCAGAGAATTCTTAGCCCAGAGATAATAAGGTGTGTGTGTTGGGGGTGGGGTGCGAAGGGATGGATAACTGGTCAGAAAAAGATTAGAAGGACCTTTTGCTGAAAATGAATGTAGCTAGCACTGATTGGCAACCCTATTGCACATACTTAGTTCAGTGTTGCAGTTCCAGGGAAGAGAGTACTTGTGATCAGTCACAAGGGAGCATGGGTACTGGTCACAGTTCCAAAGCAGAGGGGAGCACTGGAGCTTGTGGTTGTAGGAGACCAAGGGAACTAGTCATGGTTCCAGGTACAAGAGGAGCACCACACAGGTAGTTGCAAGGAAGCAGGGGCCTTTCCTGGGTAAAGATCAGAGCACAAACCAGGAAAGCAGTAACCCCAGCTCTCCTCACTACCTTGGAAGCACCAAAAAGCAGACCTCCAGAACTAGCTCTGAAAACAGTAGCGCACAAAGCCCAGAACTTGGCATAGTGCCTCCCCATGCCCAGGTCAACAGAGTCCAACTTTAACATAAAGTCCAGAGTCAAAAACTAAGCTGGAAAGATGAGCAAACAAAGAAGAACCAAAAAAAAAAAAGCTACCAAGACATAAATTTAGAAGACAATAATGTGAAAACAAATATAAACAAAGCTTCAAAGAAAAACAATACTTGTACCTTAGGCCAACTAGAAATCCTTGAAGAGTTAAAGAAAAAGATAAGTGAGGTAGAGGAAAAAGTGGGAAAATAAATGAAAGTGATACAAGAAAATTATGAAAAGAGAATTAACAGTTTGGTAAAAAGAGATACAAAAATACTAAAGAAAATAACACCTTAAAAGTAGAATTGGCCAAATGGAAAAAGGTACAAAAGCTCACTGAAGGAAACAATTCCTTAAAAATTAGAATTAGGCAAGTGGAAGCTAATGACTCCATGAGACATTACAAAACAACAAACAAAATCAAAAGAATGAAAAAAAATGGAAGAAAATGTGAAATATCTCAACAGAAAAAAATGACCTAGAAAACAGATCAAGGAGAGATAATTTAACAATTATTGGCCTACCTGAAAGCCATAATCAAAAAAAGATCCTAGATACAATATTTCAAGAAATTATAGAGGAAAACTGCTTCAATATCTTAGATGAAGAGTTGAAAGAATCCACTGACCACCTCCTGAAAAAAAACCCCAAATGAAAACTCCCAGTAGTATTGTAGCTAAATACCAGAGATCACAGATCAAGGAGAAAATATTGTTAGCATCCCGAAAGAAACAGTTGAAATATTGCACAGCCTCAGGATCATGCAAGATTTAGGAGCTTCCACATTAAAGTTGCAGAGGGCTTGGAATATGATATTCCAGAAGGCAAAGAACTATGATTACAACCAAGAATAACTTATCCAGAAAAACTGAGTATCATCCTTTGAGGGAGGGGGATGGAAATTTAATGAAATATAAAATTTTCAAACATTCCTGATGAAAAGACCAGAGCTGAATAGAAAATTTGACATTTAAGAGAAGAATAAAAAGATAAACATGAGAGTAATCATAAAGGACTTGATAAAGTTAAATGGTTTTCATTCCTACATGGGAAAATGATACAGCAACTCCTAAAAATTTTACCATTATTAGGGTAGTTAGAAAGAGTCTACACAAGGAAGAGCTTTTATTGTAGAAAGGAAAATGAGGGTTTGGCAGGCAATGTATTGGAAACCAGAATCCAACAATATGTTGTGTATAAGAGATACAATTGGGACATAAAGACATCGAGGTGAAATAAAAGACCAGAGCACAGTCTATTATGCTTCAGCTGAAAGAGGGCAGGGGTGGCAATCATGTATCAGAAACAAAAGAAAGGCAAAATTGGACCTAATTGAAAGGGATAATCAGGAAAACAAAATTTTACTAATAGGTACCATAGACAATGAAGTAATAACAAAAAAAAATTGCAAGTTTCTCTGATAAAGGTATCATTTCTCAAATATAGAGGGAACTGAGTCAATTTTATAAAAATGAGAGCCATTCCCTAATTGATATATGGTCAAAGGATATGAATAGGCAGTTTTCAGAAGAAAAAAATATAGCTAACTATAATCATATGAAAAAATACTCTAAATCACTGTTGATTAGAGAAATGTGAATTAAAACAATTCTGAGGTACCACCTTACACCTATCAGAAATGACAATTGCTACAGGAAATGAGGGAAAGTAAGTACACCAATAAACTGTTGGTGGAGTTGTGAACTGGTTCAAACATTCTGGAGAACAATTTGGAACTATGCCCAAAGGACTATAAAACCATGCATGCCCTTTGAACCAGCAATACCACTACTAAGTCATTACCTTAAAAAGATCAAAGGAAAAGAAGGACCTATGTACACAAAAATATTTATAGCAGCTCTTTTTTGTGGTGGCAAAGAATTGGAAATCAAGTGGTTGCTCATCAACTGGCAAATAGTTGAACAAGTTGTGGCATATGATTGTGATAGAGTACTATTGTGCTGTAAGAAATGACAAGGGAATAGTTTCAGGGAGTAAAAATGACAAGACTTATAGGAACTAATTCAAAGTGAGAAGAACCTGGAGATCATTGTGTACAGTAACAGCAATGTTATAATGATGATCAACTATGATAGACTTGGTTTTTCTTGTCAATACAATGAACCAAGACAATTCCAAAGGACTCATGATGAAAAAAAGGGTATCTATCACTGGAGAGAGAACTGTTGAATTCTGAGTGCAAATTGAAGTATAATTTTCTCACTTTATTATTTTGTTCTTTTTCTGCAATATTGCTAATATGGAAATATTTTTGTATGATTTCACACATATAATTGATATAATTTGCTTGCCTTCTCTGTGGATAGAGGAGAGATAGGAGGTAGAGAGAGAATTTGGAACTCAAAATTTAAAAAGAAAAGAATGTTAAAATAATATTTTTAAAAATAATAAAAAAGAAAAATCTTTTTGAAGGACAATGTAGAAAAAGTTCAAACATAATTCATAAAAGTGGAAAATGATTATCTGATTTAATAGTTATCTACTACCTATGCATACATTGCTTTTTAAGTTATATGATTCTTTGAAATTTGTTGAGCCAATAACTGTCATGGAAAATTTCCCCCATGCTATCTCTGTTCAAGAATTAACAAACTTAACATGATTTGAGTACATATGAAAACTTTACATTCTCTGCACTGAGAAATAAAGCTATTTCTATAAACTATTACATTAAATTTACAATTCTAACATGTCTTACTATTTGAGAATTACATTTTTAAAAATACCCTATAAAAAAGAGAAGTGTGTTTTTTAATTAAAATGTTTCCTTATCTGAATTTCAACATTAGTCATGAAAAATAGATAGCTCTCAGAGAGAGAGAGAGAGAGAGAGAGAGAGAGAGAGAGAGAGAGAGAGAGAGAGAGAGAGTGTCTTATGATCCTGGCAATAGTCTGCTCCCCGAGAATTAGCCTAGTTAAGTGTGTAACCAGTAGATTAACCTAGTAATGTTTCTTTAGCAATTGAAACCCATGAATCAAAGGAAAATACAAAATATCAGTCCAACTTATGCAGCCCCCATCTGCTTCTGTGATGGGAGTAGAATAGCAGAGTGTGCCAAAAATTTAAAATTTTAAAGTTTTCTATGAACATTAACTGTTGGCACCGAGCCATGTGTGATCTTAATCCAACGACCAAAGAACAAGTGTTGTATGCACTGAATTATGTCAATCTTGATATTCTCACTGTACGTCAAAATAGAAGAGAGAATAAAGTTGTACTTAAATAGAAGAATGGTTCACAAATTATTCTTAGCAAGGCAAATAAAAGAGTTACCAGAGGTGATTTTATCTTGAGCTCAAAGACAACAAGAAACATCATTTTATATTATATTTGGTTATCTTACATTGCAGTATTAATGATAAATATTTGAAAAAAGACCACCATGAAAATAATGAAAGTTATACACTAACATCTGTTGCAGAGGATAAAAAATGGAAAGTTCTTTGAAGTGCTCAATGAGACACTCACAATATATCTACATATACTGTGATACTTGCTGACTTTGATGTAATAGTGGGAATAGGCGAGGACAGCAAGAAAAATATTGGAAAATATGGACAGGAATACAGAATGAGATAAGCCTTGGATTTGTAAATTAAATAGACATGCTTATGCAACTTGAATATCTTCAAGTAAACAACAGGTAGTTACTACATGTGGCAAGCCCTGAAGAAGAGAACAAAAAATGAAACTGATTATATTTTAACTGTAGAAAATAAAACATTACTGTTTTTGGAGTTAATACATTTTGGAGTCATTATTTTCAAACAGACCATCAACTCCTTAGAGCTAAGGTAAAAAATTAGTGCAATTAGGAGAATTAAAAATCAGAAAAATATGACATGTTATCAATATATCTGTTATGATTTATGTTAAATATTATTAAAGGGGATATGAACAAAAGGAAGGACATACACACCAACTATATTTAATTATTATATGTAATAGTTTAACCAGTATAAAGCATTTGTAATAACAAGCAGACCAAAATAAGCTAAAAAGTGCCTTAATTTGACTTACTCCCCAAAGAAAGACTCATGACAATCAGAGTTTAATATAAACTTATTTTTAAAACCTTACTTATGAGAAAAATTTAAAGACCTCTAAAAATTGCAGACCTTATTGATACCCCCCCAAAAAAAGCAACTGAGAAAACATCAACTACTGACCTCAATACTTACTTTGCCATGTGTATAAATTTTATGAAAATAATTTACATATGTGCTGAGAACATCCTAAAAAGAGGGTAGAAGTAGTCAGTAAACTTTTGTGCTAAGCCCTAGGAACACAAATATTTTCAAAAGGTCCTTGTCCTTGAGGAGCTTATGATCAAATGGGTAAGACAGTGCACAAAAGGAAGTTGAACAGGTGTGGGGGAAAGGTACCTGATATGGGGGCATGATGGAAAAATCAGAGAAGTTCCAAAGTAATGCATAGAGGTGAAAAATAAAATATTCTGACCTGGGCTCACTCCTTAAATAGAGGCTTTGGAGTTCATGGTGCCACCCTCCAATTAGAAGGACAGAGGCTAGTGATAAGTAAAGAGGCTTCCTATAGCATCATGGTAAGCTTTCACATGTGATATTCCACATGATTGCCTGAATGTTATACAGAATACAAGATCCTATTATGCTTATTTTTTTTTCCTGATTGAAAAAAAGTATTGAATTTGGTAAAGCAAAACAATACCTTAAAGGTTGTCTTCCAAGGTATCTCCTATATGTTAATCAAGCTTGTTCTTTACTATGCATTAATCAAACTTGTTCTTTATTCAGGATTCCATAAAATTTCTAAGTGGCAACCTTGTTCTTCAGCCCTCTCCTCATGTACAAAGAGATGTGTGGTAAGTAAAAATGATGCTGAGGTACAGTTTTCTCCAGGGCATTTTAATTCATATCAACTAATATCATTTTAATAACAGTGGCATGTATACTGTTAGTAAAATAGGTCTTGTTGGCACCTCAGCAAGGCACCGAAGTGTGACCAATTTATTAGTCTAGCAGCAAGCAATAAATCAGGTCAGTGGTCTCTCTCACTCTGACCAAAGACCCAGAGTGAGGGTCAACAAGGTTTTTTAAATCTAGGTGTGTCTTCCTTCTGATTGGCCTCATTTGCATCATTTGTACCTCCCCTGGGAAAGCAAGGCAATCCCCATTGGAAGACATTTTAATGAGGAGGTGGATTGACTTCTTAGCTCCTCCCTATTACTTCATTCTGGTGGGGGTGGTGGGGGCAGGCCTAAACTTCAGGCTTTAGGATTAGTTTCTCAGTTTGGGAAAGCACACTGGCCTTCAGATTACTCCTAAACTGATTAATCTCCTCTAGGAATTTAAGGAAGCTTGTTGCTTTATGAGACCCAGCTGCCTTTAGCAATCTTGACTAAAGAATCGGATTCCCCCCTCTTATCCACCCTTCCTCCTGTTTGACTTCCCCTTTGGAAACCAGGTCACCCCTAACTTTGATGAGGAAAAGCAAGGACAGAAGACATGTCCCCTGGTAAACACCCAGCCCAAACTGGTTTACAAGCAGATGCCTTGAGGGCTTGGATACCAAACCCTACCAGAAGAAAGTTGATACAGTCTTTCTTTGTTTTGTTTTTCCTCCATTTGACAGCTCCCTTCCTGTCACAGGTGACTTTTTTTTCCCCCTGTGTGTAGGAGCTTTTCAGTTTCAAGTAATAGGAGTCATCTATTTTATCTTCTGTAATTACTTCTATCCATTGTTTGGCTCTAAGTACATCTCCTACTCATAACTTTGAGATGTATATGATTTCCTAAATTTTAAGTATTATAATACAAATATTATAATGTATATGCATATATTTATATACATACATATGTGTGTATGATTCCCACCCACATCTTTTTCCAGGGGTTGGGGATCCACAAATGTCATACATTATATATTTTCAGATTTTTTCAATGCATTGATCAGTAAAGCTGATTTTTCTTTTTTTTATTTTTTAAAAGCATCTTTAAAATACTATTTGATAAAAAGAATGATTCTCTGGCAGGAGGAGGGAAGGAATACTGAGGGGAAATATGATACTATAAAAAGGCATCAATAAAACATATTTAAAATATAGTTTTTAAAATGTAAATATAATAGCAACAAAACAATCAGAACTGAATGTTGTGAAATTATAAATATTAAGCTTGGCCCCAAAGAAGAGATATACAGAGATATTTCCCCCTATTCCTTTGCAGATTTGAAAGTCCAATTTTCAATATGTTGATAGAGTTTGCAGATTTTAGTGTTTTATTATAGAATATTTAGTGTTTTATTATAGAAGATGGCTCTCTGGGGGAGGGGAGTGAAAAGAATACAAAGAGAATTGTAAATGATATACAAATAAAAGATACCAATAAAGTATATTATTTTTAAAAGAAAAATTACAGATGTGGAACTCTTTGTGTCCCAATTTCCATATCTGCAAATCAGGACTAATGATACTTGTGTTTTCCTTCCTTTACTCAAGGATGGTCTGTGTTTCAGTGAGATAATACAGTTTAAAAGTTGATAATCCATCTTTCTGAAAACCAGCAAATCCTGAACACTAGCAAGGTTAAGCCTCCCAAATCTTTTTCTGAGAAGCTCAGAGAATAGGACTGTGAAGAGATTTGCTGGACCACTTACATTGTGATTGAATCACAGAAAAGTAGAAGAGAAGGGAATGCATTTTCCCTAGTTCCTGCTCTAAGAAATTTCAAGTGGTTTTTCTCTTCAACATTTGAAAAGTTCATTTTGCAAGGAACAAATTAACATTGGACAAATTTCTATATAAAGTACAGTGACCATCAGCCTGAGAAAAAGAGGATGGTTAATACAAAATTGAAACCCAAGGAAAGTGAGAGGATGGTAATAAAGTCCTGACTGCCTTCTTTGAGTTGAATTTACCTGGCAGGAATTATTTGTGCCACGAAAAGAACACTGGATTTGAAGCCGACTATCTAGAATCAAATCCTAATGCTGCTAAAAGCTAGCTGTGTGACTTTGGACAAGTCACTTCATCTCTTTTGGTCTCAGTTTCTTTATCTATAAGATGAAAGGTTTGGAATAGATTATATCTAATTTCTCTTTTCACCCTTAACACTACAATCCTATGAGATACATCACAAGTTCCTTAAGCAGTTGTGGACATGATTACTAAATCATTGTCCTCAATCTTTGAGGAACTGAGGTCACAACCATGTGGAGCAAGCAGATAAGGAAACTGCAGAGATGAGAGTTAAAGTGACCTGTCCACAGAGATAGGAAGTATTAAAGTTGGATTCAATAAATTGGTAAAATTTAGAAGGTTTTTTTTTTAATTTTTGAATCTGTTTAAATCTTTCTGAATTAAATGTGTGAGGAAACTAAGTGGCACAGTGGATAGACTGTTGGACTTAAAGTCAGGAAGAACTGAGTTAAAATACTACCTGAGACATTTATTATCTGTGTGACCGTATGTAAGTCACTTCACCTCTCTCAGCCTCAGTTTCCAAATTTATAAAACGGGGATAATAAGAGCACCCTCCTTGTAAGATTATTATGACCATCAAATGAAATAACCTATATACAGCACTTACAAACCTTAAAGCACATATAAACACTAGCTATGATTACTGTTGTTGATGTTATTATTGTTGTTCTTGTTGTTATATTTCCCAAGCTGGGGATTTTTAAAATACATTTTGTAATTCTTGAACTGTTGGGGAGGTGAAGATATTTTTAATTCGCATTATAATTGTTAGGTTTTCTTTTGTCATTCAATCAGAAGGGAATATGAACTTTCCTATTCTTATTATTTCAACTATTAACCCAACTTCAACTGAACTACCCTAAATGATGCTCATTTCATTTATATTAATAGCAATGCAGCTTATTTTAACTTGGCCATCCCTATCATCTAATTAAAGGATTCATTTGCTCCTGTTCCCTTTCATGCTTTATTTCTCTGAAACACTTCTCAAAGCATTAAGGAATTAGCCAGTACAGAAACCCAAGAGCTCCCATTCCTCATTTAAAATTTTATGTTGATTGTTCTAAAACCTCATCCTTTTGGTTGGGTTGAGGGAGGTGTCTGTTGTTGAAGAACTTCCATGAAAAAGCTTTGATGCTCTGGAAATATTTCAAAATCTGTTTGCTGCTCAATTTTTTTTTTCTTTTTGTTCTCATAAAGCAGGGTGACATTTGCTTGGTAAATAACATTGGATTCATGCCCTATTCTTCTTAATTTTATATATATTTTATCTCACTATTATCTTCCTTTGTCTCCTTAAAGTCTGACACGATTCCAATTATGGTGTTATTAAGCAATCCCTTCATTTTATCTGGAATTCTTTTTTTTCTATGTAACTCTGGAGTTTAACTGTAATGTATCTCCATGTTTTCCATCATGGATGCTTTCCTATGTCTTGTGGGTTCTTAAATTTCTCCCTGCATTTCTCTGGTTCTTTTTGAGGATTCTGTCACATTCTCTTTCATGATTCCCCCCCCCCCAAAAAAAATAGATTCTTTCACCTTGTCCAAATGCCCTGGGATGTCAGGGAGATTTCCCAAGGATCAATCTTTGACTCACTGTTCTTTTCTCTCTCTATCCCTCCCTAAGAAAACTCAGACATTTTGAAAGTTTCAAATACTTCTTCTAGTCAGATGAACCACCATATCAACATTTCCCATAGTGACTTTTTATAATTTCTTCAGCTACCTCTAAAAAAAAAATCTCTACCAGTACCAATTTCCTAATCTTTATTAGCAGCACTACTAACTAATAGCTGCTCAGTCTTATAAGTTTTCATATTATTTTGAATCTTTCTCTACTTTTTCCCACTTCACATCCAACTAATTACTGAGACCTCTTGATTCTCCTTCAGAAATATTCCATATTCAATACCTCAAATAGGCCACAGATATGTCTCTATTATTCCTCTTCTCAAGGTCAAATGTTTGATCAAAGGCCTGTCATGGCTATTATCACATTTAAATTTCTTAATTGACTATAACTTAGTCTTCCATTAACTTTCATTCTATGAATACATATATACATGTGTGTGTGTGATGTGTGTACAGTGTTGTTTATATGTTATGTCCTCTACTCAAACAATGACATTCACTTTATGAGGTATCATTTGCCATAACTGAAATAATTTTTTATTTGAAATTTTGGAGACTCTATATTTATAAATCCCATTCCTCACATTAAGAAATATTAATGCCAGTGATGGTAGCTTAAGTCTCATGGATGGACTTCTGGGCATAGATAACTGATATCTCAGAGATAAGTCATTGTGAGGGAATAGTCCAGATAGAAATGAATGATTTAGCATGTAAAATTGACCTTAACTATTCTATCCCTTTTGGCCTCCTGCAGTCTCTCTAGGCTTTGGGGTGGTCTGTACCATTATTCTTGATAACTGGGACCATGCTCCTCCCCTTAGCTATACAGTACTGACCAAAGTATGGTTTTAGTCCTTGCCTTGAAAAAAAATTCAGAAATTTTAAAAGTGAGTAATTTAACTAAGAAACTAAACTAAAGAAGGTAACAAATAAACTTGAATAAACATAAAGTGTATAGAGTTAAAAATAAAGAAAAGCTTTCCTGAATGTACATATTGAAATTAGTCTGGATTCTAAACAAAAATAGTCATCCTTCTGGCTCAAGGTAAATTTTAGCTGGCATCATGTCTGGGTCTAGTAGGATCATCAGCCCCTTCCAGAATCAGCTTCTTTGTCATATGTCTGGGTGTAATATTCCTCTGGCCCTGGGAAATACTCATTTTTATTCTGCTACTATGCTTGATTCCTATAATCCCTGCACTGGACCTTGACCCCTGAAAAAAGAAAAAGGTAAATTACTACCTTATTTTCAAATACTTATCCCTTCAACCTACCCTTCTCTGATTTTTTTAACATTTCCATAGTAGTCATGTTGTGAAAGAAAACATAGACCAAAGCAGGGGGAGGGGGGAACTTTAAGAAAAATAAAGTAAAAAAAGAAAAAAAAAGTATTTTTCAATCTGTATTCAGACATCATCAATTCTTTCTCTTTCTATGGGGATTCTTTCTCTCTCATCATACGTCCTTCAGAGTTGTCTTGGATCATTGTGCTGCTGAGAATAGCTAAGTCATTCACAGCAGATCATCTTACAATATTGCTATTACTTTTTACACAGTACATTTCACTTTGCATCAGCTCATGTAAATCTTTCTAGGTTTTTCTGAGAGCATCCTGCTCATCATTTTTTTATAGCACAATAGTATTCCATCATAATCACATGATTCAATTTGTTCAGCCTTTCCCCAAACGATGGGCATCCCCTCAATTTCCAATTCTTTACCACCATAGAAGAACTGCTATGAATATTTTTGTAAGTAGAGGTAATCTTCCTTTTTGTTTTTTATCCCTTTTGGGATACAGACCTAGTGTTGGTATTGCTAGGTCAAAAAGTATGCATGGTTTTATAGCCCTTTGGGCGTAGTTCCAAAGTGTTCTGCAGAATGGTTGAATTAGTTCACAACTCCACCAACAGTGCATTAAGGTCTCATTTTCCCCACATTCCTTCCAGCATTTGTCATTTTCCTTTTCTGTCCTATTAGCCAATCTAATAGGTATGAGGTAGTACCTCAGAATTGTTTTAATTTGCATTTCTGCAATCAATAGTGAGTCACAGCATTTTTGCATATGGCCATAGATTGATTACTTCATTTGAAAACTGTTCATATCTTTTTATCATTTATCAATGGGGGAATGGCTCTTATTTTTATAAATTTGACTCAGGACTCTATATGTTTGAGAATAAGGTCTTTATCACAGAGATTTACTTCAAAAATTTTTTTCACATCACTTTACACAGATTTTCTCATTTTATCCTCACAAGGTAGATGCTGTTATTATCCCCTTTTACAGATGAAGAAAACAAGGCAGACAGAGGATAAATGACTTGTCCAGGATCATACAACTAGAAAGTATCTGAGGCCATATTTGTACTCAGGTCTCCCTAACACCAGGGCCTACAGTGCACTATACCCACTGTGCAACCAAGGGAAGAAGGCATCTTGTCATAGTCATTTCCACATATGACTATGCTATTTAAAAGCACTTTCAATTAAATATTCATGTTAATATTTCATAGATATTAAATTCACAAATCAACTGAGACATTTTAAGGGCTCTAAGCACTGCTTTGACAATTAAATCACAGCACTTGCTCAAAGCCAACTATAGTATTTGAGGCAACTGAAGTTTAGCACTGTCTGAAAGCTTACTGAATGCCCCCTACTAGATCTGTCAGTTGTTATTCAGTTGTTTTCAGTCATGTCTGACTCTTCATGACCCCATTTGGGGTTTTCTTGGAAAAAATACTGGAATTATTTGTAATTGCCTTCTCTAGCTCATTTTACAGATCAGGAAACTGAAGTAAACAAAGTTAAATGACTTACCCAGGGTCACTAACTAGTAAGAGTCTGAGGCCAGATTTGAACTCAGTAAGATCAATCTTCCTGCCTCCAGGCCTGGCACTTTATTCACTAAGCCATCTAAATGCTCCTATCTAAAAGATGTCAAATACCACACTTACCAGATCCTGACACTTTATAATACCAAAGAGGAATGGGGCTGCCGTATCATTGGTAAGATCCTGAAAAAGAAAGATAATATCCATTGAAGTAGCATCCATTGCAAATTTACTTTAACTACTTGAATGCTGATAATTACCCCAAGGATGCAGTATGACATACTGAAAAGCACAGAGCTGTTAGAGTCAAAGAACTTGGGTTCAAGTTCCCCCTATGATGCCCACTGCAGATGTGAGCTTAGACAAGTGATTTTATTTTCTTAAACCTCATTTCCCTCATTGGTATAATGGTGAAGTTGGGTGAGATAGCCTCTTAGGTCCCTTCCAGCTGTAGAATTCTAATCCTAGTTCTATATCTTCCCATCTTTTTTCTTCTTTCTTTTTAACAATTTCAACCAGGTGGTTCAAGTCTCTATCTTGGTTTCCGAAATTTTGTTTGCCTCAGCTTGATGAGTCTGCTTTCCTAGTACAAAAATTCGCTTACTAGTGCCAACCATATTCCTGCCAGTCTGTTGAATCTGGCACCTTTCTCACTACTTTCTCTAGGTCATATAGTGCCTTCAAGCTAAGAGCCTAATTAATACCCATATTAATGAGATTTCTGGCAGGGCCAAAATGTTAACCAACCTCCTGAGCCACTGCAAATTATGGAGAACTTGAAATAGCTTTTAGCCCTTACTTAGCCATAAGTCCTGGTCTACCTACTCATAGCATGACCTTTACCATTAGTGCAGGAATGCCCTTGGAGCAGCTGTGCCTCAAAAAAAGAGTATATTCTCAGAAATGAAGCATTAGCAACATCTGCTAATTCTGGGTAAGTGTTTTTATCACTACTCCTTCTCTTAGACATAGACGTGTGGGCTCCAAGGCAGCAGACAGAAAGCACAGACACGCATAGCACTTCAAGTGCTCAGTTGTCTCAGCTCCCATGACTAGCTTTCTAGAGGAATGGAAATCACCAAAGCACAAGAATGTTTCTAAGAAGAGTGTCTCCAAAGGGCCCCATATGTTGCAACATGGGATAGTTCAGATTTCTGGTCCAGTGCCAGCAAACCCTGGGGGAATACTTCCATTGGCCTTGAGGAAAAGGGAAATGACCAATGAAAGTGTTTCCCTTGTGCGCCAGCAAGCCAGGCCCAAGCTCTATGTGTACCTATGCCTGACAGCTTCACCTTCCTTCTTTATTCTTTTCTTCCACAGAACCTCTCTGCATACCACAGAATTGTAATAACCAGCTTCATCCAAAGATGCACCAGCAATGTTCTCTCTGTCTGTTTCTCATTAAATATCATGACTATAGCAGGCCTATTCAGAAAAGTTAATGCAATCAGCCTTCATTTTCCCAGCCATTCTCAGTAACCAGGGCACTGTGAAGCCTCTGAAGGCAGTATCCAAGGCACAGTAACACCTGTGCTCCCTCTCACTTCTTCACTCTGCTGAGTTTCTTTCTTTCCACTGGGCATAAAGGGTCATTGCCACCTGGTGCTGCCTTTATTCCTATGTCCCTGACAAATCTCAGGAAACCAAAGTCTTTGAGGAAAGCTACCTTTCTCCACCTAGTGCATGGTTTGGTTGTACCATATTCCTATGTCCTACTTTTGAACAGTGGGATATAGAATTGGCCCTGTGGTCAAGAGACCTAAGTTTGGGTTTTAGCTCTGCCATTTATCGTATGACTCCAGGCAAATCATTTGAGTTTAATGTACCCCTATTTTCACATATAAAAAACAGGAATAATATTCCTATGACTTATCTTAGAGGGGCTTTTGTGAGGAATCTTAAAGCATGAGATATTCTAAAATGGATTAATAGATATTGTTCTGCATGTCTCCTGGCTGACTAGAAAAGAAACTTAGAAAATGTGGTGACATATGCCATTCTTCTTTACCCTCTAACAGCCGTCTTGTGGGCTTTGCTTGCCCCACTCTGGCAAGCATGTTATACAAAACTGTCTTTCCTCTCATGCCTGAAAGGATGCTGACAAGGCACCTGGAACTTCATCCAGCACTTTGTGGATACTCAATAAAAAGGTATTGATGAACATGATGAAGCTTTCATATTTTATTGTGTATATATAAAACAGGTGACTGAAGCAGTGGTCACAGTTGTACAAGGATAAAAAAAATAAAAAAGCAATTTTAGATTTTGCTGAGCTGGTAAGTGGGCATTCAGTTACAAATAGATAACTTAGTTGAATATTTATAAATACAGCACTCACGAATTAACCATTCTAGAGAAAACTTTCATACTGGACTTAGGCCATAGATTTTATCTGATTAAAGTCTTAATAGAAGATCCCTAATAATGAACCAATTATATGGCTTCATGAAAATAGGGACTTCTTTATAAATATTTTACCAACATGCATTCTATTTTCTATAATTGGTGAATATATTTTACAGATAAAAATGTGTAAAATAATGTTTGGCTATATTTGTACCAAAGAATAATCTTTTTAAAGTACATATAGAGATATAAAAATAGCAAAAAATATTATGTGAAATGGCTATATGTGGACACTGATAAAATGAGGAATAATTTTAAAAGCTCATCTCTTCATACAAAATACAACTTTGAAAACATTTGACCTGTTACTTTACTATATTTCAATATAAGCTAAAAAAAAAACAGTTCAAAGTCCTTATCTACACAGGCATTTATTGGGACATTTTTCCCTACCTCTATTCTCACTCCCCAAGTAGAGGTAAATTCCTTGAGGAAAGAGACAGGGTTGTTTTTTTTTTTTCCATTTGTCTTTAAATTCTTAGAAATTAGCCCAGTGCCTTGCACATAGTATAAATGCCTGAATAAATGCGTGCTCAATTTAATTGAACTGAGGCCACCATCATGGAACCATTAGGCAGAACAGCTGTTTAAACATCTATTGATCTTGATTCAACCACAAGTCTATCCAAGTGTTTGGACTGTATGAAATCTTCTTTCTAATGGGATTTCATGTGCCATGGTCCAGAGCACAGAGGATTTTCAGGAGCCTAGCCAGTGATCTTCTCTAGGTATTCCTAGATAGTCAGCTTGTTACATCCCCCTAAACCAATAGATTTAACCTGAGCTTCCACTGAATTCACCAGTGGGTTTTGGAGGGGGAGGTTGTTTGTTTGTTTTTTTGGGTTTTTTAGCCTCCATAAAACGTAAAGAGATCAGAATGGGGTGGACTGAAAAGGGAATGTGGATAAAAAGAAATTTCTGGAAGATTCTGTAATCACAGTCAGTGATATGGTTACTAGGCTAAGCATTTAGACACTTGTCCCAGTGCTGCTATTAAGCCAGTGTGTGACCTTGGGCAAGTTTGGTTTCCTAGCCCAGGAAAGTAGAGGTTTGAACTAGAAGAGTTTCTAAGTTTCTTTCCAGTGATAACACTCCATAAGGTGTGAGGAAACACAGCCCAAGGATATTGGCCTGCTGAGACTGAGTCAGAGAGATAATAGAAGATCAAATGCTTATCTAACTACTAGTTTGAGGGCTTTGTTGTTGTTTATTTTAAAAATTTGGCAACATAAAAGTTCTGACTTTGTACTTCTTTCCAACTTCTTATTACATATGTAAAGAATTCAGAATATCAAAATCATTCCCAGACCTTCCTTTTCTGATCTGTGATCTCAGACAACACAACTGCTGTCAATGAACCATAAACTGAAAAAAAATATTCTAGGTTTTGATATGCAAATGAAAATATCAAGCAGCCAATTTTACATGCACTCCATATATTCTGAAATGCCATAACAAGTAGCTTTTGAACTGGAGAAGGCCAGGTGTGCAATCAAAGATATGCTTTTTTTTGAGAGTCAGAATCATAAGTGTAGAACACATCTTAACTACCTGATAGAAGTGAATCTGGATATGTGATTAAATCCTAAAGAAGTAACAATAAGGAAAAACCAAGAGAATGAATCTGGCTTTTAGAATCTCTTATTCTTCCATTTTTCTTTAACCTCTCCTATATCCTAACTTCATTTCACAGACCAACTTCAATTTTGATGCTATTAATATAGCATCATTTATTCGTAATACTTCTATTATTTTCCCCTATCAACTCTTGCATCCTAAAAAAATAAAAAAAGGTGGCTGGTGCCTGGGGGCCCACCCCGCGGGGGGCGGCCCTCGCCGACCAATCACTGCGGGAGCGCCTGCTATCCTAAGGGAAACATCGGAGGGAACCAGTTACTAGATGGTTCCAATAGTCTTTTGCCCCTATACCCAGGTGGGACGACCGATTTGCATGTCAGGACCCCTACGGACCTCCACCAGAGTTTCCTCTGGCTTCGCCCTGCCCAGGCATATTTCACCATCTTTCGGGTCCAAAGGCTTTTGAAGAAAAGTCATCTAAAAAGTTTCACACTGCTGTAAGAAATCTAAAATAAAATTATGAAAATGCACTAGCATATTTTTAAGTAACTGATTATCAGTGACATGTATGACCTGTGACAGGGAACTACTTCCACACAACAAAATGACACGTCAAAATCTCTGTATCAAAATAAACAATATGTATTAAGGGAAAGATGAAAGAAACTTCTCAGCTTCATTCAGGAGCGTGGGATTGAGACTAGAGACCTGCCCTCTAGTCCTGGATCTCCCACTAAGTATTTGGATGACCTTAGACACATTATTTAATTTCTCTTGACTTAGCTTCCTCATCTGGAAATTTATAATTAAATTACTGTATATAATCACTAAGTTCCCTTCCAGTTGTGAAATGCTTTATAATAGTCCATGATAGCTCTTTTTAAAAGCCCGAGGTCAAATGCAAGTATTTAGTCTTTCCCTGTTGCTCATTAATTCCGTATTTTGGTTGTAAGCCATTCTTAATGCCAGTTAGTGACTTTTGAAGTCTGTCTTCTATGATCAATCAATTAACCAATCAAATATTTGTCAAGCATCTGTGATAGACAAGGCTAGGAAATGTGGTAACACTACAAAGAAATGTAATGAATTCCCTAATAGTTATATACAAGATAAGGCCTTTGCTCTGAAGGGGCTTACAATCTAGTTGTGGAACTGACAGGATTGTTCTCAAAGTTGGAAAACAGCAAGTCTGAAGGCTAAAGGGCAGTCATCTGCATTACTACACCTAGCAGATTCTTCCTTTACTCCCCAGGCCCAATTAAACCAAAGCCAGGATCAGCCTATCAGCCCTGTCCCTCTCCTGGCAGGAAGTTTCCGAGGCACACACCTGCACAGACTCACACACACACACACACACACACACACACACACACACACACACACACTCCTTTCTTGGAATAAAGGGAATGACTGAGGCCCAACATTTGTGGTTTTTGTCGTGTAACAACACCTCCCAAGAACTGTGACCTTTATTATTTATTTTCTATTTGATACTACCCCTAAAGCCAACAATCTCCCTGTCCCTCTCTCTATCCCTGTATTAATCAGCACCAACCACATAGGAGTAAACTATCCCTATCCTTCCTTCCTGTTTTCTTATCCCCATCTGCCTGAGATGGGAACCTATCAGTCTTGTCAGAGATTCTACTCACAGTTTGTTCTTTGCTCAGTGGTAGGTGTAAGAACTAAGAAAATAAAGTACTCTTATAATACAATTTATAGTGTCCTATGTACAGCTACACAGGAATTATGTGGTCTCTTTGATGAAGAGTTATAAGAACCAGAAGTTATAAAATATTGTTGGATAATCAAAAGTATCTTACTTAAATATATATAATATATATATGTATATATATATATTTTTTTTCAGATAAGATTTAGACAAAAAAGCATCTGTGGTATATGATATAAAGATATATACACACACATACACACACACACATATCCTTTTTACATAGAGAGATGTTATGCTACCAGCCTTTACCCTTATATAAGTGTGAGTTGGGAGAGAAATATGTTTGATCTTATTAATACTAATATTTATGGGGCAGCTAGGTGGTGCAGTGGATAGAGCACCGGCCCTGGAGTCAGGAGGACCTGAGTTCAAATCCGACCTCAGACCAAACACTTGACACTTACTAGCTGTGTAACCCTGGGTGAGTCACAACTCCAATTGCCTAAAAATAAAAAAAAAATTAATAATTATATTTACCTTGTAATCCAGTCCATCCTCCACTCATCTATCAAGTGAGCCTTCTAAGGCTCTGGTCTGACCACATCACCCCACTCTCAAAAAAACTCCAATGGCTCCCTCATACCTTGAGGATTAAATAGAAAATCCTCTATTTGCCTTTGTAATTCATTCATAACCTGACTTCCTCCTACCTTTTCCCTCTTCTTACATCTTACTTCCCTTCATGGACTGTATAAACCAGTGACCTTGGCCTCCTTGCTATTCCTTACAAAAGACATATTCTGTCTCTGGAGTCTGGTCAATTTCACTGACTATTCCCCAGATCTGGAATTCTCTCCTTACTCATCTCTATCTCCTTGCTTCCCTGGCTTCCTTAAAGTTTCAGCTAATGTCCATCTTCTGCAAGAAGTCTTTGATCACAAAATCTCCAATCATGACCTCAATGTCCATTTAGTCCCATCTGTGACTGAATGATAAATCCATCAACATCATATACTTGACAACTGGTCATCTGTGCTCTGCTTAAGAGATCTCTAGGAAGCGGAACCTACTACTTTCCCAGGTTTCACTTTAGCATGTCTCTAATTGTGAGAAAGATTTTCTCAGACTGATCATTAATTCTCTGTGAGTCCCCTCACTTTTGTGGACATCAGTTTCTTCATCTTTAAAATGAGAAGGGAAGAGGTGATATCGAAGAGTAGTTGTTGTTACTGAAACCAAAGAAATCAATTCTCTCTCCCAGCAGTCAAGATCACTCAGCTGAAACCTACTGTGAATTAACTACTCCCAACTGCTAGAACCTGAGCAACTTTGAAGCCCCTATGTAGTGTTTTCAATTCTCCTTCTGAAGCTCCTATGTCAGGTTTTTCTACCTATCAGTTCTTCTTCCTAGCTCTTATACATTAAATGGGAGCCTTCTGGTTCTCACAGATTCATGTTTCACCTACAAATTTACAACTCCCCAAACTTTTCCTATCAAATCAATAGTCCTTTAAAAAAAATCATACCTCAGTCTCCAAATGTTTATATGATTTCTTTCTTTTTAAGTTTTACCCTCAGTCAAAAGAAGAGTTTCAGATGAACTGAAATATACATCATTTTTGTAGCTTTGAAGGCTTCACCATGAACAGCCATCACTTCAGTACCTTGAAACTGTTCCTATACATTCATTTATCCAGTGTTTAATAAATAAAAGATCTTTCCCTGCCTTCTTAAAACATTAAACTGTTCCCAGATGAATGAGACATCATCTTATATCATTCACAAAGGGAGGTGAATCTTTATGTCATATACCACAGATGCTTTTTTGTCCAAATCTTATCTGAAAACTGTTTCTTCACACATATATAAGTAATGCATTTAAAAGCAAGGTTCTTTTGTTACTCTTTAGCTGTCAATCAGCATCTTTAACAGTCATAAATCTTACACCATGTAATAATTAACAAATCTTTTACACAAAAATGTTTTCTGTCCTTTGCATCACCAAATTGCAGTGTACCTTATACTATGAATGAATTTCGGAATAACACATGAAACCACCTGAATCAAACCTTTGACTTGTACCCATAGAAGGAGAACCTGGAAAATGGAGTAACTAAGCATTATCATTCATAATTTGCCTACCCAAGATTCCCTGTGGCTCCAATATTCATGATTTAGGGCAAAGAAATTTTTGTTTCAAGAACTTCTTGAATCAGATTCTTGAATTTTTTAATTAATTCTTCATGGAAACCACTAAGTTCTTTAAACCACTAAATTAGGTATTAATAATAATACTAAACTACTAAGATCAGTTCAAGTGCCCCCCATATCAAGATTTTTCTTGATTTTCCCTAGTTGTCAGAGGCCTTGTTTCTCTGTCAATAGAGACTCAAGAAGATTTTCAAATATCAGTAGTTCAGTACAAGAAAACACGGGGCTCACAACAAGATATTAAAGCAGACCAGTTTTACTGAGGTTTTCTTTGGGCTTCTAGAAAGTCAGTGAGATTATTGTATTCCTTATATACCCCAAATTATATTTATTTATTTTCTACACATTTTATGTGTACTTATCTGTGAATGAGTTGAATCCCCATAGAAGAATGTAAGCTCCCAGTCACTCTAAACCTCTAAGGTTCAGGTCATAAGCTGCAACAACAACAACAGCCAGTGAAGAATTGGGTAGCCAGGTAGGGACTAGTTGGGTCTTCCCATGTTAAAGGACTCCTCCTCTCTCAAAGGTTTCTGAGTGAGAACAATTGCTGCTATCTTGCAAGACCTCCCGCTCAAAAAAAGGCATAATATGTTCTTGGCATGACATTGTGATGTTGGGGTGTTGTTGGCATGGCATTGGCATGATGTGTTGGTGTGACACTGTGGTGTTGGCCAAATTGCCTATACTGTCTGGGATAGGTTTTCTTTCCATTTCTTCAAAGCCAAGGATATGACTGTTCAATTGGAGCAGAACAATTACATCCTTAGGTTGCTAAGAAAAACATCATGTATGTAATCTGAGACAGTTCTAAAACATATATTCAGTATTTATCTGTGTTTTGATGAAGGCTGATATACTCAAAGAGTAGTGGGAAGATGGGAATTACAGAAACACAAAAGTACAAAAAATCCCTTCAGCACAGTATCCTTGGGGTATACTCTTAGCCTAGACCCTTGATTTAGCTGCAGACAACACATTACAGCTAAGCTGTGTACTTTTTTTAAGCTAGTTTTTTTGCAGAAGAGGGCTAACAGGATGTCCAGCAGAATGCTTCTGGCCAGAGGACCATCAATATGATTGGTAGACTTAGAGAATTTAGACATTGAGAGTATTGAGACATCAGTAGGCTTTGAACATGGGCTAATTAGGACATTGATGTGCTAATAGCTGAATAGCTGTGACTGCTTAATGCAAGCCTTTTAAAAAAAATTATTATTCTATATCTTGCAAAAAAGCAGCAGTTGTTCTCACTCAGAGACCTTGGCTGAAATGACCCATGAGACATTCAGAGTCTTTCTGTTTTCATTTATTCTCTTTAGATTTATTCTATGCACACTTTTTCTTGCCTCTTCTGTTGGAATGTAAGCTCCTTATAAGGAGAGATGTTTCACTCATTGTATGTGTATCTCCAGCACATAGAAAAGTCCTTGACAAATAAAAGGCACTTAATAAATGTTTGATGCTTACTTCATTGAGTATTGTCACCCAGGGTAAGGGTGATCTCTTCATTTTGGTCCTTTCTCAGGAGCTCTGTTCATAGGAAAAAATATTAGAAAATATAGAATTTTAGAGTTATAAGAAATCATTATATATATATGTGTGTGTATATATGTATATATATATATTCATTAAACTCGTTTTTCAGATGAGAAACTTGAGGCTCAAGTATACAGTAGCCTGCCAAGTTTCAGAGCTGGTCAGTAGCCGAGCAATGTCTATTCCTAATATCTTGTATTTTCATGATGCTTTATAGTTTCAAAATGTTTTGATATCCTATTTTATCAAAGGATCCCAGAATTTTATATTTAGTGCTAGAAAAGACATTAGAGGCTATATAGTCCGTATACTAACACCACCACCCCCCTTTTTGTAGATTAGAGAACTGGCTCAAAGAAATGAAATTACTAGCCAGTTTTGTAAAACCAGAGTAAGTGGTAGAGGTAGGATTTGAACTCAGATCTTCCTAATTCCAAGTCCAGCACTCCATCCTTCATGCAACACTGTCTCAATGGGGAGATCCTTGGATCCTCATAGCTCTACAACCCTGGCTTCCTGGTTCCCATTCTATCTGACTCCCCTTACATTACAAGTTGCCTCACTATTGTCTTTTCACATTCCAAGTAGCACAACTGATGGTGATGGTTATCTGTGTGCCCCTACCTGAATAAAGAAAGAGATACATGATGAAAAGTCCTGTGACTACCTATTAAAGAATGTGTAACTTATTATAAGGGTTTGGCTTTTATATTATTCACTGCTTATGTTGGATGTGATAGTTTTGTAACTGACAGCATTAAGCAACAAGTGCTCATTTGTAAGGGACAGGTATGTTTGGACAGAAATTGCCAGAGGAATTCCAAGGAGAGAGCAGATTAATGTGTGTTGTTGATCCAAAAATTAGCCTGAGAGGGGAACTGGACCTTGAAGGATGAATGAGAATGAGGGCTTCATATGTCAGGCAAATGGAAGAAATAGAGGTGGAGGATAAAAAGTACAAACTCTGTTTTGTGGGCAAGAGAATTGATCTGTTTGACTAAACAAAAAACGGGAAAGAGTAACTAAATGGTTTCCAATCCTTTAGAGGAGAATATTATATATGCTTAGTCTTCACTTACCTGCTTTAGCATATAATTCCAGGCAGTCGGTCTCTGGAGTTTTCTCCATGAAGACATTTTGTCTTTCTGCAGATGGTATAGCACTGGTGCAAAACATATAGTTGTTGTTGTTTTAAGTTACTGTGATCAATTCAATTCATCAAATGTTGATTAACCATAATGGCATGCTAAATATTGTGCAGAGGGAATGGAAAAGTTTGGGTGAGATTGAGATCCTTTCATCAAGGTGTTTACACCTTGTAAACTAAAAACTAGCAGCTGATTCAACAAAAGCACTCTAGGAGTCTGGGTGCTCTTTAAAATATACCAAATAGCAAATGTCTTAAATAACAATTGTGAGCAGCATAAAGAAAACTGAAGGCATTCAGTGAGCTCAGTGAAGCACAAAGAGCACAAAGCTAATAAACAACAAACCAAAAAAAAAAAAAAGATAGAACATTCCTTTGTTCATTGTGGGGGAAGGGGATAGGCAGGGAAAAGGAACCCTTTGCCACAGAACAATCTCATATCTATCACTATTTATTGAAGGAAACAAAAAGGCTATGTTTAATTTGCATGTTAAGACTGGTTTAAAAATAAAATATAAAACATTTTATCACTTCTCTTTGGATTCCATTTTGGTTATCCTAATGATATTGACTTGTATTTTACATAATATTTTAAAAAGAGAGACACTTACAATGAGGACCTACTCTGATGTCTCATTGTAGCATGGAGATAATCCTTGGTTACCAAAGGCTATGCCAGTAAAGGTCAAGATTTATTTAAATCAAGCTGGAAATCTTTGAGTATATGCCCAAGAATATACTGAATTTGGAGAATAGAATGGCATTCATTCCTGAAAAATATGTTTTGCAGGGATCAATAAACATCTAACCTCATTGGTTCCAGGGTAATGCATGTTTCAAAGACAGTATCTCTTAAGAACCATATACTAACTTAAAAGGGTGGTGTCAGTTACATCAGTAGAGGTGGTACCCACAGTGATGAAGTTATATTATTGAAATATATAGAGAATACTCTAACTAGAAAAAAATAAGTAGTAGAATAATACCTATTTGGTTATTTTCAAGAAAAATAATTTCTCTTGTCAAACTGAAAGAAGAATTAGCCTCCCAAAATGTGAAAATATTATTGTAAATAATGTTTTTAAAGAGAAAAAATAAAGGAATTTGAAATAATCATTAAATAAAACAATCTTGACAAAATAAATTATTTTATATAGTGCTTTAAAATTTGCAGAACACATTAACATATATTATCTCTCAGCTTCACAACAGGCTAGTGAGGTAGGTACTGGAGGTTTGGGAAAGAATGTGTCAACCTACAAGATCAGTGTTCAATAGTCACTGGGGAAATAATTTGGCTGCTAGTTTTCCTTTTTCTTTGGGAACACTCAGATATTTCAATCTTCTACTTCTAGAGATGTATTCGATTGAAGAAGGTGCCAAGATCCTGGACCCTTTTTCCTATACTACATACTAACTAAGGTTGGAAGAAGTAGGTTATTTTAACCCTTATGTTGACTGTTCAATCATTCAATTGCAGGGTGAGATTAAAAAGAGCAATGGGTGGGCAGCTAAGTGGCACAGTGGATAGAGCTCCGGCCTTGAAGTCAGGATGACCTGAGTTCAAGTTCAGCCTCAGACACTTGACACTTACTAGCTGTGTGACCCTGGGCAAGTCACTTAACCCCATTACATAGGGGGGAAAAAGAGCAATCTCCTTGAAGAACTTTGGAATCAATTGCATGACATGGAAGACACTGACAAAGACCCAGCCTTGCATGCCTGATTCAAAGGTGTCATGCTCTATGAGTGAAGGAGAATTGCAGTAACTCAAAAGAAATGTGAGATAACACAAATTTAGAGACATCTCCACTCCAAATGTTCATGTGGATTATTTGTGCCTTATCTGTGGTAGAGACTTCTAAGCTAATCAGCCACTGTACCTTGACTCCAACATAGTAAATTCATTTTGGTCCTCTTTGAGAACAAAGGACAACAATCAAAAAGGGCAATGAATTCAGAAAGCAGAATGGAGTCCATCCCCAAATAATCAAATTAAGCTTTTTTAGTATGATTGATAATAACATATTTATAAGGTACAAATCTCTCTCAAAAATTGATTAACAAAAGGGACATGAGTTTCAGTTATACAAAACTAGATAGCGATATTTGAAATGTAGGTTAATTAAACCAAAGATGACCCTCTCTGCAAACTATTCCTATATCTGAGGACCTCAGCTGGGAATTCCAGTCTCAGGTTATACTTAAATCTCTATGACAGACATCGCCTACCTCTGATACAGATAGTCAATGAAAGGAAAGTATTGTTCTCATTAATATCAATTCAGGTACACAACATACCTAAGCCTAAGTCAATCAAAAAGCATTTATTATATGTCAGGTACTGTGCTGAGTGCTGAAATAAAACAAAAGGCAAAAACATATAATTCCCTGCACTCAAGAAGCTCACATTCTAATGGGAGAGACAACATTAAACAACTATATGCCGAAGACTTCTGCACCCCTCCAGATGTACACATTGTTTCCTCTTCAATCCAGATGAGAGTATGGTTTCAACATTACCAGCCGTCCACCCAATCTGCTTCCTCTTTATTAGTTCTCTCTTGAATACCCCATTTTGATCAGATAATTGCTCCTTTTTACCTTTCCCTACCGAATTTTGTTTTCTAGAATTATTCCATCACACACAACTCAGCCCTAATCATTCTTTCAAAATGCTTTCTGGGGACAGCTAGGTGGTGCGGTGATAGAGCTCTGGTCTTGGAATCAGGAGGACCTGAGTTCAAATCCAGCCCCAAACACTTGATACTTACTAGTTGTGTGACCTTGGGCAAGTCACTTAACCCCAGATTGCCTCACCAAAAAGCAAACAAACTGCCTTACTAATGATGACAGTTTTAAGAATACTGATAACATTTTCAACATAATAAATAAGCAATTTGACCTCCATGAGTGCTTTATTATTAGTCTTTAATGTTTTCCTTATATTTCTCATTCATCTTTTATATCAAATTTTTCATTGAGTTCTAATCTTTTTGTTACAAATACCTGAAAGTCTTTCAATTCATCAAATATCCATTATTTTCATTCAGGATTACACTCAACTTTGCTGGGTAAAGCATTCTTAGATTCAATCCCAGCTCTTTTGCTCTTTGAAATACAGTGTTCCAAGACCTATGGTCTTGTAGTGTAGAAACTGCTAAGTCTTGTGAAATCCTGACTGTATTTCCACAATATTTAAATTTTTCTTTTCTTTTTTGCTTGTAATATTTTCTCCTTAACCTGAGAGTTTTGAAACTTGGCTATGAAAGTTTCCTGAAAGTTTTCCTCCTGGGATCTCTTTCAGGTGGTGAATGGCAGATTTTTTTTTCTATTTCTACTTTATCCTCTTGTTCTAGAACTTCAGGGCAATTTTCCTTAATGATTTTTTTTGTAATATTGTATCCAGATTCTTTTTTTTTTGTCATGACTTTCAGATAGTCTGACATTTTTCATATTGTCTCTCCTCAATCTGTTCTCAAAATCAGTTGTTTTACTAATGAGATATTTCAGATTCTTCCCTATTTTTTTTCCAGTTTTATTATTTCTTGGTATCTTATAAGGTCATTGTTTGCCCTGTTCTAGTTTTGTTTGTTTAGTTGTTTTCTTCCTTAAGATTTTGTACCTCTTTTTCCAACTGGTTAGCTTTCTTTTCAAAATTTTATTGGATTGCTTTTTTTTTTAATTATTTTTCACTCTATCTCCCTTATTTGATTTTCGAATTCCTTTTTTAAGTTCTTCCAAGAGTTCTCTTGGGGCTTGTGAGTATTTGACATTACTCTTTGGGGTAGGAGTGGCTTTTTTTTTTTTTTTTTACTTCACTATCTTCCTGTGAATATGAATCCAGATCTTCTTTTATACCAAAGTAGCTATCTATCTACCAAAGTAGATACTAGTGATCAGGTTATTTTACCTTTGCTTATTCATTTTCATTTTGTTTTATTTTATTTCAGCAACTTATTATTATATTCAAGTTTTAATCCTGAGTTGTGGGTAATGTCACCCTAGGCCTCAGGTCCTCCTTGCTGTTATTTTCTGAATTCTGTGCAAAGGATGTCTCCTCCCCTAAGCCACAGTTAGGGCCCTCAGCCATACTGTCTGGAAAATGTTCTTACTCTCAGCAGTACCACACTCACCTGGCGTGTGCTCACTATTCCTCACCTACAGCCACAGGCACAGCCTGGGATCACTTCTGGTGAGCACCACTAGGCCTGGCTTCAAGAAATAGTGGGAGTCCTTCAATCTCCCCCTACTCAGTCATCTGCTGTTCTCTAAATGAAAGTCTGTGAAACAAAAGTACATGAGGTAAAAGTTCCTGAGGCCTTGAGGTAAAAGTTCAGTGAAGGCCTAGTTCTTGAGGCCTAGTCTGCTTCCTGACAGAGCTACTCCAGGGCCTACTGATTGTTCATTCAGTGGGGCTGGCCTGGATGTGTCTATACTTCACTCAGGCCAAACCTCAGCCCCTGGAAGATTCTGCCTTCTCTGAAGTCCTCTCAAGTTATCTTAGGAGGACAACTGCTTTGCCCTTTTATTTTTGATGTTCTACATTCATTTCGTGGTGATTTTGTATCTGTTTGGGGAGGAAATCTGGAAAGCCTGTAAATTTCTGAGCTACTCTGCTATCTTCCCAAAATGCATCCAGATTTACTAAAATGATTGAAGGGGAAAGCAAAAAATGTTGGAGGGGATATGGAAAAATTTAGATGTTAATTCATTGTTGGCAGAATTATGAACTGATCCAACAGTTCTGGAAAACAATCTGGAATTCTGCCCAAAGAATTATTAAACTGCCTATATACCCTTTGACCCAGCAATATAACTGCTAGATCTATTTCCAAAGATGATTAGGGGAAAAGGAAAAGAGCCTATATGTTCTGAAATGTTTACAGCAGCTCTCTTTGTGGTGGCAAAGAACGTGAAATTACAGGGATGTCCATCAATTGGGGAATGGCTGAACAAGTCGTGGTATATGCCCATGATGGAATACTACTTTACTAAAAGAAATGATGAGCTTGATGATTTTAGGAAAAACATGGAAAGATTTGCATGAAATAATGAAGAGTAAAATGAGAAGAACCAAGAGAACATTGTATACAGTAACAACAATATTGTTTTAAGAATAACTTTGAGTGAATAAGTGATTTTGGCTATTATAAATACCCAAATTAACTATAAAGAACATATGATGAAAGACACTATCTGTATCTAGCAAAAGAACTAATAAATAGAAGCACATACAGAATAATTTTACATATATGTATATATGCCTATTTATGTCTAACAGTAGCCATCTCTCGGGCAGGGTGGGGAGGGAAGAAAATAAGAAAAAAACTTACATGATAATTTTTTGTATATTTGAAAGGAATAGCAAGTTACAACTAATAAATTTGCAATTTCATGTGCAATCATCTTTTTTATTACAATATGCCATGGAAATAAATTATAAATTAATAAATTAAAATTAAAGCAAATTAAAAATAAAGTAAAATAAATTAATAACTATGTACATAAAATTATAGAGTGTTCCAAAAGTCTTAGTAAGTCTTAGTTCAATTTTAAGCTTTAATAGCTTAAAAGACTAAACTCTTAGGACTTAGATTTTTTTTATTGAATGAAATTGTGTTGCATTGTAGTGAGAAAAAAGATGTATTTTATATTTCTGCCTTTTTACATTTGTTTTAAAGATTATTTTGAGAAATTAAAAAAATAGTATCTTCAATCTGAATTCAGGCCCCACCAGTTCTTTCTCTGGAGAAAGCACCTTTCATCATAAGTCCTTTCAGAATTGTCTCAGATCATTGTATTACTGAGAATAGCTAAGCTATTCCCAGTAAATCATCATACAATATTGCTGTTGCTGTGTATAATATTCTCCTAGTTCTGCTCACTTCTCTTTGTATCAGTTCATATAAGTCTTTCCAAGTTTTTCTGAGAGGATCCTGCTCATCCTTTCTTATGGAACAATTGCATTTCATTGCAATCACACACAACAATTTATTCAGCCATTCCCCAATTATTGGATATCCCCTAAATTTCCAATTCTTTGCTACCACTAAAAAAGTGGCTATAAATATTTTTTGTACATATTTTTGTTTTTTTTATTTCTTTGGGATACAGACCTAGTAGTGGTTTTGCTGGATCATAGAGTATGTGTGGTTTTATAGCCATTTGGGCATAATTCTAAATTGCTCTCCAGAATTGTTGAATCAACTGCACCAACAGTAATTAGTGCTTTAACGTTCCCACAATCCCTTCAATATTTATCATTTTTATTTTCTGTAACTTTAGCCAGTCTGATGGGTATGTGGTAGTCACTCAGAGTTCTTTTAATTTGCATTTCTCTAATCAATAATAATTTAGAGCATTTTTCATATGACTATAGATAGCTTTGATTTCTTTGTCTGAAAACTGCCTGTTCATATCCTTTCACCATTTATCAATGGAGGAGTAAGTCTTATTTGTATAAATTTGACTTGGTTTTCTATATATTTGAGAAATGAGGTCTCTAACAGAGAAACTTGCTGTAATTTCTTTTAACAGTAATGATTACTACATATTTGCCACCATCCTAGTTCCCCGATTGTCCTATTCTCTCTCTCATTTCACCCTGTCCGTTCTCAAAAGTGTTTTGGTTCTAAACTTTACCTCCTTGAATCTGCCCTCCCTGATAGATTTTTACACCCAACTGAGTGAGTATGTCATCCCCTCTTTGAGCCAATTCCAATGAGAATAAGGTTTAAACATTATCCACCCCCTCATATCCTCTATCATCTCCTCCACTGTAAAATATCTTTTGGGCCTCTTTTATGTCAGATAATTTACCCCATTCTACCTCTCCCTTTCCATTTCTCCCAGTGCATTCCTCTTTCTCATCCCTTAATTTTATTTTTGTAGATACCATCCCTTCATATTCAACTCATACCTGTGCCCTCTGTCTGTGTACATTCCGTCAACTGCCCTAATAATGAGAATGTTTTTAGGAGTTACAAGTATTGTTTACCCATACGGGAATGAAAACAGGTTAACCTTACTGACTTTTTTATGATTTCTCTTTCCTGTTTATCTTTCTATGCTTCTCTTGAGTCTTGTATTTGAAAGTCAGATTTTCTATTCTGCTCTGGTTTTTTCATCAGGAATGCTTGAAAGTCCTCAATTTCATTGAATATCCATTTTTTTCCTCTGAAAGATTATACTCAGTTTTGCTGGGTAGATGATTCTTGGTTGTAATTCTAGCTCTTTTGCCATGTGGAATATCATATTCTAAGCCCTCCAATCCTTTAATATAGAAACTGCTAAATTGTGTGCTATCCTGACTGTAGCTTTACAATATTTGAATTGTTTCTTTTTGACTGTTCGCAATATTTTCTCTTTGACCTGGGGCTCTGGAATTTGGCTATAATATTCCTGGAAATTTTCATTTTGGGATCTCTTTTAAGAGGTGATCAGTGGATTCTTTTAATTTCTATTTGTTTTATGTGCTAATAGATTTTCAATTTTTGTGAAGGTACTATGCACAATTAAGAAATAGGTATAATCTTTTCTAGTCTTATTCAATATTATCCAGAGGTTTATGACATTTCACTTTTCTAAAATTCTATTAATCTCCTTAACTAATTTTTGTTGGTTTTATGGATAGATTTATGTAAATCTGAAAGGAGCAAATTGGAGTCCCTTATTATTATAGTTTTATCATTTCCTCTGTAACTAATTTAACTTTTCCTTTAACAATTTAGAGGCTATGTGATTTGGTACATGTAAGTTCAGCATTGGTATTAATTCATTATCTATGGTACCTTTTAGTAAAAAGTAGTTTCCCTGGTTATCTATTTTAATTAGGTCTATTTTTGCTTTTTCTTTGTGTGAGACTGATTACCCACTCTTGACTTTTTTGCTTCAACTGAAGCATAATAGATGTTGCTATAACCCTTTGTTTTAACTTTATTTGTATCTTTCTATTGTATCTATCTATCTATCTAACACACAAGTGTGTTTCTGATAAACAAAATATTGTTCAGTTTCAGTTTCTAATCTCTTCTGAGAATCACTTCTATTTTATGGTCAACTTCATATTGCTATCTATGTATATTCCTCCATCCTATTATATATATCCTTCTCTTTTTCAACAACGTCACCTCTTTAGATGTCTGTTTTGCTTCTACCACTGCCTTTTTAAATGTATCCTTCCCTCTTAACCCTTTACCTCCTACTTCACTGTTGGGTAAAATAAATTTCTGTGCCCAAATGTGTGTTTGTCTATTCTCCCCTTTTTGAACCAGGTCAGATGACACTGAAGTTCAAGTGTTGCCTGATTTCCCCATTGTTTAAATTCTTCCTTAATCATGTCATTTATGACAGATAGTTTTCCCCATTGTTCCTCTCTATTCCCATCCCTCCTTGTTCATTTCTCTTCTCTATCCTTTCATTCTTCTTTTGAGATCATCCACACACAATAGAATCCCACCTAGACTTTTTAATTATACTCCCTCTAACATCCCTGGGGATGATAAATTTCTGAGAGTTACATGTATTATCTCCCCATATAAGTTTAACCTTGGTTAGACTTTTAAGATAACTAGGTGGTACAGTGAATAGAGTGCCAGGCCTCGAAGCAGGAAGACTCATCTCCCTGAGTTCAAATCTGGCTTCAGAAACTTACTAGCTATATGACCCTGGGCAAGTCACAAGTTTGCTCATCTGTAAAATGGGCTGGAGAAGGAAACAGCAAACCTCTTCAGTATCTTTGCCAAGAAAATCTCAAATGGTATTGTGGAAAGTTGGTCATGACTGAAATGACAGGACAACAACAAAATATTTTTATGATTTCTTACTCATATTTACTTTTTTGTCCTTCCCTTGAGTCCTGTGCTTGAATGTCAAATTTTCTATTCAGCTCTGATCTTTTCATCATGAATGCTTGAAAGTCTTCCATTTCATTAAATGTTCACAACAATAGTAATGGGGAAATAAAAGTGAACAGAGGGTTTTTGAGGAAAAGTAATGAGTCCTTTTTTGAATATATTGATTTAAAATTTCTATGGAGCATCTAGTTGAAGTTGTGTCCAAAAGAAAGTTGATAATATAAGACTGGAGCTCAGGAGAAAGAAGAAAATTGAATCCAGCTTATGAGATCAGCTAATAAAATAATATAGAGGTTGAGGAGAAGAGTGCCCAGGACAGAGCTGTGGGTGTCCCCCAAGGCGAGGATTAAATATAATCAGTTGGATTTAGCAATTAGGTCATTGGTAAATTTGGATAGAGTAGTTTTATTTAATGATGAAGTCAGAAGCCAGAATGCTGAGGGTTTGGAACTGAATGAGTGGAGATGAAATGGAGGCAGTGAGTATAAGCAGCTTTCTCAAAGACTTTAGGCAGGAAGAGAAGGAGAGATAGAGGACAATAGCTAGCAGGGATGGTCAGATGAAATGAAGGAATGGAAGAAACATGAGTGTGGGTGTTTTTGTTTGTTTGTTTTTATCCTAGAAGGAGCCAGTAGATAGGGAGAGACTGAACACTAAAGATATTGGGAGTAGGGTAAGCAGAGATGGCAATCTGTTAGAGAAATAGATTGGAATGGTATTGTGTATGCATGCAGAGAAGTCCTCTACTGGTGTACTATGTTCTAAGACTTTTGTGTAAGCATTACAGCAACCATAGAAAATATTTTTAAGGGGGTAATGGGCTTGCTAATTGCCCTTTATGGAGCAGAGGCATACAAAAAATATTAACATAAATATAATGGGAAAGGTCCCTTTCACCCTAGACAACACTGTTTCATGAGACTGACTTGTTACTCTCTCTTTTATTGGCTTACTTACATTATTATCGATGGTCTATCACACAAGTAATATTGTGATCCATTCCTGGGAATGGCTATTTACTGGAAGATTGGGTACTAAAGCTGAAGCTTAAATATTTCGGCCACATAATGAGAAGATAGAACTCATTGGAAAAGATCTGATGTGGGGAAAGATTGAAGGCAAAAGGGAGAGGATAGCAGAGGATGAGATAGATAATAAACATCATAGAAACAATGAACATAAACTTGAACACACTTCACAGGATAGTAGAGAATAGAAAGGTCTGGTGTACTGTTGTCCATGGGATCACAAGGAGTCAGACATGACTGAATGACTGAACAACAAAGTGACCCAACAATAGCTTTGGGGCGGAGCCAAGATGGTGGAGTAAAAGCAATGACTTGCTCTCCCCCAAACCCCTCCAAATACCTATAACAAATGGCTCTAAACAAATTCTAAAGCAGCAGAATGCACAAAAAGACATAGTGAAACTAATTTCCAGCCCAAGACAACCTGGGTGGTTGATTGGCAAGGTCTATCACACTGGGAGGGGAGAGGAACGCAGTTTGGCATGGGTGCACAGGCAAACAGGCCTCAGCGAACCTGGAGCAGGCCTCAGAGAACTGAATTACTGGCAGCTGTGGTGGTTTCCAGACTTCTCAACCCACAAACACCAAAGACAACTTAGAAGGTCAGTAGGAAAAGTCTGTTACTACAGTGAGAGAGAAGCTCAGTCCCAGCCCCAGTCCCAGCACAGCCCCTGGGTGGCAGCTGCTTCCTGAGCTTCCAGCCCACAGGCTGAGGGGGAATCAAGTGATTGATCAGAGGGGGATTTCAGGGATATCTTTGCTGGATTCTCTTACTTTGCTTGTGCTTGGATCTGGGTCCCAATTCTGGGTGGCGATCCTGGGGCAAAGAGGAGTGCTAGCATGGTGTAACTTGTAGTGGTGGTGGAGAGGGAATCTTCCTCACAGTTCCAAGGCAGAAAAGAGTACTTGTTGTCACTCATAGACCAGAGCACAGGCCAGGAAAGGAGTAAACACCTCACCCTTGATCATACCACCTTAGAAGAACTGAAAACTTATAGGTCCCTAGAAGTATATCTGAAAACAGCTGCACAAAACCCCCAAAGCTTGGGACACTACATTCTCCACACTGGAAGCAGACCCCTACCTTAACAAAGCATTTATAACTCAAGTTATTGGCTGAAATCATGAGCAAACTTCACAAAAAAGTCAGACCATAGAATCTTTCTTTGGTGACAAAGAAGATTGAAACATATGACCAGAAGAAGAAAACGAAGTCAAAGCTCCTAAATCTAAAGTCTCCAAGAAAAATATGAATTAGGCCCAGGCTATGGAAGAGCTCAAAAAGGATTTTTGAGAAGCAAGTAAGAGAAGTAGAGGAAAAACTGGGAAGAGAAATGAGAGTGATGCAAGAAAATCATGAAAAACAAGTCAACAGCTTGCTAAAGGAGACTCCCCAAGAAATACTGAAGAAAATAACACCTTAAAAAATAGCCTAACCCAAATGGCAAAAGAGATCCAAAAAGCCAATGAAGAAAAGAATGCCTCAAAAAGCAAAATTGGTCAAATGGAAAAGAAAGTCCAAAAGTTTACTGAAGAAAATACTTCCTTAAAAATTAGAATAGAGCAATTGAAAGCTGGTGACTTTATGAGAAATCAAAACACTGTAAAACAAATCCCAAAGAATGAAAAATTAGAAAACAATGTGAAATATCTCATTGGAAAAACAACTGACCTGAAAAATAGATTCAGGATAGATAATTTAAAAATCATTGGACTTTCTGAAAGCCATGATCAAAAAAAGAGCCTAGACATCATCTTTCAAGAAATTATCAAAGAAAACTGCCCTGATATTTTAGAACCAGAGGGCAAAATAGAAACTGAAAGAATTCACTGATCACCTTCTGAAAGAGATCCCCAAAGGAAAACTCCTAGTAATATTGTAGCCAAATTCCAGAGTTCTCAGGTCAAAGAGAAAATATTGCAAGCAGCCAGAATGAAGCCGTTCAAGTATTGTGGAAACACAATCAGGATAACACAAGATTTAGCAGCTTCTACATTAAGGGACTGGATGGCTTGGAATACAATATTCCAGTGGTCAAAGGAGATTGGATTAAAACCAAGAATCACCTACCTAACAAAACTGAGTATAATCCTTCAGGGGAAAAAATGGATATTCAGTGAAATAGAGGACTTTCAAGCATTCTTGATGAAAAGACCAGAGCTGAATAGAAAATTTGACTTTCAAATACAAGACTCAAGAGAAACATGAAGAGGTAAACAGGAAAGGGAAATCATAAGGGGCTTATTAAGGTTGAACTGTTTACATTCCTACATGGAAAGATGATATTTGTAACTCATGAGACTTTTGTCAGTGTTAGGGAAGTTGGAGGGAAAAAATATATGTATGTATATATAGATAGATAAATAGAGGGCACAGGGCGAGTTGAAGATGAAGGGGTGATATCTGGAAAATAAAATTAAGGGGAGAAGGAGAAAGGGAGAGATAGAATGGGGTAAATTATCTCACATAAAACAGACAAGAAAAGGCTTTTACAGTGGAGGGGAAATGGGGGGAGGTGAGAGAGAATGAGTGAATCTTATTCTCATCAGATTTGGCTTAAGGAGGGAATAACATACACACTCAATTGGGTATGGAAATCTATCTTACCCTACAGGAAAATGGGGGGCAGAAGGGGACAAGATGGAAGGGGAATGATAGAGGGGAGGGCAGATTGGAGGAAGGGATAATCAGAAACAAATGCTTTTAAGGAAGGACAGGGTCAAAGGAGAGAATAGAATAAATGGGGGTGGGATAAGATTAATGGAAATATACTTAGTTTTTCACAACAACAACAACAATAATAAAAAAAAACAAAGTGACCCAACAACTCCCACTGCCCTTCAGTTGACAAAGTCCAGTCATGTGGGCTTCTTTAAAAAACAATAAACAAACCAAAACACACACACACACACACAGAGAGAGAGAGAGAGAGAGAGAGAGAGAGAGAGAGAGAGAGAGAGA
>NW_020954557.1:19893070-19970317 GCF_900497805.2 Vombatus ursinus
AGAGAGAGAGAGAGAGAGAGAGAGAGAGAGAGAGAGAGAGAGAGAGAGAGAAAGAAAAAAACCTATGACTCATTATGCTTCCTAAGAGACTTCTCTGGGAACATCAGAATAAAATGTATGTCTCAGTCTTCAATAATGTGGGTAAAAAGACCCTTAATTTTCATACAAGTTGTCAAGTTAATAATTCACGTTAGATACATAACAGTCTTTATTTCACTCCATACAAAATACAAAACAACATATAATCCTCACATTAGTCTATTAACAATCAAAGCAATTCACCTCCCTTCTAGCTCCAGAGAATTGTACAGGCCTTTGACCTCAGAGTATTTACCCTAAAGGTATGAACTTTCCTCAGAAAGGAAATAAAGTTGAGGTTGCCAGAAAGGGAACTTCCAACATTCCAGCAGGGCTTACTTTTCATTACAGGTTTCTCTATACACTACAAGCCCAAGGGATTGGACTGTCCCTAGATGGCAAATGATACTGGAATTGCTGGAGAGTTTCTCTTTCTCATTGAATCTGTGCCATGAGAATAACTTGTGAGAATCATGTAAGGAAAAAAATCTATTTCCAATTGCTAAGTCTTAGACCACTCACCCTTAATGGAGTATGAATGGATTAATAACAATCAAAGCCTAGGAAGTGTCCTCAACCTTCTCAACAAGGTACTTGTGGAAATGTCTTCACCTTCCAAGGGTATATGAAATCAAATCCCAAACACCTTGCCAACCCTATGATATTGCTCACCCAACCTTCCCTGTTAACCATTTTTATAACAGCAAAAGTTATTGTTCCCCATGGCTAAAATATTATAACTGAAAATGGAATATACACTAGTGAACACACTTCTCAATACTACAACCTTATCAACTTTTTCCTGCTTTATAGTTTGTCTGCTTCTGCTAATACTCTAGGTCAAAGGTGGCATCCTTAGACAATTTTTGGCAACCAGTACACAGAGAATAATCAATGGAAATCAAAGGCCAATTGAAAAAGAAATACCACACAATAGCTCTGAGAGAAAAGAATAGTTTTCTCCTTCAATCAATTAGCATTACCCCCAGTGACTGAAAGGGGACATAAAGTAGGTAGAGAAAGAATTGTATTACCTTGTTTGTAACTCACCAACCACTTGTTGATTCATTATTTTAAAAAGTCAACTCTTGGTGCTTGGAGTTATTCCAGAAGGTGAAATATTTCTTTCTCATTAAATTTGCATTAGCTACCCAGAAGTTCTGAGTATTACTGGAAATTTTATTAAGAATTTCAGATATTGCAGTAATAATTTTCATATACCTCCATAATTACTAAATCCTATTAGACTTTCTTGAGTACAAGAAAACTTGAATCATTTAAACCATGTATACCAGACCATACATCTATTCCTACTGTTAAAAGTTCTACCAGCTAGCATAATATCTTGTGCATAGTCAATGCTTAAAAAACATTTTTTCAATTGAATTGAATCAAATTCAACCTGCTAGCATTCATCTTTTTAAACAATTATTTTAATGAATCTAACATCTAACACAATAGAAAACAATTAAATGATAGTCTGCACAGCTCCAGTGCATAGCAACTTGATGTAATTAACAGCTTAAATGTATTCATCCTTGATATATTGAATGCAGATTGCTTTTCTATAAACTGATTTTCATCGACAACTTTTAAAATGCAATCCTGCTGGAGTTTCATGTTGTCTATATGTTTATCATTAGATTTTATGCTCTTCAAGAACAGAAATAATTACCTCAGCAAGCTCTCTAACCCTCCCCTCCCCCACCACACACATAGACACTGCCATGCATGTGTAGCAACCTCATATTTCAGATTTTCCAGGAGAGTCATGATTTCAAGTTGTTTTCCAGTGGATTTTTTTTGTAAACATTTCATTTAAAAATAAATTTACAAATAATGGTTGTTTACTAGTCAGACTACTTATCTTGATTTTTGAATTGAAAAATATGGCCATTGTACATATAGCTCAAGTAAGCTCAATGCTTGTAGTTGTTTGTTATAAAAAGCATGTAATCTGGAAGGGGGAAAATATCTGTTTTAGCCATAAACTGTAATTATTCAAGAAGAGTCAGGCAGGGTTTAGTGAACACCTAATCTGTTTACAATGTTGTATTAGGTGTTCTCTCGTACTTATTCTATATGGTTTTCAGTATACTGATAGAAACAGAAAAAGTATATCAAGTGCTAAAGCAAATATATAGGAAGTAGAAATTTATAAACCTATACTATACATGCATGTCTACTTAACAACTGCAGTCTCCTTGATGTGGTCATTCTGTATAATCTTGCTGATAAACCATCCTTTTCTTCTTTATCATATATAGCTCTTGAGCATGTCTTCCCATAAATCCTCCACTGATGGTTCTCCCAATGTGCTGGGAGTTATCCTTAAGATCTCTTAACACTACATAGAAAGCAATGGGCATGCTGCATGTGCATTAACTATCCCTTACCCTTACCTGAAATGGAGGCAATGAAGAGATTTATAGTCATTGTTAACATCTGTCATATCATTTTTGTGTGAAACTTTCCATAGGTACTATGTTGCAGTCTACTCACACTCCCCATGCACTTCCTCTTACACTCTTAGTGAACTGCAAGTTAAATTCATCAGAGATTACAATATTCCATGATTTAGTCAGTCAATTAGTCAACATTTATTAAGCACCTACTGTATGCCAAGCACAATTCTAAGAAGCTCATGGGCTTGTACTACACTTGAATGTCAATGTTAAAAAGATGGACTTTTATCTGAGATTGATTTATTTTGTTTTTATGAAATACAAGCTTATTGTCACTATGTGTTTTAATATTAAAATATGTATTCTATTGATACTGAAGTCTTGTCATCTTTAGAACACAAGGACTTGAAAAATTATAAAAGTAAAACTACACTTGAAAAATGAGAAAATGGTATCTATTGTAAATGAAATTTTGGAAAATGAAAAAACAAGGAACTTGAGAATAGTCAACCCTGAATGGAAAAAAAAAAAACAACCTGAAACTTATATAGTACTTTAAAGTTTGCAAACATATCAACAAATCTTATCTCTGAGTCTCATAACAAGCCTGTGAGGTATATGCTAAAGAAGGTATTATCAGTCTGTAAACAAGCATTTACTATTAGGTGTTTTAGGGAATTAGGTATTAGGGGATAAGAACAACTAGAAATAGTAAAGAGAAAGACAGACAGACAGAAGCATCTGTTTGGAAGATTATTTGTGTTGGCGATTGTGTTGGTGATCATAACAACTGATAGGATGATTCTATTTGAGGAAGGGATTATGTGTCCATGAGTCAGAGCTCAGAGAATTTGGATTTAAAACTTGAATTAAATTAAGTGAATAAAGTGATATTCTATATGGTAATAAATATGCCTATGCCATATCTTTGTCTTTTCTAGTTTAGATATTTATTTAGCATTTCAAAGATTGATCAATCATTCCAGCAACTGTTGGATTGCCTAAGCATGCCACTTTAGAAATTTGAAATAAAATATTAATGATCTGACCTGAATTTGACATGAGGATCCAAGAACCCACAATCTCATATTTTTTCATATTCTTATAATAGAGTTCTTTTTCTAGAAAACTGGTGATCTAAACTGGATAGACAGACTGATTACTTTCAATACAGAAGGTGTCTTATTCAATTTTTGAGTGGAAAGATGAACAAAAATAAATCCATAATCTGTATTAAGATTATTCTGACAACAGAAGAAATGGATTCATTAACATTTCCACCATTTGAAAGTCATTCACTGATAGTGAAAGAATATGAACAAATATTTTTCTACAGAAGAATTGCAAACTGTTAACAACCATAGAAAAGAATATTCCAAACCACTAATGATAAGAGAAATGCAATTAAAACAATCTTGAGGTTTTATTTCACACCCAGTAAATAGGCAAAGATGACAAGCGACTGAATTAGTCAATGTTAATGGTTTGTGTAAAGGCAGGAAAGCTAATGTATTCTTACTGGAGCAATTTGGAATTATACAAAGTGACTACAATGTCCATATCCTTTCACTTAAAAATTTCAGTGTTAGGCAAATAACCCAAGGCAGTCATTTACAAAAAGGAAAGGCAACAACAAAATATGTGTAATTGAAATTCTTGTAGTAGCAAAGAACTAAGAACAATTTAGATGCCAATCTAAACAGGCCTCTAAAGGATGTGACTAAACAAATTATTGTGGCAGGTTTTACTTTTCTTCTTGTTAAGTTTGTTTTCTTTTATTTTTTTCATTTAAGAACTTTTTGAATTTTATGATTTATCATGATAGAAAGAAACCTGCCTCTAGTTTACCCATCACTATGCTGTACTCTCAAGGTCCCTTCCCTATTTATTTCCTTTTATTACTCCTTATATATAACTAAAATCCCTAATGGTACAACTTAAGTTCACTTATTTTATGCTTTCCTCAGCAGACTAGAGGACAGTAGGTCAATGTCCTCCATGCTAAAGGCAGTGTGATAAAGTGTCAAAGAGGGATTTAATTTCCAGTCCATTTTCAAACTCTGTATTCTTGGACAAGTCACTTAATCTCTTTATTTCTCTACTTCGATTTCTGTAAAATTAGAATAATTATCCTTGGACTAGCTCCATCTATTCATAGGACAGTTGTAAAATTAAAATTAGACAATATAGGTAAGGTACTCTGCAACTCTAGATTATAAATTGGCAGCCATTATGAGGTCAGCCTGTCATAGGTGTAAAGATAATTAATGTGCCATATTCTCTGGGCTAATAATGCAAATTTAAATTTTCTTCTTGGGTTTAATTACTTCATTTTGTGATTCTCCCCGTGAAATCTCTTCAAATTCTCTAAAGCCCTCTTAGATTGCAAAGCCTCACCCAAAATCTCATGGCACACGCTCACCATATGCCTAGAAAATGGAAAAAAAAAAATGTTGAACAGACAAACTCAGCAATCCCACATGCCCAGCTATGACACATTTTGACCTATGTCCATTATTCACAACTAAGTTAATGTGCCATTTTGGAGTGGCATCAAACATGAGTGAAAATGCTAAGTATTTGACTCTACTTAAATTGCAGATGTGGGCCTGCCTATAAATGCTGCATTTGTAACACAATTTCCAACTTAAGTTGTTTTTTTTTTTCCTTGGCTTCTTGAAAAGCTAATTAATGAGGCTTAGTTATACACATCTCTGTTGCCTCCTTTTAAAGTTTGTTCATTGTGATGTTCATTCAAAAGTTATACAAGTTGCCTAGGTGACAGATTTGTAATATTTTCCCTTTTATGACATTGTCTCACCAGACCCTGCAAAAATAGCAAGAAATAGTGTCATGGAACAAATATAGATTCACACACACACACACACACACACACACACACACACACACCTTTACTGTAGCAATTATTATGAGGAAAAAGCCCCAAATCACCTAGTGATATAACCATCCATGATTATATAGTTAGTTAAGTATTGAAGTCAGAATTCAAACCCAGGTTTCTCTTGATTCTAAGTCCAATGTTCAACTATGTCACATTGCATATCTGTGAAGTCACTGCATGGGGTTGCTACGAGGACCAAATGAGATAAAGAACATAAAGCACTTTGTAAATCTTGAAGCTTTATATAAATGTCAGCAGTTAATAAAATTATTACATATGTGTATAGATGTATGTGTGTTTGTGTGGCTTTCTAAACTCTTCAACTTCCTGAGCACAGTAGACTTATTTTTTTTTCTTTTACCAAATCTTTTATCCCTAGTCTGTTTTTTTCTAAGCAGTGATTTTATTAGTGGACTAATATTTCTTATATAGAATAGTCCAGCATTAATTGATTCTATTAGTGGGTGCTCCTCTCATCAATGCATATCGAAAACCATTTTTTTTATCTTTATATTCTATGTGGCTTATCCAAATCCTCCAGTAAGTCATCAACAGAAAAAACATCCCAAAGTGCTAGCAACCTTTTTCCATATCTTTCAACATCTCAAGAATACCTGAGTCATGTTCACTTTTCCCATCTGTTGTCTGTTATTCTTACTTCATAAACAGTTCATTTCTCCTCACAGTAACATGTCCTCAGTGTTGCCCTTGATATTATGCCCTAGGCATGAGTCATTTTTGGTAATGTATTCGTGTCTCTGTAGTATTTCAACTGACAAAAAAATCAACTGAAATAGAAGGGGGAACATGTGCATATTTTGATATTTTGGTTGGTTACATCAGAACTCTATCCTGCTTGCCACAAGAATGCTTTGAAGGGATCTTTAAGATAAAGGGGATGCTTACCACCAGCAGCACCCCAAAGTTACTATGTTTTTACTTCTATCACTTTGTTATTGTTCCTCCTTACATAAAGCAATGAATGGCAATCTTTTTACTTAAGTGGTTGTCAACCAACTCTATAAGGGTAATAGAAGGAACTGCTGTGTTGTGTCCTTCATAGGGATAAATCAGACATTGCTTCTTAGTTTGTACCAACTATATTTGCACAAGGAAGAAATTTGCTGAAAGGACTCATTTATTCTGCTCAGTGTTTTATGATATTGTCAAGACATGCCTTCTATGATAGCAGTTATAGATAATTCAAGATATTTTAGTCTCAAAATTTCTCAAGCAATTTTCACTTCAAGATCTAGAATGCCACTAATTTTCATCCATTTTTGGACAGTTGTTAGATTGTATTAGTTCACTCTTAAGATTTGTTGTAACCCTTCAAACTTCGTTTTGTTAGTGCTTTTAGTATTCATACAAATTACACTAATGAATCAGAGATTGAAAATTTGCAAGCAAGTTATTATTTCTTTCAAAGAGAACTTTCAACAGTATTTGGAAAAACAACCAGGGTGTTGGGGAAAAATACTTAATTTAGCATGTAAAGATATCAATTCTCATCCCAGCTATCCATTTCTCCTGATGTAACTTTTGACAACCACCTAACATGTTTGATCCTTAGTTTCCTCATCTGTAAAATAATGTTGGATTATATTATCTCTAAGATCTAATATTATAATTAGAGAATAATTGGACAAAGTCATATGTATGGTATATTTTAGTTTTAAATCTCTAATTCTATGATCCTATGAAATCCAGTCATTTGCTAGTGAATCTTTTTTTAAATAAGTTTACAGCAATTTTCAGGAGGAAAGATTGTATCCTGAGGAGAAAGTCACCCTTAGAATCAGGAAGACTTGGGTTCAAGTCTTGCCTCTGATAAATACTACTTATGTGATCATGGGAAAGTTAGTTATACTCTCAGTATTCCAAATGACTCTCTGCAATTATAAATTGAAGCCTAATAAATTATAGCTCTGTGTTAGTAGGAGTTTCCATGTAGAGTTCTCTACATAAATGAAACCATAAGTGTAGGCTTCCCAGTCTCCTTAAAGAAATAATTCCTATATATTTTCACATCTTGATCAAAAATTGTACTATCCTAGAATATGAATCAGTTATTGGGAAGGGGGAAAAATAAGTATTTATTTACCACCTACCATGTGCCATGCACTGTGATAAGTGTTTTACACATATATCTCATTTGATCCATTAACATTTTCCCGAAAATATCAACATATCAAATTATGACGAGAACTTACTGATTTTGAGAGACAAGTTTTACATGAAGTATCCTGAGGATAAAACCATCTGTTAGGGTTGTTGTTGTTGTTGTTTTATTGTTTGTTTAGGTGAATTTAATGCATTATACAACCAGGAATCTGAAATTTCTTTCAGGGACAGGTTCTTAACCACAGAGGAAACATTGTCTTTCTGAAAATTAGTAAAGGGCTACTTATTAGCACAATAGGTGTCATCAGCAAAGAAAAGATGAATCAATTAAAGAAAATGGTACACCAAAAATAGGGAAATGTTTAGCTTGTAAGTGTTTTGCCTTTCTGGGTGGCAAAATCCAGAAATGAGGCTGATTCTTATTGGCACCAGAGTCACATAGTTCCTTAGTAATTTGGAAGTTGTATTATCTCTTCCAGAGTAGGGGTTCTATGTTGTGTAACACTGTAAAAATTGTCTGGTAAAAGAGAGAGGTTAGGTCTGCATGAGTACAGTAGGAACAGTGCTGGATTTGGAGTCAAAGGGATTGGTTTCAAATCCTGGTTCTGCTGCATATTACTTGTGTGACCTTGGGCAGGTTACTTAAAAACTTAAAGTCTTTATGATATTCCTCACAATGGCTGGAGAGGATGTAGCTTACCTCCTTCTAGTCAGTTTTAAGCTCTGCCTGAATTATATTTGTGCCTCTATACCTGAGTCCTGAGTGACAAAGTGCAGTAAAAATTAAATTGGCTCCAAATGAACAGTGCTATATTCTAATTACTTGAATGAGGCTATGGAAGTAAAACCTATCTCTGGTTATTGCCATGGAAAAATTATAATTCTACTTATGGCTTTGATAGGATAGGTTTTTATATGAGGAACAAATGAAGGACTTGAAGAAAAGAGACATATCTTATCTAGTAAGGAGAAGTTTGGGAAGCCTCAAAAAGTAGAAGGACTCAAAGGAGAAGCAATAGAGCTATAGAATAACAAGAGGGAAGAAAAGAAAAAAGCATTTGTTAAATGCCCACTGTGTACAAAGTACTGTGCTAAATGCTTTGGAAATATTTCATTTTATCCTCAGAACAACCTTATAAGGGAGGTGCTATTATTATCCTCATTTTACAATTGAGGAAACTAAGGCACATGGTAAGTAATTTGCCCAGGGTCAATATAGCTAATAAGTGTCTGAGGTTTGATTTGAACTCAGGTCTTATTGACTCCAGGCCTAGGGCTCTATTCATTGTACTATCTAGGGGCCTCTAAAGGGTTTGAATACATGGACCTGATGAAAAGGAAAAAAAAAGATCATGATGAGCTGGAGAGGTGCCAGAGTATTAGAAAAGAGAAAATGTCTTGATCTTTAAAAAAATGAATTAAATGGGAATCTGTAATCTCTCTTCCTAAAATGTAAAGGACTTACAGGTACAGTATGAGACATTTTCAGATATAACTATGTGGATTTGTTTAGCTTGAATATTCATTCTTGTTACAAGATGAGGCTTTTGGGTGCTGAGGGAAGAAAGGAAGGAGAAAAGGTAGACTGTTGATAGTGATAGCAAAAGTAAAGAAGGAAAGAAAGAAAAGAACATCAAAGATTTTTTTTTAATTCACAGAAGAGAACAGAAAGAAGTTCAGAGGAAAGCATAGGCAAATAGGATGGCTTTGGATTCAACATGTTGATTTTGTTATGTACTTTTAAAAAACAAGCTTAATAAAATAGAGATTTGGGATTTCATATAAAAATATTAAGGTGAGGGAGCTTGACTTCAATTCTTAGCAAATATCATAACTTATCATAACAGTACTGGCTAGAAAAATCTAGAAAGAGGAATGAAGACCATAAAGCATCTGCATAGCCTCATGTAGAATAGATCAATACTAAACTCACTTTATTTCCATTTTTTCCTTTTTTTTTGAGTCCTATGGTAGATGAAAGAGTTGCTATAAATATGCTCTTCCTAGAGATTAGTAAAGCATTTAACAACGTGCTTCACATTAACATTATGAAAAACATGGAGAGATCTGGCCTTAAAAAATAATAATTAGGTGGAATTAAATATGGTCAAATGTCCAGATTCAAGGAGTAGTCCTGAATGGTTCAATGTCAACATGGAGGGGAGTCTATAGTGAATTGTCCTAGGGTAAGGGTGGGAAACCTGTGGCCTCAAGGCCACATGTAGCCTTATAGGTCCTTGAATGCAGCCTTTTGACTGAGTCCAAGTCTTACAGAATAAATCCTTTTATTGAGGGGATTTCTTCTGTGAAGTTTCAGTCAAAAGGCCACACTTGAGGACTTAGAGGGTCACATGTGGCCTCAAGGCCACAGGTTCCCCACCCTTGTCCTAGGGGATCTGTACTTGGTTCTGTAATATTTAAAATGTTCATCACTGACTTGGATAAGGACATAGATGGTATGCTTGTCAATTTAATAGATAACACAAATCACCAGCAGTTTTCTAGGGTAGCTACTGAAAAGAATAACAAAGGACAGAGTCTCTGAGTTTCAGCAAGTATGGAAAGCATGGGAAAATCAGCAGTAAACTCAGAGTATGCAGTGTTTGTATTTTTGCCAAAGCCAAATGACTTGTCAACTCTCACAGTGTGAGAAAGAAAAGGTAAAAAAAAACAAAACTTAAAGAACACTTCTCTGTCTTCCAGGTTATGAGGGAGACTCAAATATTCCCTAAATACTAAAAGAAGGATTAAACCTAAACAAAAACTATATAGAGGCAAGTCGAAATGTAGACAAGAGGTTGTAGAGTGGAAGAATATTTTTTTAATGGAAGAATAATGACTAAACACTTGGATATAAGAAACAGATGTGAAACTTTCAGAAGAAGAGGAGCCTGACCTTTAACACAGGAGGAGGCACATTTTCCCTTTATCCAATTCCTCTTTTGGTGTGGTGAGTAGGTATTAGGCAATTTTCTGTAATCTTGGAAAGAATGTGGTTTTAAATACTCGTAGCTGTAAGCCAATTAATGTGGTATCCTTTGAACAATCCTGACTCTTGTCCATTTCATTCTTTAAATTTGTCATCATTTGCCTAAATAACTGTTATCTATTTTATCAGTAATGTCCAAATATGGCTCTCCTTCAAAGGGACAATTAATAGTGTTATTTTCACTGCTAAATAAGCCCACATATAAAAGTACCTACCTTTTGACAAGAGCACTAATTAATAATTTCTTATCTATTCAAAGTAAGACTCCCTTAATTCTCTACCAGAAGAAAAATGGAATGGTAACAAATTCCAATTGTTATTTGATTTTCTTTAAAGGGGCAACTTACCCTGACATATTATCAATAACAGAAAAACCTTTAGTTCACATTCTTCATTTTATAGGAGAGGAAACTATATTTTCACTTGACTTCTTTAGAAGTGGGTGCAATTCTGTTCATGAGGATGTTGGTTTGAAACTTCATCAGAAAAGAAGATCTAACTATTTAAGAAACTGTCATTGGTCCAAGCCTGGCCCATTACATATTCGATATCCATATTGTTTGGAAAAATACATCTGACTTGGGTATCTAATCCTAAAATAAAATTATTTCTTTCTCATCATCTGTAGCTTCTTTTTGGCCTAGACCCATAGGCTCATCAACACTAAGAATTTCCTGTGTGAAAATTCTTGCCCCTTATACAGATGTCAAAATCACCTTTAATTAGTGTTTGAGAGTTATCTGAGTCACTGAATGGTTAAGTGGCATCCATATTCACACAGCTTATATATATCAGAACTTAGACAAACTCAGGTCTTCCTGATCCTAAGGTCAACTTTTTATTTACTTGGCTACGTTCCTCAAAAGTATTACCCATATTGAAAATTATGACAAGCAAAATTCCTTCCTTCTGAGAACTTACAAGATTATCAGTACCCATTAGGGAATAACATTTAAAATTCTAGATCATATTACTTTTAAAAGATGTTGTTGCCGATGGTTTCTAAATGAGTCCCAAGCACTGCACCCTAAAATTTGCTTTGTTTTACTCTTCACCATTCATATAGGCTGAATCATTTTGAGAAATATCCAGTTGCAATTTTTTATAGGAAGATAATTATATAAGAGGTTATTATATAATATTTTTATATTCTACTTAAGAATTAAACATTTGTCTATGCATCAATGAGATAATTTGTTTCACCAGTTATGATACCAGTTAGGATTACTTGAGATACCAACATACAGCATACTCAATATATTTATATTTTTTTTATTTACTTTAGGCCTAGAGGATACTGTTTTCATTCTCTACTTTATATAGGCACTAATAATTATTATAACTGACATTTATATAGGTATAACCTGTACTTTTAAAACTTAAAGTATTATTTGTATCAGCAATGATGATGATGAATAAATGAATAAATGAAAAAGAGTGATCAATCACATCCTATGTATCTAGTACTGTACTAAGCAGTGAGGACATAAATAGAAAAGAGAGTCACTTCCTATCCTCAAGGAGCTTACATTCTTTTTTTTTAAGCCAAAGACAAGGTTTATTAAAGATTGGCCATATTGGCCAGACTCTTAAGGAATCTGAACATTTGTTAGCTATTGGCTAGATTATAAAAATCTGAGCCCTTGGCTAGGTTCTTGAGGAATCTGAGTGCCTTAATGGAGGCAAGATGGACCTTATATACAGAAATACTGTGGGAGGATCTAGGGATGATCTTGATGGGAGTCAAGGGTGGGAAGTAGGGGGGCCATTGTGGAGTAATAGACAATGGAGGGCCAGGCCAAGGTTAAGGGTAACAGAAAAGTGGGAGATTGGGCATAGGACATAATGATAGGTCAGTTGATAGGATTATAGCCTCAGGAAAAATCCAGAGATTTGTCCACGTGGAAAAGTCCAGGATTTTTCTTTTCTGGGGTCCAGATCCCAAAGACACGGTATTTTCCTTTTAGGGGTTCAGATTCCATCCCCATCATTCCCCCCTCAAACAAATGGGACTCAAATTCTTTTGTGATATGGGGTGAAGTTCTTGGCTTCTGAAACTGCTTCCTGCTGGCAAGGGGTATAGAGCTGTCCCTGCCTCACTGGGTCTCATCCAAGGGGTCAGACTTCAGGTCCAGAGGACTAGAAAACCTTGGACTCAGTTGGAGGTTGGTAGCCTGAGCAATCATCTAGAAATTGATGGCTAGGACCTTGGAGGAGACAAATCTGGTAAGGAGGTTAAGCATACAAGGACCAAACAGCCACAAAAGGAGTATGGAGGAAAGACAATTTCCCTGGAGGAAATTAAAGATGACTATGGCAAAAGAGTAGAAGGAAAAGAGTATGTATGATTTCACCTCTTTTTATCTACCTGTCCTGTGGGGGGGGGGGCTAGGGCCTTTCCAAATAGTGGTTTGAGGTCCTCCAAGAATTCACAGATACATTCCAGAGTCTCTGTGTACAAGTTGGGCAAGCCTGACAGACTTGTTGGGTGGTTTCTCCTAGTTTACTGCCAGTCAAATGGCTTTTGAACAGAATGGCTGAAGTAGCCACTGCCTAGAGGCATGAAGGCCATCAGGCATCCATGGAGTCTAATTGTTTTGAAAAACAAGCAACTGGCCTGGGATCAGGTCCTAAGGACTGAGTTAGGACTCCCAAAACCTGTCCTCTCTTTTCATAAACACACAGAGTGAAAGGTTTTTCTAGATTGGGTAAAGCTAATACTGGCATGGTGGTCAATTTAGTTTTCAAAGTCTGAAAAGCTTTAGCCTGGTCAGAGCCCCACTCCAGAGGGAGTGAATTAAGGCCTTGAGTAGAGTCATAAAGGGGTTTAGCAGTAAGATTAAAATTAGGGATCCGGAATCTACAAATTCCAGCCTTCTCTAGAAAAGTTAGAAGTTTTTTCTTAGTAGCTAGAACAGGTAGAAACAGGATTGTCCTTTTCCTCTCTGAGGTAAAGGAGTGAGAGATGGGCATTAGTTTGTGGATCAGATACTTTACAGACTGGCATGCTATTCATTCAAAGAGACCCTATAGCCTTGAGTGCAACAGAAACTAAGCACTCCTGCCATAGCAGCCAAAGAAGCCTCCCGGGTTGGGCTACAAATAAGTCAATGGGCAACACTGTAAGGTCTGGGGTAGCTTGCCCGGGAATTCCCTGATCCTAAATAACTTGCTCAGCTGTCTCTCACACTTCTAGGGGAACATGAGGAGATCTGGTACACAGAGGGAAAAGGGAGATGAGAGGCTTAACTAGAGAAGATTGGCTCCCCAACTTCACCATCAAGTCCCTTCCCAAAAAGGGGGCAGGGCAAGAGGAGAGCATAAGGAAGGAGTGTTGAAACAACAAATAGGCAGGGGAAGGGGTATCTCTGGAGACATCCCTTAGTTTTCCCTTTAATGCCCATGACTGGACAGGTCAAGGGGTGGGTAGAACCAGAGTAATTGGTTAAAACAGAGAGTGTAGCCATGATATGGTAGGTAACCTTACTTTTGGCCTCCATTTTTACTCAGGGCTTGGCAAGAGAGATGGAGAAAGTGGGAATGCTGCCAAGCCCTAGGCTCGCCTGTCATTCCCAGTCTTGAGAATACTGGAGGAGGGAGTACTGGGGGGAGACTCCACCACTTTTACAACCTCTGGGACAATCCTTCCTCCGGTGTCCCTCCTGCTCACATCTTGGGCATAGTCACAGAGGCATCAGTCCCAGGGACTCTCTCCAGGAGGGGGGATGCCCTGGAGGGGCATTCCTTGGACCAGTGACCCTCTTAGTGGCATCAGAAGCAGGTTTCCCCACAGCCCAAGTTGCCAGGAACACCGTTGGGTGTTTTCCTGGCCATGGCAGCAGCCAAGAATTGAACATGTTCTCTGTCTCTAGACCTTTCTCTGCATTCTTTCTCCTCTGCTGTAACTAGGTCTTTGTTGTTAAACTCTCCAAAGGCCATCTCTAGTAATTGGGCCTGAGGTGTTTGGGGTCCCATTGCCAATTTCTGCCATTTCCTCCTAATATCTGGGTCAGACTAATTAATGAAATACATGCTAAGGACTGGTGCCCCTTCTATAGAGTCAAGATCTAAATGTGTGTACTTCTTTACAGTTTCTACTGGCCAGTCTTGGAAAAGGGCAAGGTTTTCCTTTTCTGCCCGAATAATTTCCTTAATTTAAAAAAAAAAATTACTTGCTTTCGAAATGCACTCACTCTCTCTCACCTCCACAGCCCGGGTTCAATTCCTGGTCAAGTAACCATATGTTGAGGTTTAGGGGTGCTGGGACCCTAAAATTATGACACACAGGTCCTGCCCAAATGAATTCAACCCAAGTTTTCTTTCAACCAAAAACAAGGTTTATTAAAGATCTGCCATATTGGCCCGACTCTTAAGGAATCTGAACACTTGTGAGCTATCAGTTAGTTTATAAAAATCTGAGCCCTTAACTAGGTTCTTAAGGAATCGGAGCCGGGAGCTTACATTCTAATGAAAGAGACAACATATGTAAAGAAGTGGTATCTAGGGAAGGAAGTTATGGGATATCACAAAGACAGTAAGTGAAAAAATAGGAAAACCTATTAACACACCCTTTCTGGAGGCAATGGTAGTGTTGGTTTGATTTGGAGTTCTCAGAACAAGAAGTGAGAAGTGAAAGGGATGGTCCCCACATGACAGGGAGGTAGAAAATGGCTTAGGGTGAAGATGAGGATGCATAATTCCATAAAATTCAGAACTTGAGTGATTTGACTCCTCTCAGGAATGATCTCTGATCTGGTTTATTACTGTATTTCATGATTTACAAAGTACTCTTACATAAATTAACTTATTTGATCCTTTCAAGAACCCTGTGAGATAGTATTACAGGTATTTTTTATTTAGATATTAAAGGTCAGTATATTCAGGCTCAGTTTAAGTGACTTTTCCAAGGTCATATAGCTAGTAAATATTAGAATCAGGAATAAACCTGACTCCAAATCCAGAACTCTTTCTTCTACACTGCTAATGAAAGCATGAAAAATATATGTGCTAATTGTCACTAATAGAAGTGTTAAAATGTCTTCCTTAAAACCAGCAAAACCAATACACACTTCAAGAAAGGTGTAAATTTTCATTGAAACTCATTATTCTCATGAATTTGATTCAGATCAAATCCATGCTGTTAATGAAACTTTCCAATTTCCTCCACCATTTATAGATTATGAGCAATAGAGCAAAATGACTCTTGGGGAGACACTACTCACCTGTTTCCACCAAAGATCTGCTACAGAGACTGGATGAAAAGGAGATATTCATACATTTTATAAATACATTTTTTCCCAATAGAAACAGCTAATGAGCTACAGAACACCAAATCTGTTAAGAGCCAAGACTATTTCCAACTAAGGATTATTGTCAGCAATGGCTAATAGAGTACTTGCTACTGAGAGAGAAACAGAGACAGAGATGCACAGAGAGACACAAAGAGAGAGATACACAGAAAGAGATATAGAGTTCAAGATTTAATTGGAGCTTTCTTACATGTAGACTATCCTAGGAAATTTCTGGCTTGGTAGAATCATACAAATCCATTAGAATTACTTCTATGAGCTAATCCTTAACAGCAGCCTTGGAGATATTATATAATAATGTATGTATATATTCACATATACATATATATAACATATGTGTGTGTATAAGCCCCTACCCCCAAAAAGGGGAAAGTGAACATTCAGCTTAATAGGAATGAGAAGAGAATGAAAGAACAGAGCCCCAAAGCTTATGCTCCATTAGGGAGAGGAAAAAGATCAGAGAAGACTCGTCTGTCAAATAGGTATATCTGGAAGCCCTTCTTACTACTTCCATTCAAATTACAGGTGACGAAAAGAGTCACCTCAGCTAACATTCAAAAGTCCAAATGTTCCAACTACTTGTAGATTCCTTGATTGGAAAAAGGAATTAAAATTGATTGAAAATTGAGGGGGAGGTTTTATCATGTGCTTATTGTCCAATACATTCTGGTGTATTCCATTTTAAAATGGAAATTATAAATGTTAGGTCAATCTTAAACTATCTTGGAAATTCTTAGTGCTTCAATGAAAAACATTTTCTCTCTTTCTTAATAATTCTCTATTCCATATTAGACTATTCTATTTCCCCTAATCCATTCTCTTCTCCAATCTACTTTTAAGTAACTTGAAGTTGTCCAGCCTAGAAAGACTATTCTACTACCTCATGTTGTATATTCTTTTTAGGCTGTCACTCATATTTCAATTAGCTTCACTGAATATGATGTGTATTTCCACTATCTCAAATTTCTTTGTTTTATTATATCAAACCAAATAGAAAACATCATCACATATAGCATCAAGGCAGCATGCAGGAATTGTGTACTAATGGGATCCATGCAATGGGAATAAGACATGTGAAAATACATACACACAAACACACACATATATGTATATGTGTGTATGTATATATGTGTGTGTGTCTGTCTGTGTGTATATATATATATATATACACACAGACAGACACACACACATATATACAGAGCAAGAGAGAGTACCATCCTTTACCTCTTGAGTGACACTGTACATTTGGCCTATTATCAACCAGCATCAGGGTAACCAATTTGAACTAGTTTTTTTTTACAGTAGCTAACTGATCTGATACTAATTACAAACACATTCTTTCTTCTTACTCTTTTTTTTCCCCTATAGATATTCCTCCAACACACCTATCTGCCAAAATTTTAGCTGGCTTGCTTTCTTAGGGAGGATAACAATGATAACAGCTGTTTCTGGTCTCTGACATATTTTATGCAACCTTGACAATGAACAGGGCTAATCTTATGCCTAATTGGAGAAGGCAGCAATCCATATGGGAATAGATTGGAAGGGATATGGAATAGTCCAAAAGATCAGACATAGGAATGTAGAGGGGGAAAAAAGTGTCTGTCTTTCTTTTGTAGTGGCCCCATAAGAGATCTTCCTCATTGTTTCAGAACATCAGCTCCTTCGGCCTTGAACAGTATGTAAAATTTCTATACTGAAGCCCCTTTGTTAGCTAAAATTAACAGATTAATCATATAGCATATTAATTTATAATTAGGTATAACAGAAAATGGAAGTGTTCTAAATAAATGATCAAGGGCAGCAAAGATTTTGATTTTGGAAGGAGGAGTGTGTGTAGAAGGACAGGAATTATAAAAGGACTAGGGTGTGAGGTATGACTTGTAGAGGTGGTAGTTGTATAGAATGTTGTAAAATAATATTCTGAGTAATCAGGGAGTGTGGAGTAGTTAGCAAAGAGCTATGAGGTTCCTGGGGAATGAAGTGTCACTTACAAGGGTATATATGGACACTGAAATCAAATTTTGGTTACTTGATAATTTTGCTGAGTCTGGACTCTGGCAGGAAAGAATGTTTTCTCTCTTGTCTTTTTTGTGTGTGAAAGTTTCTTGCTTGGATTCCTCTTTATTCTGCTTTGAATCATCCATTTTCTCTCTTCCTGACCTCTTCTCTATCTCCTTAAATTCTCCTGAGAGTCTCCTTCTTCTGTTAGTCTTGCAAGCATTTCCCTTCTCTAAAAAGTGATTTCAGTGTTTGATATATGAGTAAACAGCTAGAATGGAAAAATTTATATGCATAATCTCACTGTGGGCCCCACAGACAAGAATGTTGCTATCCCATTCTCTCATGCAAACTTAAAACTCAGTTCTTCTGTCAGAGTGACGGCAGCAACTCTAAATACATTTTCAGGAGCATTATTGGTTTTCTGGGAAATGTCAGTTATATGAATATTGGCTTTCATTTGACTTTTGCCATTATGCTTTTATATTTGTAGAATAATATATTCTCAAAATATATTAATTTTCCCTTTATCTTGTCAATTTGTTTCACAACATTGAATTTTTGTAACTAGATTTGTATTTATTTTAAATGGCTGAATTAGGCTAATAGAAGTTCTACCATGCAGATGGAAAGAACTACACAGCCATTTAAAATATGCAAGATTTAAGATAATACTCTTAATATATGTACCTAACTTCTACTAACACTGAAACAAGCACACAGGGAAATAAATATTCCTTGAACAAGAGTAAGATGTAAATGTGAGATACTAGAGCATTTTGTATTATTTTAACAAAGGCTTACTGATACCTCCATTAAAACATGGAACATCATATGATATATGTCATGTTTCCCGCAACTCATTTCCTTTTCTCATATCACTAAGAACATTTATATCAAAATGAGATCTTTCTTATTTTGTCCTTGTTCTTCGTTCCACACCTGAAATCATAATCCTTAATTCATATCTCTCTGATTGAATTCTACAGTTCTTCTGAAAGCAAAACTCTGATGAAATAAATAGAAATAATTATGAGACAGAATACTGTTTTCTTCACACTAATAAGGAATAGAAGTCTTCTGAAAATGTAGAAATCTGTCTAAAGAAAAGATGGTTACAAAAGTTATACAATATAAAAGCAATACATTAAAAATTTAACTTATTTTTGTGACTTTATATATAAATAATTAATTTAATTAGCTGGGATTTTTTTTCTTAAGTGATTGGGTCTATCTGTACTCCCCTTTTCAAAACATAAACATCTTAGTGACACAAGGAATTGGGCTTTAACCAATAACTAGAAACTGGTTGAAAAGGGAGATATAGTAAGGGCCTTGGGGGAAATAACTGCATCTCCTAAAATTCATAATAGCCAAGAAATAGAACACTAAACACCGATATGTACCTTTACACTTTAAGAAAGTAAATTTTTAAAAAAATTAAGATAAATTGGTACATATAATATATATGTGTATGTATACATATATACACAATATATACATATATGTACATATGCAAGTGCATGTATATATGTGTATATTGAGGATATATGTGTATAAACATATACATATACCTACATAAATGCATACATACATGCATGCATGCATCCATAATACATTCTTAACATCCATCTTCTAACTGAAAAGAAGATGAAAAAGGTAGGATATGAAAATCTACAATTAACATTCTAAAAACATAAAAATAAAACCACAAATATTACCACTGAGGAAGAAAAGAAGAGGTATCTAAAGAAGCTAATATGACTACACAAGGAGCTCTCTGGTGAGCTCCAAGTTTAAAACAATGGACATAACTAAGGATGAATACAAAAAGGAGGGGGTGGTTTCTACCAAGAAGAAGAATGGCAATTCTTATAGTGATGTAAATCAATCAATTAATCAATGTGTATTAAACACCTACTCTGTGCTAGACACTTTGCTAACTACTGAAGACACAAAAGGAGACTAAAGAAAGCCCTCCCACTTGAGAAGCTTATCTAATGGGGGTAGCAACATGCACATTGAAATATACACAGCAAAGTTATACACAGCATAAATAAGAAATAATTTGAGGCTTATAAAATAAGGTTTAGGAAACTATTGAAAAAAATGACAATAATAAATACACTTTTACAGCTAACTTTGGATCAAGAAGTGGTAGATGAGGTAAGAATAGGCCTGCTGTTCAAAGCAAATGAAGTATTCTTAACAAATGAAAAATAGAACACAGAACTTCTCATTTCCTAATTTATTTCTTTCTTTGTCAGAAAGAATTCTTTGTTTTTACTTGAATAGAGTAGACCCACCTTTAAGAGAGGACTAAAGGTCCATTAATTATAAAAATAGCTCATATTTAAAACAACTTTATAGTTTACAAAGTACTTTATATTTTGCAAAGTATTTCATTTTATTTTTATAACAACCTGATGTGGTAGATCCTGTTGTTTTCCCTCATTTTACAGAGGAGGAAATTGAGCAAGGTTGAGTGACTTTTCCAAAGTCTCACTGCTAGCAAATATCTGAAACAGGATTTGAACTCAGGTTTTCCTGACACCAATTCCAGTGCTCCACACACTGCATTACTTACCTGCCATTAGACAAGGATGTATAAAGATTATAAGCATACCTGAATGATATGCCAGGGTATAGAAAGAATTTTCACAAATCCATTGGATTATTGTTTACAATTTTGAAGAATCATAAGATGTATAGTTCTTTGGAGAAAAAAAAAAAAGATTACCAGAACTCAGGTCCTTCTGACTCCAAGGCCAGAGCTTATCCACTGCACCACCTAAATTTTTTAAAATGAGTAAAAAACAAAAAAGAGCCCCGACCATAGAAAGCTACTATGGCAACAGGGAATATCAAAAGACAAACTCAGAAGAGGACAACAATATAGAAATGCCTACATGCAAAGCCCCAAAGGGGAAGATGCATTGATCTCAAGCCCAAAAAGTCCTCTTAGAAGAGCTCAAAATAGATTTTAAAAATAAAGTAAGAGAAATAGAAGAAAAATTGGGAAAATAAATAAGTTATGCAAGAAAATTATGCAAAAAGAGTCAACAGCTTGGAAAAGGAAGCACAAAAATCCACTGAAGAAAACAACTCCTTAAAAAGTAGAATTGGCTAAAAGGAAAAAGGATACACAAAAGCAAACTGAAGAAAATAATTCCTTAAAAATTAGAATTGGGCAAGTGGAATCTAATGACTCTATGACACATTATAAATCAGTCAAACCAAATCAAAAGAATGAAAAAAATCGAAGAAAATGTAAAATACCTCACTGAAAAACAACTGACATAGAAAATAGATCCTGAAGAGATAATTTAAGAATTATATTAATAAATTACCTGAAAGCTATGATCAAAAATGAACCCAAACAGCACCTTTCAGAAATTATCAAGGAAAACTGTCCTGATATCCTAGAACCAGAGAGTAAAACAGTTATTGTAAGAATCCACTGATTACCTCCTAAAAGAGATCCCAAAATGAAAACTTCAAGGAATATTGGAACCAAATTCCAGAATTATCAAGTCAAGGAGAAAATACCACAAGCAGCTAAAAAGAAATAACTAAAATATCAAGGAGTCACATCAGGATTACATAGGATTTAGCAGCTTCTACAATAAAGGATCAGAAGGCTTGGAATATGCTATTCTGGAAAGCAAAGGAGCTTAGAGTATAACCAAGAATCAATTACCCAGCAAAATAGAGCATAAACTTTCTGGGGGAAAGATGGATATTCAATAAAATAGGGGACTTTCAAACTTTCCTGATGCACAGAGCAGAGCTGAGCAGAAAATTTGATCTTCAAATGCAAGATTCAAGAGGAGCATTAAAAGGTAAACAGGAAAGAAAAAAAAACCATGCTATTCAATAAGGTTAAACTGTTTACATCTGTACGCAGGACGATGATACTTGTAACTCTTGATAACTGTATCTCCATTAGGGCAGTTATAAGCAGCATACTTAGAAAATGTGGGTATAAGTTGACTTTGATGTAATGATAAAAAAAATTAAGGGGTGAATAAAGGTTTGTATGTGGAGAAGAGGAAAAGGGTGACAGAATGGAGTAAATCATATCACATGAAGAGGCATGAAAGACATTACAATAGAGGGAAAGAAAGGAGAGAATTAGCATTGTTTGAACCCTACTTTCATTAAATTTGACTCAAAGACAGAATAACATGCACACTTAGTTGGATAAAGAAATCTATCTTACACTATAGGGAAGTAGGAAGGGAAAGGGAAAAAGAAAAGGAGGGAGACAGGTCGGAGAAGAGAGAGCAGATTGAGGGAGGCAGTGTTCAGAAGCAAAACACTGGTGAGGAGGTGAGGCGAAAGTAGACAGAGAGAAAAGTATAAAATGAGTAAAAGTAGGATGGAAGGAAATACACAGTAATCATAACTCTGAATGTGAATGGGATGAACTCTTCCTATAAAATGGAAGCAGATAGCAGAGTGGATTAAAAATCAGAATCCTACAACATGTTGTATACAAGAAACACATTTGAAGCAGAGAGACACACACAAAGTAAAGGTAAAAGACTGGAGTAGAATATATTATGCTTCAGCTGAAGTAAATTAAAAAAAAAAAACAAGGGTAGCAATCCTGATTTCAGACAAACTAAAAGCAAGAATAAATCTAATTAAAAGAAACAAGGAAGGAAACTACCTCTTGCTAAATGGTACTATGGATAATAAAGTAATATCAATACTAAACATATATGCACCAAATGGCATATTCTTAGAGAAGTTAAGTGTGTTACAGAAAGAAATACACAGTAAAATTATACTAGTGGAGGACCTCAACCTTCCCCTCTTAGAACCCAATGAATCTAACCACAAAATAAATGAGAAAGACAGTAAGGAGGTGAGTAGAATTTTAGAAAGTTTAGATATGATAGACCTCTGAAAAAAAACTCAATGGGGATAGAAAGGAATATACCTTTTTCTCAGCATTACATGGCACCTACACAAAAATTGGCCATGTATCAGGGGATAAAAACCTCACAATCCAATGCAGAAAGGCAGAAATATTAAATGCACCTTTTTCAGATCATGATGCAATGAACATTAAGTGTAATAAAAGGCCATAGAAAAATATATTAAAAATTAATTGGAAACTAAATAATCTAATCCTAAAAAATTAGAGGGTCAAATAATAAATCACAGAAACAATCAATAATTTCATCAAAGAGAATGACAATAATGAGACAAAATACAAAAATTTATGGAATACAGCCACAACAGTACTTAGGGGAGATTTTATTTCTCTAAATGCTTACAGGAATTAAATAGAGAAAGAGAAGGTCAATGTGCATGTAATTAAAAAACCTAGAAAAAGAACAAAATTCCCAATAAAACACCAAATTTGAGAAAATCAAAGGAGAAATTAGTAAAATTTAAAGTAAGAAAACTATCCAACTAATAAAAAGGTAAACTGGTTTTATGAAAAAAAAATAATAAAAATAGATAAACCTTGAGTTAATATGATTTTTAAAATGAAAGAATAAAAGCAAATTACCAGTATCAAAAATGAAAAGGGTGAATTCGCAGCAATGAAGAGGTATTTATTAACCAATAATTAGCAGCTATTTTGCCCAACTGTATGCCAATAAATCTGACAATCTAAGTAAAATGGATGAATATTTACAAAAATATAAATTGTCCAGATTAACAGATGAGGAAATAAAATACTTACATAAACTCATTTTAGAAAAATAAATTGAACAAGCCACCAATGAACTCCCTAAGAAAAAGATCTCCAAAGCCAGATGGATTTACAAGTGAATTCTACCAAGCATTTAAAGAACAATTCATTTCCATACTATATAAACTATTTGGAAAAATACGTGAAGAAGAAGTCCTACCAAATTCCTTTTATGACACAAATATGATGCTGATACCTAAACCAAGAAGAGGCAAAACAAAGAAGGAAAATTGTAGACCTAATGAATATTGATGCAAAAAATTTAAATAAAATATTATCAAAGAGATTACATCAATTTATTAGAAGGATAATACACTATGACTAGATGGGATTTATACCAGGAATGCAGGGCTGTTTCAATACTATGAACACTATTAGCAAAATTAACCATATCAATAACAAAAGTAATAGAAATCTTATTATTTCAACAGATGCAGAAAATCTTTTGAAAAAATACAACACTCATTCCTATTAAAAACACTCATGAGCAAAGGAATAAGTGAAGCTTTCCTTAAAATGATAAGTAGCTTTTATCTTAAATCATCAGCAAGCATTATCTGTAATGGAGATGAGCTAGAAGTCTTCCCAAAAAGATCAGGGGTGAAACAAGGATGTCCATTATCACCAGTATTATTCAATATTGTACCAAAAATTTTAGCTTTAACAAAAAGAGAAGAAAAATAAACTGAAGGAATTAGAATAGTCAATGAGGAGACAAAGCTCTCACTCTTTGCAGATATTATGATAGCATACTTGGAGAATCCTAGAAAATCAACTAAAAAACTTCTTGAAATAATTAACAACTTTAGCAAAATCACAGGATATAAAATGAACCCATGTAAATCATTAGCATTTCTATTTATTACCAACAAAACTCAGCAGCAAGAGATAGAGAAATTCCATTTAAAGTAACTGTAGACAACACAAAATATTTGGGAGTCTACTTTCCAAGACAAACCCAGGAACTGTATGAACACAATTACAAAACACTTTTCACACAAATAAAGTCAGATCTAAACAATTAGAAAAATATAATTGTTCATGGTTAGGCCAAGCTAATGTAATGAAAATGACAATTCTACCTAAACTAATTTGCTTATTCAGTGCCATACCAATCAAACTACCAAAAATTATTTTTATTGAGCTAGACAAAATAACAAAATTCATCTGGAAGAACAAAAGGTCAAGAATGTCAAGGGAACTAATTTTTTTAAAATGCAAATAAAGGTGGTGTAGCCTTACCAGGTCTAAAACTATATTATAAGGGAGCAATTCTCAAAACTCTTTTGTACTGGCTTAGAAATACAGTGATGGATCAGTGGAATAAATACACAAGATGTAGTAGTAAATTACTACAGTAATCTACTGTTTGAGAAACCCAAATCCTCCAGCTTCTAGGATAAGAACTCACCCTTTAACAAAAACTGCAGAGAAAATTAGAAAACAGTATGGCAAAAACTAAGCATAGACTGACATCTCACACCTTATACAAAGATGAATACATGAGTATATGATTTAGACATAAAGGATGATACCATAAGTAAATTAGGAGAGCAAGGAATAATTGACCTGTCATATCTACGGTGAAGGGAAGAATTTATGATCAAACAAGAGATAGAGAAACATTATGAAATGTGAAATGGATAATTTTATTACATTAAATTAAAAAAGATTTTGCATAAGCAAAACCAATGCAATCAAGATTAGATGGAAAGTAGAAAGATGGGAAACAATTTTATATCCAGTGTTTCTAATAAAGGCCTTATTTCTCAAATATATCAAGAACTGAGTCAAATTTACAAGAATACAAGTCATTTCCCAATTGATAACTGGTCAAAGGATATTAACAGGCAGTTTTCAAAGGAAGAAATTAAACCTAACTATAGTCATATCTGAAAGTGTTCTAAATCACTATTAATTCAAGAAATGCAAATCAAAACACTCTGAGGTACCATATCACACCTATCAGATTGGTTAACATGATAAAACAGGATAATGATAAATGTTGGAGAAGTTGTGGGAAAATTGGGACACTAAAGCATTGTTGGTGGAGTTGTAAACTGATCCAATCATTCTGGAGAGCAATTTGGAAGTATGTCCAAAGGGCAATCAAACTGTGGATACCCTTTGATCCAGCAATACCACTATTAGATCTGTATCCCAAAGAGATCATAAAAAAGGGATAAGGATCCACATGTACAAAAATACTTATATTAGGTCTTTCGTGGTGGCAAAGAATTGGAAATTGAAAGTATGCTCCTTAATTGGGGAATGACTGAACAAGCCATGGTATATGAATGTAATGGAATACTATTGTGCTATAAGAGATGATGAGCAAGTGGATTTCAGAAAGACCTGGGAAGACTTACATGAATTGATTCTGAGTAAAGTGATCAGATCCAGGAGAACATTGTACATAGTAACAGCAAAACTGTTCAGTGATCAATTATGATAAACTTGGCTATTCTTAGCAATACAATGATCCAAGACAATTCCAAAACACTCATCACAGAAAATGATATTTACATCTAAAGAAAGAACTATGGAGTCAGAATGCAGATAGAAGCCTATTATTTTCACTTTGGGAGTTTTTTGGTAGCTCTTCCTTTTTGTTCTGTTTCTTCATGACTAACATGGAAATATATTTCTATGATTTCACTTGTATAACCTATATCAGATCACTTGTTGTCTTGGGGAAGAGGAGCAGGAGTAGGGAGAGAGAAAAATTTTGAACTCAAAAATCTTTTAAAACTGAATGTTGAAAACTATACGTGTAATTGGAAAAAAAATAAAATGCCATTTACAAAAAAAAAATCAACCAACTATCTCTCATTTTTCATATACAGTTATCAGACTGGTAAATGAGAGACTTATTATAAATATGTTATGTTTATGCTTAGCAGACAAATATTGTTATAGTATAATTGCAAACAGTGTCAAGCACTTAATAAATGATTGTTGAATTGAATTGAAACTCAAGTTTGTAATTTTGTAGCTGCATGGCTAAATACCAACCACTATCAACAGCAAGCTAGTTCTCCTGTGGTTTTCTACAGCATTCTTTCTTTGGTCCTATTCTGTTCAAAATTTTTGTCAGTGATGTAGATGAGAATCTAAAATGCATATTTATCAAGTAAGTGAAGGCAAAAATTCAGAGTGAGGCACAGGCTTAGAACAGAATTTTAAGACATCTCAGTAGGCAGGAAGGATAGGGCAAAATTAACATTGATGACATTTAATTAGGGATAGGGATAAGGGATAAAATGTCCCTTAATCCAGTTATTTCAAAAATCAACTGAATGGGATGGAGCAGAGTCAATATGTGAGAGCAAAAGCAGTGACTTGCTTGAACCCCCCCCAACCCATCCAAATACCTGTAAAAATGACTCTAAACAAATTCTAGAGCAGCAGAACCCACAAAAAAGACAGAGTGAAAAAAATTTCTAGCCTAAGACAACTTGGAAGGTTGATAGGAAAGATCTTGTTGCACCAGGCTGGGAGAGAAGCACAGTCCAGCATGGTCCATGGGGGCAAAGATGGGCCCCTAGCAAACCTGAGGCCTCAGGGGACTAAATCACAGGCAGCTGTAAAGGTTTCCAAACTTCTCAACCCACAAACACCAAAGACAACTTAGAAGGTCAGTGGGAATAGTCTGTTGGACCTGGGTAAGACAGGAGCACAGTCCAGCCCTGGCCCTAGTGTAGCCCCTGGGGTGGTAGCCGCAGAAGTGGCAGCTGCTTCCAGAGCTCTCAGTCAACAGATGGTGGGGGGTTTGAGCAGTTGACCAGAAGGAGGTTGCAGGGATCTCTTTGCTGCTACTGAGGCAGGATTCTCTTGCTTTGCCTGTGCTTGGATCTGGGTCTCAGTCCTAGATGGCAGTCCTGGGGTGAGGAGGATGCTGGCATGGCATAACTTGTGGCAGCAGTGGAGAGGGAACCCTCCTCACAGTTCCAAGGCAGAAAAGAATGCTTGTGGTGACTCATAGACCAGAGCACAGGCCAAGAAAGGAGTTAACACCTCTCTTTAGATCAAAACACCTTGGAAGAACTGAAAACTTACAGGTCCCTTGAAGTATCTCTGAAAACAGTTGCACAAAGTTTGGGACCATTTGCCCTCTACACAGGAAGCATAGCCCTACCTTAACAAAGAGTTAAAAGGTCAAGTAATTGGCTGGGAACATGAGCAAACAGCACAAAAAAAATCAGAGTATAGAATCTTACTTTGGTGACAAAGAAGATCAAAACATACAACCAGAAGAAGACAACAAAGTCAAAGCTCTTACGTCCAAAATGATCCAAAATGAATTAGTCTCAGGCCATGGAAGAGCTGTAAAAGGATTTTGAGAGGCAAGTTAGAGAAGTAGAGGAAAAATTGGGAAGAGAAATGAGAATAATGCAAGAAAATCATGAAAAAAGAGTGAATAGCTTGCTAAAGGAGACCCAAAAAAGTACTGAAGAAAGTAACACCTTAAAAATAAACTAACCTTGAATCCAAAAAGCCAATGAGGAGAATAATGCCTTAAAAAACAGAACTGGCCTATGGAAAAGGAGATCCAAAAGCTCAGTGGAGAAAATAATTCCTTAAAAATTAGAATAGAGCAAATGGAAACTAATGATTCTATGAGAAATCAAAAAATTACAAAACAAAACCAAAAGAACGAAAAAAAAATAGAAGACAATGTGATGTATCTCATTGTAAAAACAACTGGCCTGGAAAATAGATCCAGGAGAGATAATTTAAAAATTATTGGACTACCTGAAAACCATGATCAAAAAAAGAGCCTAGACATCATCTTTCAAGAAATTATCAAGGAAAACTGCCCTAAGATTCTAGCACCAGAGGGTAAAATAGAAATTGAAAGAATCCACCAATCACTTCCTGAAAGAGATCCCAAAAGGAAAACTCCTAGAAATTTTATAACCAAATCCCAGAATTCCCAGGTCAAAGAGAAAATATTGCAAGCAGTCAGAAAGAAACAATTCAAGTATTGTGGAAACAAAATCAGGATAACTCAAGATTTAGCAGCTTCTACATTAAGGGATCTGAGGACTTGGAACATGACATTCAAGGTCAAAGGAGCTAGGATTAAAACCAAGAATAACCTATTCCTGAAGGAGGAAAATTGACATTCAATGAAATAGAGGACTTTCAAGCATTCTTGATTAGAAGTCCAGAGCTGAATAGAAAATTTGACTTTCAAATACAAGACTCAAAAGAAGCATGAAAAGGTAAACAGGAAAGAGAAAACATAAGGATCTTATTAAAGTTGAACTATTTACATTCCTACATGGAAAGATGGTATTTGTAATTCATGAGACCTTTCTCAATATTAGAGTAGTTGGATGGAACACACACACACACACACAAAGAGAGAGAGACAGACAGACAGACAGAGACAGAGAGACAAAGGGCACAGGGTGAGTTGAATATGAAGGGATGATATCTAAAAATACAACTAAAAGGTGAGAGAGGATTGTACTGGGAGAAGAAGAAAGGAAGAGAAAGAATGGGGCAAATTATCTCACATAAAAGAGGCAAGAAAAAACTTTTACAGTGGAGGGAAAGAGGGGGGAGGTGAGAGGGAATGAATGAATCTTACTCTCATTGATTTGGCTTTAGGAGGGAATAACATACACGCTCAATTGGGTATGGAAATCTATCTTAGCCTACTCAGGAAATGGGGGGGAAGGGGTAAGAAAGGAGGGGATGATAGAAGGTAGTCTAGATTGGGGAAGGGGGTAATCAGAAGCAAAAACTTTTGAAGAGGAATAGGGTCAAAGAAGAGAACAGAAAAAATGGGGGGCAAGATAGGATGGAAAGAAATATAGTTTTGGTCTTTCACCAAAAAAAAAAATACTAGTTGACTTTTGACTGATTTGCAATATGAAAGTGGGAATTCCCACTCAGATTTAGGTGGGACCAAGAGATCTTGGGGTTATGGCTCAAGTAATTCTCCATACACCCATAGAACTTGGGGTGAGGGTGTGAAGAACCAGAATGGTTTATTCCAAATGCTATTCACATGGCTTACAAATTTCTCCATGTCATTCCAGCTTTATGGATGTCTGCTCACACCTATACCAATCATGTTTGCATCATCAATTTGAATAGAAATTTTTCTCATTGTACTAAATTTAATTTCTTCCCAGGTAAAGTCCAAATTATTATAAATTATGAATTTGTAAAATGCTAAAAAAAAATCAACTGTATGAGTGTAGTATGGTTGAGACATATCTTAACAGATCATATGAGTAAGCCCTAAGAGTGTGAGTTGACTGAAAGTTTGATATGTCAATAGACCAGAATATCTTATGCTGAATTAGGAGGTATATCCTAATAAGATAAAAACATATATTAGCCTCATTGTATGATGAACTAATCATACTACATTTGTTTGGAAAATTGCTTTCAGTTACAAAAGTCATGAAGGAAAACTGACAAACTGGAATGCATCTAAGTGGATTTTGCTTGACTATGAATATTTGTTATAATATTGTTATTTTTTTTCTCCTGGGGCAGGCTGGAGGCAAGAGAGAAATTATTTTTCTTAATTAAAAAAAAGAAATGGGAAAACAAACATAAGGAAGAAGATAAAGGATCTGAAAACCATGTCATGTCAATCAATCAAGAAGCATTTATTAAGCACCTATTATGTGACAGGAACTGTATTAGGTGCCAAGGAAGGCAAAAATAAAACCATTTTTGCCCTCAAGGAGGTTCTACTGTAAATATATAAAATGACAAAATAAATACATGGTCACTGTATCCCCAGTATTTAGCATGCCTAGAGTATAGTAGGCATTTAATACATGCTGTTTTTAATTTTCAAAAATGTTATATTTTTAAAAATTGAATCATAAAAATTACTGCCCTGCTAGAATAAAAAAAGTGCACATTTAAAAGTATTTTCTTGGGGGCAGCTAGGTGGCGCAGTGGATAGAGCACCGGCCCTGAAGTCAGGAGGACCTGAGTTCAAATCTGGCCTCAGACCAAACACTTGACACATACTAGCTGTGTGACCTTGGGCAAGTCACTTAACCCTGATTGCCTCACTAAAAAAAAAGGGGGTATTTTCTTGCTCTTAACCTTTTTTGGGTGATTTTTAAAGATTTAAAAACATATTCTAAGTATGTGAAAGTGATTCTCCTTCAGATCATTTTTCTTAGAAAGACATATCAGCTTATTCACATTGTTCTAGATCTATTTTTAATATCAATAAATTATAAAAACATAGAATAATAGGATCTTAAATATGAATTCCTTATTAGAATGACAAATATGAGATTAAAATATATGAATTTTAGTTCTTTTCCAAATTATTTCTTTTTTTCAATTCTCTTGTTAAATCAAGGGTTCTTAAGTTTTTTGTTGTCATAGACTCCTTTGATTGGTGAAGGCTATGGATTCCTCGGAAATATGCTTTTAAATGAATAAAATAAAACACACATTATTACAAAGGAAACCATTATATTGAAACATAGTTCTCAAAACAGTTTCAAAAACAAGTTCAGAGACCTCAGGTTAAAAATGACTGCTCTAACAAAATTTAGACTCAATTTGCAAAATCTATATACCTATAAACAGGGGCATAAGTTATGAAAGGCAGCTTAGGTGGGTCAATATATAGAGCACTGGGCCTGGAGTCAGAAAAAAGTTGAATTCGAAATTTGCCCTAGGGACTTATTAATTGTGTGACCCTGGGTAACTCATTTACCCCATTTACCTCAGTTTATTCAATGGTAAAATGGGAATAATAATGGCACCTGCCTCCCAAGGTTGTGGTGCAAATAAAATGAAATAATTTTTGTGAAGTGCTTTGTAAAACTACAATTCTATACTTGTTTTATTCTGGAGATCTCCCCTACAATCTCGAAAATTATTGAGGATCCTAAAGAGTTATTTTTCTTTTTTTGTTTTTTTTATGATTAATTTATTTATTTTGAGATTTCAACATTCACTTACATAAGATTTTGAGTTGTAAATTTTCTCCCCATCCCACTTTTTCCCTGCTTCTCCTCCCCCCACCCCTAGCCAAGACAGTGTGCAATCTGATATAGGCTCTACATATACATTCATGTTAAGCATATTTTCCCATTAGTCATGATGTAAAGAACAATTAGAACTAATGGGAGGAACCAGGAGAATGAAGCAATAAAACAAAACAACAAAGGAAAAAGAGATCAAATAGTGTGCTTCCATCTGCATTCAGACTCCATTGTTCTTTCTCTAGGTGTGTTTAGCAATTTCCATTGTGAGTCTTTTGGAGTTGTCTTAGATTCTTGCATTGCTGTGAAGAGCCAAATCTATCAAAGTCAGTAATCCCACAATGTGGCTGTCACTGTGCACGTTGTTCTCCTGGTTCTGCTCATTTCACTCTGCATCAGTTCATGGAAGTCTTTCCAGGTTTTTTGAAGTCTGCCTGCTTATCATTTCTTACAGTATCCCATTACATTCATGTGCCACAACGTGTTCAGCCATTCCCCAATTGATGGGCATCCCCTCAAATTTCAATTCTTTGACACCACAAAAAGAGCTGCTATAATTTTCTTTTTGTGCATGTGGGTCCTTTTCTCATATTTATGATCTGTCTGGAATACAGACATAGAATGGTATTGTTAGGCATGTACAATTTTATAGTCCTTTGGGCATAGCTTTAAATTCCTCTCCAAAATGGTTAGATCAGTTCACAACTCCACCAATAATGCATTAGTGTTCCAATTTCCCCACATCTTCTCCAACATTTATCATTGTCCTGGTTTGTCATGTTAGCCAATCTGACAGGTGTGATGTGGTACCTCAGAGTCATTTTGATTTGAATTTTTCTAATTAATAGTGATTTAGAACAGTTTTTTATGTGACTATAGATAGCTTTAGTTTCTTCCTCTGAAAACAGCCTGTTCATATCCTTTGACCATTTATCAATTGGGGAATAGCTTGTATTCTTATAAATTTCACTTAATTCTCTATATATTTTAGAAATGAGGCTTTTATCAGAGACACCGGTTGTAAAAATTCTTTATAGTGGGCAAGTCACTTAACCCCAATTGCCTAAAAAAAATAAAAAAATAATAAAAAAATAAAAATTCTTTCTCATTTTTCTGCTTCCCTCCTAATCTTAGATGCCTTGACTTTGTTTGTACAAAATATTTTCAATTTAATGTAATTAAAATTATCCATTTTTCATTTCATAATGGTCTCTAGCTCTTGTTTGGTAATGAAGTCTTCCTTTTTCCATAGATATGACAAGTAAACTATTCCTTGCTCTCCTAGTTTGCTGATAGTCTCAGTCTTTATATCTAAATCCTGTACCCATTTTGACTTTATCTTGCTATAGGGTGTAAAATGTTGGTCTAAGGTCAGTTTCTGCAGTTTTTTTATGTGGGTTATAATCTATTGATATTTACTTTATTATAAATTAAAATATCCTAGCACTATTATGGATCTTGATCTCCTGAAAGAGTTTGGGGTTCACTGGACCACACTTTAAGTATTTTAAAACACTCTTTGAACACTGACTACTATATTATTATTGTTGTTAGCCAAAGATATGGCACCATGCCAAGAATGGCATGTTCCTTGAGGGATTAAATCATGTTTTTTTAATTTAAATTCTGTATCTCCCTTCATATTTAATGCAGTGCTCTGAATAAATTACCTAATAAATGTTTGCTGTCTTTGTTAAATATCACAAAACTTTCATTGAGAATTAGACATTCTACTCTTTGAAAATAGAAACTCACTACTTCCCCTGAAAAGAGATGTGTTCTTAGTGCTGAGCTTTGTATAAACACTTGGTGGTGCATCTTTCACATTACTCCCTTTCAAACTCTCTGTTATAGTCCAATTGGATCACTAGCCATGCCCCCAAAATATCTTGTTCTCTGCTACCTCCACATATTTAAAAGGGTCAGTATCCTTGTCTGCACTCCTACCTTCTTTCTACTTTTCACTATTTCTTCCTTCACACTTTATCTCAGGTGCAATCTCTTCTACAAAGTCTTTTCCAACTTCTCTCCCAAACCCAGATAAAAATAATCTCTCCCTACTTATATTTTCTAGAATTTTCTACTTATCTTCTTTACACCTATCACATTCTAGTATAGAGATACTGCTCAGATGAGCCATAAATGTAGGAGTACTTTGCCCTCCCTATCATGTATGCAGCTATTACAGTTTCTGGACCAGGTTCAGACTTATAGAAACCTGAGCTCTAATGAAGGGGAATGGGTTCTCCATTCTCTCATTCATAATATTGTTAATGAACACAATTTTAGGATGAATGCTAATTATACCAAAAAGTGATTGTTCATATCTAAGGAAGAAAAGAGATTTTCAATGTACAGTATAAATCAAGTATAAGACAATTAATTTATTGCTACTCACAAAAAAAAGAATATTAAGCATAAAGTAGCCACTATGTACATTAACAGAACAATTAGATAGAATCCAGCAATTTAATTTTTAACTACTATTACAATCTGCTAGAAAGTTAATAGTCCTCACCAAAATATTAACTGTTTTGCAGTTTATATTTCACCATGGCATGACACTACCCAAACACCCTGATAGGCTTTTGTTGGTAAAAGCAGGTTAGGTTTGTCCATTTCTCTTTTTGGTGGCTATCTTGTCTAAAATAGAAGCTTCCTCTGCAGCTACCATCACTGCAAGGAAACCAGAAATGTCTCACTTGCAAGGCTTCCAGAACTGTCAGATATTTTGAAATGCATAAAGTCAAGATCAGTTCTGATCATGTTCCTTATGGGATACTTGGTTACAAGATCAGGAAGGAATAAACACAAAAGCAGAGGCAGGCAGTCATAGGTGAGAGATGGACATAATTGCCCTTTTCCCCATTTGGCTCTGAACATACCTTATCTCTGTCTGCATACTTTAAGATGGAAAGAAAGAGGGAAGCAGAAAGGCCAGTAACTTGTTTTTCTACATCTCACTAGTCACTAGCTTTTCCAACTCAATAGCCAACTTAAGGACTGTTCTGCAAGCACATCAGAGAGGAATTATACATGGCCAAAAGAATCACCCACCCTCAGCAAACTTCAACATGATGGCCTGGGACAAAGAATGGTGAATGAGCATATTCCATAAGGATGGGAAGGAACTTTAGTATAGTATAGTATAATATAGTATAGTATAGTATGGTATAGTGTTTTATATTGTATTGTATTGTATGATATGATATTGTATTGTGTTTTGATATATCATATTGTAGCATATTGTATCGTATTATACATGTATAAATATATATATGTATATGTATGTACATATATTATACCATTATACCTTGTATTACATCATATGTATGAGTGTGTGTCATACTTTGTTTCTGTTACCATCAAATTGTAAGTTCATTGGAGATCAGGACTGTATCTTTCTGTTCCCTCCTATTTTCATAGGAGGAAATGTACCACAGATTCTGTGGTACATAGCATAATACATAGCATATAGATGATGCTTAATAAACATTTGTTAAACTGAATTGAACTGGATAGGCTATCAGAATCAGGTTGGGTACTAAATGGAAGAGATTCATTTGCTAAACCAACTCTATGCCCAAAGCAGTTAACAATGAACTTGAAAACAATGGTTTTGTTAGAATTTGGCGATGAAAGTTGGATGAAGAGGAGAAATTTTGTTGCTAGGTGGGATTCATGGCAAATGAACTAGAACAGAGATCATTAGTTCTCTCTGGCTTTTTTAGTCTTGCCTCAAATTAATTTTCATGCCAAATAAAGGTCCTGTTACCCCAACTTCACATAGCTCATTTACCGTTTTGCTAACTAAAATCCTCAGGGGATGCAGACTAATGATTAGTGTTTGATACAAAATAAAAGGAATTGTTTAATTTTCAGTTAGATAGGAGCTTGAGATCAAGGTGCTGGAAACTAGCAAGATGCAAAATATTTCAAAAAGCAATTAAAAAGGATGCTTAAAGGTGCTGTACCATGTGGCTAGATAGGAGGTTTACATCATACCAACCACAGCAATATCGTCTAATATTTATAAAAACCCTTTAAGGTTCTTAAATTACTTTACACGGGGGCTCAATTAACCCCCACCACAAGGTGGGTAAGCACTATTTTTATCCCCATTTTAGAGATGAAGAAACTGAATCCAAGAGGTTAAATGGTTTGCCCAGGATTACACTACTACTAACTGTTTTAGGCAGGATTTCCCCTACTACTATAAAGCAAAAGAGCTGACAGAGCCTCTCCTCCTTGAGGCAACAAGGAAATTGAAGACAAGTAAATGGTAGCAGAAAACAACAGCAAAGCTCTAACAGTAGAGATGTCCAAAAGGCATCAGTAGAGCAAACAAAATCAAAGATGCTAGCTCAAAGGAGAGTACCTATTCCTTGATCACCTCAAATGAGGGCACTAGGGGCTCTGCAGCATTCTTCCCCACATATGATCCCTGCCATGTCTATTCCCTATTTGCACATGTTCTCTGCATTTGGTCACTACTCCCCTAGAACCTTGACAATTAATGGAAGAGTATACTGTTGTTTTTATTGGTGAAAAAAATTCTTGTTACTTATCTTGCTATAATGGATAATTAAATGTCTTTTTCTTTGACCTAGTGTAGCCTCTGGTTGGATGGCAAAAGACACACATGATTGGGGGGGTGTTGTTATTGTTTAATCATTTCAGTCATGTTTAACTCTTCATGACCCTGTTTGGGGTTTTCTTGTTACAGATAATGGAGTGGTTTGCCATCTCCTTCTCCAGCTTATTTTGCAGATGAGGAATTAAGGCAAACAGAGTTAAGTGACTTTCCCAGGTTCTGAGGCTAGATTTGAACTTAAGAAGATGAGTGTTTCTGACTTCAGGAAGACCACACTATGCACTGCCACACCTAGTCGGAGCTACTGAGCCATCATCTGACTGGATGCTGATCTCTACCTACAACATGCCATATAGTTCACATATAATTCCTGGAACCTCAGATGCTATAGAATATTTACAAAATATATTACATATTATTATCAAAATAATTACATATTAAAAAGGTGAAGGATATAAAAATACATGGGAAGGAAGATAGAAACCACTATTATTACAGTGTGAATATGAAGGCATGCTAATGTGCCTTAGGCCAGATGCCATTCTTTGCCATTGTACACAAAAGAAAAAAATGAGAATCTGTATATTTTAATTCCTCTTTTGAAACAATGCTCTTTTGTGCACTTCTTCTTTACTTGTATTCCAGGGCAGTAACTACATAGTTCTGTTATCCCAGCTATCTAATACAGAGACTGAGAAAAAATAGTACCATTAGTCTAATGATGAGTCCATATATATCTAACAATTATTTTTTTCTCCCAGAAAGTGTCAGCTGCCTATAGGAAAAGAGACCATGAGACTAGCAGTTACATTTTCACATTGGCCTAATGAATACAGATACACACAGAGAAACAGTGCTCTTGGCTAATTATATAGTCAGCAGTCACTCAAATATTCCTAACTATGAAATAGTCTAAAAAAGCCAGAAGGGGGATATAATAAAAATATATAATAATCCTGGGTCATTAATGGAAAAAATAGGTCACACTTATATACCCTAGGCCCTAGAATAAAGCATGTTAAAATTTAATCATTTTGAGGCAACATCAACAAAAAATTTAATTAAAATTACATTTTTAAATATCAGTCAATGTACTACACAGTTTTCTAAGGAAAAATCATAGCACCCAGTGTTTGTGAGTTGAATTATAATAATAATAACATTTTAAATGTTACTTTTTAATTTATGAAAAATTCTAATAATAATAACAGCAAGAAATTTATATAGAACTTCAAAGTTTACAGAGCACCTAGCATATATTATCTAATTTGATACAAAACCCTGTGAGAGTAGTACTATTAAAATTGCCATTTTACAAATGAGGAATCAGAGACTGAGAAAGATTAAGTGTCCAGGATCATACAATGATTAAGTGTCTGAGACTAGTTTTGAACTCAGGCCTTCCTGATTTCAAAATCTAGCATTTTATCCAAAGTGCCACTTAGCTTTTCTTTGAAAAGAGATCAGTATAATTAGAGACTGCTCTACATGCCCCACTTTTGTCCCTTCGTTAATGGCATTAACACTTCAAAAGATTTGTGAATTAATTGGTGTTCATCATCCATTAATGCAGATCAAAACACTCTATGTTTAGGAAGTTGTTTCTTGAGTAGTGGCTAAAATAACATCTTGTCTAATAGTTAACCATTTAGTATGTTTCCCCAAACTTAGCTGCAGGATCCTAGGATTAACCTGTACTTGAGGCCTTTCCTGCTCTGTAAGCCCTGACAAAGTATATGCTTTATTGCATTGTTGGCATAGTTTTTAAGAATAAGGATCACCACCATGCCACAGTAGAGTGCCCAAGGAGGATGCAAGTGGAGGAATTAAAATTAATTATTTGGGAAAATACTATATATATATATGCAGATATGTGTATATGAGTGAATGTGTATATGTGTATTCATTCATGAGAAAAACTAAGGACCTCAAGACACTAAAAGATTACAAAATGTCTTCTGAATCATCAAAGATAGGTTGTTATTCATCACAATTTTGATGTTAAATATCTTATATTTTACCTGAATATAATGAAATAGATATCATATGGCTATTTAGATTAGTGACTTTTTTCTATTAACTATAATATGGACAACAGAAAGACATTCTTCAGCCTTTTTTTATGTGGATAGCAAAAACCCATCTTTTTAAACCCATATGCTTCTGTAGTTGTTATATGTCTGTAAATCATGAAATTCAACACTCTCTGAAAAGATTCTAGTTACAGATCCCCCAAAGGACAATGGTGAGACACAGTGGGTATAAATAAGCTTTAGTACCTTACTAAGAGAAAATTATATGTATAGGTTGTGATCTGCCCTGCTGGAGAGAGAACCCACATCATTGAGATCATACTGAAGTTTCAAAATATTAGCACCATGGAGAGATGCCAAGCTTGCCAGTCACTATATATCTGAAAAATGTGATTAAGTAGAAGTATATCTCAGAAAAAGATACAAAACACAATATTATGCTTCAAATGCCATGATTATTTATTAAGCCAATACAGTGTACTAAGTAAGGTATGTTATAAATAGCTTTGACAAAGTTACTCTTCCCATAATTTAATAAAGTATGATTCATAAGAGCTATGAAAAAATTTTTTCCCTCTATCCTGATCATGCTCCTACTACTCCTGAAAAAAAACAAAAAACATAAAGCTCTGGGTGGGATATCTGTGATTTCCCATTAATGTCTTTCCTTCCAATGTAGTTTGAAAATGATCAGATGCATTGAGTAGAGGGAGTTTCCTAAGGGAAAAAAACCAAATCCCTTTATAATATGTGTGACTCTGTCAATAGGGAAACATCAAAGAAGCAAAGTTTATTTAGAACAATAGAGGGAAACATAGAAAAGATGGTTGGCTCTAGGGTATGTTCTTCAAAAGAAAAATGTGCTTTGTACTACAAACAGTCCTTACTCTTAGATGAAGCATGCTCAGGGAGTTTAGGTCTTACAACAGATTGCCGTAAGGCAAAATTCTGGCTGTGTATGCACTGTTGCCTTTATCCACACCTATGGTGATAGAATCCATTGAATGGATAAGTGAAGGTAGAGGGAAGGGAAGCTGAGATTCTTATTAAGCAATATATGTCAATGTGGGTTGATGCTCACCAGGTCTGTATGGATAAAGTTGACTTGAAAAGCAGATGACTCCCAACAATTTTCAAGCAAATAAAACATCATTCTGCTGCTAGTTTGCTCCATAGAATTCATCCCAAACCTATAGTATTATATTTCTAGATCCATGATTGTTCAATTGGTTGATATTCTTGGTTAAATTCATCTTAGTCACTTTGCAGTCTTGTTCTATACTCCCTCCCCTTACCCAACCTTTCACAGTAAATACCCTGATGTCATGAAAAAGATTATATCTTGGACTAGAGTGAGATCCAATTCTTATTCATAATCTCTTTTGTGTTGCTCTATACTCCAAAATTTTGGGGTAGGCTTCCTGATTCACAATTTGATTCAAAATTTCAACCTACCTACACCCAAACATGCTACAGAGCCAGGAATACAGAAAAGCAAAAAATGGGAATGACCCCAGACTACCCAAGTGCACTCGATCATTCAAATACTATGTGATGATTTTTCTTTTTTCAGAAGAAGATATACACTAATATTATTCAAAGTTATCTGTGATCTCATTGATGTAGGAGTTCCATCTGATGATGAAGATTGCAACCTATTCATGCTTTCTCATCCCATGCGACTCTCTTCCATACCCTTCCAGTTGTTTGCCACAAGAGTTTCATCTAATATGCTGGAGGGCTTTATCATTTTCTTTTGACATCAAAAAATATAGTGGCTCCATTTGGGTGTCCACTTCTCATCCCTTATCTCATCATGTGAAGAGCTCATGTTCTTTTTCTGGCATAGTTATTTGATGGCATCCTTTACTCCTGTTTTGGAGTTCCTCATTGCTAATATGTTATAACCTGCTTGCCACCACCATATCCCTTTCCATTGCCCCATATGTGATGTTTATTTTTAGTTCTTTAGAGACAGTGGATTCTAGGTCTTGCTTCCATATAGCAATAGCAGTAAAATGGTCTTCTTGAAAAAGATTAGTCTTGGCTGCTAATATGGAAAGGAAAAAGAAAAAGAGAAAGGGAAATCTAAACTATACATATTCTTCTTTATTTCTACTTTCTTGTGCAGATGGACAGGCTAAACTGTTTTGAATGATTGTTATAAAACTCTTCTAGGAAGTTCTTCAGTGTCTTGGGGTTTGATACAATGAACATAATGTCTTCTTGAAACAAAACCATCTGAAAGACTTCACCACTGGAAAAGGATCTTGACCTGGACTTTGTTCTATCACAGTGATGAATGTTTTTGGTAATTATACATTTCCTTATTTTATGCCTCACCTATTATTTATTTTCAAAGGGTTATTGAATAGGATTGTTTTTTGTTGTTTATTTTCTAAGGAATTTTAAATGATCTTAATGGGAGACACTGTGAAAAAATCTTTAAGGCAGCATTTTATCCTATTGAGTGGATTTTTTATGGTATTTCATTTTTTTTTTGGTAATCAACAAAGAATAAGCACAATGAGATCTCATAGTCTTCTATAGAGCCCAGGCCACACCACTTCCTTCCTCAATGCATTCAATACCTGCCAAAATTTTTTCCTCCTCTTCAACTCCTACCTCATACTAGAACATTTCAACATACATATTGACTCACCCTCTAATAATCTAACCACTCAATTCCCCAACCTATTCATTTCCCATGAGTTACTCTTCCACCCCACTTTGTCTGCACATGAAGATGATCATACCGTTCATCTTGGCATCACCCACAAATGCATTACCTCTATGTTCAGGAATTCTGAAATCCTTTTATCTGACCATAATCTATTGGCTTTTCATCTCTCCTTCTGCCTTCCCTTACAAAATCCTAATTTTCTTCTGCATCATGACCTCCAAACCCTTAACCACTCAATTTTCTCCCAGGCTACCTCCACTGAACTATCCACTTTCTACTCTTCATTTTCACTTCATGGTGAAACAATCCAACTCTATATTGTCCTCCTCTCTTGAATCCCTAGCCCTTATTATATTGCTGATAATGCCCACCCAAGCCTCAATCTTGGATCTCTCTCACAATTTATGCTTTTTACTCACGCAAATATGCTGTTGAATGAAGGCAGAGAAAAATCACACAAGCATTCTGACTGGGTCCACTACAAATTTCTGTTACACAACCTCAACTGGGCCCTCACTGCTGCTAGACAATTATTCTATACCTCCCTTATCAACTTACTAACCTGCTTTGTATAGCAGCTTTTTTCAAACCTTTTCATCCCTCCTCAAACCTCTCATGGTTCCCCTCCCTTCACCTTCTTAGCTGAGGACCTCTCCTCAAATTTTTAAAGGGAAAACTGAGGCCATTCACCATGAACTCCCTCTTTTCCCTCTTCCTCATCTCCTATTACTAACATGTCTCCTTCCACTGTCTCCTCCTTCGCCCCTCTCTCTCGTGATGAAGTGCCCTTACTCCTTATGAATGCTAATCCCTCTCCTTGTTCATGGTCCTATTCCACCATATCTCCCACAACAGATTGCCCCCTCTATCATTCACACTCTTTTACTCATTTTCAATCTTTCCCTGTCTACTAGCTCATTTCCTACTGCCTACAAATATGTCCATGTTTCCCTCCTGCTAAAAAAAATCTCATTTGATCCTTTTATCTCCACTAATTATTATCCTATAACTTTTTGCCATTATACAAAAAAGCAAACTACAATAGATGTCTCTAATTTTCTCTTCTCACTCTCTTTTTAACACTTTATAATCTGGCTTCTGACCTTATCATTCCACTGAAACTACTCACTTTAAAGTTACTAAAGATCTCTTAGTTGTCAAATCCAATTGCTCTTTCTCAATCATCATTTCCCTTGACCTGTTGGTAGCCTTTAAAAAATTATTTATTTATTTATTTTTAGTTTTCAACCTTCACTTGTATAAGGTTTTGAATTCCAAATTTTCCCACTCCCTCCCCCTCCCCTCCCCAAGGAGGTATGCAATCTGATATAGGCTATACATGTATGTACAGTCAAATTAAATATTTTCCACATTAGTCACGTTGTGAAAGAAGAATCAGAACAAAAGGGAAAACCACAATAAAGAAAAAAGAGGGAGAGAGGGAGAGAAGAAATAGCATGCTTTGATCTTCATTCAGACTACATAGTTATTTCTCTGGATGTGTATAGTATTTTCTTTCATCATGAGTCTTTTGGAATTGTCTTAGATCATTGTATTGCTGAGAAGAGCTAAGTCTGTCAAAGTTGGTCATTGCACAATGTTGCTGTTACTGTGTACAATGTTCTCCTGGTTCTGCTCACTTCACTCAGTGTCAGTTTATATAAATCCAGGTTTTTCTGAAATCTGCCTGCTCATCATTTCTTATAGAACAATAGTATTCCATTACATTCATATACCACAATTTGTTCAGCCATGCCCCAATTGATGGGCATCCCCTCAATTTCCATTTTTTTGCTAACACAAAAAGAGTTGCTATAATTTTGTACATGTGGGTCCTTTTCCCATTTTTATTATCTCTTTGGGATACAGACCTAGTAGTGGTATTACTGGATCAAAGGGTATGCACAGTTTTATAGACCTTTGGCATAGTTCCAAATTGTTCTCCAGAATGGTTGAATCAGTTCACAACTCTATCGACAATACATTAGTGTTCCAATTTGCCCACATCTTCTCCAACATTTATCATTTTCCTTTTTTGTCATACTAACCAATTTGCCAGTAGCCTTTGACACAGTTGATGGCTCTCTCCTCTTTGATTCTCTCTCCTTTCTACATTTTTCAGGACACCACTCTCTCTTGGTTCTTCTCTTACCTACATGACTACTTCTTTTCTGTATCCTCTTCTGGATCATTTTCCAGTGCCCTCTAACTGTAGGTGTCACTCAAGATTCTGTCCTGGGCTTTCTTTTCTTCTTCCTCTATACTACACTTGATTATCTCATCAGTTTATATAGATTTAATTACCACCTCTATGCTGATGATTCTCAAATTTACCTATCCTATTCCAAACTTTCTGCTGGTCTCTAATCTCATATGTCCAACTTCCTTTTAAACATCATAAAATGAATGTCCAGGAGACATCTTAAACTCAGTATGTCCAAAATGGAAATAATTATTTTTCCCCTCAACCATCCCCTTATCTTCTCTACTATTTAGAGGGCAATGCTACCTTTCCAGTACTTCAGGCTTGCAACCTAGGAGTCATTTTGGACTCTTCACTCTCATCTCCCATATCCAATCTATTGCAAAGGCCTATTGATTTCACCTTTGCAACATTTCTCTTATATGCCACTTCTCTGCTTTGATACTGCCACCATTCTGGTGCAGGTCCTCATTCCCTCATCTCTTGAGTATTGCAATATCCTCTTGGTGGGTCTGCCAGCTTCAAGTATCTTCACATCCCAATCCATTCATCATTCAGCCACTAAAGTAATTTTCCTTAAGTGCAAGTTCAATCACGTCACCCCAATATACACACACACTTCACCCCCCACCCTACACCTCACAAAAACTCAGTAAATACCAGCGACTCCTTGTTTTCTCCAAGTTCAAAAGAAAAATATTCTGTTTAGCATTCAAAGACCTTCATAATCTAGCCACCTCCTGTTTTTTTTCAGTCCTTTTACACCAGGCTCCCCAATATGTACTCTTTGGTCCAGTGACACCGGCCTTTTGCTGTTCCATGAACAAGACACTCCATCTCTTGGCTCCAAGCATTTTTTTCTAGCTGTGTCCCATGCCTGGAATGTACTCCTCATTCTGCTCTAACTGCTGACTCTTCTGGCTTCCTTTAAGTCTCAAGTAAAATCCCACCTTCCGTAAGATGCCTTTCCCCAAACCCTCTTAATTCTGGTGCCTTCTCTCTGTTCATTGTTTTCTATTTATTTGGTATGTAGCTTGCTTCGTATATATGTGTTTATGTGTTGTGTCCCTAATTAGGTTGTATGTTCCTTGAGGATATGTATGTGGGTATATACATGCATGTATATGTGCATATATATGTATACACACCCACATACATACATATGTGGGTATATGCATGTATGTACGTATCCATATATGTATATATACACATATGTATACATATGTATGTGTATGTCTGTATTTTATATATATATATATACACACACACACACCTTCCTATACATATATATGTTAATTGTGATATGGTAAAGATGTGATGCATCTAATAATAACTGATGATAATAATAATAGTTTATATTTAAATGGGTGCTTTGGTATTTGAAAAGCAGTTGAATAATTTTCTCGCTTGAGAGGTAAATCACAATAATCATTTCATATAAGTGCTATAGGTATTGATAATGTCTTTTCATAGATGAAAAATCTGGGGTTTAGAAAGGCCAAATGACTTGCCTAGTGTGACATAGAAAGTAAGTGTCAGAGGCAGGATTTGAACCCATAACTTGACTGTATTAAAGCGCATCTCTTTTAGAGAAAGAACATTGCTTATGCCTTTTGATAAAATTTTCCTTTTGGAAAAGTTTTTTATACCAGGCCTTGAGATACAGAACTAAACAGAAGGTTTATCAGAAAACAGTAAGGTTGGTAGGAAAGAGAAAGAGAAAACTGTTTTTCTTAAGTACCAATAACAGCAAAAGAAAGAAGGTAATTGTTCATAAAGACAGGAACTACATCATATGAAATGTAAAACATTTACATCTGAGTTCTAACATTTAATATTTCACTTTATAATTCTACAGTGTATCAAGCTAGCAACACAGTTTCCCTTTTGTAGGTCTTTGGCCAATTATGCCTGTATATTAATGAAAAATAAGAAGTGTTTGAATGGGACAGGAAAACTGATATGTTTATTAGTTTGCTTTACATATAGATAGACTATAGGAAAATGATTTAAAAATGAATTTAGCAAGGGAAGAAAAATATAGCATATGAAGAGCATATATGTGTGGGTCTGGTTAAGCAGCATTGAACAATATTGTATAATTCAACGTATTTGAATCTTTTGTATTCCCTTTGATTTTTTTTTCTGTATCAGAAAGGAACATTTGGTCAGGGAACATGAAGGTAAAATGGAGATGGACAGCAGTGTCAAATCACCCCAAAAGTTGTCCCCAAGTTCGTTTCCAGATGTCGTCTGTTATCATGAGAGGCAGCGTTTTTTTTCATTGTCTGCCAATGAGTCATAGTCTATCTTCCTGAATTTGGAGAAAATGCTAAAGATACAGTAGGATGTGAACATGAGTCATTGTCAGACAATGGAAATCTCCCAAATGATGGCATAGGAGCTATTTGCCATTCTGAAGAAAATTGATCACTTTTCTCCTTTGGTTGATAACATCTTCCAAATTCATAGGATGCTGTTACCCTTCTTCCAACAAAAAGTTCAGACAAGAAAATCTACTGTCCTGAGCCATAAAGGTGCTTTAAAATCTAGGCATGCTGTTTTCTGTTAGCTGTCTCCTGACCTCTTCCTGTTACTCTCTATTTTTTTGACTCTATATACTGACTATCTTTCTCTACCCTCAAGCTGCAATACATTATATTTGACAAGGCATACAGATGGGCAGCTTTTTACTAAGCCTATATAAATGTTATTCTGCAACCTGGCCAACAACATGAATGGAATGAATCCCTCACACCACATTGTGTCATCTGCATTACATATCCAACCAGTCTCAGCATGAGGCAGACATCCCAAGGACTCCACTTTAACCTTATGCACATGAAGACATAGCCAAAATGCAAGCTCTTTGGGGACATGCACTACATTAAAATAAGGATAATTAGAAAATTCTATTTCCCAAATATGAAAAATTCAAAGGCAGATACTATATGTATAGCCTTATGCCATATTAATGTGTACTAGGAGAACAATTTAATAATGCAATACGGTATGATAGATTACAATATATGATATAACAAAAAAGTGCAAACATAAAAATGCTTTTAGGGGAAAAAGCAATTACTTTTTCAAAAAAAATTTCCTGATTTTTAAAAGTACAAATGAAGTTTCTGAGGCTTATAGGATCATAGATCTAGAGCTGGAAGGGATCTCAGAGGTCATTGAATCCAATCTCTTCATTTTACAGATGGAGAAACTGAGGAACAGAAAGGAGAAGGGATTTGCCCAAGGTGACACTGGTAGTGAGAATCAGAGATGACACGTTTCATATGGAAAAGTGAAGACACAGTAACTGTCAAATTATTTCCAGGGCTATCATGTGATAGAGGGGTTAAACATTCAGTGTTGCTCCACAGTGTAGAGCACAATCATGGGTAGGAGTTACAGGCAAGCCAATCTTATCATAATGAAAAAAAATAATTCCTACCAACTAGACGTTTCCAGCAATGGAAAATGATGCCTCATTAGGTAATGAGCTTCCTGATACTTGATGTATGTAAGCATAAGTTGCCTGGTTGTCAGAGATGCTACAGAAATAACTCTTGCTTTTTGTTAATAATCATATATTTGATTCTCTGCTCTTGACAGTCTCTAAACTTCACAGTTTTGACCACTTCATTCAATAAGATAATAAACATGTATTAAGCATATACCATGTGCCAGGCATTGTGCTAAATGCTGAGGATACAAAGAAAGACAAAAGATAGTTCCTGCTCTAAAAGAGCTCGCAATCTAGTGGGTGAGATAATATGAAACAGCTATGTACAAAAATATACTTTAGACAGGATAATTTTAAGATTATCTAAAGGGGAAGACACTAACATTAAGGAAAGGTTCCTTACAGAACATGGGACTTTAACTGAGGCTTGAAGAGAGTTAGTAAAACCTGAGGAGAGAGACAAAGACATGGGGGTTATTCAGTGAAAAAACTCAACTTGCACTTGGAGTGTTATGTGTAAAGAAGAGCAAAGAGGTCACTCACTATCGCTGGATCATAGAGTATGTGGAGGTGAGTAAAGTGTAAGAAGTTTGGGAAGGTAGGAAATGACCAAGTTGTGAAGGGCTTTAAAAGCCGAACACAGGACTTTATATTAGATGCTGAAAGGAAAAGGAGACCACTGGAGTTTATTACAGGGGGTGGGGTGGGAAGTAGGAGGGAGATGGCATGATTAGATCCATACTTCAGAAAGATCAGTTGACAGCTGGTTAAATTGCATTGGGATTTTAAGCAGGGTGACCAACCAGCAATAGCCCAGATGTGAAGTAATGAGGGCCTTTACTAAAGTAGTGGCAGTGTCAGAGGAGTCACAAGACATGTTAGAGATTTTTAGAAGGTAGAAAAGACAGGACTTGGCAACCAATTTGAATATAGGAGAGATAACAGAGAGTGAATGATGACACCTGGGTTGTGATCTTAAATGATTGAGAGAGTAATAGGGATTTTAGAAAAAGGGGAAGGTTTGGGGGAGGAGATAATGAGTTCATTTTTGAACATGTTGAGTTTCAGATGTCTACAAAACATCTAGTTCAAGGTGTTTAGAGGGCAACTAGAAATGTGAAACTGGTGGTCAGAAGGCAGTTTAGGGATGGATATAAAAATCTTTAAGTCATCTGCATAAAGGTAGTAACTATGGCAGCTGATGAAATCACCAAGCAGGTTGTCTAGAGGGACAACAGGGCCCAGGACACAGCCTTAGAGAATACCCACAATTAGCAGGCATGATTTGGAGGAATAAAGGAGCGGTCAGATAGAAGAAGAAACAGCAGAAATCGGTGTCACAAAAGCCTAGTGAGAAGAATATCAAGAGGAGGATGATTGTTGACATTGTCAAAGGTTGCAAAGAGGTCAAGAGGAATGAGGATTGAGAGAAAGGTATTTGATTGGACAAAAGATAAAGATAATTCAAGAGGGAACATTTTGACTAATTTTGTCTCAAACATTCATGAAGCTCTTAATCTGTGCAAAGCACTGGCTAGATACTAGGAATACAAAAAAAGGAGGACATATAATGTTTGACACCAGGCAAGTCACAACTTATGTAAGCCTCAGTTTCCTTGTCTGTAAAATGAGGATAATAATGTCACATATCACAAGATTGTTGTTAAAATCAACTGAGTTAATATATGTAAAGCATTATGTACACCTTAAAATGTTATGCAAAGGCTATTAACATTAACATTATAATCACAGATATCCTATAACTCTCATTTGTAGATTCTGCCGTACTCAAGATTCTGTGGCCAGTCCTATCCCTAGACACAGAGAAGCAATCTAGCATCATGGTGACTTAGTCTCCAGTCTTCATCTAAATTTATACCTTGGATGCACTAACTAGATCCCTATCTCACTCCCTACACCATAGTCTCAGCTTTACTTCTCTTTCTAATGCCCTAGGTCCCTTAATACTGCAGATCTGCCTTTCTATTCTGTCTTTTCCAGAGGCTAGAGTCTTAATATTGCATTCCACTATTTACTGTCTAGCACTATGCTTTATATGCAATAGACCCATATTAAATTGTTGCCAGTTTCTCACAATAATGACTGCCTGCATCTTTTCCTATTCTTCCACCCTACATGACCGTCATCCCAGCTGTTAGGCTCTTCCTGTTTGACAAAGCATCTGCCAGTTGACTTCTGCTGCAAATCTTTGTTGCTGACTTCTCACCACCTTGGACCTATTCCCATTGTCTGCTGCTGGCTCCTCACTAGGTGACTTGGTCTGCCTTTTGGGGCTTGCCTCTGGTCTTGGCCATTCATGGTTATGAAAGTGATGGAAGTTGATCTCTAAGTCTGATCTTCCAATTCTGGAATGTCCTTAACTGATTATGTTAAATGAAGTCCTTCCAATTAACTTGATTAACATCCTAGCTTTGGAAGGGCTAACATCAGATAATTAGAATAAACTTTATCCACATTATGAGCGTTAGCTACAACATATCTCATAAGTGGTCATACTGATTCTGCTTGAGTAAATTTAGGGATATAAAAAATCACTTCCTCCTAAGGCATACCATTATATCTTTGGATATCCCTCCAAAGGTGCATATGATATTCTCAGAAATTAATTTCAATTTTCTATAACTTTGCTCATAATTCTAAAGGGAAAAGGGAAAAACTAACATAAATATCTCAATGACATAACCCTTTCTTCCTCAAGGGGAAAGAAGTACTATTTTAGGAATAGTTGGTATGACAATAGGATTTGGGCCTTGGATCGTTGATATAGATTCCTCATTTTTCAATAAATAGAATGTGAGATGTAAGAACTATCATAGTTTATCTTGCAATCTAGAGTAAGCATATTTATTCAATAGAGATATATAATATATATGTATTGTGCATTCTCATATTTAATAATAAATACAAATGTTTCATAGTAAAACTTGAATGATGGCAACGAACAACCAGTTAGATTGTAAGATGACAAGGGTAGAGACTATGTTTTTTTAAACTTGGTACATCCCTCAATGTTTTGCGCATGGTAGGTGCTTACCATACATTTGAATTAAAATGGACATTAGAAAACTTTGCCAGCCAGTATAGTCATGTGCATAATATTTTGCTATGTCATTTCTTTGTCTATTATAGACATGCCTTATGTTTACCCAGTATAAAGTAGTATTTGTCAATTACCCAGTTAACGTATTCATTCTAGACAGCCAATCTGGAAAATCTAAGCCAAAAATACACTAGAGAACTAAATTTTCTGGATCAGTTGCTTAATTGATAAGATATTTTAGCTTACCAATATCCTTTTCATTTTGTGCTGAATATAAATGCTAATTTTATGCAGGGTGCAACTCCTCTATAGTTATCTAAAGGAGAAAGTGAATGCAATACCAACTTACATTTATTTGGTGTTCATCAGGTGCCTCCCTAACAAGAACCCTGTCAAGTAAGTTGGATGTGTATAATTATCACCATTTTACAAAGGAGAAAGCTAAAGCTTTGGGATATTAGGTGATTTTTCCATGGTCACATAACTAATAATTGTAAGCCATTGTTCAGAATTAAAACTCTGGATTTATATGAATTAGCCTCAACCTTAGGAATTTTTTAATAATCAAATTCTTTTTGTCTTATGCCATCCCAAGGGTTTCCCCCAGGAATATTAGAATATGGCTTATATGTAGGTTTCAACAACAAGAACAACTACAAAAAGGCTTTCTGTAACCATATAAATATCCAGGTGGACAAAAAGTGTAGCTTAGGACAGGCTTTATAAAATCTGATTTAAAAAAAAAAGTTTAAAAATCTACTTCTCTTGTGAGCCCCATCTCCCCCAGAAGCTATAATTCTTAAAGTCATTATATGGTATTGGTATTAAGATTCTTCCAATTGAGTCTATAACCTCTGGAGCTATTAGCTTGTCCCAGGAACTCCTTGTTAACTCTGTTCATATTATTCCCTGGAACACATGAACACATGATTTCTTGAAGGTGCCAAGTGACCATGCAGGCTTCCTTACAAGGAAACATGTGCATCCAATCAGATTCTATCTTGTCTCTTGGCCCTTATTTTCCTCAGATGTATGAATTAACCTCAATCAGCCTTCTTTAATGTAGTGTCAATGGAGCAAGCTAGAATAAGGCAAGGAATTCATATCTAATTTAGAAACTTGCCTTGTCAAGGAATTGTCCATCTTTCTATATAGCTTCCAATTCCAAGTCCATTCTCCTGTGATTCTATACCGGTGGAATTAAACACAAGTAGAAACAGATCCTTAGGCCATATAAGAACTTAGAAAAAAGCCACAAAATAACATTTGTTGTACTATATTTTTATTTTTGTTAAACATTTTCTGATTACATTTTAATCTAGTTCAGGACATAGTAAGGAGTTTTTCAGGCCAGGGGTTTGGCACCACTGTTCTATACCATCAAGAACAAAGTCCTACTTAGAGATTGGTAGTGAGGATGCAGGACAATGTCTGGGCAAGTTCACTATGTATGGATCCAAGGCAGGATTTGAGCTCAGCACTCCTATAGACAAGTCCAGCTCTCTAACCACTAGCCAAGCTATCTCTAATGGTATGCAATGGCATTTTGTCTTATGAGGCTCTTTGGGGAAATATGAAGTCTTGTGTTCGTTAGGAACACACTAGAATTTTATGATTTCATCATTGACAGTATAGCATAATAGGACATGAAGTATGCTTGTCTTGAATCTACTCTTACTCCAGGACATTTAGTTACTGGACTAACAAAAGTAATTTATTACAAGGTCATTTCTTATCTTTAAAGCACAGAATCTTAAGACTATGTTCTAACGAAAGTTCTAGAGATTCCTATGTAATTTGTCTTCACTCTAATAACGATAATTGTCATCATCATCATCATCATTATCGTAGCAAAAAGAACACTTTCTAGCAGTGGGCTAAAAGCAAGCTTTTATTTTTTTTCTGCAGTTGCTATTCACACATAAGCAATTTGTTAGCAATTTTTCTAGAAATGCATATTATCCTCGAGAGTAATATCCTTGGGAATAATAGCCACAGAGCAAGATGCAGCATTTGTAAAACATTTTGAGTCTTTTAGGAACAAAAAAGTTCAAATAAAGTACAAAGTATTTTAGTATGAGCTTCATTGTTCATCCTGATTTTCTCCGTATTAGGAGAAACTCTGGTGTGAATGGGATGTCTTCTTTTCTCTTCTTTAACTGGTGAGAAAGAAAGCTCCAGTGAAGAAGAAGCTCAAAATTAAGATGCTGGATCTAGACTATTCCCCAGGATCTGCCTACAAAGGGTACCAACCTGTGTAATCTCAAATCTAGCCTGATAACCCCACATTCATTGAAGGCTTGTAGGCATACAATGACACTTGTCTTCTTTAGTAAAGTCAGAGGTTGCCATAAATAGTTGTTACCTTCTACAGCTAGAGGCTAGAAAGCCAATTCTGGGCTGCCTAGGGACAAAGGAGGTGGGTCACATCTATCAAAATAAGACACTGACTGATAAGAAAAAAGGCTAACCAGAACACCATCTTAATGCTATATTAGAGTAGGGCTTTAGTAAAAGGACTAAGGTAGAGAAAATCAACTTAAAAGATAGCAGCAGTGGCAGTAACAGTAGCAACGTGATGGTGATCTGTAACAAAGAAGCCCCGCAGACTTTTTGTGCTGTGAGTTCAGACACTAGAGGCTGAGAATTGCATGCTGGCTCCAACAACTGGGTCTCCACCTCATAAAGCAAAGACTTCTAATGGGGGAGGGTGTGACTAAAATGAACTGACATTGCTCATGTTGGACAATCCTTAGACATCAATGCAAGGATCGTAAAGGTTTAATTACTCTCATGTATATAGGTGGCAAGCATGGTCTGGATAATTTTCTCTGCTTCTTTAAGCTGTTTCTAATTCCTGATTCTTGTCTAAGTGGTCTCTGATTCATGTCTGTTGATTTTGTGCAGGGGTGGGGAGAAAGGGAATGCAAAGCATAATGCCAACAACTAGCTTGGTGTGCATGGGATTAGACAGGCCTGGTGTCTAAACCATAGTTTTAAAAGTTTTATGCTTTTGATATCATTAATAATTTCTATAAGTTCCTAAGAAGTAAAGATAGATGAATCTTGTAGGGAACTTGGAACCACTGTACCCTTTAGCTAATGGAGTAATTGTTGATCCAGATACAGATGACTGAAAGTGCAAGGATTAAAAAGTCTTTGGCCTCCTGAAAAAGAGGACTTGTGAATCAGTAGAAAATAGTGCCTCCTAGGCTACCTGGCAGGAGGAGAGTGGGAGGGTCTGGAAATTATCTTTCTTGACCACATTTCTGTAGTAGAAAGAAACTGTAAGAGTGGACACTCTTTTACTTTCCATCATAAATTCCCAAACCTTTCTAGATAGTGACACTTGGTAGTTATGACTGCATGGGATACAAAAGGTGGTTTGGAACCAGATAGGTACTATGAGTTAAGTGAGTTTGCTCTCATTCACTCACCAATCAAGGAAGCTCAGATCCACGACTGAGTTCCAAAGGTGAGTATAATGAAAAGACATATTGCGGTTATGGAGGAGGCAGCATATCACCAATAATGTCATATGCATAAGTGGTATAAAAATATAATCAAAGACATGTATGACCAGAAAATGAGTCAGGTCACTAAGAATGAGATACAACAGATGGGTCTTTACATATATTCTACTAGAACCCAGGAGATAGAAATAGAAGTGAAGTAAGGCTTGTAGTATTGTGCATAAATACACAGAATCATAGCATTTCAGAGTTTCAAAGGACCTATAAAGGGAAAAGGATGTTCTCTTAAATAAACTTGATAAGCTAGACCTTGCTTTAAGACCTTGAGTTATGGGAAACCCACAAAAATTGGTGCATTAAATGTTTACTAAATGTTCTCTCTCTCTCTCTCTCTCTCTCTCTCTCTCTCTCTCTCTCTCTCTCTCTCTCATCTCTGTCTCTGTCTCTCTTTTTCTCTTTCTCTCTTTCTCTCCCACACCTACCTATCTTACCAAAGTAAACCATTACACTTTCAAACATTTTAATTTTTGGTGAGCATTTCCTTACATCAAACCCTAGATTTGCTTCTTTTGAACTTCTACCATCCTCTTGCACCAAACAGAACACAACTAATCCTTCTTTCAGATAGCATCCTTTCAAATACATGTCCCCTATAAGTCTTCTTTTCCTCAGACCAAACATCTTCATTTTTTAAATCTTCTTCACTGGTATGATTTCAAGGTCCTCCATAGTCATGATTGCCCTCCACTAGGGAGAATTTGTAAAAGGGCTGAATAAGAAATGCATGTGATGAGGGGTACTAAAGGGCTCATGATCTGCATTGATGAAAGACCAACAGTTCCATCAGAGTGTCAAAATATCAGAAATGAACTGAAATGCCTCAGTTTCTCTATCATGACAAAGAGAATTATAACTGTTTGTTTCCCTACCTCTGGGTAAATGTCAGACAACATCATCCAATTTCAGTTCTCGTTTTTCAGTTGCTGGGAGATTATAATAATACTTCACTTTCAATATGGAGTTCAGTGCCTGCAACTAGCAATAAGCATCTGCTAAGGCTGTAAGGCACCCTATACAGCAGAGTATGTGTAGTAGAAGGTGCTAAAACTGTAATTAGAACAAAGCATCTGTCCCCTGTCTCCCACAGAGAAACTACTAATCAATGTGATCACTGGCATTGAGGAAGGAAGTGTATCACCCATCGCTTTGCTGGCCTTTTTCCCAGTCACTAAAACAGTGGATGTTGGTCGAGAATGCACTTGACTCTGGAGAAGAGAAAAGGACTTAGAGATTAGCATGAGCATCACTTAGGAAATATAGAGGCCTAGCTTTAAGAAAGGGACTAGACTGGATGTGTTTTGTTTTATCATTTCAGGCACTCACCTTCAGAAAAAAAACCCTTGCTACTAATTATTGCAAAGTTTTTGTCCACTCATATTTATTTTCAGTTTGATTTTCTAATTCATACATTATTCAGATTCTTTAATTTTCCTATCTCCTATAACTACCTAACTTTTATCCATTTTATTGCATTAGCAAACATCAAATCCATTCATCAATATGCACTTATCAAGTACCTACTCTATGCCAGGCATTGCATTAGGAGATGGTATACAAATACATGTTCTCACAAATGTATATCCTCATGGATATTACATTTTATCTTGGGAGACAGGATGCACATGTATACATATACATATAAGAATATACAGAAAATAGATTTAAAATAAATATAACCATTAAATACTTGGTAGTTACATAGAAACAGACATTGGGGGAGAGAGTCAAGAAAGGTATCATGTAAAAGATGGTTCTTAAGGAGGCTCTGGAAGTTAGTTAGGAATTCTGTAGAGTAAGAGACATAACTTCACATATGGTGGAGGGCCAGTGCAAAAGCATGGTGGTGGGAGATAGTGTCACATATGAAGAACAGAGAGAAATCTAACTTGGCTGGCTCACTGAGTGTAGGAGTGGGGAATAGTATGCAAAAATGTTAGAAGATTAAATTGCAGCCAAGCTATGAAGGACTTTAAAAGCCAAAGAGTTTGTATTTTTGTCCTCGAGGTAATAGGGAGCCACTAGAGTTTATTGAGTAGGGGAGCATTTAAGAAAAAAAATCATTTTGGCAATTGTGTAGAGGATGTTATGGATTAGCAAGGCAGCTCCATGAATTAGGAAGTCATTATAATCAAACCAAGTCAAAGGTAAAGAAGGTGAAAATGAACCTTTCAATTGGTCATTTGTTGGCAGATTTGGTTTATGAACGAAAATGATTTTAGGTATATCTAAGCTCATATACGTAAGCTCATTGCTATGAACTTTGGTAGTAGTTGGGAAATTCCTTTTTGTTTACATTAATAAAGTTTTCTTGATTCCTTTTGTTATTATATTACTGTTGTCATTTCTAGGAGAGAAAAGAAAAAAAAGTTCTCCTGTCCTTCTCTCCTCCACCTAAATTAAATCTTTCCTTGTGACAGTGAAAACAATTGAGTAGTAACACCTAATACAGTGACAAAGATTGTTCTGTTTCAGTCATCCCTCCACACCCACAATAAGAATGATACTGTGGTTCATTAAATGTATTCTAGGGCCATCTCTGGTTTGTCATTTATGCAAATCTTGGCTTTCCTTTAGTCATGTTTTCCTTTATATTGTTGTGGTCATTGTACATGATACATACTCCCTTATGTGCTCCACTTCCCCACCAGTTCTCTAGCCCTCTTAAGGATGAATTCACTCCGATGATTGTTCCCTGATTATCAATCCTTGCCTGGAATTGCCATTATCTCATGGAACCCCAGCCATGCTGCTCATTTCCCTTTCAGGACATTTTCTAGTCTGTTTCATTCCCTCACCATTTGCCTTGCACTCATGCAGGAACCCTCACCCTCTCTCCCCAAACCCCTTTTCAATTTACCCTTCTATTTTCTCTTCTCCTATTAAAATGTAAGTTTCTTTAGAGAATAGGCTGGCATTTCATTGCTTTTTAATCCTCCATATTGAGCATAATGAGTGGTATGTGGTAAATGTTTAATAAATTGTCTATTTAGTGCATTTTTGGTTCTGCTTATTTTGATCTAAGTGGATACAACTTTTCACATATTTCACAGAATGCCTTATGTTCATCATTTTTCATTGTGCAATAATATTTCAACATAATCATGTAGAAGAGAAAAAAACAAGCATTTATTAAACACCTCCTATGTGCCAGGCATTGTGCTAAGTGCTGTACAAATATTATCTCATATACAAGGTTTTTGGTCCATTCCCCAGTCAGTGGTAATATTCCCTGCCCTCTCCATCTGCCAAACAACCACCACATGCAGGATAAGCAAGAAATTCTAGTAAAAAAGAATCCAGACACCTTGAGGAATACATAGAAAATAGCATGTGCCAAGCAAATTAAGCCACCACCACCATCTTGATCATCATCTTCCCTCAGATCCTAACGCACATCTCAGAACCCTAAATCCAAGAGCTTTTACAATAGCAATTCTTCAGCCCAGTGCTCTAAGACATCATTCTGGGAAGAAATTCCTGTGAAAATTTACTTTGGAAATCACTCCTTCATGTGCAAGAGTCATAAGCTAGTAAAGAACCAGAAAAGTAATTTTTTGTCACAAAAGACCTTGGTGATTCACTATCAGAAACTGACATGGTTTTATCAGTAGAAATAACTTTAAAGAAGAGGCATTACCATCTGTTTTGCCTCTGCACCCAAAATAACATGAGACTTTTTTCATCTTGCATGCAGTTTAATCCATCCATATGTCTTGACTCTCCCAGTAGAATGTGAGCTCATTGAGAGTAAGGATTGTCTAGTTCTCTGTTTGTATTCCAAGTGCTTAGTACAGTGCTTTGTATATAGTAAGTTTTTAATGAATGCTTTATTCATTAATTTATTTCAAGATGTTGCTATCACATTTACTCAGTGCATCAGTGGCCCTTCTTACTACATAGTGGTCAGCTATGATGCCCAACACCCCAGCAACCATGTCAAAGGGACCCACATTTGGCATTGATTTTAGTATCACTTATTCCTGTGTGGGAGTCTTCCAACATGCAAAAGTGGAGATCATTGCTAATGAACAAGGAAACAAGGCCACCCTAAGCTACATTGCCTTTATAGACAGAACGTCTAATCAGTGATGCTACAAAGAATCAAGCTGCAATGAACCTCACCAACACATTATTTGATGTCAAACATCTGATTGGTCATAGATTTGATGATGCATTTGTACAGTCAGGCATGAAACATTGGCCTTTCATGATGATCAATGACACATACAGGCCTAAAGTCTAAGTGGGATATGAAGAGAACAAAAATTTCTATCCAGAATTATCTTCTGTAGTCTTAACCAGAATGAAGGAAATTGATGAAGCTTATTGTGGGAAGACTGTTGCAAATGTTGTCACCACAGTGCCAACCTACTTCAACAATTCCCAACTTTAGCCACCAAAGATGCTAAAGCCATCACTGGTCTCAATGTGCTCCAGATCATCAATAAGTCAATTGCTGTTGCTATTGCTTAGGGCTTATATAAAAAGATTGATACTGAGAGAAATGTGTGGAACTTTGATCTCAGAGGTGGCACATTCAATTTCTCTCTTCTTACCATTAAAGATTGCATATTTGAAGTTAAATTCACAGCTGGGGATACCCATTTGAGTAGAAAAGACTGACCATCACATGGTCAACCATTTCATTGCTGAGTTCAAGCAAAAGCACAAGGATGTCAGTGAAGACAAGATGGATGTCTGCTGCCTATGCATCACTTGCAAAGATGCAAAGTGCACCCTCTCTTCCAGTACTCAGGACAACGTTGACTTCCTCTGTGAAGGTATAGAGATAGGTATACCTCTATCATCTGTGCCCATTTTGAAGAGCTGAATGCTTACCTCTTCCATAGCACACTGGACCCTGTAGGAAAGACCCTAAGATATGTCAAGCTAGATAAATCACAGATACATGACATCATCTTAGTAGACAGTTCCACTCGAATCTCCCAAACCCAGAAGCTTCTGAAAGATTTCTTCAATGTCAAAGAGCTCAACAACAGCATCAATCCTGATGGGGCTGTTGCCTATGATGTGGCTGTCCAGGCTGCTCTCTCATCTGGTGATAATTTTGAGAATGTGCAGGACTTGCTGCTGTTAGACCTAACTACTTTTTCCCTTGGTATTGAAACTGATGGTGGAGTTATGACAGTTCTGATCAAATGCAATACCACCAACCCCACTAAACATATGTAGACTTTTACCATCTACTTAGACAACCAGTCTGGTGTGCTTATTCAGGTTTATGAAGGTGAGAGAACAACGACAAAGTATAACAACCTAATTGTCAAGTTTGAGGTAACAGGAACCACCCCTGTCCTTTGGGGTGTTCCCCAGATTGAAGTAACATTTGGCAATGATGCAAATGGCATTCTCAATGTTCCCCTTGTGAATAAGAGCACAGTCAAGGAGAAAAAGATCACCACCACCAATGACGAAGGTCATCTGAGCAATGAAGACATTGAGTATATGATCTAGGAGACTGAGAAATACAAGGCTGAGGATGAGAAGCAGAGACAAGGTGTCTTCCAAGAATTTTCTTGAATCTTATGTTTAAATTTGAAGGATAACATAGAAGATGAGAAACAAGGCAAAATTAGTGATGAAGACAATAAGGAGATCCTTGACAAATATAATGAAACAATCAGCTGGCTGGATAAGAACCAAACAGCTGAGAAGGAAGAATTTGAGCAGTGGCACAAAGAATTGAAGAAGGTCCACAACCCATCATTACTTAGCTGTACCAAAGTGCAGGGGGCATGCATGTCAGGAGGTATGTCTTGTGGGATTCCAGAGGATAAACCAGGCCCATCTGGAGGTGCTTCTTCTGGACCCACCATTGAGTTCAACTAAACATACCAGAAGAAAGTCCATACAGCTTTCCAAAAATTAAAGGGCTCAAATGTATAGCCAATGCAGTTGCAGTTTAAAAATAACATTTAAGCTACTATATAAATCTGGGCATTCTGCATATTTGAATGTGTGCAAAGAGAGTGAAGTGAATAACATTGCACTTTATCAGTACTGTAAACAAGTGGAAATGCAATTCTTGTCCTGGAGAATAAAATCTATTTAAAATTGGCACCAAAAAATCTTTGCCATCACAGAAAGTACTGTTACAAATATTTTATTATTTATTGGACCTTTATTTCTGTCTTTTATTTCCTAGGGCCACATTATTAGTAGTAACATCAAAGGGTATTAGTAGTAACATCAAAGTTTATTCACTTCTCTTGCATAATTTCAAAATAAAATCCAAAATTATTGAACTATTTAAATCAACTTACACTACTGGTGGCATGTGGGAATTTTCCAAATGATTTCTTGTCTTCCTTCTGTGTCTCAATTCCTACACAGAGACTTAGTTCTTGTCAGCTATTATTAAGTTCCAGTATGCCTTCCTCTACGGTGTCCTGTATAAACCAGGCCTTGTTTCTGTCATGAAAGAAGAGCAGTTCTGGTCTCTAAAAGTGTCCAGTTTGGGTCTCTGTTATTGAAGGATTTGTAAGAAACCCAATAGACCTTCTGTCTGTGATGCCATTGATTGAGTCCTCAACAGATACATAGCTCTTGGTCTCAAAAAGGAACTGAATCATGCTATAGCACCAAAGTATTGATGTTAGACAAATTGGTAGGGGATTTTGCACCCAGACCACCAACAGGCTCCCACAAGCTGAGTAAGTTTTTGCAACTATTTTTTCCATAGAAATAGATTGAAGTGTGTCCTGACAGGAGATAAGGTAAAAATCTGCATGTAGAGATTCATCGAGATTGATGGTAAGGTAGATTATGACATTACATACCATTTTGGCTTTATGGATATCTTCAGTATTGAGAAGACAAGCTAGCAAGGGGATTTTACTTTAAATTGTAACACAATTTTGCTTTGCTTTGAATCAACTGAAGGGGCAAAGTATAATTTATGCAAATTAAGAAAGACCATGGTGGGTGCAAAAAGCTTCCCTCATCTGGTGACCCACAATAAACATACTAGCCGTTACCTATATCCTCTATAAAAAGGGGGGGATGATATCATCCAAATTGATTTAGAGACTGGCAATACCACTGTTTTCATCGAGTTTGATACTGATTACCTATGAGCAGTGACCTAATTTGGGTCAAATTGGTATGCTCACAAACTGCAAAAGATAACTTAGCTCTTTTTATGTCATCCATGTACAGGAAGTCAAAGAAACTGCTCTGCCTCAAGGTTTTTAAACATCTTTCTTATTGAAAAGTTAACAAATCTCGAATATCTCTGCCCTGAGGAATAGATATTCATCTCACCATTGCTAAGGAAAGAGACAAGAGATTGGCAGCAAAACAGAGCACTGGATAAATGATTACAGATCAGAAATAACTTGGTTTCTTTTTACAGTCAAGGGAAGTTGCTTGTTCCAATCTATTCCACACAAATTTGCTGAGTTTTATGATCTTTTTTTTAAATAAACTTTTCTTTAGATTATTGCTAGATGGCACAGTAGATAGAGTGCTAGACTTAAAGCTCAGAAGACCTGAGTTAAGATCTTGCCTCAGACACAATCTCCTCTCTCTCTCTCTCTCTCTCTCTCTCTGTCTCTGTCTCTCTCTCCCACTTGTAAAATGGGAATAATAATAATAGCACTCTCTCTCTCTCTCTGTCTCTATCTCTCTCTCTCTCCCACTTGTAAAATGGGAATAATAATAATAGCACCTACCTCCCAGTATTTTTGTGAGGATAAAGAAAAATAAAATTTGTGAGGTGTTTTTGATCCTTAAAACACTGTACAGAGGGGTTGGAATTGAGATGGCGGAGTTAAAGCTGCATTTTTCCAAGTCTCCCAACACAGATATTCCAAAGAAATTTAAAAATATGTCTAACCAAATTGTAGGCAGTAAAGCCAATTAAAGTTATAGAGTTATTTTTCTAACTCAAGGCACCTTAGGAAGACTGAAAGACTGTGAACACTAAGGTCAAGGCTGGCCAGGAGCATGGCTGTGGTGGCAACAACACATGGATTTTGGTGGCAGCAATGGCAACAAGTGGTCAAAAGCCCAGTGATGATAAATGGACTAACAGCCTGGTAAGAAAGATATCCCAGGGAATCCCTATGCTAGCTCAGGGGACAAGAACAGGTACCGGCTGGCAGTTCTGTCTCCTATTACCCAGATCTGGATCATAGACCCAGGACAGAAAGAGGAACAGGTATGGTCATGAGTGAGTCCTATCAGAGTAAAGATCAGAATACAGACCAGGAGGACAAAGAGAAGACCTTTCTTCAGATACTGCATTGAAAGAACTGAAAACTTTCCTACTAATCTGTGAAATCAGCAAAAAGTCATAAAAGACAGAAACCTGGTCAGATATCTCTCCAAACCCTAGAGGTAAGAAGAGTTCAACTGTAATATAAAGTCCAAAGTCAAGAATTAGGCTAGAAAAATGAGCAACAAATGAGAACAAAAAAAAAGTACCTGATAATAAAAAGCTTCTCTGGTGAAAGGAAATCTCAAGACACAAACTCAGAAGACAATGACTTGAAAACATCTACAGGAAAAGCCTCAAACTAAAATGAAGATTTGACACAAGTCCAATGAGAATTCCTAGAAAAACTAGCAATTTAAAAAAGAGGGAAATATTATTTTAAAAATCAAATAATTGTGATAGAAGAAAAAATTAGGAAAAGAAACGAGAGCTATGCAAGAAAATAATGGAAAAAACTAACAGCTTGTTATAAGAGGTACAAAAATTATAGAATAAAATACTTTCATAAAAATCAGATTTGGCCAAGTGAAAAAAGTGGTACAAAAATGATAAAGAAAATAATTCCTTAAAATTAGATTTGCACAAATAAAAGCTAATGATTCCATGAAACACATATAAAAAATAAAACAAAGTCAAAAGAATGAAAAAATAGATTATATGAAATATCTCACAGAAAAAGCAACTGACCTTGAAAATAGTAGAGGGGGGATCATTTTGGAATTAATGGACTACCCGAAAGCTATGATATAAAAGAGGCTAGACATCACTTCAAGAAATTATAAAGAAAATTACTGCCCAGGTATCTTTGAATCAGAGAACAAAGTAGAAACTGAAATAATCTACCAGTCACCTTCTGAAAGAATTCCCAAAATAAAAAACTCCCAGGAATATTATGGCCAAAATGTCCAGGTCAAGGAGAAAATACTGAAAGTAATCAGAAAGAAATTATTCAAATACCATGAAACCACAGCCAAGATCATACAAGATTTAACAGCTACCATTATAAAGGAGTGGATGACTTGGAATATGATATTCTAGAAGGCAAAGGAGTTAGGATTACAACCAAGAATAAGCTACCCAGCAAAAATGAGTATAATCCTATGGGGCGGGGAGGGGGGAAGACATTTAATGAAATACAGAACTTTCAAGTGCTTCTGATGAAAATATGAAAGCTGAATAGATGAATAGAAAAGTTGACATTCAAACACAAGATTCAAGAGAAGCATAAAAGGGTAGAGTGAGAAATCATAAATTACTTAATAAGGTTAAACTATTTACATACCAATACAGGAAACACACACACATGTACATGTATATGCACATGCTTATGCAGGTGTGTGTGTATGTGTGTGCGTGTGTGTGTGTGTGTACATGCAAGTGTGTATCCCCTAATAACTTTATGATTGTAAGGACAATAAAAAGAAGAGTCTACTTAAAAAGAGGGCAAGTATGTGGCCACAATACCATGAGTATTATGTTGGGATAATCTCAAAAGAAGAGTGGAAGGGTGAGAAAGAATAATACACTTGGAAAAAGGAGAAGAGAGGGGAAAAATAAGGGAAATCATATCATATAAAAGAGTTTCACAAGGAAGACTTCATACAATGGAAGAAAAAATGGTGGGAAGGGTGGGCGGTGCTGGAACCACATTCTCCTATGAACTGGTTCAATGAGAGAAGAATACACACACAGAGAGTTAGGTAGAAAAATTCACCTTACTGATCTAAGAGAAAGGTGGAAGGGAATAAAGGGAAGGTAGATTAAAGGGACAGTGATCAGAAGTAAAACAAGTTTTGAAAAGAGAAGAGGATAAAAAAAGAGTGATAAATAGAAGATAATAGAATAGAGGAAATAGAGTGTTAGCAATATATATGAATGGGATGAACTCATCAAATGGAACTGTATAGCAGAATGAATTAGAAACCAGAATCCAACAATAAGTTGTCAATAAGAGATGCACATGAGACAGAAAGAAACAAACAGACTTCAAGTAGGGGACTGGAGAAGATAAAAAAGGCATTGAGTAAAAGAATAAATCATAAAAACAGTCAATATTTCCATTAAACATAATAATGAAACAATATACTAAAATCTGTGGGATGCAGACAAAGCAGTACTTGGGGGGGGGAAGAAATGACATTTATAAATGCTTGTGTGAATAAAAAAAGAAAGAACAAATCAATGAATTGGGCATGCAACCAAAAAAAAACCCTAGAAAAAGAATAAATTAGAAATCCTCAATGAAACACCAAAAGGAAAATCCCGAAAATCAACAGAGACACTAATAAAATTGAAAGTAAAAAATGAATTAATGAGTAAAACTAGGAAGTAGTTTTATGAAAAACAATAAAATAGATAAACAATTGACAAATATGATTTAAAAAAAGAAAACCAACTTATCTGAATCAAAAATGAAAAGGTGACTTCACAACCAATGATGATAAAATTAAAGCGATTATTAAGAGTTATTTGGTCCAACTATGTACCAATAAAACTAAATGAAATGGGTGACTAGTTACAAAAATAAAAATGCCCAAGTTAGCAGAAGTGGAAATAGAATACTTACATAACTCTATATTTAGAAAAAGGCATTGAATGAGACTAGTGAGCTTCATGGGCATGGCAGGGCAGGGACCAGGAACAGATGAATTTACAAGCAAATTGTACCAAACTTTTAAAGACCAATTAATTTCAACACTAAGTAAATTAAAACAATGGGTAAAAAAGAAGTCCTACTGAAGACATATATATGGTTTTGAAACAAACTAGAGAGAACAAAAACAGAAAAAGAAAACTTTCAATCAATTTCCTTAATGAATATTCAAGCAAAAATTTTAAATAAAGTACTAGCAAGGAATACAGTAATTTACCACAAATACCATACACTATGACCAGGTTTGATTTATAGCAAGAATTTTGAGTTGATTCAATATCAGGAAAACTATAAGCATAATTGCCCATATCAATAACAAAAACAACAAAAATCATATGATGGTCTAGTTAGAGAACCCTAGAGAGTCAACTAAAAAACTAGTCAAAACAACTAACACCTTCAGCAAAGTTGCAGGATATAGAAAGAACCCATACAAATCATGAGCATTTCTATATAATTTTAAAAAAAAACCCACTAGGAAAAGATAGAAAAAGAAATTCTATTTGAAGTAACTGTAGACTGTGTAAAATGCTTGCCAAAGGGTCAGCTAGGTGGAGCAGTGAATAGAGCACTGGCCCTGGAGTCAGGAGGATTTGAGTTCAAATCCAGTCTCAGACCAGGCACTTGACCCTTACTAGCTATGTGACTCTGGGCAAGTCACTTCACCCTAATTGCCTCACCAAAAAAACAAACAAAAAAACTTGGCAAAAAAAACCACATTGCAACTATATGGACATAATTACAAAACATTTTTCACACCAATAAAGACAGATCTAAATAAATGGAGAAATATTGATTCCTCATGGGTGGGTCAGACCAAAATAATAATACCTAAATTAATGTACTTATTCAGTGAATACCAATCAAACTACAAAAGAATAGTTTATAAATCTTAAAAATAAGAAGATTCATCTACAGTAACAAAATGTAAAGAATATTTGGGAAACAATGAAAAAATATGAAGAAATGGGGACTAGTAGTACCAGATCTCAAACTATATTTTGCAAAGTGGTAATCATCAAAACCATTTTGTATTTTATAAGAAATAGAGTGGTTGATCAATGGAATAAATTACATACACAGTGTATAAAAGCAAAAGAGCACAGTAACCAAATGTTTGATAAACCCAAAAGTCCCAGCTATTGGGACAAAAACACACTATTTGACAAAATCTGTTGGGAAATCCAGAAAGTGGTTTGGAAGAAACTAGGGATAAAACACTGTTTCACAACATAAAAGCAAAATGAGTATATGCTTTACACATAAAAGGTGAGGTCACAAGCAAATTAGGAGAGCATGGAAAAATTATTTGATGACGTATGGAAGAGTTCATGATCAAATAAGAGATAGAGAGACTCATGGGAAGCAAAATAGATCATTTAGATTATATAAAATTAAAATGTTTTTGCACTAACAAAATCAATGTGGCCAAAAGTAGAAGAAAAGCACATAAGCATTTCAATCTATGACATACTCACCTTCTATATTTTGCTTGCTTTTTCATTCTGATAATGAGTATTTACAACCACTATTCATTTTTTTGTCTTTTCTTACATCAATGTAACCTCTCTGTTTTGAAATTAAATCTTCATAGATGCAAAGCTAAAAGAGATACTAGAGGTTATCTAGTTAATTTTTTTTTGGTATAAATAAATTTATAATTGTCATGGAGAAAAAAAAAATTTTTCCGCAGGGACAGAGACTAGAACTGATAGTTACTTTGAAAGATTGGTGTTTGTCTCTGAGGTGCAGTTATCTAAAACTTCTAATACCACAGAATGTTGAAAGTTGACTGTTGAAACCAATCAGTATCATTAGAATGTAGCCATCTCCCCTGCAAAATGTTAAAGTACCTTTAGGTTAAGTACTATGTTAATTTGATCACTGTGTTGTCAGCTCCTTGCTCACCAATTAGCTCATAATGCCTAATGAATGAATATCGCGCTTGCTGATCCAGTTTATTGCTTTTTTCAAAAGAATATAATACATATTCAATCTTTTAAATAAAGGCATTGGTCCATTTATAAGGCTGGCATTATTTTCCACCGAATGTGCAATTCTGATTTGATGACATATTGAAAAGATCGTGGAACTGGGAAGTCAAATGTGTGGGTTCTAATTCTGCTTCTAGCATTAGCTAGCTGTGCAGCTTTGGGAAGTCAGTTCATCTCTCCAGCTTTTAGCTTTTTCATCTGCAAAATGGGTGTACTAGATTCAATGATCTCAATGTCTTTTCCATTGTTAACATTACGTGACCCTATAACCAAAACACATAAGCTTGAGAGTACTACTTATGATTGGACTATATCTCTAAATTCCTAAATAAAGGACTTTGAACTTCTGTTAAATGATAGCCCCAGTCATTCCATGTAGGAAAGAAAAATATGTCTTATGTCCATGCATATTCAACATCCTGCATACTAGCTTTACTGTTGCTCATCCTGTATCTGGAATCTTCTGTTCCTCATCATCTCATAAGCTAATTCCCAGGTGCATCTGCACTTGAGAATGCTTTTCTACAACACTGCAAAAAGAATTTTACTAAATTAAGATACCCGATTAGCTGTTCATCTGAAGAGTTTAAAGACAGATGAAATAATATAATACTCTGTACATTGTTGTGAATCAGGAAAATAGTGGCGATGATAGAATTTTTTTAACACTTTAATGGTTGCAAAGCATTTTGTACATTACTTCATTTGTTCTTTATGACATCCTCTGGATGTAGGTGCTATTGTTGTTGTTGTTCAGTCATGTTAGCAGTATCCAACCCTTCATACCCCATTTGGGGTTTTCCTGGCAAAGACACTAGAATGGTTTGTCATTACCTTCTCCAGTGGATCCAGTGGATCCATTTTGTCAAGCAATCAGATGTTGTGATTTGCCCAAGATCACACAGCTAGGAAGTGTCTGAGGCTGGATTTGAACACAGGTCTTCCTGACCCCGGGCCCTGTGCTCTATCCACTGAGCCACCGCCTGCTTGTAGATGCTATCATCACACACACCCCATTTTTACAGATGAGGAACCTGAGGCTGAGAGAGGTTAAATTACTTTTCCAGGATCACACAACTATTCAATATCTGAGATAGGATTGTAATTTAGTTCTTCCTGACCTGAAGTCCACCATTCTTTCCACTGTATCACACAGGTGTCTCTTAGAAAAAGCAACAAAATAGAGCAAATTTCTCAATAATAAAGGATAACATCAAATGATGGTCTCTAATAGAAAATCAAGAAGAAATAAGTGCCAGTGGTATCATCATATAATTGTATAATCATACACACAGCAATGGCAAGACATAATTATAAGACAGTTACCTAAACACAGACATACTCTAGGAGCACCTACTACAAGGCATGAAAATTGTATAGTTAAATGCAAGTTAATAAAAAGGCTAAAAGGACCAGGGAGATGGCTGGACTCAGTACATGAAATTCCATTGAAATGAGGTAGAGACTTTCATCAGAGAAGAAGAAATAGCAACCTAGGATTGAGAAAATTCCCCTGTGAAAAAGCTATATGAGAAAAGAGAAAGATAAATTTAGTTCATCCAAGAAATATTTTCAATGAACAATTGAAAGGGAAAGGTAAGTATGCTATACTTTCTCACTTGAAATAGTATTTTACTTCTTAATTCTCAACTCATATATTATTTTTGTTGCCCCTACTGGCCCTAGTGAATTAATGGCAATTGGCAATTTTCAGGTTTGGGAAAAGTGGATAGTCAGTTTTAGTGGGGGAAAAGAGGAAGAAGAGAGAGAGAGAGAGAGACAGAGAGAGACAGAGAGACAGAGAGAGACAGAGAGATAGAAAGACAGAGAGACAGAAACAGAGACAGAGATTGAGACTGAGATTGAATTTGGTATTAACTTTCCACTAAGAAACTAAGCAAATCTTACTGAAACTAGTATATGCCTATATTTCATATAGCCTACCACATACAATTATGGGCAAATGTGTACTGTAGTCAGCTTATACCAGCTCACAAGGCCAATTGTTAAATTTTCAGTGTGAGCATTCACACTTTGGAAAAAGAAAAATCTTAAGGGCATGATTTATTGTTTGTTGATTGTCTAGACTTCAGAAAGCTATGGATAAAATGTAAAAAATGAAGATTAAACTTTTAAGTATGTTGTACAATCATCTTCCCCCACCCTAAAAACTGGTTGTTAAACACTTATCAGTACTTATCTCTGACTACATGAGACTTTTCCTTTATCTGCTACACCTAGAAATTCTGTAGAATGGTCATTCCAGCTGACAGTTAGCATTGCTGTTATGTTCACGAAGACAGATTTAATTCAATTCAATTTAAATTATTTCACTAACACAACCATCCAGTAAACATTTATTAGATGCTTACTAAGAGAAGCAGTAGCAGCATAGTGGCCTCAGATCCTGGAAGACCTAGTCCCTCCCTGTCAAGTCTTATCCCTCCTATATACTGACTGTGTGACACAAGGCAAATTTCATCTCGCAGACTTACTTTCCTTATCTACAAAATGAGGATAATAATAGAAACTACCTTATAGGCTTATCATAAGGTAAAATATGTAAAATGCTTTCCAAATCTTAAAGCACAATGTGAATGTGAGCTTTTATTTTTATTATTATTAAATCCTACTTTGTTCAATGCACCAATAATTTACAGAGAAGGTTAAGGCCTGCACCAATATGGGGAGTTTCTTCATCCGGGATTTCATCATACCAATGAAATCACAGACTCATTCCCAGTCCCTCTCTTTACTTTGTGCAAATCACTTTCTTTGGTTAAATTTGAATGAAAAACTGCTTCTTCCCTCAACGAGTTTACATTCTACTGAGCTGAACACAAAGAAATCATATTTCTGCTTTGATTTTCCATAGAATGTGCCAGCTTTTCTGGAGAACCACATCACAGCTTGCCACCTCCACTAGAATGAATGCCTTCAAGAAAATATGTGAATTGTTTTACATAAAATAGTCATTGCCTTAAGAATGGAGAGGGAAAACTATGGTAGCAGGGGCATAACTGGAAGGGACAGTCATGCTGAAGAAAAACTAAACTCACTAAATTTTTATAAAACAAACCCTTACAGCAAAATGTCCCTTTTGGGTATTCCATAGAACATAAGCTCCTTCAACATAGGGACTATTTTCATCTCTCTTCAATACTTCAGAGCCTGGGAGACAAGATGGTGGAGTGAAAGCAGTGACTTGCTTGAGCTCTCCCCCAAACCCCTCCAAATACCTATAAAAATGGCTTTAAACAAATTCTAAAGCAGCAGAACACACAAAAAGACAGAGCAAAACAAATTTCCAGCCCAAGACAGCCTGGATGGTTGATTGGAAAGGTATATTGTGAGGGCGGGGAGAGGAGCACAGTTCAGTGTGGGCAGTCGGGCCACAGAGACCCTGGAGCAGGCCTCAGGGGACTAAATTGCAGGCAGCTGTGGCAGTTTCCAGACTTTTCAACCCATGAACGCCAAAGACAACTTAGAAGGTCAGTGAGAAAAGTCTGTTTCTGTGGTGAAAGAGAGGGGCTAGTTCTCAGTCGCAAGTCTGGAGTGTGCCCCTAGGGCAGTGGCTGCCTCCTGAGCTTCTGGCCCACAGACTGAGGGGGAATCAAGTGGCTAATCAGAGGCAGATTGCAGGGATCTCTTTGCCATTGCTGAGGCAGGAATCTCTTGCTTTGTCCGTGTTTGGATCTGGGTCCCAGTTATGAGGGGCGGTCCTGGGGCAAGGAGGAGTGCTGGCATGGTGGAGCTTGTTGTGGCTGTGGAGAGGAAACACCTCACCCCTTATCATAGCACCTTGGAAGAACTGAAAATTTACAGGTCCCTAGAAGTATCTCTGAAAATGGCTGTACAAACCTCCAAAGCTTAGGACAGTACATTCTCCACATTGGAAGCAGACTCTTACCTTAACAGAGAGTTTAAAACTCAAATAAAAAAAAAGTAAAAAAAAAAAAAGAGTCAGACTATATTATCTTACTTTGGTGACAAAGAAGATCAAAACATACAACCAGAAGAGGACAACAAAGTCAAAGCTCCTGCATCCAAAGCCTCCAAGAAAAATATGAATTAGTCCCAGGCCTTGAAAGAGCTCAAAAGGGATTTTGAGAAGCAAGTTAGAGAAGTGGAGGAAAAACTGGGAAGAGAAATGAGAGTGATGCAAGAAAATCATGAAAAACAAGTCAACAGCTTGCTAAAGGAGACCCAAAATGTACTGAAGAAAATAACACCTTAAAAAATAGCCTACCCAAATGGCAAAAGAGGTCCAAAAAGCCAATGAGGAGAAGAAAGCCCTAAAAAGCAAAATTGGCCAAATGGAAAAGGAAGCCCAAAAGATTACTGAAGAAAATACTTCCTTAAAAATTAGAATAGAGCAATTGGAAGCTAGTGACTTTATGAGAAATCAAGACACTGTAAAATGAATCCAAAAGAATGAAAAATTAGAAAACAATGTGAAATATCTCATTGGAGAAACAACTGACCTGGAAAATAGATCCAGGAGAGAGAATTTTAAAATTATTGGACTATCTGAAAGTCAATACTTCAGAGCCTGGTGCATAGTAAGAGCTTAAGAAATGCTTGTTGACTGATTGAATGACTGACCAATAAATACAAATCATGTTCTTGCTAAGTTTATAATAATAAAATCACTGGATGATTTCTGCCATGGAATTTTCTTTTCCATCCAGATAAAAATCCTCAACCTAAATAAATGAATGGCTATATATAACACTTAAATCATTACATTAACAAAGATGGACATGCCTTTGTCAGTGCCTTGATTCACTTTCTCCTAATATCATGTATCACAAGTCACCTCTTTACTACATCCCTTCTTCAATGTATGATTTCATCATCACATGAAGGCTTAATAACGATCCAGGATACATCCTAAGGCAGGAAAGATTCAATTATCTTCCTACCTAAAGGTAAGGGACTTTGTACATTCTTTCACCTTTCTATGGCAAACTTTCAGAGAAACTTCATTTTCATAGTCTTAAAATAAAAAGATTGATCTTCTTTCAGTGTCCATGGAGAAACTATCTTCCTGGGTTTCCATCATTATAGTCTTCAACATTCTCTGTTCTATTTCCCCCCATAAATCTCTATATTGGCTTGTAATTCTAATAACTCTTCCTACTCTCTTCCAGCTACCCATTTGATAGTGTGTCCACAGCATGACGCAGCATTAACACTGTCCCATTCTTTAAAAAAATTCTGCTTTGCTGAACATTGGCACTGCTGGGTCCAGTGCCAATCAGACAGTCCATTGTTCTCAGTAGTTCACACAGCTGCTCATCAAATGTGCAGCTGTAGTACTGACCTCTCCTAATATTATTCAGAGAATCAGCCTCATTCTATGAAGTATCTGTATCCTTGCTTAACATTCCCAATGATACTCTTTGAGCTTCCTATTGGAGTCCTGTTGGGTTTTGCAATCATCCTCCTTCTCAACTCTAAAATTTGAGTAAGCGCTATTTATAGGATATTGTAAATTTCCAATGAATAGCTAGTATCAGAGTGCTCCTGAGAATTACAATGCTCAAAGCTTGTAATAGAAAGGTGGCATAAAAGGCTTGCCAAGGTATAGAAGAACAGTGCCAGGATTAGCAAGTTGGCAAGGCAGATAGTTGCCTTGGTCCCAAGATGAAGGAGGGGGTACATTGGGAAATGCTTTTTTTCATATTTTTATAAATGCACATATTTTAAGCTTCTCTTCGGTAGGTCAATATTTATTTTATGGTTAATCATATCAGCTACAGTGAATTCTCAAAGCCCATGGTACACAGTAAAAAACTGCATTGGAATTTTTAAATTTTCCACTACAAGGGGATATAGTTTTTAAACTTCATGTGGGCTATCCAAATGCTTAAACTGGGGTTTTGGCAGGAATCATGTATTTGGCATTACCAAAATGTGTACAATAACATATTGAAAAGGCAGTTTTAAGTTATTGCATGAGGCAAAGCTATTGGCTAGGGCAAATCCCTAGAAAAAATGAGACCTACCAACTTTATGAAAATAGTTATTCTTAATGCTTAGTGTCAGATAGAAAAAAAAAACTGTGAAAGACATGATAATCAATGTCCTTAGAGAAAATAATTACTGAAAATTTTCTGCAAAAGGAGGACTCTGAAATCCTTATGAAGTAGGAGATAATGGCATCATTCTACAAGGATCATAGTATCATGGATTAACAGATGCAAGTGACTTTGAAGAAAGGGCATGCTGGCAAATGTTTAACAACAAACTTTCTAAAAATGTAACATAACAGGTATTTAAGTTCACTGTGCATTACCAACATTTTCTCCATCACTTTCATGTCTAGACAATCAACAAAATATTAAATCAAACCCTGGTTTGTAAGATTTGCTAAATATTTAGTTGGACATACTCACTCTGAATATTTAACAACTAGCTTTTATGAGCTAATAATACAACCTGGCTCAGTATACCATTGCCTTTGAGGACATCTATCTCAAACCATTCATTTCATAATCGAAGAAACTAAGACCTAGAAAGGTTAAGTGATTTTTCAACAGTCACAAAAATGGAACATGACTGAGTCAGGATTTGACCATAGGTCATTTGACTCCACATGGAGTACTCTTATCATGAGACCAGGGATGAGGGGACTTTTGTACTTTTCATTACTTATTTTCAAGGAGCAATATGGAGTAGAAAAAAAGTGTTTCACCAAGCCATTCTACCTCATTGAAAATAGCATAGGTGGGGCAGCTAGGTGGTGCAGTGGACAGAGCACTGGCCTTGGAGTCAGGAGGACCTGAGTTCAAATCCAGCCTTGAACACTTGACACTTACTAGCTGTGTGACCCTGGGCAAGGCATTTAACCCTATCTCCTTGCAAAAGAAAAAAAAAGAAATAGCATAAGTTAGGAGAGTGAAGCAGTGAGATGAAGGGCTTATTCTAAGGTTGCATGGAGTGTTAACAGATTTTCATTGGGAAGGTGTAGGAAGAGTACACAAGGATGAAGATGTTGATACCTTGAGATAGAAGAGAGGGCAAAAAAAAAAAAAAACCAGTGAGGGCAAACTTAATCTCCTTCAAAATTTTGTCTAGGACTGGCTCTACTCTTAAAGCAACCTTATGGAATGTAAATCTATCTCTTCTAGTAAGAAAGTGACCCATGCCCAGTTCTCAGCCAAATTTATCTATTCTTATAAGTGTTAAAATTGCCCCCTCTCCTCTGAGTTTAACTAGTGAATCTACATTCCCGAGACTTAATTACCATCATCTCAGGTGAAATGACAAAGTTCTAGATCCACAAAGCTGAGTGACCAGAACGTGGAATGCAGAGGTACAGTAAATGTGAGAACCAGCTATCAATAATTTTGCTGTAATTTTATTAAGAAAGCTGGTTATCTAGTATAACTATTCAAATTCAATAATGTTTTCACATTCCATTAAGTAAATAAAAGTATAAAGTGTTAAAAGAAAAAAAAACAGGATGAGATTTTTATATATCATTGAGCCTAATCACCTCATGTGATAAATAAGGGGGGAAAGATCCATTCCTTTCCCTACCCCACCACACACACACACACACACACACACACACACACACAGAGATTTAGACAGTGTCACAAAGCTAGTTAGTGGCCCAGAAAAGACTAAAGTTTCATCTGAGGTATGTATCTCTGACTACAATTTTGTCCCATGTAGTCAGGGAAAAGATTATATTTATCTCCAATGATAACATCAGAAAAAATTCTGGAAAATTCCTAAAATCTCTACAAGGAAAGTTTGTGTCATCTTTTAGCCTTGAATGAACCTTAGGTTCATAGACACATAGATTTTTAATTGAAAAAGACCTTACAGATCATCTACTTGAACACTTAATTTTACCAAAAAGGAAGCTCAGACACAGAAGGACTAAAATATGCAAATCCAGGTCAAATATATAGTAAGTAAAAGAGAAAAATTCAAACTTAGGACCTATGACACCAACTGCCATGCTCTTTCCAATAGACAGCAGGTGCTGGGGTAGCTAGGTGGTGCAATGGATAGTGGTGCAGCCCTGGAGTCAGGAGGACCTGAATTCAAATCCAGCCTCAGACACTTGACACTTACTAGCTGTTGTAACCCTGGGAAAATCACTTAACCCCAATTGCCTTCCCCCCAAAAAAAAGTAGACAATGGATGCTAACTGAAAATTGAAAATATGATTATTACATATATCATTCAACAAAAATTTTGTATCACAAATTCACAACCCTTATATTCATAAAATAATAAGAGAAAGATCCTTTAATAAAAGTTTCCATGGCAGAAAGAAAATTAAAATATTTATAGTCATTTGTTTCTTAAATACATTTTATTGATATCTATTGTTTTTCACCAACAATTTCTGCTAGTATCTCTTCCTCATCCTGGAAATCTGTTCAACAAAATAAAGAATATTTTCTTTTTTGCAAGACAATTAGGATTAAGTGACCTGCCAGGGGCCACACAGCTAGTAAGTATCAAGCATCTGAGGTCATATTTGAACTCAGATCCCCCTGACTCTAGAGTTGGTGCTCTATCTATTGCACTACTTAGCTGCCCCTAAAGAAAATTTTAAAGAAGAAAAGAAAGAGAAAAAAATCAGCAAAACTAACTATACAGTGAAAAAATCTGAAAAGGAATGCAATGTTTCATAAACATGGAATTTTCACCTTAGCAAAAGAATGGGGTATGAGTGCCTTTTTACATCTCTTCTTTAGAGCCTTGTTTATTCTTGTTAATTTTGCAGTATTAACTTTTCATTGTTGTGTGGTTGTTGTGTCCATTTCCATTGCTATAGTATTGCATATATTATTTTCTTGGCTCTGCTTAGTTCACTCTCCATCAGTTCGTGTAAATCTTTCCAAACTTCTAAGACATACACCTGACACACACCCAACAAATTGTCAAAAAATGACAAAAAATTTAAAAAGATCAATCTTGGAAGAGTTGAGGGAAGATGGGCACATATGTGCATTGTTGATGGAGCTACAAATCAGTAAATCATTTTGGAAAGCATTTTTGAATTATTTACATAAGAAGACAAAAATGTCCAAGTCCTTTGACCCAGAGATTCAACTAATATATCCATAAGAAATCATTGATGGAAGAAAGTCTACTTTTATATTTATTTTAATACATTGAGAGGCAATGCAACATAGAGCATAGAAGGCTGGCTACACCCCTGGGAAAAATCAGACTTCAAATCCTATTGCTGATATGCTGGCTTTGTTATCTTACATAAGTCACTTAAGTAACCAGGGTTCTAGGCAAGCATATTCAACCTTAAGTTGTAGAGGTCTGATCTGCATTAACAAAGGTAGTTTCCTTCCCTTTACTGATGTATATGCAAGAGTGGAAAACAAATATAAGAAGCTTCAGAAAGAAGTGACTGGGCTTCAGCTGTGGGTGTGTATGGTGACTAAAGGCAAGTCCAATACTATAAAGATGATCTGGATATGCATAAGAATCTGGAATGTAAGATCTATGAACCAAGGTAAACTGGATGTGGGCAAACAGAAGATGGAAAGATTAAACATTGATATCTTGGGTGTCAGTGAACTTAAATGGGTGGGAATGGGAGAATTTAACAGGTGATCATTACATATACTACTGTGGGCAAGAATCCCTTATAAGAAATGGAGTAGCCCTCACAGTAAATAAAAGGGTGAAAAAAGCAATAGTGGAGTATAATCTCAAAAATGACAGAATGATATCTGTTAGAATAAAAAGAAAACTGTTCAACATCACAGTATTATAAGTCTATGCTTCAACCACTGATGCTGAAGAGGTCAAAGTTGATCAGTTATATGAAGACTTACAACATCTAGCAATAACACTAAAAAAAAAAGATGTTATATTCACTATAGGGGATTGGAATGTTAAAGTAGGAATCAAAAGTTAACTGGAATAACAAGCAAGCTTTACCTTGAAGTGCAAAATGAATCAGGGCAGAGGTTGGTAGAGTTTTGTCAAGATAACTTACTGGTCAGAGCAAACGCTCTTTTTCAACAACCCAAAAGGCAACTCTACAGATCAACATCACCAGGTGGTCAATATCAAAATCAGATTGATTATATACTTTGCAGCCAAAGGTGGACAAGTTTTTATATAGTCAGTTAAAACAAAACCTAGAGCTGAGTGTGTCTCACATCACGAACTTCTTGTTGAAAAATTCAGACTTAAATTGAAGAGAGTAGAGACCATCAGACCATATAGGTATGACCTAAATAATATCCCTTATGAATATGAAGTAGAGATGATGAATAAATTTAAGTGATTTGACCTGGTAGACAGTTCCTGAAGAACTAGGGACAGAGGTTCCCAATATTATACAGGAGGCATTAACAAAAAGCCTCCCAAACAAAAAGAACAAGGAAGCAAAATGACTCTCTGATAAGACTTAACAAATAGCTGAGGAACAAAGGAAAGAGAAAGGGAAAGGGGAAAGGGAAATCTATACCCAACTGAATGCAGAATTCCAGAGAAAAGCAAGGAGAAATAAGAAAGTCTTCTTAAATAAGCAATGCAAAGAAATAGAAGAAAATAATAGAATGGGAAAAACAAGAGATCTCTTCAAGAAAATTAGAAACATCAAGGAAATGTTTCATGCAAAAATTGGTATGATAAAAGACAAAAATGTTAGGGATGTAACATAAGTAGAAAAGACTAGGAAGAGGTGACTATACAGAACTGTAGAAGAAATATCTTAACATCACTGATAACCACAATAGTGTGGTTACTGAATGAGAACCATGCATCCTGGAGAATGAAGTCAAGTGAGCCTTAGGAAGCATTGTTGAGAATAAGGCCAACAATAAGGCTAACAATAAGAAAGTGACAAAATTCCAACCGAACTTTTTAAAATCCTAAAAGGTGATGTTATTAAAGTGTTGTAATTCAGATGCCAACAAAGTTGGAAAACCCAACAATGGCCACTGGATAGGAAAAGATCAGTTTATGGCCAAATCTTAAAGAAGGGCAATGCCAAAGAATGTTCAAAGTACTGAACAGTTGTACTCATTTCACATGCCAGCAAGGTTATGCTTAAGATTTTGCAAGAGAGGCTTTAACAGCATGTGAACTGAGAATTACCAGAAGTGCAGGCTAGTTTTCAAAGAGGCAGAGGAGCTAGAGAACAAATTGCCAACATTCACTAGATTATGGAGAAAGGAAGGGAGTTCCAGAAAAAGCTTCTACTTCATTGACTGCACCAAAGCATTTGAATGTGTGGATCACACACACACACACACACACACACACACACACACACACACACACAC
>NW_020954557.1:19970327-19987205 GCF_900497805.2 Vombatus ursinus
CACACACACACACACACACACACACACACACACACACACACACACACACACACACACAAAGATGTGGCAAGTCCTCATAGGGAAGGGAGTACCAGATCACTTTACTTGGCTCCTGAGGAACCTGTATGTGAGTCAAGAAGCAAAAGTAAGATCAAAACATGGAACAACTGATAGGTTTAAAATTAGGAAAAGAGTATGACAAGGCTGTATGGTACCACCTTATTTTTTAACTTATATACAGAGTATATCATGAGAAATGCCAAGCTGGATGAATCAAAAGCTGGAATTAAGACTGTAGAGACAAATATCAATAGAGAGAAATGTCAACAGTCTCAGATATGCAAATGATACTACTTTGATGGTGGAAAGTAATGAATTAAGAAGCCTCATAATGAGGGTGAAAGAGAAGATTGTAAAAGCTGGCTTAAAGTTTAATATTTAAAAAAAAAACTAAAATATTGGTAACTAGTCTGATCAATTCCTGGCAAATAGAAAGAAGAAATGGAAGCAGTATCAGTATTATTGGGCTCAAAGATCACTGCAGATGGCAAATGCAGCCATGAAATTAAAAGGTGCTTGCTCCTTGGAAGAAAAGCTCTGCCTAATCTGGACAGTATACTAAAAAGCAGAGACAATACCATGTTGACAAAGGTCCATTTAGTCAAAGCTACGGGTTTTTTTTCCCAGTAATAATGTGTGGTTGTGAGAGTTGGATTATAAGGAAATCTGAGTGCCACAGAATCAATGCTTTCAAATCATGGTGCTGAATAAGACTTTTGAGATTCCCTTGGATAGCAAGGAGATCAAATTGGTCAATATTTAAATTAATTCATATTATTCATAAGGAGGACAAATACTGAGCCTGAAGCTTAAATTTTTGGCCACATAATGAAAAGACAGGACCCATTAGAAAAGACTCTGATGTTGAGAAAGGCTAAAGGCACAAGAAAAAGGGGACAGCAGAGGATGAGATGGATAGATAGTGACATGGAAGCAATAAACATGAGCTTGGGCAGATTTTAGGAGATAGTGGAGGAAAGAAAGGCTTGGCATGCTATGGTTCATGGGGTCACAAAGAGGCAGACATTATTGCACTAGTAAAAAATAACAAAATAAGTGACATTTAATTAAATTGATACTTTGCAATATTCATTTTTGTAACATCATGTTTTCTACAATTGCATCATTTTCTTTAATCATTACTGAACTATAATCTGAAAAGTAGTTTCTTTCCCCATTTTCAAACTTTCCAAGTTCACATTTGATAAATAAATGTCAAAATAAAAATGTATTTCATATTAACATTCAGTTTTAAAACCTTTAAATCATTCCTAAATAATAGCTACCCTTAGCTAACTGATTTAAGAAACATTGCTCTTATACTCCAACTCTGACATTTTAAATCAGGTATTAATTGAATATACAAAGAATGAAGTGTTCTTTGGTTTTTCTAAGTGAGTTAATGGAATTTTCCCCTATTATCATTTTGAGGTAAAGCCAGATCTGGATAAAGTCAATTGCTCCCAGAACTGATAGAAAATTAAGAAAGTTTAATAAAAATGTAGGCATTGTTGGCTCTTACATTACCATATTCTAAGGGAAAAATATATTGACTAGCTCAAATAATAGCATTTATTACTTTCTGTGATTTGAAACAAGCCTGCTGTTAAAAAGGTTTTGAACAATGGTATTCTTCGCAAACTTAGGATACTTCTTTCAGAAAACCCAATAAGAGTCTAAAATGGTTATTTTCCAGATTTATATCTAAACAAGCCTCCATGTGACCTCTAATCATGGAATATTATTCCTGTGTATACATGACCCTTCCACAGTAATGTTATTTTTCTTATGTACTTCAACCCTGCATCAAAGTGTCTGAAAATACAGGCTTGAGACTGTAATTGTATTCCCTTATATAATCTTTGGCCTCTAACTTTTGAGAGCCATATAGAATTCCCTTATTTTTCTCAGAAATCACTACCTGATTAAAATGATCGGTTGTGACCTGAGATTTTTAAAAGAGAAATAAGTATGCATGGAATTAAACAATTATTTTCCAACATACCTAGCTCCCTAAGAATATGAGCTAAGGTGGCTACAGGAGGCATTCTGCCCCATACAGCTTTCACTGGCCTCTAACCACTAATTTCAGGGGAGAAGAGAGGGGAAAAAAAACAAGTTTCCAGGGAGACATCCGGTTTCAGAGAAATGTCACTTTCCTCATATTCTCCTGAATGGTGTAGAAGAAGCAGTAGATTTCTAATCAGAGGACCTGGGTTGATACACCACAACTCTATTATTTACTACCTGTGTGACCTTGGATAAATCACTTGACTTTCATGGTCTTCATTTTCCTTATCTGTAAACTAAAAGTATTGGCCTAGATAGCACCTGTGGTCCTTTGGTCTTTATTATTTCCTCCCCCCCGCCTTTTTTTTAGGTAATTGGGGTTAAGTGACTTGCCCAGGGTCACACAGTTAGTAAGTGTCAAGTTTTTGACTTGAACTCAGGTCCTCCTGACTTCAGGACTGGTGCTTTATCCCCTGCACCACATAGCTGCCCCACCCTTCTTGATAAAGGAAAGATTGTAGGAGTTTCTGGCTCACGAGATCTATAGAGCTTAAGCATATTAATTTGCTGTATTAATCTTCATTTATATTATCTGTTTGAAACAGCCAGTCACTGTGGAGACTGAGGACAATAAGCACAGTGTTGAGGAAAACACACGGGAGGGGGAAAAGTGAATTTCTATGGCACCTATTACACATCAGATACTGTGCTAAGTGCTTTACAAATATCTCATTTGAGCTTCACAACAACAATGCAGGGTAGGTGTAATAATTCCCATTTTACAGTTCAGGAAATTGAGAAACAAAGGGATTAAGTAACTTGCCCAGTGTCATACAATATCTGAAGCCAGATTTGAATTTAGCTCTACCTGAAGTCCAGGTCCAGCACTCTATTCATTGTACTTCTGTAGAGGAAGCAGGACAAGGGCAGATGAAGATGAAGTCAAATGATTGCTTATTTGTAGGATTAATCTTCCTTAATATATAATCAAAGTGTATTAGGTGCCTACTACATTCAGGAAACTAGGTTACATGCTGGGTAAGCATGTAGTCTAGTTTAATCTATGAGATTGAACTGTCCCTCATGAAGCTTACAATCTAAGAGCAGCATTTACTACAGAAATGGCTAAAATATAAAATAAAGAGATGACCTCAAAGTGAAAATTGCTAGGTGAAATAAGAAGTCAGAAATGTTGCTTCCCTTAAATTATCACAGAGTTCTTGACCAGAAGGAACTCTGACACCCCACCTAGTCTAGCTCTAAAGATGTTTAATGTGCTCCTGCCTGAGTGTTGAGAATCAATGTACCGGCTTTGTTGCCCCCTAGAGGTAAACAAATGCTCCCTAATGAAGTAATCTTAGCACACTCACTTGCTTTCGTTTCCTGGCATGTCACCTGAGGGAGTGCTTGGACAGACAGAAGGGGAGTGGGGCCAAATTGAGCCTTTGGTATACTCAAAGGTACAGAGACAAAAAAAACAAAAAAAAAATCCAACAAAAAACAAGAAAAACAGAAATGGAGGGGTAGGGAAATGAGTTAGAAATTAAATCCAAGATTGTTAACAAATTGAGAGATCCAGAGCAAGAGGCATCAAAAAAACATAGGATTTGGAGTGAAAAGGCCAGGGCTTCAACCTCAGCTCTACTATTTACTACCTGTGTCATCTTATCCAATCCTTTTTCCTTTTTGGCCTCAGTACCCTCATCAATAAAATGAACAGTTTGGACTAAATGATTTCTAAAGTAAACCCAATGCTCTTATGTTTAAACAAGTAAAACTGAACAAGACTTTACATGTTGTGGTTCACACATTATAGGGATTTTTGACATCCCCTTTTAAAGCATAAGGCAAACTTTAAATCCTAGAAACAAACAAAAGAAAATTAGTGTAATGGATCATCTAAGAACAAGCTAGTCCATGAGTTTGTCTTGTTTCAGTTGCTTAAATAATATTAATGTGTGGTGATGTTGCTTTAAAGGAAAAAAGAGAGAAAGAAAGAATAAAGTAGTAGTTCTTAAACTTTTTCTGTGTTGTGTACTTCTTTGTCATCTGGTAAAGCCTCTGTCTCTTCTCAGAATGTTTTAAAAGACATAAAATAAATGAATAAATTACATAATATTACAAAAGAAACCAATTACATTAAAAAACAATTATCTAACTTTAAAAAAAAATTCAACAGGGGCAGCTAGATGGTGCAATGGATAGAGCACTGGGCCTGGAGTCAGGAGGACCTGAGTTCAAATTGACTTCAGACACTTGACACTTACTAGCTGTGTGACCATGGGCAAATGACTTCCCCCATTGCCTCACCAAAAAAAAAAAAAAAACTCAAGGACCCCAGATAAATTACCCCTGGAATAAAAGATGTCTATATTAGATTGTAGCTTTAGATTAGGAACTGACAACAATAGCTAGAAGCTGGCAATTGAAGATGATAAGTAGAAATTCATTGTTAGAGCTCCCAAACTATGAGAAAATCAGTTCTCAAGAGTGACCTCTAGACTAGTCTAAAGAATGAATGAGTTGGATAGAGCATTGGTCCTTGAGTCAGGAAGACTCATATTGGTAGTTCAAATCTGGCCTTGGACACTTTCTAGCTATGTAATTTAACCCTGTTTGCTTCAATTTCCTCATCTATAAAATGAGCTAGAGAAGGAAATAGCAAACCACTCCAGTATCTTCGCCAGAAAAATCCCAGATGTTGTCAAGAAGCATCAGACATGACTTAAAACAACACCCCTAGAGAACTGGAAAAGCAACTATTGTCAGATTCCAAAGTAACTCATGTTTTATACTCCATCATAGCAGCATTGCTTTGTTTCTCATCCTTCATGTCAGACACCGGTGATAAAGAAAAGACTTATACTGTTCCTTTTTGTCTATTTGGAGACTCTTGTGCATTATTTTTCCTACAAGTGTGTGGGAATTTATTGTGCAACCCTCATACATTTGACTCAGATAAAACTGTATAAATTGCCCTAAATTATATCAGGTTCATATCTTGCTTTAAGTAATATATGTATTCTTGAAAATTTGTATTGAAATAGAACTTGTAGATCAATTCACACATTAAAAATGAATATTCCAAGAAAAATAAGAAAATTTTTGAGAAAATATTTAACCCCTAATTTCTCTGTTTTATAAATTTAGAATTTCAAATATCAGATTGGCTTTAAATGTAATATACTTGTACTTGATTTTATCAAATAATGCTAAATTTTCATTATCTTTAATTTTGAAAGTCACACTTAAAGCAACATCAAAATTTCTGCACTTTCAAAGCCAGCACTTCGAATCCTTTGCTTCAAAGTCAATAAAAACTATCTTCCTAATAGTTCAAAGCATTTCACAACCTACTATTTCTGTGTTTGCCATGGCAAGAAATCTCACTTTCTTGGCTCATGAATGGTACAAAGAAATTCTTACCTTCAGAATCAACAAAAGCTTAATTCTTCATTTTTCCACCGGCTATTAAGTATTGCATATGTACAAGGAGTCTGAGTCCTGAAAGTTAATTGTGAAAATTATAAATGAAGACAAAAGTTCTTACATCATACATTATTTTAACACATTTGTCCCTCTCTCTCTCTCTCTCTCTCTCTCTCTCTCTGTGAGTGTGTGTGTGTGTATGTGTGTATGTGTGTGTGTATACAATGCGATCCAATGGAAATAACAGAGTAGTTAAAGTGAAGAGACAACTGCCTAGCTATGAAATCATGGTCAAGATACTTTTGGTATCTGGGTCTCCATTTTTTCACTTAGAATATGAAGGATTTGGAACAGATGATGTCTATTAGCCTTTACAATTCTATGATTCTATTATCTAAACCCATTACTATAAAAGAAACTCCCTCCAACATAGCCCTCAAAAAAGATTTTTATTATACACTTGGGAAGACATTCTGATTCTTATGGCATTTAAGCATAGTATGCCTGTACTTTAGTAAGTCATTCAACAAGATTTCTCATGGTGTTCTTATAGAGGATACTGAAATATGTGGACAGGATAATAGCAAAAATTTGATATTCCAATTAGGACCAGTAGGATGAAGAAACTACTTATGAATGAGATGATATCTTTCTTAAGGTAGGGTTTTAGTGGAGTACCAAAGGGTCTTTTCTTTGGCCCAGCTCTGTTCAAAATTTAATCATTAATTTGAAAGAGGGAAGAGATAGTATGCTTATAAAATTTGCAGTTGACACAAAGTAGGGAGCTTTGGGATAGCTGACATAGTGGATGATGGAATTAGGAACCTAAATGATCTTTAAAAGGTATACTGAAAGATTGAATATAACAAGATGAAATTTAATAAGGATAAATATAAAGTCCTAAGGCTAAGTTTTTTCTTTAATCAATAATGCTGCTACAGAATAGGGAAGATATGGGTAGATAACATAACACTTCACAGGAAAGAAAAAGGACCTGAGAACTATAGTGTACTGACAGCTCAAGACAAGTCAACAATATGATGTCAGCCATAAAAGCTATTGTGATCATAGGCTGCATTAATAGAAGTATAATAAAAAGAAGGAGTTGTAGAGCTTACTAAATAGTGACTGCCATGATTCATTTCATTGTGTCTGACTTGTGATTTCTATGACTCTTTTTATTATGTGTATAAAAATATACTTGCTTTTTAAAATTGTATAAATGAAAGTGCCATCTTCCCTCTGTAGGATGTAAGTCAATGTTGCTTATTATAAAATAAAAATATAATCAAATGAATCTGGGATCTTTTCAATTCCAGTATTCCTTCCAATGACACAGGTTTTAACTTATCTATCCCAGCCTGCCCTGTGTGACTCTTGTCCATATTATCTCAAAAGTTCACTACAGCCAGTCCATTCAATGTGCATTAGGAGGAATCATTGGAGTACTCTGGATGGCTATACATATAATATCTCTCATTCTTGCCAGACAGCTAGCTTATTTGCTTTCTTGATGAGGTGCTTTGTTCCACTTCTTCTTTGTCATTCCTCATTGGTTACATGCTATATCTTGCTAATATCCACCATGGACCTCTCCATTGACTTCTGATTGATACTCATCTACAGTTCTTTGGAAGCAGTGAGTTCCATGACTCATTGACATTTAGGATTACCGATAAAATATTAATACTGAAAAGAAGAACCTTTTATTTCATGGGAAAGTTGAAGTCAGTAAAAGAGCTTTGTAATTTCCCAAAAACAATCCAGCATGCTCTTCTCCTCCCTTTCAAATCTGGACCTAGCTCCTTGTCCATCTACAATGTCTATCTGTCTAAAATAAACATACTGTTGGAAAAACCCTATTGGGAGTCTCTCCAAATGCATGTTGAAATTCTCCACTCGTTCTTCTTTGCGCAGATAGATAAACTCCTTAAAGTGATTACAGATCTTTCTCATGAGGTTCTTCAATATCCTGGGGCTTGGAATCAACACAATGTCTTCCACAAAAAGGAGTTATCTAGAGGACTTCACAAGTCATAGGTAATCCCTCTTTAACCTGAACTCTAAGATGGACCTTTTCTATTACAATAGCGAACATATTCAGTGAGCATATTATCTTCTTGTTATAAGCTAAGGCTAATATTTATTATCAGAGAATAACTGAACATAGTTATTTGTCCTATTGCTTCTTCCAAGAAATACTGAATGAAGAATAGTTGGGTAACACCTTGATATAAAGGTGCTTATAAGATACCATTTTGGTCCACTTAATCATTTTTTCCATAATCAGCAAACAATAAGCACAATGGGATCTTATTCTCTATATCTTTGTTAATTGAGAGATGTGCTCCACAACTGAACATCACTTTTGAAAATCTAAGTATTCCCTGCTAATATGCTCATTGAAGATGCCCTTGATTTATGTATATATGATTCTGATAAAGAGTTTATTTAGATAAGGGAGTAGGCAAATATTTTCATAGTAATTGATATGCTCTTGATCACCTTTTTGTGGTATTAAAAGTTCTGAGATTTTTTTTTGCTGTCTTTTGTATTTTCCCCTCCTTCAGATAGCTTGTATTGTGCTCCCTCAATGTCCTCATGACAAGATCACCTCTAGTCCTTTTTTTTAAATTCTATTTTCTCTGCTTGCCACATTTTAGCAATGACATTGACAAGCTACATTGTGAAAAGGAGTTACTAGGATGGACAAGAGACTTGAAACCATAATATTATTTTCAGTTAGTAGAAATAAAGAAATTTAGATTGGATAAAAAGAAAACTGAAGAATCACATGGTAGTGACCTTCAAGCATTTGAAAGACTACTTTGTGAAAAAGGAATTAGGACAGCTTGGAATATGTGATATGAATCAGATTTGAACTCTTGCTCTGTCTTTTACTCCCTATCTAATTTTGGGTAGATGACTTAATCTTTCTGAGCTTCAGATCACTAATTTGCAAAAATAAAATTTGTAAAAATTTGAACAAAATAATGATGATAATGATAATAATGATGATAGCAATAATAATGGCTAGCATTTATACAGAACTTTGAGATGTTCCAAGCACTTTACATCTATTATCTCATTTGAGATTATTTCTAAGATTCTTTCGGGCTCTAATTTTCATGACTTGCTCTGCTTGGCCCTAGAGGTCAGAACTAAGAAGATTGAGTGGAAATTACACTGAAGCATATTTCAGTTGGATACAAAGAGAACTTCCTAAATATAAATGCTGTTAAAATAAAATGGGCTAGCTAAGAATGCAACATGCCCTTCTCAGAACTCATTACTGGAGGCCTTTCTTTGAGGGAAGGACATATGTCAAGGACTAATCAATCAATCAACAACATTGGACATGGCTTAGTGTATGCCAGGTCTTATGCCAGGCACTGGGGATACAGAGACACAAATAAAACAATCCTTGCCTTCAAGAAGTTTATGTTCTGTTAGATATTTTAGTGCATATTCTGGTACAGGTATGGGTCAAACCAGATGACCTCTGAGGTTCTCTTCAGGTCTGAGATTCTGTGAGTTGAAGAATTGTTAAAGGCTGCTTGGGTGATAACTATGCAGTACCTGGGCCAGTTTACTTTTTAGAAAACAGCTGTAGCCTCTGTAAGTCTTATAGCCTAAAAATCCATGGTTTCCCTCTGTCTGACTTTGTATAACCTTTCACAACAATTCACAAGCTTAAGGTTTGCTTAAGCCTTAATTTTCTTTTGTCTTAAAAGTTATTTCTGAGATTTAAGTAGAAGAGGATGCAATTATTATTCTAACCAAGGTAGCTATTTAGTTCACTTAAAATTCATTAAAAGCTAAGATTTAAGGAGGAAATGAGATGCTAGTTTTTTAATAGACAATATATACTAAAGTATTTTTTATAAAAACTGATGACATGGAGGAGTCATTCATGTAATATAGAAAGCAGACATAATTAAAATAACTGATACTCACATATTGCTTAAAGCAGAGGTTCTTAACCTTTTTGTGTGTCATGAATCCCAATATAGTCTCAAGAAGCCTTTGGATCCTTTCTCATAATAACGTTTTTAAATGGATAAAATATTTTATATAAGATTACAAAGGAAACTAACTAAATTGAAATAGAGTTATGAAACTATGTTTGCAAAAGTTCAAAAAAATCTATTCATGGACTCCTTTTGGCTCAGAATATCTAGGTTAAGAACCCTGAGCTTAAAGATTTATGAAGTGTTATCCTGTGAGGTAGGTAATGCAAATATTAACAATCCAATTTTTCACATGAGGAAATAGAGGTATAGACAGATGAAGTTGCTTTTTCCCATGGTCATGCAATTAGTAAACAGCAGAATAGGGAGTCAAATCAAGAACTTCTGTTCCCGAGACTACTATTCTTTACCCCCACAGCATGCTGCCTCATCATAACACAAGTATATTAAATATAAGGATATTGATATAGTGAACCCGATATAGCTTTCAAATTTAAACCTTTTTAAGTCTTCTATTTAAGTGTTTTTAAAAATTGATTTTTAGTAGAGCACATAGGTTTCATTTTGTTTGTTTTTTTAAGAAAGTAGCATTAATGAAAGTAAATATGTACCAATCGCTGAAAAAAAAATTCTTAAATTGAGATTTGGATTCATAGAAGATCCGAAGAAGGAAGTAAAGAAACATAAGAGGGACAGAGTAAGGTTAAGAAGACTATTTCTGCTCACCTTAAAAGATAAACTACAGAGAAACTGCTTATTCAGAAAAGATAGTCTTAATATTAGCTCAAATTTATATAACCCCCCAATCACAGCAGACTATATGTATTATTAACTTTTTTCTTGTTTTAATTGGACCAGTGATTTCATTGATACCAAAGCTCCTATAGAGGTACATTCTCACCTTCTCTGATATTTAGGGTCTTAGACATTGAGTAGTTAAGTGACTTGCCCAGTACATAGGCAGTACCTGGAGGAGACAGGAATTGAACCCAGATCTCAATGACTCTGAGGCCACCTCTCTATCAACTACACCACACTGCCTCTTGTCTTACTTTATAGCTGAAGAAAATGAAACTTAAAGAGGTTAAATGACTTGTCCAGTGTCACACAGAATAAATGTCAAAATTTAGACTTGAACCAAATGAAAGACCAGAATAAGGAAGCTGTAAGGGTAAAACAGTATCAGTTTATTTGGTGACTTTCAGCCTGTGACTGAGTTATCTTAAAAGTTCATTAGTAGCTGAAAAGTTGAAGACAAATGACCTAAATGAATTTTAACAAGTTGGTCTGAAGTTCTAGAGCCATTTCAAGAGGAGTTGGACTCCATAATAAAGAATCAAGATGAATTAAAAAGAAATTTATAATTCAACCTGCAGGGGAACAGAACAGTGAGAATATATGTGTGTGTGTGTGTGTGTGTGTGTGTGTGTGTGTGTGTGTGTATATATACATTTATGTAGTTTTCAGTATTCACTTCCATAAGCTTTTGAGTTTTAAATTTCTCCCTTTTCCTCTCCTCCCCCATCCTCAAGATGGCATGCAATCTGATATAGGTTCTACATATACATTCATACTAAACATATTTTCACATTAGTCATGTTGTAAAGAAGAATTAGAACCAATACGAGGAAGAATGAGAAAGAAGAAACAAAACAACAACAACAAAAAGAGAGAGAGCAAATACTATGCTTCAATCTGCATTCAGGGGCAGCTAGGTGGTGCAGTGGATAGAACACAGGCCCTGGAGTCAGGAGGACCTGAGTTCCAATCCATCCTCAAACAATTGACACTTACTAGCTGTGTGACCCTGGGCAAGTCACTTAACCCCATTGCCTAGTAAAAAAAAAAAAACTAATCTGCATTCAGACTCCATAAGTCTTTCTCTGGATGTTTTATAGCATTTTCAATCATGAATCTTTTGGAGTTGTCTTAGATCCTTGTGTTGCTAAGAAGAGCCAAATCTATGAAAGTTAGTCATCATACAATGTGGCTGTTACTGTGTACAATGTTCTCCTGCTTCTACTCATTTCATTCAGCATCAGTTCATATAAGTCTTTATAGGTTTTGCTGAAGTCCTCATGCTCATATTGTTCTTATAGAACAATTCACATTCAAATAACACAACTTGTTCAGCCATTCCCCAACTGATAGGCATTCCCTCAATTTCCAATTCTTGGCCACCATGAAAAGAGCTGCTATAACTATTTTTATACATGTGGGTCCTTTTCCCATTTTTTAATAATTTCTTTAGTATACAGATGTAGAAGTGGTATTGCTGGGTCAAAGGGTGTGCAGAGTTTGGTTGCCTTTTGGGCATAATTCCAAATTACTCTCCAGCATGGTTGTATCAGTTCACAACTCCACCAATAGTGCATTAGTATTTCAATTTTCCCACATCTTCTCCAACATTTATCATATTCCTGTTTTGTCATCTTAGCCAATCTGATAGTTGTGATGTAGTACCTCAGAGTTGTTTTGATTTACATTTCTCTAATCAATAATGATTTAGAGTATTTTTCATGTGATGATAGATAACTTTAATGCCTTCCTCTAAAAACTGCCTGTTCATATCCTTTGACCATTTATCAATTGGAGAATGACTTGTATTCTTCTAAATTTGATTCAGTTCCCTATATATTTAAGAAATGAGGCTTTTATCAGAGGCATTGACTGTAAAAAAATGTTTCCCAGCTTTCTGCTTCCCTTCTAATCTTGGTTGCATTGGCTGTATTTGTGCAAAAACTTTTCAATTCAATGTAATCAAATTATTCATTTTGCATTTCATAATGTTCTCTATCTCTTGTTTGGTCATACATTCTTCCCTTCTCAATAAATCTGACAGGTAAACTATTCCTTGCTCTCCTAGTTTGCTTATAGTATTAGCCCTTATATCTAAATCATATGCCCATTTTGACATTATCTTGGTATACTATGTGAGATGTTGGTCTATATTTAGTTTCTGCCATACTGTTTCCCAGTTTTCCAAGCAGTTTTTGTCAAATAGGGAGTTCTTATTCCAGAATCCGGAGTGTCAAATAGTAGATTAGTACAATCATTGACTATTGTGTCTTGCATACCTAATCTATTCCACCGATCCTTTGCTCTATTTCTAAACCAGTACCAAATGGTTTTGATGATTGTCACTTTATAAATGTAGTTTTAGATCTGGTATGGCCACCTTCTTTTGCATTTTTTTCTATTAATTCCTTTGATATTCTTGACCTCTTATTCTTCTGATAAATTTTGTTGTTCTTTTTTCCAGATCTATAAAATAATTTTTGATAGTTTGATTGGGATAGCACTGAATAAGTAAATTAATTTAGGTAGAATTGTCATCTTTATTATTTTAGCTTGGCCTACCAATGAGCAACTGATATTTTTCCAGTTGTTTAGATCTGACTTTATTTGGTTAAAAAGGGTTTTATAATTGTGTTCATATAGTTCCTGAGTTTGTCTTGCCAAGTAGACTCCCAAATATTTTATATTGTCTATAGTTCTTTATAGGATAAGATAGATTTCTTTATCCAACTGAGTGTGTGTTATTCACTCTCTGAGCCAAATTCAATGACAGTAATGTTCAAACAATGCTCACCACCTTCCTTTTTTCCTTCTACTGTAATAGACCTTTCATGCCTCTTCATGTGATATATTTTTCCCATTCCACCTCCCCCTTTCCTCTTGTCTCAGTACAATCTTTTTTTCCACCCCTTAATTGATATGTTTTACCATCACATCAAAGTCAACTTGTACCCATACCCTTTGTCTAAGTATACTCCTTCTAATTGCCTTAAGTTACAAGTATCATCCTCAAACAGGGATGTAAACAGTTTAACCTTATTTAATATTATGTTGTTGTTGTTTTTGTCTTTCTTATTTACCTTTTTATGCTTCTCTTGAGTCTCATATTTGAAGATCAAATTTTCTATTCAGCTCTGCTCTTCGCATCAGGAAAGTTTGAAAGTCCCCTAGTTCATCAAATGTTCATCTTTTCCCCTGAAAGATTATGCTCACTTTTGCTGGATAGTTGATTCTTAGTTGTAATCCAAGCTCCTTTGCTTTTCAGAATACCATATTCCAAGCCTTCTGATCCTTTACTGTAAAAGCTGCTAAGTCTTGTGTAATCCTGACTGTGACTCCTTGATATTCAAATTGTTTTTTTCTAGCTGATTGCAGTATTTTCTCCTTGACTTGGTAATTCTGGAATTTGACTATAATATTCCTTGGAGTTTTTATTTTGAGATCTCTTTCAGGTGACCAGTGTATTCTTTCAATGACTATTTTACTCTCTGGTTCTAGGATATCAGGGCAGTTTCCCTTGATAATTTCTTGAAAGATGCTGTCCAGACTCTTTTTTGATCATGGCTTCCAAATAGTCCAATAATTCTTAAATTACCTCTTTTGCATCTATTATCAAGGTCAGTTGTTTTTCCAATGAGTTATTTTGCAATTTCTTCTTTTTTTTATTCTTTTGAATTTGTTTGATTGATTCTTGATATCTCATAGTCATTAACCTCCACTTGCCCAATTATAATTTTTTAAGGAATTATTTTCTTCAGTTAGCTTTTGTACTGTCTTTTCCATTTGGCCAATTCTACTTTAAGAAATTATTTTCGGGGCAGCTAGGTGGTGCAGAGGATAGACCACTGGCCCTGAAGTTAGGAGGATCTGAGTTCAAATCCAGCCTCAGACCAAACACTTGACACTTACTAGCTGTGTGACCCTGGGCAAGTCACTTAACCCCAATTGCCTAAAAATAAAAAAAAATAAACAATAAAAGAAATTATTTTTTTCAGTGGATTTTTTTTTCCATTTGGCCAATTGTGTTTTTTAAGGAATTGTTTTCTTTAGTCAATTTTTGCCCTTCCTTTTCCAAGCTGTTGACTCTCTCTTGCATAACTTTCATTTCTTTCCCTAATTTTTCTTCTTCCATTCTTATTTCATTTTTTAAATCATTTTTGAGCTCCTCCAAGAAGGCTTTTTGGGCTTCAGACCAATTTATTTTCCTCTTTGAGGCTTCATATGTAGGTGTTTTGACATTATTGTCTTCTTCTGAGTTTGTGTTTTGATCTTCCCTGTCATCATAGTAGCTTTCTATGGGTGGAGCTCTTTTCTGTTTTTTTACTCATTTTTAGCTGATAGCACGACTTTGAAAGTTGAGCTCTGCTCCTGGGGCACAGGGTGTACAGTCCCAAGTTTCTTTTGCTGGGGACCAAAGGCCTGGCCACTGGCTTTCTGTGCCAGGGCCTAAGGTGCTGGAGGCTTGATCACTGTGCTGGGGTGGCCCAGCCTAGTCATGCCTTGTGTATGTTGAGTATACGTGTGTGTGTGTGTGTGTGTGTGTGTGTGTGTTTGTGTGTGTAAATAGGGTATGTTGCTGGTCTGGCAGTTTGCTTTCTGCACTGGGGCTGGAGGCCTCCCAGTTGGCTTGCTATGCCACTAGCCTGCTGATCCAGGAGAGAGCTGCCTTGATTGCTGATCTGTGATGTGGCTAAAGGCTTCCTTCTGTCTTGCCCAGACACTGTCTGCACTGGGCTGCACTCCCTTTTTACCCAAGTGAAACAGACCTTACCTGAACCCCTTCTAAGTTATCTTAAGTCTTAACAAGCTGTATGACTACAAACAAGTCAGTTCGTCTCTCTGATCCCTGGTTTCCTCAACTGTAAAACGGGAATAATAATATCTGTCATACTCACCTCAAGGTTACTGTGGAATTTAAATGAGATCACCCAAGTCCAATGCTTTGCAAATATTAAAGCACTGTATAAAACCCTAGCTATCATTATTACTTGACAGAGAGAATAATGTTCATTAAAGTGTAGCTAAAGAGAAAAAAATATCAATTTATTTAACCTGTTGAATGACCTGTTGAAGATCAACTGGGAATAACAGCAAAGAACCTGTGAAAGCACCATGGAAAGCAATGATTAAATATGATTTCATTTACAAAATTTTCATTTACATGCCTCTTTTTAGGAGCATATATGTTACACAAAATCACATATTCTTGTATTCTATTGACATGATAGAAAGGAGAAAAATGAACATAGTAGTACCTTCCACTTCTATACTTTTTTATGAATAATTGGTGGGGACTAGTGAAAGAAAGTACAGAGGAGGAAAGCTTAGAAGATACTACCTCATCTTTTAATTCCTGGAAGGTCATCCATTAAATATTTTGGGAAATCACCTCCTTAATAATACATAGAAACTCCACAGGAAGAATTATAGAAACATAATGACCAAATGAGTGCCTAAACAACTCAAGAGGCAATATTAATGGATGAGTCCAATTACTACATTAAATTGAAAATACATTCCAAAATAAGCCATATGTTGTCATTCAAAAAAAGCAAGTGGCTCCTTAATAGTTCTAGGCAAAATCAAAATCAAATTCATATGAAAAACAAATGGGCAAGATAAAATATTCTATGAATGGGGTCTGGCACTCCAAGACTTAAAGACATATTTAATTGGCCATCAGAAAAAAACTATCCTGAACTGGGCCAAAGAAACACAGATAAATAGATCTTTGAATTAGTATCAGTGCACTAGCAAACAACCAAATGTACACCAAAGCCTACTGTTTGAGAACCCTTTAGAAAATAAACTATGACGAAAGGATTTATTATTTGGGGAAATTGGTTGAGAATTTGTTGGGAAAGAGATTTTCACTCATACCTCACATAAAATCCCTGGTGAATTCTAGCCGAATGAGAGACTTAAACTTTTTTGTTATTTAATCCAGAAAACATGAAATAAAGATGAATAAAGTATTTATCTTAATTGTAATGGCATGAATACATTTTTATTCAACAAATGGGTGGAATTATTGGGGACAAGATGGAACGCTTGATTACATCAGTGTTTAAGAAAACTTTAAGATAAAAATGGAAACAGTAAAAAAGAAAAATAACATGTTAGAAATAATATCAGTCAGTTAACAAGCATTTATTAACTATTTACTATGTACCAGTTACTGTGCTAAGTACTGGGAATGCGAATACAAGTAGAAAAAATCCCTTCCCTCAAGCCGGTTACATTCTAATAGGGCAAGAAAACATATAGAAAGAAGCTAAAAAAGTGGTGACGTGGTGGCATGCACAAGGAGGCATTGTAGAGAAAGTCTGAAGTCCATCTTGGAGAGGAATGAAGACATGGCTGGACTCTCTTCCTTAGGGAAGAAAGAAGAGTACTTTCTTTAAATGAAGGGAAGAGCCAACCAATCAAGAGAGAGAGACCCTAGCAGGGGAGAGTACTTCCATTGTGTGAATACTAGGGCTGGAGTAAGCTTTCAGAATGAAAAGTATTTTAAAAGTTTCTGAGGTTTGGTGGAGGAAATCCTAAATGTATCCTTAAAAATTTAGATAGATAGATAGATAGATAGATAGATAGATAGATAGATAGATAG
>NW_020954557.1:19987215-20023809 GCF_900497805.2 Vombatus ursinus
TAGATAGATAGATAGATAGATAGATAGATAGATAGATAGATAGATAGATAGATAGATAGATGGATAGATGGATGGATGGATGGATGGATAGATGGATGGAGAGAGAGATACAGATAAAACATTTAAAATATATTTTTAAAAACTGATTCTAAAAAGGCCATAATAGTAACTATTAGTCTGCAATGAATGAAAGGTCAAAGGGTATAAACAGATATTTTTTGAAAAAGGAGACACAAATTGTTAATAACCACTTGACAAGATAATCAACCTCACTAATACTATAGAGATGCAAATTAAATCAATTTTTATGTGCTACCTCATGCCCATCAAATTGGCAAAACTGATTAAATCTATGAAACAGTCCTGGTGAGGTTGTGGAGAAATTGTTATAATCATTGATTATTTGTGAAAGTGCAAACTTGTAGGACGAAATAAGAGGGTTTTTTGTTTGTTTGTTTGTTTTTTGTTTTTGTTTTTTTTAGCATACCCTTTTTTTCCCAATAATTTTACTGTGGGGAATTTACCTTGAAACCAGAAGTCTATTGCTGCCTCTGTCAACCACAACTTCTCTGGTAGTTAATACCATATTGTTCAGGTGCTCAGGAGGCAGAAAATGCTTTTTGAGGCCCTGTACAAAAGGAAAGAAGATTCAAACAGGATAACCCTATCCTAGACACAATTTTTCCTTGTACACCTTAAACTCCCAGTTTGCCCCCCAATCGAAGGAAGGGTATTTTTTCGCAGAACCTCTAGTCCAAAACTCAGAGAATTATCCTTACACTTCCAGCAGAGCAGGAGCAAGACATCTGAGTGGGTAGGAATTACCCTTTTAGTATATCTACAGAATTCTATTTCATCAAACCAATAAATAGAGTCTTTAAGGCAGACAGAATATAATCAGAGAATATTTGTGTCTACTTTGAATTGGGGGTGGAAAAAGAAGGAGATTATTGATCAACCATCCTCAAGGGGGTATTACAAAAATAGGAATTAAAAATTCTGGAAAGATCTTTATGACATAATTTAAAGTTTTTGAAAAAAAGCAAAACCAAATAAATAGAATACAAATTTACTATATTCATTTAAGGAAAAGAGAAGGGAAATGAAGAGAAAAAGAATCCTGACAAAGACATAGAGGGAGAACAGGGAGGCTATAGCCTACTGCATTATACCCCAAAAGCATTAAAAAGATAATCAAGGGATAGAATGAGGTTGTCTTTGATACAAGACCTTGGACAAGGTAGACATATACAGGCTGCAAGCCCCAAACTCAAGACCTCCTAGGCAACCCTGTGTCTTTGATGGGGCCATCTCTATTTTTCCTCTTTCCTTTAGTACAGGGCCTCAAAGCATCTTCCCCTTCTTGGTCCTTGAGCATGAGGGTATTAGCCTCCAGAGGAGTTAAGGTAAAAAATCAATCAATCAATAAATATTAAACTCCTTTTAAGTGCCAGGCACAGTGCTAAGCACTAGTGCTACAAAAGGAGGCAAAAGACAGAACCTGCACTATATTAAGTCTCCTACAATCTAATGGGGGAGACAGTGGGGGAGAAATATATACAAAGCAAGCTATATATATACAGCATGAATAGTAAGTAATTAAGAGAGGGAAGTGACTAGAATCAGGAAGGAATGGGGAAGGATTCATATAAAAGAAAGGATTTTAGTTGGGACCTAAAGGAATCTAGAGAAAGGTCAATAGGCAGAGTGGAAGAGGAAGAATATTGCAGGGGTGGGGTCAGAGGGAGAGAGATATTCAGAGAAAATGCATAAAGTTGAAGAGATGAAGAATTTTGTTCATGAAAGTGCCATGAGACCGTTGAATCAAAAAGAGAGAAAGCAGAAGACTTTGAAAGAAAATGAGAGAGAGAGAGAGAGAGAGAGAGAGAGAGAGAGAGAGAGTTTAGGGTTTAGGGAAAAAAGAACCTACTTGACATTGATCTAACTATAATCAATGGAGTTAAATGTTTAATGGATAGTAAGCAGACCTGTTACAAATACCATAAAGAGGTTGTATACTAGTCTCTCAATTGATATTAATCATTCTATTATTCTATTGCTTAGCATTCCCTTTCTTGTGTGGGAATAACGCTGCCTGTTCCATACCTGATTCATACCTAAATGCCCACAGAAAACCTGAAAGCATTTTCTGATAGATGTGAAGTAATAAGATGAAGTCAAGTTTTCTTATAAACCAACTCAGGTTCATAATACTCGAAGGCATTTAATGCACACACACACACACACACACACACACACACACACATTTAGAACCCTTTCCCTCCTTACCTTAGTAAGGTACTAAAGATACATTGCTAAGGTATGCAAGCAGTGTGGTGAGTCCTACTTACTTCCTAACATATTGTGGTTAACTAATTGTAGCTAGGGTTAGAAGGAGTAGGGATAGATGAAATTATTGATCAGTTAATAGGTATCAACCCATAGAAAAGGACTTCTAGTGTTTCTAGTATATTGTATAGCTATTAGATAGAGGTAACTTTTAAGGCAATCTATTCTCTCAAATGCCAAACCTGATAATAATCCCAACTCAACAGCTATAAAGCTGTTATTATATCAGCAAGATTATGAATGAGACATAATAATAGCAATACATTCTACTTTGTAGAATGATTTATGAAAGGTTGGTAGGAATTGGGAAGAGAGAATCCACTAGAGCCAGCTAAATAACTGGGAAGAGGGAAGGCATGAATCTACATGAGGAGGTATTAAGAGGTTTTGGCCTAGAGGAAGTACCCACATCAATGAGAACATGAATTCAACAAAGAAATATTAAAGTATTATCAAAGGAAGGTGTTCCACTGTCTTCCTCCAAGTACCCAACTGAAATCTGAGAAGGGTAACCAACTTAATTTGTTTTACTGTACAAATGACCTCTGAACCTTTAGAGGATACAGGAAAGCCAGTATGCCTTCCTCCAACTGTGACTTTATCATTTTAGGGAGAGAACATCCATGGCTAACAGCTCAGGCTTATGTTGTTCCCCACATTCAGTAATCACTTGTCATTGACATAAACCACAGCTATACAACCCTTCTTAATTGAGCCTGACTCATGGTTTTAGTTTTCTAAGTATTTCCATATACTTTATGTGATTTCCTCATTCGAACTTCACAACAAGTGAAGCAGGGAAGATGTCATTAACCATATTTCACAGATGAGGAAAATATATCCCCAAGAGTCTAGATCATTTCTGAAGGTCATCTCATTAGAAAATGACAGATCTGGGATGAGAACCTAGTTCTTCTGACTGTTATCCTAGTGTTGGCAAAGTATACCACACAATGATGTGGTATAATATGCATATGGAATGCGTTAAACACAATGAAACAATGATAATTTTCATTTTGTGCTTTTGTTCTATTAAAATGGAACTTTAATCCACAGTCAGAAATTCATAAGGAATTGTGAGAGAAAATGGACAAGTGAAGGTACTAACATCTCTCTATTCTTCTATAAGCCATGGATCCTAGATTTTTATTCTTAAATTATAATTTTATAGTTGCATGAAAATTACACAGAGAAACCACTATTTCAGATTGCTGTTAAAGTTGTTAAACTGTCATTAAATGTTATCATTATGTTGATCCAAAAAGGTTCCAATGGGCTAGAATGCAGGACTTGAGATAAAATTTTATGGGAATGAATGTAGTCATTTTTACTTGATTTTAAATGATCAGTTGCATAATACCAAGACAGGGAAAGTATTACTAGACAAGAGTTAGGGTGAGAAGACCAAAGTTCTTTGGTGGACTTTAATGTCAATATGCATATGTGACATAGCAGTCAAAAAGCTAATGAGTATTAAAAGAAGAATTAAGTACAGAACAAGGTCTCTGCTGACCAGAACAAACCTGGAAGCTGCTCAATTTAAAGAGGATATTTCCAAGTGAGAGAATGGTCAGAAGAGAGTGATGAGGACACTAGAAACCATATTATGCAAGGATTGGTTGAAGTAAATATAGAAGTTGACCCCAGAGAAGAGAAGACTTGGAAAGTGGGGAAAGGCAGTTAGGGAAGTTGAGGATTATAGCTATCTTTATTTGAAGGTCTGTCATGTGGAAGAAGGATTAAAGTCTCTCTATATGGCACCAAAAGGCTAAGCTAGGAGCAAATAGAAAATGTTTCAGGGAAATAGATTTAGACTATATATCTATATATACACATATATACATACATAGGTATATAGATAGATAGATAGATATAGATATAGATATACACACACATATATACACATATATACACATGTATATACATATATGTATGTGTATATATGCATATGTATATATGTATGTATGTATGTATATCTGTGCATGCACAGATACACTGACACACATATGTATGCACACACATGCACGTACACATACATACATGCACGCACGTGTATATGTGTGTGCATGCATGTGTATGCGCAGATGCACATGCATATACATGTGTGTGCATACACATGTGTGTTGTATTGTGTATGTTTGCATATGTGTACATGCATAGATATGTGTATATACATGTGTGTATATACACACATGTGTATATATGACACACACACACATGCACACTTTCTAACAATTAGAACTATACAAAAAATAGAATGGGCTAGCTTATGAGGTGACGAGTTTCCCATCACTGGAGGCCTTTTAGTGAAGGTAAGGGAAAGGAACATGAATTCAGAAAGTACCTACTGTTGTCAAACACTAAGGCCCTTACAAATATCATTTCATTTGATCTTCACAACAACCCTTGGAGGTAGGTGCTATTATATCCCCATCTTAGAGTTGAAAAAAGTGAAACAGATTAAGTGATTTACCCTGGTCACACAGCTATTAAATGTCTGAGGCCAAATATGAAATCAGGTTTTTCTGAGTCCAGACCGAGTACTCTATCCATTACATCACCTAGCTTTGACCACTTTGAGGGATTTGTAGAAGAGATGACTGTTTAGGTAGGGTTTGGACTACATAGACCTGTAAGGTCCCTCCTAGAAGGCTCAAATATTTTGTGATTCTAAGACAACCTCCAGAGTCCCAATGAAATCCTGCAATATTTAGGTTTAAAGTCCAAGCTTCTGATACCAGTGTTGATATTTTACCATGATATTTTACCAATTCAGCAAAAGAAGGAGGTTCCATGAGTGGAGAATCTCATACTTTCTCATTTGAATGAGATACCATTCCTTTATATAACAATTTCTGTCCTTGAAATTTTAAGATCATAGATTTAAAGATGTATGGGACCTCTGAGGTTATCTAGTCCAACTTTTATTATTTCATATTTTTTTTAGCAGTAACTAAGGTGTGGTTTTAAAAATAATAATAAACTGCAGAACTTTGGGCTTAAGTCAGGTGGAATTTCAAAGAATGTCACAGCCAGAATATTTTTAAAGTCATACCACTTCAGATAGCAGGAGGAACATGAGAACATATCAGCACATTAAAAGAATAGGATTACTAGGTGGAGCAATAGATAAAGAGTGAGACTGGAGTCAGGAAGATGTGAGTTCAAATTTGCCCTCAGAAACTTACTAGTTGTGTGATCCTAGTCAAGTCACTTAAACTTTATTTGCCTCAGTTTCCTCAACTGTAAAATGGCTATAATAATACCACCAGCTTCTAAAGGGCATATCACAGTGCCTGGTACATAGTAGGGGCTAAACAAGTGCATATTCCCTCCCTCTCTTAAAAGGAAAGATTTAAGCTCTGGTAATATGGATGCATAGATTGTAAATAGTAGATGTCCTTCTGCTGTATTCTAGCTAGGGTCACTAAATAGATAATGCATTTATCAAGCACTTACTATATGCCAGGCCCTGTGCTAAATTCTGGGAACTACTCTCAAGGAGCTTGCATTCTAGTAAGAGAAGATATAACATGAAGAGGACTTAGTAAGCATGGAAGAGAGGAAGAAGTTCTAGAGAAATGGGGTGAAACAATTCAGGAGTAAGTTGAGCTAAAAGTTATGTGAGTATGGCTAGAGTCTCTTATGAATGGTGATCTGGTCAGGAATTCATCAATCAGCAGAGTGGGCCTCAGGGGGTGGAGGCATCTCTTGAGTGGGCAAGGCTGTTGGTTAAGAGGTACAGAAGTTAGGAGAGTGAATTGAGCTGGGAGATGAACCTTTTTGCAATAGAATTTCCATACACCAATGCAGACTACTTTATGGGTTTCTCTGTAGGAAGCCATTCCAAAAAACCCAGTTCTGTCTCCATAATTTTTGTAAAGATTTGCTGAAAAATGTGACTGAACCCCACTAGTTCCTTAGAATATGCAAAAGTCCACAGAGTCTTTGAACTGACTTACTTTCTCCTGCATTTCACTACCTGTAGGCCAAGTAGAAGTATAAGTATCCCAAGTGTCACATAGAAAAGAGGCAGAAGTAAAGATTTGATTAGCAAGTCATTCTTATCTTTTCCAACTGGGTTGATCAACCCTTGACTGTTCTTGCAACCAAGCATTTTCCCTATGTTCTGACATCTATCTGAGATACCTTTGTGTTTGTAGGTGGATGGGGGAGGATAGCGAATGAAATTTTTTTGGAAAAGTGTTCTAAGTGACTGCTACTTTAAACTATTAGGTTATGAAAATACCATCACCAGTCTTGGGTGTGTCAAAGAGCACTCTTTAAGCCCTGGAGGATTTGTTTAAATTTAAATTAAATGAATAATTTTTTTCCTATTCTTTCATATGATCACTCCTTCAACTAAAAAACATATAATGAAGAATCTCTAGTCTAGTTAAAAAACTGTACCCCCAAAACAGGGATAATAAGACCACTCATCCCTGACCTTTTAAAGAGAAAAGCAGAAGATATTCTCAATTTCTTTCTCATTTCTATCCATTTTAGTGTCTATCTACTTACTTCATACCTAAGGATAAGACTGATGTGAATAATGTGCATTTCTGTTTACTTATTCAACAATTCAAGGAGGCTGTATTTAGTGACTGATGTTCTCCTGCCACATGGTGGTGCCTGCCAGTTTTAGAATTTTTCCTGGTGGCATCATAACAGTCAATAGGCAGCACAAAACCAGAGCATTCCAATTAGCATGGTTTTGCTTAAACTGCTTAATTATTTAGATTTTTAAAAAGAACTCAATGGATGTAACTATATTTGCTAACCATTCACAGCCACTAATTAATTATATGGGAGTTTTAAGTTACTTGGGGAGGGGGAAGGCAGGGAGGAAGATGTATTAGGAGTACATATGCTTAGTAAGCATGCCAGAATTTACTTAGCATAAAATTCAATAGCAATTTTACTTTCAATTTGCTAAGAGGTTGAATGAAGATACTGTTTGTATAGCCCAGCACTGAAATCCTACCAGGTTTGGTTATATTATCATAATTGCTGCATAAACACTTTTAAGGACTTTCCCTTTAGTTTAATGCATGGTTTATTTTCATAAGCTTGATTAGTTGCCAAACTAGCTCTGCTACGGAAAATGAAACATGCTTGCCTGCTTACTGTTGAGTTACTAAATCTCTATCTACATTAAACTTATATTTATGCTACGGCTTCTGTTAAAAGGCTGCAGCAGGAGGCAAGATCTCTGATTCCGTGCTTTTGCAATATCCGATGGCAGTTCTATCTAATGGGCATTCCTCCTCCTTAAAGGATTTAGCTGCTACATCGAGAAGCCGATTTTCTGATGCCTCCAACGTCTGGTCAGATTGATTTGTTTTAATGGAGTCTTTTTCGGTAAGGAGAGAGATGCCACAGACCAGAATGTGAGGATCCTCAGCTTAATTGCCAGGATTGAGAGTCACTGTGTAATTCAGAAATCCTTGGGGAGGGGTGCAGAGCAAGGGGGTGGTGGGAGAGGGGGCTGGGGGAGATATAATGTATTGGGGCAGAGGCGGAGCCGTAGGCTAATGGGATGGGTTTCACATAGTAGGAAAATTTTGGATTCCCTTGAGATGCCAAGGTGCTGCACGATCAAGTCTCTCAAAGGAGAAGTTAAAAAGCAAGGGAGTGAGAAGAGGTTGCAGGTTAAGATACTTAAAAGGGGAGCTCTAGCACGATTTGTTTTCTGATGGTGGCTGCTAGGGACGGAGTTGCAGCTCGAAGAATAACTATGTTGGTGTCTCCTTTTTGCGACTAGAAATGGAAGCTAATTACCCACTGTGCAATCCCCTTCTAAATACAGGGCTCGGGATAGAAATGAAGAGAGCTTTTTCTGAATAACCACTAAACCCGCTGCAAAGAGAAGGGAAAGGGAAGAAAGAAAGGGGGGGGCGGGGGACTTTGCCCGGTCTGATGCGTCAAATACTGTAAAAGCAATAAAGACCAGAGGTCAAAATGGAGAGGAGGCTCACGTCCCGGAAAGCTCTCTAGTAACTACACAGTCCAGTTACTATCAACTAAAATGCCATTAGGCACAAAAGTGTGTAACTGTGTGAAGAATGCAGTAAGCGAAAGGCGGATCCTGGCAACCCAGTTTGCAAGTCGCCTGCTGGAGTGAGAGAAAGAGGCAAATAGAGAGAGAATCCTGCAGAGTTTTACATTCTCATATCCCTCAGGTAACTGGCATGATCCAAGTATCAGTTCTGCCTCAGATCTGCCTTAAACGTTTGAGGGTAAAACCCGCCCCGCGTGCCACAGTAAACCTTCATTTCCCGGTCACTCGCTTCACCGTCGCGGCACTGTGCAAGCCCACCCGTTGCTTTTCTGGAGGGGCCTCAATCCCTCCTGGCTTCCCTCTCTTTCATTCCCCTGCCTACTTGTTCGGGCTAAATCTGACCTTCTAACTGTTTGCCACTACCTCACAGATGGACGGATAAATCAGCTTCCAGTAGCTGCTACTGACTTGAGAAAAGTGTATGTGGGTGGGGAACCTTTGCTTCGCCCGGGCTCTGTCTGGGTTGGCTGGGGGAGCGAGGTGGGGGGAGGAGACGGAGGAAGATAGGAAAGAAGAGAGGAAGGGGAGAGAGAGAGATGAAAGGAGGGAGGGAAAGAGCCAACTGTACGGTCCTGCCAGCCTAGGAATCATCCGCAGCGTTGCAGACTCACGAGGAAACCACTGCCCCAGTCGGGACAGATCTGCTCTTCTCTTCCTAGCTTCCTCCACCCGCCCTAGGGAGCCACTGTCCCCTTTCAGCGCCCACGGAGAGGCAGCATCACACTGTTCTATTCCAACCCTCCAGCCTGTTCCAAAACCCCATCAGTCAAAACACTTGAGTGGAAGGCTACAGTAGGATAGCTCTGTTCTGTTCCCTTCACTCTCACCACTGCGGTGTTCACCATCAACCACCTACGTCCCCTCTATAGCTGACTCAGAGAGACACCACCCGGCCGTGCGGGGCGAAGGCCGACCAGGGTCACCAGAGAGGCTGGCAGGGCGCTGCACTGAGAGCTGGTTGGGGCTTGTGCGTGGGAAGGTTTCGAGTAGGGAGCTAGCCAGGGGAATAAGGGAGAAACACAGTTTCACCGTGGTGCTCCAAGCACCACGAGTCCTCGCTTGGGCAAAGTCCTAGGTTTCACAACCTGCGGCCAGCGCCGCACAAGTCAGTCTGTGGCATCTGCCGCCGCCGCTGCCTCCTCCTCCTCTTCCTCCTCCTCTTTTCCTCCACCTCCCAGCCGACCCCTCCCTCCCGGGACCTGCATCCCGCTTCGCCAATCAGGGCCCGGTTGCCTCCTCCCACGTGATCCCAGGCGGGCTGAGGACCTGCTGCTTCCCCCACGCCAGAGGGATGCGGGCGGCAGAGCGGGAGAGGAGACTGCTGGGCTGCGGAGCGCGGTGACTGACTCTCCCTTTGCTCCTTCTAGCTCTTGCTCTGTTCTTCTCCAGCCTTGCTCTCTCCCTCCTCCTTCCCCTCGTCCTGCATCCCGCCTCCCTCCTCTCCTCCTTTCCAGAGAGCCTTGCCCTATGGCAGTGGCTGCCTGCATCTTTGCTGCACCTCCGCTGGCGACCCTCTCGCGCCCTGGGATGAGCTGGGTCACTGGATGTTGCTGAAACTCTCAGGATCATGCGAGGGCTTGGCTGCTTTCACGCCGGGTGCTGCTGCTGCCGCTGTCGCTGCTCCCGCCGCTGCTGTTGCCGGGGTCCCCGGGATGCTCAGTAGCTCCGTCCCCGGACCCAGCGATCCTTTGGTTTTGGGGAGAGCCTTTTTGCAGCTGCAGAGTTGAATGAACTAGTCATGGTGCTCTGGGAATCCCCGCGGCAGTGTAGCAGCTGGACACTTTGCGATGGCTTTTGCTGGCTGCTGCTGCTACCGGTGATGTTACTCATCATTGCCCGACCCGTGAAACTTGCAGCTTTCCCTACCTCCTTAAGTGACTGTCAAACGCCTACCGGCTGGAACTGTTCTGGTAAGCTACAAACCAAAAACTCTTAAACCATTTCTCTACTAGAAAAGGTGCGGTGGGGGGTTGGGGGGTGGGTAAGCGTCATCCTCAACATTCGTGTATCCCCACTCACCCATCCCTGTACTCTTTCCTTCCATCTTCTCAAACCCCTGTAGCTCCCTGCTTTGCACCACCGAGAGCACATCTAGCTTTTGCTAAATTTTGGGGGGGTACATAAGAGCTTGTTGGATGAGGACAGAAAGTGTTGGATATATGAATGAGTCCACTCAGCCCAACACTTCAATTTGAACTGTTCAGTCTTTTCAGAGAAGCCGACGGGATAATTCTGCGTATTCACGAAATCCACCACAATTCCATTGTGTCATACTCACACAGCCCCTTTTTCATTATGGAAAAAAAAAAAGTAAGGCTAGAAGATGAGTCAAATAACTTCGGGAGAGAGACAGTAATAAATCATACTGTGACTGTTTGAGAACCGCTGATCCCTGGCAAAAGTGCAAGAAGGATGTACTACTCGATGGTCTAGGACCCAGTATCTGATGATCGGAAAATATTTTGGGTAAAGATCTCCTTATCTCCCTTTCACCTCCCCCCCCCACCACCTTTTTGCCTTGGCATGGGAAGACTTAGTTTTCTAACCAAAAGACGAATCTTCTTTTTTTTTTTTCATGCGGAAACCTGTAATCGCCAGAGGGAAGTTAAGAAAATAAATGTACAGTGTGTCTCTCAGGCTGGTGTTACACACACACACACACACACACACGCAAGTGCAAGGATAGCTATTAGTAAGGCAGAGGGCAAGACCCAAAAGAAATATCCTGGTGCTGATACCACAGTTGTTGAGATTCCATGGGATTTAATCAGGTTCCTCTCCCTCCTTTCTACACTAAATTCCTAATGACATCTACCAATTAAATAAGGAAAAGGCTGAAATTAGAAGTCACCAAATTCATAAACCTGCTTTGTATTTTCAAAATCCCAGCATTATTATACCAACATTATTATGCTATTTCAAAGGTATCATAAATTTTTTGCTTTAGCATATGTTTCTATATTTTTTCAAAGGCTTATTGTACTTCATTTTAGTAAATGCATATTTTAATCTTTGTGTAAACATTATTAAGTGTAACTAAGTCTCTAACTCTTAGTAAAGTCTTGTTCCTGGATGAATGTTGACTTTAGTAGTTAGTATATCAACTGTGGAGAGAAGATTGGTAACTGAAACCTAGAGACTGAAAGAATTGAGGATAGTTGGCCATTACTGATGTAAAAACTAAGATACAAAAAAAGAGTAAGATTTCCATGATAATTTATCATTCATGAAGTAAATTTGACCTTTACTGAGGTCTGACATTTGGGTCAGCAAGCCATGCCTTTGTACAGTTTTATCAATGTCTAAATAAGGCATTTGAACAAACCTTGGAAGTGTTCCCTTTAATTTCTCTTTGTGTTAGATATGTCTAATTGTAATTCTACAAAGAATAAGTTCCATTATGCATTTGCCTTTCCATTTGTAATACATAGCATTATAGGACCACTAAATAACCTAAAAAATCTATAGGATTCAATCTTAATGGCTCTGAAGTCTAATATAATTGTTTTGTTTAATATCTAACTATAATGTTGAGCTGGAGTAAAAACTAGCTGAAATATGGAATTAATGTTGGCAATCAAGACTTGCATCTTTAGCCAGATCTGTTAGTATGTCCATAGGAACTAAAGGGAAGGAGCTGGTTTTCTCAGCAGCTTGTGAAGAACCTGGCACCTCTCCTGTTAACTTAGAGGTAATCAATCTTCATTTGAATGAGACAAACCATCACAAAAAACACTGTGCCTGTTTATCTTTATTATTGAGGCTTTGTTTCCTCATTGTCTGGAGGAATTCCAAAGAAGGAGTTGTTTAAGACCTTGAATCAAAAGACTAACCTTCACCAAAAGTATGGACTTTTAAGTCTACTTAATTTAAGAATGATAGGGCAAAGGAATAAGTATGATTTCCTAGCCTCCCCTTCCCTTCCAACCCCAAAATACAATTGGACACCAAAGTAGATATATAAAGAGAAACAGAGATTGGAAAGGACATTTGAAAACCAGAAAATAGTATTAAAATTGAAGTCAAATTTTTGCGTAACAAATATTCTTTGTATTATATGCTAGTGGTCGTTAAAGTGGAGGTGGGGCAGGAACTTTTTTAAAGCCTTAAAAATGACAATATTTTTGTTTTTTAAAAAATTATTGCATTATTTTTCTCATGACTGAATTTGAATGTTGTTCTCTTTAAATTTGAGGTTATGATGACAGAGAAAATGATCTCTTTCTTTGTGACACCAATACCTGTAAATTTGATGGGGAGTGTTTAAGAATTGGAGACAGTGTGACTTGTGTCTGTCAGTTCAAGGTAAGAAAACTGGTATTTTAATTCTTTAATTCATCAATGATAATTCAAAGTAGGGACTTTCCTTTACAACCCAGCATTTGGCAAATTGTAATTCTACATATTAGGGGGAAATCTGGCACCAAGTAAAAAACTAACAGGAGAGCCAGCTAATGTCAAGAAGACATAAGTCTCCTGGGGGAAAAATGCAGTTGTTGAAGCTATAAATGTCCTTTTAGATACAAAGATTCAGCATATGCTTCTGTGATATTAAAGCAAGATTAAGCTTCTATACCTTTTTACCTAGTCTTAGGTGATATCAAAATGTTTTAGTGTCCTCAGGTTTCATTGTCCCAGATCTTTCATCTGATGGTAGTGAATTCGTTTTGAATGTTCCTTAAAAACTGCCTCTGATAATTCAGTAGGCACCTTATTCTTGAATCATAATCATAATGCATTGTCCTTTATCAGAAACTTTCTAAAATATTTTTTAAGTTTCTAATACATAGATTTTCATTCAGTTAGTGCTAACTACAAGGAATTCAAAAGGGCATAGATTTCCCCCAAGAGAAAAGAGCTGCACTTTGCTTAATGCTCCAAGTCAAAATGTTGAAAGGTTGGATACACTCAATTCTTAGTGGTGTTTGTGGTCACTTTCCAATTTTTTTGTGTGTTCATATAAATTAAACCATCTAATTTTGCTATTAAGATGCTTATATTTATATGTATATATGTATGTATACATACATTTATATGCACACATAAGCTCAAATAGCAGATAGATAGATAGAGATAGCTTGATAGATACACTGCTGTCAGTTAAACAACCCTCCTTACTTTTTTTTTTCAGGGAACTGTGGTATTTTAACATACTCAAAAACTATCCTCCAACTTGCTTTGATATAAACACACATAGATGAATGAAAGTTTAAAAAAAACTCTTCCAAGGTTGCAAAAATATTTTTAAAAGTTAAAAAAAAACTTGAATAGAGAAAAATATCAAGAACTTGAAAGCGATTAAGTTCAAATTCATAGAACACCATAACATTTTAGAAGGAACCTAGACTGTGTTTTAGTTCAACATCCTCATTGTATAGATGAGGAAACTAAGTCCCAAAGAGATTTACTAACTTGCCCTAGGTCACAAAACTAGACAGTGTCAGAATAAAAACTTAGTCTAGCTCTCTGAATGCCAATATTCAGTTTGTTGTCTAGTATTAGGCTTGCAGAAGGAAAGTGTTTTGGAATTTAATGCCATTTCTATTTGAGAAATGTTAAGAAATTTCACACTTAATTGTAGTCTAAATGACATTTCAAATAAACTAAAAGCTTGTTTTTTTGTTTTTTTGTTTTTCCCAAGAACACACCATATAGCTATTGACATTTGCAAAGTGCACCACCTCCTGGTGGGCAAATATTGGTGAGGCCAGACCACTGACATTTAGACAATACTATAGCAGAAGAGAAACCAATACTAATATTGGTCATCAGTAAGTGTGTGCATATCATACATGTATCCCTGAGATATCATACCACTCAAGACTTAGCTTCTTTCAATAATCTACATTAGAGGGAGAGACAGAATTTTCCATTTTCTAACATTCCAAAATTGGTTAATTTATTTGAAAAGCCTTGGAAAAGTCAATGGCTAAGGAATGGCTTTGTCCTTTTTTTCCCCTTTGAGTTTGGGTACCCATGCTTTGATCCTGTGACAGCCACAGGTAATTAAGAGCAGACCAATCAGCTGTAGAAAATGAACCAGGACTAATATACTTTACAGTCAGAGTTCTTTATCTAAAGAAAGAGGGCATCTAGGGAATCTATAAATTGATAAACTTTAGTAAAATAGAATGTAGAATAGTTCTTCATTCTGGGGAGGTTGTGTGAATGTAAACCATGTTGTTTGGAATAGCATTTGATGAGTTATTATAAATCCTAATTAAGAAATTTAAGTAAAACAGGCAGGAAGTTAAGTTCACTTTTTGCATTGTTTTGTAACTATTGGCTATTCCATTATATTTGTGTCTAATTGAACGTAATTAGAAGAAAGATTCACTTTCAATTGATAAAATTAAATTTTCAATCAAAATGTAATTTGACACCTTTTGGTGATTGTGTTATTTTAAATTCTCTGCATGGTACGGAACTCTTTTTATTGTTTGTGCTATGATCAGAGGTCAGTCAGAAAGGAGGAAATAGCTTTGTAGTTGAAATTATAGATCCAGCTCCAAAACAATATTAAAGCATGGAAAAAGTAACATGGTGATCAAGATTAAAATATTTGCTGCAGATAATATAGTAGCTAATAGCATATTTTAAGCTATGCTTGCATTGTTCCAATTTCTGTTGTTTTCTATTCATATTTAGTGTCTCAAAACTTCTCTTGAATGTAATCAATTTATTGTTATTTGTTCCTCCTCCTACTATCCAGAGTAAAAGAATGAAAATCTATCTTCCTGTATACTATTTAAAACTTCTTACTGGCCACTTCTGACACTTACTAACTCTATGAGGCTGAGCAAGTGACTTAATCTCTGTCTGCCTCAGTTTCCTCAATTGGAGATAATAATAGCATCTACCTTCTAAGACTGTTGAAAGGAACAAATGAGATAAAATTTGTAAAGGGTTTAGCACAGTGCCTGGCACACAGTAGGCCTTTAGTAAATGCTTATTCCCTTTCTTCATTCCTCTGAGACCTGATTGTTATAGTTGTCATTTTTCCTCTATGTTTTTTTTTAACATGAGTACAAATCTTTCCCTTCCTAATAGGATGAGTATTATAATATTACTGGCCAAAAGAAAGCTGTGAATAAATGCAAAGAGAATATCCTGCTCAAAGCATTAATGTGGGCATATTTGTTGGAACCTTCAGCTCATGGGTGGCATAGCAGTGCCTGGGACTTAGTAAACACTTAATAAAGACTTACTCCATTCTATTATCAAAACAAACTCAAGATTACCAATTGTAAAATTTCATTCAGGCATAATTTTAATAACTAAAACAATTTAAAGAGAAGCTGCATGGGGTTGTGGATAGACAGATTCCTCAAAGCCAAGCCAGAAAGACCTGGGTTCAGATTCTGCCTCTGTCACAGACTGCCTAAGTGACTCTGGATAAATTACTTAGTCTCAGAGTTGCCAGGAAACTCTCTAAGACTCTAAGTGGCTGATCTGCATTGGCAGAGGAAGGTTCTATAACAGAGAGCTCCCCATACCAGTTAAATCACAAGTCTTGACAAAATAAAAGCAATACAAATTATTTTTAATGAGAAGATAGAACCTTAAGTATTTGCATATTCTCCCATCTCTATAGAATTTACCAAGGCTGACAACCGTGTATTTAAAAATTATACATTTTGCAGTATTTTAATGCAAATGCAGAGAGGTTTTGAATACACTATATATTTTCCTGTGGGGCAACTAGATGGTACAGTGCATAGAGCACCAGGCCTGGAGTCAAGATTCATTTTCCTGAGTTCAAATCTGGTCTCAGACACTTACTAGCTGTATGACCCTGGGCAAATCACTTAACCTTGTTTGTCTCAGTTTCCTCATCTGTAAAATGAGCTGGAGAAGGAAATGGCAAACCACTCCAGTATCTTTGCCAAGAAAACCCCAAATATGGTCATGAAGAGTCAAACATGATTTAAAAATGACTGAACACAACTAAACACCCTGCTCAGTCTCATATTAGAAAATAAAATGTATAGAAAAAAATCTAGTATCATAGACTGTCCACAAATCATGTTTATCCCCAAATGTCACTAAGTCTATAACTGTATCCTTCTCTGATGCTGTCAGAGTGGAAATTATCCTTTCAGCTGTCATTTGATTTCAAGTTTTAATTTAAACATTTTCACAACTTGCAATGCTAAATATTTTCATTCAGCAAGTTATGTTTGAGCTCTGCGCACTTTCTTTCACATTAAAAGTGAAGTTTTCTAATAATATTGGAAGAGTTATATCATTTTGTTTTACATATATTCAATGAATTAATAAGTATAAAATGTAAGATGACAAGATGCAATGGCCAGGCTCTCTGCCCCTTTCCCCTACACTGGAATAGAAACATACTAGGAACCCATTAAGTCATTATTTATCTAAGTTTCTGACAACTAGGATTTAAGACTCTAGAATATTTAAAATTCCATGAGTACTTTATCTAACCAGTCAATTTTAACAAATGTAAACATTTTGGAAACATGAACAGAAAGAATCCATGTCTAACCATGTGAACAATAAGCCATTTGAAATGTCTCTCTCCCACACAAATTATGTTTTTATTTGAAGAAGAATGAATGCCACCATATGTTTGTGGGTCATCTAATTGAGTCTTCCTTTCTTGACTTTGCTTCATTTACTTTCACCTATCAAGATAATAATTAGGGAAATGAAATAAGGAAAAATCCAGCAGACAGATGATGAAAAACATTGTGAGAAAATTGTATTTGATTTCAAGACATTGAAATACTTGGTAAATTCACAGGCTTAAGGAAACAAACTCTTCAAGTAATTTTGGCACATTTAACCATAGCACCTGTCCTGTTTACAAGCAGGAGAGATTCATACCAACCTTTCCTCTCCTTTATTTGCTTTTTTTTAAAGAATTTCATTTCAAACGTACCTATATTAGATGCAAGTGTGCTATTTAAAATGAATGCCATGAAAAAGAGACCCTTTCACTTAAGCATTTTAAAGAGCTTAGAAAACATGACTTTGCTAATTTCTAAAATTTCCCTGAGATATTTACAAGTAGGAGTCTTCCCGTTTTGAATGGATATTTTCAGGACAACATAATGTGATTGAAATAAGAATTAGGATATTAGGATTCTAGGTCTAACTTTGCCACCCACTTTGTGATTTTGAGAAAGTAATTTCAACTCCCTGGGCCTGTTTCCTCATCTGTAAAAATGATCATGTTTGATTACATGACCTTTAAGATTTCTTTAGGCCATGACTTCTTAACGTTTTTTGCATGCCATGAACCCCTTTGGCAGTTTATTGCCCTTCTCAAAATAATGTTTTAAATGTATCAAATAAAATATGTGCAATTGAGAAAGGAAACTAATCACATTGAAATAATTGTCAAAATGCTAAAAATTCTAAAGTGACAGACCCCAGAACTATATTCATTGATGCTTTAAGGACTTCTTGTTAAACCCAAGTTAATAACCTCTGCTTTAGGCACTGAAAACTCTACAATTCTGTTAGACTTAACCAATAAAAATAAAATAGGGCCTACCCATTCTCTACCTAAGGACTTTAATGTCTAAATCATGATCCTTCTTTCTGTTACTCATATTAATGTTTATGAATAGAGTGAGTTATTTGGTGCCAAAAATTATTGTGATAATAATCTGCTCTAAATTTCTTTCTACTCCATACAAATCTCTCTTTTGGCTTCACAAGGAACTTGGCAGCTTGGGTTTTTAGCACAACTCATATTTGGCTAGTATTACTCAAAAATGGCATACGGCATTTTATCTGTTTACCTAGATGTTTTAAAATGCTTGTCAGAATTGTGCTCCAGAATTTAGTGAAAGATAACAAATAACCCTTCCCCCTATAAGCTCTACTTTATTTCAATCTGTTGAAGTTGTTGGGAAAGGTCAACCATGGATTTATAGGTCATCTATAATGCAAATCTTGCATCAGAATCTATTTGACAAAATATTGTATTTAGAATTGGAGATAAAGAACTACACAAGAGCGAGAGTTGTCCCATCTCTCCTATTGCTATCTCCTCCCTATCTCCCCTACCCCAAACTTATTTGACACTGTGAGATTCATAGGGTCCTGTTTAACTCCTACCAATATTCTATTGCCTCTCTTCCTTGAGTTTCCCCCTTCCTCTGGGATCAGAAAATTATCTGCACATGTCTTTCTCATAGAATTACATAATATGGAAATTCGAAGGGATATTAGCATCCATAATGGCCACCTTGTGCCTGATGAACAAGAGTCTGTATTCCTGATAAATAATCATTCAGCCTCTTCTTGAAGACCTAAGGAAGGACCTGTCACATCTAGGGGCAATCCATTCAACTTTTGAAAAAAAATCAACATTATTTTTTTTCTTTACATCCAGATTAAATTCACTTTCTTATAATTTGAAATCTGGTTCTTCCCTTTGTCTCCAAGTAGACTAAATCCATTTCCTCTTTCACATGACAACCTTTCTAAAATTTGACAACTGTTATCACTCTTCCCACCAACCCAAAAAAGTCTTCTCTTCTGTAGCCTATATTTTTATATGGCATGATCTCAAGGCCCTTCATCATCAAAGCCCTGGTCACTGTATTCTCTGTATGCTCTCCAGCTTGGCAATATACTTTGTAGAATGTGACATCCAGAACTTAACACATTATTTCAAATGCACACTACTTCATTTCTTCTGGTTTGGTGACCTTGTATTATAAAATTATTCTTTCCAAATTAGAAATGAGGAAAAAAAAGATGGGAGTGTAGAAAAGTTGCTCTCCAAACATTCTTAATCCTTCAGAGAGCTCAAAGCCACCTATAGAATAGGAAGAGCAGTTCATCACCTTGCTTTGTCCTACATAAAGCCTTAATTGTATCAAGTATGAAACAGATATAATAATGGTAGGACTATACAGAAATGTTTTTTATCTTTTGGCATCTTCCTCCAATATTTATAAACCTAAATATAGTTTATGGAACCAGACAGATTTTGATCATCAATGTGGACATCATGAAAGAAAATTCCTTTTCGAGGATATATTATAATATATAGGTTGTAACTTAAAAGAAGATTTTTTTATTTACACATTAATTTTCATTGCTAGGCATTATGGGAGAAAGATTTGTTACTGGCTTAAGAAAAGTTAGTTGTTATGAGTTGGACCTTCCCATGATTTTTTTTACTGATTAATCCTGAAATGCTATACTGCAGAGCAGTACATTGTTAACATGAAGGAAAGAAGGTAGGCAGCAAAGAAAGGAAGGAAAGAAGGCAGGCAGAAAAGGGAAGGAAGTAAGGAAGAAAAAAAGGCTTTTTAAGCACCTTCTATTCACAAGGCACTGTGCTAAGTGTTTATACAACAACCCTGGAAGATAGATGCTATTGTTACCCCCATTTTACAGTTGAGGAAACTGAGGCAGAGAGTAGTTCGAGTGACTTGTCCAGAGTCACACAGGTTGTACATATCCGAGACTGGATATGAACTCAAATCTTCCTGACTCCAGGCTCAGGGCTGTATCTACAGAGACATCTAGTTATCTTATCACACTGAATGAGAGTTACCATAACAAAGTTTTCATTATGAATCCAGAATTTGCAAAGAAATGTCCTATAAAGAGAAATATCATTTTGGGCTTAAACAAATGATTGCCCTGCCCAGTTGTGCATTTTCGTATTCCATACTTTTGTGTTAAAGTTTGCTAAATTGAAATGTGTTATAATTACAACTTAATTTCCTTTTACAACCATTCTTATGTAGGTAGATTACAAAATATGAGTATATTCTTGCTTATTTTACATTCTATATGTATTGACATTGCATAAAACATTCAGATATTTGAATGTAAAAAGCAAAATTCAGAGTATTTTTTAAAAATGTTTAAATTTTTTCTTAGTTTTAAACAGGTGATAATTTGTAAATAATCATCTTGATCATTATATTTGTTATAATTAAACAATGAAGCTTATCGGTAATGTTGTAATCATGGGATAATCACACCCCTGGTATAATTAGCAGGCATAGGACACAGTCAAGTATTTCTAATACCTCTGAGTGTGGTTATTTGTGATAACAATGCCCTGTAGGTTGCCTAATTTCCATTATTAAAAGGTTTTGGGGGGCTGTTTTTTTTAAATAAGCAAGTAGAAAATGTATCCCTTGTTCACAGAATATATGCATTAAATAGTTTGGAATACTGAGCTATGGTTTTAGTTAGTCCCATGTTATTTTCTTGTGTTCCTGAAAATGCCATAATCATAATTCATTTATATGGTGTTTTGAGGTATACAGTGTAAGACTCATTACTCCTATTTTATAGATGAAGAGACTGAGGCTCAGAGAGTTTAGATAATATAATTGTTCTCAGACAGCTAGAAAAGAGCCTAAAATGGCCTCTTTAACCCAAGTCACCTGACATCCAATATTATTTTCACCATATTACACAGACTACTGACTACATCATGTCTACACAATGACTTAGCAAAGAAATGTAGAACATTTAATTATCAGAAATTTTAGCTCACCAGTAAGAAATATTCAGATATTTGGAAAATATTTAGTTACAGATAGCTTGAATTTTGTTACCATCTTGTTAAACTAAATAAACATATATGTGTGCCTTTACAAAATGGTACATAACAGAAAGTTCACCATTTCTTATACAATCCTCTTACCTTTTCTTCTTTGAATATTAAAATGTTTGTTTGTTGATGGTTAAGTTTACAATAGGTAAGAACTCTTAAAATGTTTAGTATTGCCTAAAAATTGAAATGAAGCTTTCAGATTTTTACTAAATGCTTTTCACCTCAAGCTTGGAAAGATATATAACATACACATGCACACACACACACACACTATCCTATACTATCCTCTAAGGAATCAGGTAGACATTGTAGCATATAAAAAAGTAATTATAAGATTAGAACTAAAAGAGACTTTAGAGATCATCTAACAGGAGTCTTAACCTGGGATCTAGGAACTTCTAAAAAAATTGAAAATAGTATTTCAATATAATCATCTTCCTGTGTAATTCTTCTATTAAAAGCACCATTCTGAAAAGTCTTTCACTCCATAGACCTCATCAGACATTAAAGTGATGACAAAAATTTTAAGAACTTCTGATATAGTCTAACTCTTTCATTTTATGGTTGAGCAAATTGAGGTACAGAGAATTGAAATGACCTGCCTAGGGACATATATTTATAATAATTAAAAATAATAAGTACTTAATTGCTATTCCCATAATGGTTTCATGTTTGCAAAGCACTTATTCAATTTTGCCATCATGACAATACTGTGAGAAGAGTATTATAAGAAATTATTATTTTAATTTTAGAAAAGGAGAAACTGACACTCAGGTTTAGTGATTTGCTCGTGGTTGCACAGCTCATAAATATCAGAGGCTGGATTTGAACTCATGTCTTCATAATTCCCAAGTGTAGCTCTATCCATTGTAAAAGATATGAAGTTGTAAAGCTGGAATACAAACAGTTCTTCTGATAGCAAATCTAGTTCTCTTATTACCACACAAATTTTTGTTTCCTTTTCTTGTATCCCTAGTGCTTAGCACAGTACCCAGTACATAGAAAGTACTTAATAAATTCTTGCTGATGACTAGAAAATGAATCCAATATCTTCTCATCTATGTCTACTTCAAGTTCCCTGCTCATTCACCTTGCCTGAATTGACTGGTCAATTTAAATGAACTATTTTCCCCAGTGAATTAAGTTTAACTGAATCAACCGTTATCACTAAATAGTTCTGGTTTGATGATAAAATAATCATGTAGTCATGGCATTTTATTTCCCAGTGATGATCTCCATATCCAACTCATCTCCAGTTGTTGAAATTCCACCTATCTTTTAAAATCCAGCTGAAATGTGAACCATTCTAAGAAATCTTAAATAATGAAATATCATGTTTACAATGAATAAGGCCAGCATTGGACTTGGAGTCATGAAGATATGGGTTCTAATTCTGCTTCAGATGATCACTAGCTATGTGACTCTGAGCAAATTGCATCACCTATGTGTTCCTCATTTATCTGAAATGTAAAATGAGATAGCTGGTCATTAAAATCTCTCCCAGTTTTAAATCTGTAATCCTATGATCCCTTTTTGAGAACTGATCTCTTCCTCATCCATATTTTCATAAAATTGTGTTTGTAACTCTCTAATACCACTTGTTTTTTAATATATGATAGTTATTTGTCTATATGTCATACCCCCCTGCTATATTCTGAGCTTTTTTGAGGACAGGACACCAAGTTCTATTTTTTTTTCTTTAGATCTCTCTCATCACCCAATAATACATAGTACCTGAAGTTGCTTAATAAATAATTGTTGGAACAATGAATGTTCTTTAAGTAACTGACAATTATGCTTCTTAAAATGCTAAATAATTTGATATCAATAAGATCACCCCAAAGTACAAATGACTTGAAAAAGGTGGAGGATGTCTTTATTTTTAACTGTTTGGATGAAATTGTGTTCATCTTAGTACTCACTGCTTTCTAACACTTTTCTAATACTCTTCAGTGTAACAGTGACTATGTACCCGTGTGTGGTTCCAATGGGGATACCTATCAGAACGAGTGCTACTTGAGACAGGCGGCTTGCAAACAACAGAGTGAAATACTTGTGGTGTCAGAAGGGTCCTGTGCCACAGGTATGTATAACCAGAAATCGACCTAAAACTGCATATCATAGGGATACTTTTTGGTTTTTCAGTTATGTTAACTCCACACGTCTTTAATTCATGTGTGTGTGGGTATGGGTGAGTGCGTGTGTGGGTGTGTGTGTGTGGGTGTGGGTGTGAGTGTGAAAAATTTGGCAGAAGCAAGAAATTTGTCATAAAGTTGTTGTACGTTTAATACATATGTTATACAGCTTTTTATGCTCTTCAGACAGATGAGTAGAAATTATTCATAATTGGAAACCTGGATGGACTGGCCAGGTGCCAAATGTACAGAAAGGGAATGCTACAGATTTTTCTGTTTAGAACAATAGCATTGTGTCAACTGGAGGAAATGGAATGCAAGAATTTGCATATCCTAGTAGCATCTTAGGTATGGGCTCTGAATTGAAGGTGTGGCTTGCTTTGTCAAGCTGGCACGATATAATTCTCACTTTTTGGCAAAATCTGTTGAAGGATATGGTGATGGATGTTATTTCTGAAGTCATCTGTCTTTTTTGGCATAGTTAACCTTAGAGGCAAAGAACCATTTTTCTCATACTGTCCTGGGTTTACAGAAAAGAAAATGAGTAGGGAAACTGACTTAATATGTGCCAAAGCTCCTCCTGTTGTCCTTTCGTGTGTTGTTACTTTATTAGTACAGTCCAATAGCACAGGTGAAAATGTTAACTTAAAAGAAGAGAAAGAGAAAGAGAAAGCCTTTGTTGTTGAAGGAAATCTTTAAACTGATGTAGATTTTTTTTTGTTAAGATGAAGGAGTAAAGAAAACTTGATATGCCACAGTGCCCTGTGATAGTTGCAGCTAACAGGAAATAAATATCTTTCAGGAGAGCTGTGCTACTCTCTGAGAGATTGAATGATCTGAGCATTTTCAAAAGAAAATAACAATGCTATGAAAACAGACTTTGTCTAAGAATCAGTGTTAACAAAAGTACTGTCAGGAAAAGTCTTTTGCTATAGAAAACTCATATAAAATAACAAGTACTTCTGCAATGAGGAATAGGTTTATTTGTTCAAGATGGAAGGTGGTCATAGTGGCAAAGAAGGGAGGGAAGGTAGAAAATCCCTCTTGCTTTATTATGCTATTTCTTAAGCTGCTTCATTATTTGTACCTATCTTTGATCCTATGATACTGTGGAGTAGCAGAAAAGAATAATAACATTTATCAAGGTGAGACAGGTATGGATAAATATGATTGGCCCCATCTCACAGATAATTTACCTCTGAAGATTAAAAAAAAAGAGAAAAAGAGAGAAAAGAAAGAAAGTGGATTCCACAAACCTAATCCAATGCTCTTAGCTTCCATTTTTGGCAAGTTTTTGCAGCATTTTATTATAAGGATGACTAGTGATTGTCCAGAAAAGGAAGAACAAAAAGGCAAGAGGGCTTCATCAAGAAATGATCATAACAGACAACTTCACTTCCTTTCTTGAAAAAGAATTTCAGGTGAATGCAGTAGCTATACATTCCCTAGATTCTTTGCAAAGGATTTGACTAAGTCTTTAATCCTTGTAGACAAGATTAAGAAATGTAGGCTAGACATTAGTTCAGTTAGGTAGATTCAGAACTGTGTGAATGAATGAAACCAAAGCATAGTGATCAGAGAGACATCGAAAACCTCTATGAAATGGTGCACAGTGAAGAAAGCCAAAAGAATAATATATACAATGACAAGAAAAATGTAAACAGAGTCAAGATGGAAAGTCAATGAATTCTGGTCACATATCAAGGACATTATTAGCACCATATTTTCAGAATTTAATAATATGCCCCTCCTTTATCTAAACCACTAATAATTTATTTTTTGTACCTTAGAAGATTTATTTGGATGTTCTTTGGGAATGTTTTATTTTGAAAAGCAAAATGCATTAATGTGTTTGTTAAAATCCCAACTATATTTATTAATGGCTAAATATCAACCGGAAGGGAGATTTCCAGTGGAGAGATTCCTATATGGGTCTTTTGTAATTTAAATTTTTATTGATGAAATGGGGAAATCTGGTTATCAAATTAGCAGGGGAAACAGAGGGAGAGATCCAATACAATGGATAAAAGTTATGATTTGAAAAGATGTTGATAGGCCCTTTAATAGGGATAAATGCCAATTCTTACATTTGGGTCCAAAGGAGAAGTCACTTGACAAAAAACACGTTGGAAATGTCATGACTAGATACCAGTTTGCCTTTAAAAAATGATCTGGTGTTTTGGTTATATTAAAAATTCAACATGAGTCAACAGCATTGCAATCAATTCAATTTAGCAAGCATTTAGTAAACACCTTCTTATGTTCTGGGCCCTGTGCCAAGCACTAAGGATACAAATACAAAAATGAAATAGCCCTTGCCCCATAAAGATAAATAGAGTATTGGCTTAATGCTTAATATGTGCCAAGCATGGTTCTAAGTGCTAGAAACATAAATACAGTAAAGAAGTTTACATTCTATGGAAGTAAACAGCATAAACACAGAGAAGTAAATATTTAATATATACAGGATAAATATAAAATAATTTCTGGGATAGGACGAACAACTGAGGAAACCAGGAAAGTTTTTAGTAGGAAGAATCTCTTGAGTTGCATCTTAAAAGGAGTGAGTGGTTCCAAGAGATGGAAATAAAGAGGGAGAGCATTCTAGACATTGAGTACAGCTTCGGAAAAAAACAGAGACATAAAATGGAATGTCATGTACAGGAATCAGCAAATAGGGCATTTGCCCAGATTATAGAATATGTGAAGTGGAACAAAAGGTAACCAATCTGGAAAGATGATTCAGATTGTTAAATGTCAAGTAGAGGCATTAAGGATATAAAATATATTTTATCCTAAAGGCACTAGGGAGCCACCAAAGCTTCTTAAACAGGGGAATGACATAATGAGACCTGTGTTTTAGCAGCAGAGTGAAAAAAAAGAACTTGAGGAAGTGAGAGGGTGGATGCAAGGAAATCATATTGGAGGCTATTTCAATAATCTAAGAGAGAGTGGTGGGGACCTGCATTAGCATGGTAGTAGTGTGAGTTGGGGAAATGGAATCAATGCAAGAGATATTGCAAAGACAGAATCAAGACTTGGCCTGTGATTTACTATTGGCAAGGGGTGAAAGTCGAGAGTGATGGATAACTTCTGGGTTGCAAATCTGGGTTACTGGAAGATTGCTAGTGTCTTTAACAGAGATAAGAAAGTAATGGTGATTAGGTGAAAAAGATGATCAGTTCTCTTTTCTTTTTTTAAGTAATTTTTAAATTTTTTTTATTTTTATTTATTTTTAATTTTTTATTAATTTATTTTGATTTATCAGCAATCATTTCCATATGCTTTTGAGTTTAAAATTTTTCTCCCCCTTCCTCCCCACCACCCTCCCCAAGACAGCACACAATATGATATAGGCTATACATTTACATTCCTATTAAACATATTTTCACATTAGTGATGTTGTAAGTAAAAATTAAAACCAATAGGAGGAACCATTAGAAAGAGGAAACAAAACACAACAGAAGAGAAAAAAATAGCAATTCAACTTCCATAGTTCTTTCTTTGCATATGGATAGCATTTTCCATCACGAGGCCTCTGGAGATGTCTTAGATTCTTGTAAGTTTATCACTATTAGTCATAGAACAACGTGGCTGTTATTGTGCACAATGTTCTCTTGGTTCTGCTCACTTCACTCAGCATCAGACCATACAAGTCTTTCTGGGTTTTTGTGAGGTCAGCTTGTTCATCGTTTCTCATAGCACAATAGTATTCCATTACATTCATATACCATGACTTGCTCAGCCATTCCCCAATTGATGGGCATCCTCTCAATTTCCAATTCTTTGCCACCACAAAAAGAGTTGCTATGATTATTTTTGTTCAGTTCTCTTTTCAATATGCCAGGTGTTAAATGCCTTTGGGAATCCAAGTGAAGATGTTTAGCAGACAATTAGAAATATAGCACTAGAGCTCACAAAAGAAATGATGGTAAGAAATGTATATTTGAGGGTCATCTTTATAGAAATGAGAGAAAAACTCATGCAAAACAGTAGAGAAGAGGGCCCAGGAGAGAACCCTGGGGCATGCTTACAAATTCTGGCTCTTAGTAAAGAATAATAATTAGAATTATCCAAAAGTGGAATGGGTGAGATGATGAGTTGTTGTTGTTCAGTCATGTCTGACTCATCATGACCCCATTTGTGGTTTTCTTGTCAAAGATACTGGAACAGTTTGTCATTTCCTTCTCCAGGCTGTTTTACAGATGAGGAAACTGAGGCAATCTGGATTAAATTATTTGCCCAAGGTCACACAACCAGTAAATGTGAAAGGCAGGATTTGAACTCACATCTTCCTAATTCTAGACCTGGTGCTCTATCCACTATACCACCTAGCTGTCTTTTGATGAGTGCCCCATGAGTAGAAACTTTTAAGCAATGACTGGATGACCATTTGTCCAATATGTTACAAAATGGATATTAGTCTAGTCACCAAGTAGACTAGATGGCTTCTGAAGACCTTCCAGTTCTGAGGTTCTATAAACGTGTTGGTAGTGAGGTTTGTAGTGAAACAAGCTGACTCCTCTAGGTTTTCATTTGATGAAGTTAGTTTTTTTTTGTAAGCCATCGATGTTGCTTATTCCTGTAGAGTGAATGTAATAAAAACAATTTAGAAGTGAAGTGTGAGCACCATTGGGTGGCCTTCCTCAATTAGAAAAATTCAAATTGACCAGAATGTTCCTGTAACCAAAAGGTTGGGCAGTTGAGAACTATCATACTAGAAAGGTTAGAAAATTTTATTGGACATGATGGGGAAAAATGGCAAGAAATCAAGTAACCTAAGAAGAAAATAACTGGGTAATGATTCATTAGGATTAGAAAAAGAGGGAGGGGATAGTGAACCTCTGATGCCAGCTTCCAGGCAAAAATACCAAAGCAATAGAAATTGAGAAGGACATTTCAAATGGGAACACAGCAGGTAAACAAGTCCTGGGATTTTTATATTTGGCTAGTGATGCTTGCTAGCCTAGTGTCACTTCCCAGTTTGCTAAATTTCAAGCTGTCATCAGCATATACATTTTCATTCCCATACTTTCTTCAAGTCTTAATACCCTGCTCCCTGATGTATTGATAATACTATGAAAATAAACACTTAGTCAAGTAGAAAATTTAATCACAATTGAGCAATCCATCCTTGGCTCATCCACACATCTAGACTTCTACAAGATTTAATTAGTAAATCAGTCTTGCAGAATGCATCTTCCATTGACTTGTAAATCTGAAGGGTTTTTGATTTGAATAATGATGGAGGTACAAAAGTGATTTAGATTAACCAGGTCTGACTGTAAATAAATTGAGGTTCTGACTTTTGATATCCAAATGGAATCCCAATCTTCGTTCCATAAACTTATCATTTATTTTCTAATTCTCTGTGACACTGGATAGAGGCTGCAAGTTGTGATCTTAAGAAAAATACAGCACTGGAAGATGGAGCTATTCATTTTATAACATTGAATTTACACAGAAATCTGACTTTGGATTGGGAGAAATCTTCTTATTAGTGAGGCCTGCTCAACATCTCACATTATTACTCTAATATAATGGCAGCATATAGGAGTAACAGTTGTATCTGGTTATTTACATGTTGCCATCCTCCACTGGAATGTGATCTTCCTGAAGAGACTGTTTTTCCCTTTCTTTGCATCCTTAGCGCTTACAACAGGACCTGACACTTAGTAAACATTTCATAACTGTATATTGATTGAATATGAATATGGCTAGATAACATTTTAGGTGGAAAAATATCTTAAAGTCTCAGTGGACTGCCAGGTCAATGAAAGGCAGCAGAGAGACATGGTAGGCTAAAAGGAGAGGCAATGCAACTTCAAACTTCAGAGTGTCAAAAACTAGGCAGGTAAGAGTCCCACCATTCTTTTCTCTTACTAGACCATATGTGGAGTATTATGAGCAATTGAGTGGGTAAGTTTAGGAAGACCATCAACAAGCTATGGCATGTCCAGAATAAAATAAGTAACTAGGATGATGGAGGGACTTGAAATTCTTTTATATGAGGACTGATTGAAGAAACTATAAATAATTAGCATGAAAAAGAGAAGTCTCATGTAAAACATGGTTGTTGTTTTCAAGCAATTGAGAATTGTCATGGTTGAGTAAGATTAGCCATCTAAAACTATCTAATGAGATAGATAATGAGCTTCAGTGGTCATTTTCTCCAATGCATTCATTCACTCCTTCTTTCATGTGTTTGTTATTTGGGTCAAGTTGAACTTAGAGGAGTCATTGAAGTCTTTTATTCCTAGAAAAATACATTACTTATGAAAAGAGCATTGTATGGGAAGAACATTAGCTACTCGGGTCAGAGGACCTGGTTTTGAAAACCAACTAATTGACACCTGTATGACCTTGGAAAAGTCATTTGTTCCCTTTGAGTCTTAGTTTCCTTTCCTATGAATGGGAATACTTGGTTAGTATTCCACTATCCACTGATCTTTCAGCTTTAAATATTATGAAATTTTGATGTGCTTTTCATTCTTCTTTCTCTTTAAACATAAATGCTCGTTAGAAATTCGCTTGATATATTAAGCTACTATTTCAATATACTGATAGTTTTTTCTTAAATATGGTAATAGAAATATTCTTATTTATTTTGAGGCAAATATAATAAAATAACATTCTAATAGTAACTCACGAAACTATTATAATATGGTCTAATTATTATTACAGAACTTGAAAATATACTGTAGGCCATTCATTCCTCCTAGGACAAGTCATGTTCTCAGACAGAGCCTAAAGTGAATATAACAAAGTCAACCTTAGGAGGTAGATACTGTTCCCTAGTGCCAACTTTATAAGCGGAACAACTGAACAAGTGGGTTTTTTACATCAAAATAGTTGCCTTAATCTGTAACTAGCAAAATGGAAGGATCACCAAAGGACATTTTTGTAATGAAAAGGGAGGTACAAAAAGGGCTAAGAGGCAGAAAGGGAGGGTATGTCTCATTTCTTACCACATAAGAACAGACAGACACTTTGCAGGGACAATTTTGTAGCCTCAGGCATATCTAGCTCAAATAGGATATCAGAAGTAGAACACAAACTACAGTGAAAGGCTCCATTTCTCTCCAGAACCCAAATCTTCTGCACAGGGACTTGGAGGACTAAAGGGGCAGAGAGTAGGGTTCAGTTGTCTGGTGAATGCAGCTGAAAACATAGCTCCTCGGAATAAACAGCTCTGTTCAGGTATAATATGTGAGAAAAGAGGAATAGAGAGACACTGCTTCTCCCTGACAAACCAGGAAAACACGATTCTTAGTACAAAGGGGAGAACTGAGCTTAGCATTATGCTGACTTCATAAAGGAAAAAAGTGATTTCAGTTCCTTCAGTAGATATCATCTATAATTACTTATATATTTGTGAAAATATTAGTAATTTAACAGGAAGATATTCATTTTTTAAAATGTTCCTCTCTTCGTATGCATCCAATTTGCAAGGGTAGAAATAACAATTAAGTGTTTATGCTGCTGTATTCCTTGGAGTGTTGCATCTGTGAAACTCACTGATTGTTACAAGCATCTCTTTTCACTGTAATTTTTATTTTCTGTTTAATGCTGAATTTGGCTTGATTAAAAATATATACAGAGGATTTTGCCCATGAACTACAAGTTAAATCTGAAATTTGGAAACACTTTTACTTCTGAGATATTAAGTTCTATAAGAGCAAAAAAGAAAATATTAGTTTTTCCTAAGATAATTAAAATGAAAAGTCAAGTTCATCCTCATAAAAAAAAAGAATCAAGTGGTCATATTAGACATCTGTAATTTACTCAAGTGACATAACATCCTTACCTATTAGAATAGACATAAAATAAGTAAAAAGTGTCATTTTACATATTTACTCATTATTTCCTTATTTTTTTCAGATGCAGGATCAGGATCTGGAGATGGAGGTAGGAACTGTTTTATAATAAGTCTGAAAAATTATGCATACATGTTTGTTAAATGGGTATGTTATACTTTTCTTATTTATAATTTCTGAAAATATAATCTGAATTTTTGACAAGAATGAATATTATATGTCATTAGTTAAGTAAATTTATATATAATATAAATACTTTTGTATTATTTACAGGCTGTATCAAGAACTCTATCTCCATTTACTGTTCCTAGTTCATTCATATGTTTTAGAGTCTATATATACTTTCCATTTGGAGACCCCTGGACAGATTTTCAGTATTGAAAAGCTTTCTGATATAAATTTCCAAAAAGTGATTGGCAATACCTAAGATAATTCTAGAGGAAGTTTTTGAAACATCATATTTTTTAAAAATGCACTCTATTTTTGATGGATATCAATCAAGTAAAAATATCTGAGTTTAAAATAAGTTTCACTAAAAAAATTTGACCTATAATGTGAAACTAAAGGATATTTTGTACATGAGAAAAATGACATGAAAAATAAAAATCTTTCTTGTCCAGAATTTAAAAAAATTAAAAGGAAGATCATATCTTTATTTTTTTAAATTTAACTAAGCATTGGCCAAAATTATCAAAATATTACTTATTTTCAAACTTTATTTTGTGTTTAAGAAACATTAAGGATAAAATCAAGTTAGGCTCAGACTTAAAAGTCAATTTTATATACTAATCGTTCAGTATAGATTTTATTTATTGAGCCTCTTTTAAGGTACCTTTGCAGATGACAAACAACTAGGACTGAGCTTATATAAATAGAGCAAGAAAAGTGGATAATATTTTGTCTGATTTAAACAAAAATATGGTGGCTATGAGCATGGCCATTTTTCCAAGATAATGAATTTCTGCCTCATGTTGCATAGCAAGAGAAAGAATGATTTCCAAATAATTTCAAGTCAAAAGCAGAATTCGAGTTTAACAAAAGACAGGTAGAAGAGGACCATGGGAAGACTAGACAGTCACTTAGAAAGTGAATCTGTGAAGTAGATAAGATCTAGTTGGCACATTGTATTTGAAAGATCTACAGAACTGCCTTAAATAACATAAGACTTAATTGGCAACCTAGCAGTAGCCTAAGTAGAGAAGTAGAGCACCTCATCGTGTGAAATCAAAGTCAGTGCACAGTTTTTCCATAAAAGCTATAATACAGTACTCTAGTCAAGAGTGAGTGTCACTAGAGCATGAAATGTAGTTTCAACATCAAATGATATGCTATAGGCCACAATCTTTCAATAGCTCTAAGAAGATAAAGATTTTTGCTCCCTGATTAATATACCACTCCTAAGAAAGTTTCCCTTGAGGTTTGGAAACAGGAGCTGGAAAAGCAAATGGAGTCATAAAAAAACATTCCTCTCATAGGTGTTTCACCATTAAAATGTTAAGAAATTGATCAATTTAGAAAATGTTCCCTATGGAAGTTGTTTATATGCAAAATTCTGTATGTTTTCCAGCTGTTTGATTCTTGTGTAGACAACTCAATTTAAAGTACATTGTCTCGGCCGTGTCCTATCATTTCTGCCACAAAACCTGATTATTTTCTAGGATCCTTGAAACAAGAAACTTGTGAATCAAACATTTTACTAGTACTACTGATGTACTCAGAATTTTCTTATTATTTTGAATAGGAACTTGACTCATCATTTGTCCATTTCTATATCTCTTAATTTGTTCATATCTCATGTCATGTTTTTTCTTTCTTTTTTCCTTTCATCTCTTTTCTCATCAGAAGCAGGTGGCTTATGGTTTTCATTCAGTCTTATATTATTTCATATAATGTGAATTCAGTGTGTTTCTTGTTTGCTTTAACTTAGCTCATTGGTTTAAGAATTTTGTGCTTCTGTCTGAACAAAGTTTGATTTTTTTCATGAATAATTTTTATTCTAACTTCAAAAGTTTGAAGTTTATAAATAAATCTCACAAAATTTCAATGATCAATCACATTCTTCTCTTCTTTTTCTTAGTTTCTTTTTTTCCTTCTCCCATTCCTTCATTTTAATTTTTAATTTGGAGAATAAATGAACTAAAATAATATTTTAAAATGCATGCTCCAGAATAAATACAGAGAATATAAACAGTGTCAGAGTCATATTTTTAAAGTAGCTATTATTTTATTGCAAGGTATGGTGAAGAGTATATATCCATATATGCGTATAATGTGTATGAATTTGTATACATGTCTGTGTGAATTCTAGCCTGTGCTATTTTACTATGAAAACTTGATGTGTTTTTAAATCTACTTTGTTACATGTTAATGACAAACCAGCTATCCAGAATATTACAACCTAGGTTAGAATGAACTCAAAAAAAATCTAATCCCATGTACTTTGAAATCCCCCTTACTGAATAATTGGGGTTGCCATATCCACTGCTACAATGGTGGATTTTTATCAACCCTTAAATTGGGCCCATATTTCTAGGGCATTGAAGCAGTTGGGTGTTATTGTGTTCCTTTCAGTTAATTGAGCATAATGAAATTAGTTGAGGTTGTTGGGTTATTACAGTTACCCCATAAATTAGATACTCTGAGCCAAAAGAAGCCCCTCCCTCCAGGGCTTTGGCAAAGTTAGGGATATCTGTGCACTTACAAATGCAGCTGACTAATGCTGTTTTAAGCCCTTTGTTAGTTTTAATACAGGTTAAATAGCTCCAGCTAGGTGTGCATTTGTCTAAATGGTAAAGTTAATAAATACTCTTGTAAAACATATATATATACACACACAGAGAGGGTCAGCATGTGGTAAATATTGTAATTTAAACACACAATTCTGAGTTCCAACAGTTCAATTTCAACTTTTTTTCCTAATTTTTATAGATTTTTTTAAGGGAGGGCATAGTTCCTAACATTTAAAATTGGGCTAGATGATTTCCTTAATTGTTAAAACCACTCCTGGTAAGAACATAATATTTGTAGTTGTCTGCAACTGAGGAAAAATTTTTATTGTCATATAAAAAGAAAGTAAAACCTTTATAAAATGCATATTAACCAATCTGTGCACATTCTATGGGGAATTTAAAAATATGTAATTATTGATCTCTGTGGATAGGGGAATCTATTAAAGTTGTGATCAGTGTTTGTATAAAATTGTTTTTATATAGGCCATTACCTGAACATGTGAAGAAATGCATAGAATTTCCATGTCTATGCTGTAGATGTTTCATGTAAATCTCATGTATTGATACTTCCCAATGTGGTAGCTCATTCCTTCTTATTAAAATGGAATTTCATTAGCACAGATGACACATATTGTCCATTTAGAAAATAATAAACTGCACTGTTTGTATCATTTCATTTTAAAAAGGAAATGTTTGGTTCAAAACATTTTGTATCAAGTAATCTCATGTGCTGACTGAAACATTTAGAATGAACTACAATTAATTGTCAATTATGAATATTTTTTTACATAAAATGTGGCAGAGCAGGGTAGCAAATTCCAAAAAATTTGGAAGATGCCTCAGAATAGGAGTTATATTTCAAGTACGTGTATGTTTGGATATTTGATGCTGTAAATAAGAAAGTGTGTGTGTGTGTGTGTGTGTGTAGGAAGAATAATAACATCTTATCCACCCACAGGCTTTCTTAGGCAGCAGATACTGCAGTAAAAATTAGTATTAAAGTAGTATTACTCTTGAAAACCAGGGTTATGTGGGTGGCTGAAGGATAACCCCACCCCTTTTCTCTCCCCACCTCTCAAAATGGTACTAAAAAGAACAAAGCTTTGAATATCTTCCACTATGTCACATACTTTAAAGCTTCTGGATTCACTGAGGTTTTATTGGATGCCCCAATAACTAAATAAGTCAAATTAAAGGAAATCAGTATTTAACCTTTTAATAATCATCACCACGAAATAACTCTTTATTACGTGTTATATGCATTGAATGGTGGTAGTTGCAATTAAAGTTATTCACAATTAAAATATTTGGTATAACATTCTGTTAGTAGCTTTAGCACAGTTTACATAAAAAGAAAAGAATAGGGACTGAGGATTTTTCTAATAGATACGGCAGAGTTAAAATGTGAATACTTTGGATGTACTTACATAGTACGAAGTAAAAGGAAGTAAATTTATTTAAATAATGAAGAACAGTATTTGGGGTAGGGAGGGCTAAATTATGCATGCAATTGAAATTATAAAGATCTGACATAGAAAACTAGTTGCCATAGAGTGTTTTAAAATGTACAGCTACATTATGTGATATGTCCTTTGTTTAACTTGATGACCTCTGAAATGCTGTAATTTTAAAGTTTTACTCCATCTCTGTTAATACCATAATAAGAAGGAATACTTTAACTTGTAAAAGAAGCTAGATATTATGCATGACACATTGATTAATAAACATTTGGGAAGTTTTAAAATTTACAATTTAATAAAAAACAAAAAAGCATCTCTCCATAGTGGTCCTAATGATATCTGGTCTTAAGACATTGAAACTGACAAGATCCTTCAAGTTGTCCACCACATGATGAAAATTATTAAAAATCTAATCACTCATACCTAAAAAAGCAAAAAAAAAAGAAAACTTGAGACCTTAACTACTTTGTAAACAACAAAAAAATCAATATTCATTCTACAAATGTGCTAAGATAAAGCAAAACAATTCATTTTCAATTTCTTTTTTTATTTTTGCCATAGTTTCTATTTTTATTCACTCTCCTGAGACAAATTAGTACCCTGCTATCCTAGTGTTAGAGTAAAGTTCTGGCAACCTTAGACAAAATGAAGATGCTCTCAAGCAGAAAGAAAAAAATATGTGCCTAACCATGTTTTACTCTATTGGGTCAGCAGTGCTTCTCAGGAGGCCTGCAATTGACAAGTAGCTCATCAATTGCAGGTAGATTCAGCTGTAATGCTGGTCCAATAAGGAAATCCTACAAAGCATGCAGGATTTGAGATTCTCCAAGGAAGAATGCAAAGAAAAGCAGAAACTATTGCTTTTTTCTTCTGTACTCCCATTGCTGAGATTTGCTACTTTGCCTCAAGATGAGTTTACAGAGTTCTGAAAGTCAGTTGAAGGCTGATCTCAGCATTTTAAAGGTTAGCATCCATCTCACTTTTCTACAACAGAGAGAAACTATCTGCAGGGAAGAACATAGCTGAGGAAGGATGAATGAGGCGCAGATGGGATAAAGAAACTGGGAGAAAGATCAAAGAAATTTGGACAAGGAAAAAAATTTAAATGGAAATTATGAAAAACAGAAGAAATAAAATAGTGTTTATTTCTGATATGACTAGTTTGTTTTCATTCATTACTGTCACCAGAAATTAGAAGTCCTTTACTTGGATTGGTTGATGATATAATAATTGCTAGTTTTATGTATTTCTAGCACTCCTCTTTTCTCTGACACTACCCTGTTATAGGCCCTAATCACCTCACTCTTGGACAATTATAACAGCTTGCTTTCTAGTTGGTCTCCAAGTTTCTCCCCACTCCAGTCCATTCTTCACTGAGTTGTCAAATTGATCTTCCTTAAAGCACAGGTCTGACCTTTTCATACACATCGCGCACACACACACACACACACACACACACACACACACACACACACACA
>NW_020954557.1:20023819-20029171 GCF_900497805.2 Vombatus ursinus
CACACACACACACACACACACACACACACACACACACACACACACATGCTCCCTATTACAAACAGGATCAAATCCTCTTTGGTGTTCAAAGGCCTTCAAAACTTGGCCCCTACCTTTCCAGTCTTTTTATACCTTATTCCCACATATTCTGCATTACATTGACACTGACCTTCTTGCAATTCTTCACTCCATCTCCTGACTACAGACATTTTCATCTGCTGTCCACCGTGCCTGGAATTGTCTACCTTCTCATTTTCACTTCTTGTCTACCCTAGCTTCCTTAAGTTCCAACTAAAATCCTACCTTCTACAAGAAGCCTTTCCTGATCCCCTTCATGCTCTCTGAGATTATCTCCAATTTATCCTCTGTATCCTGTACATAGCTGTTGGCAAGCTGTGTCCCCCAATAGACTGTGAGCTCCTTGAGAGCAGGGATTTTATTTTGTCTTTTTTTTCCACCCCAGTTAGCACAGTGCCTGGCACATAGTGTTCATTTAGTAAATGATTGTTGACTGAATAACTGATTCCAGGTAACATAGGGAGCTCTACCTAGTAAAGTAAAATGGAATATTGAAGTTTTTTCCTGATTCATCCACATTGATTCTTAGCAATAGGTAATAGTGTGATATAGTAGAAAGAACACTCACTAGCTGTAGATTCAGCGGTCCTGAGTTAAAATTTTGCTTCTGAAATTTACTATCTATATGATCTTGAGCAAGTTATTTAACCTCCCTAGGTTTCAGTTTTCTCATCTGTAAAATGAGGGGATTGTACTATATGGCCTATATATGTACCATATGTGGTATATAATATGTGTGGCCTCTAAGGTCCTTGTAAATTTTACATCTATAATCCTATGAGTCAGTGGCTTTTTATTTGTTAAGTCTCTAACTTGCTTACTGGGTGGTCACTGGATTCAATGAACTCCTCAGTGGTTTATTTTCTTCATTAGAAAAGAGGGAATAATAACACTAGCATTACAACAAATATAATCATATAATTTGAAGGCCTTTGAGTCCCTAAGAATTTAATTGAAGGTATTACTATTTTTAAATAAGTGAAATTGGAAAGGGAAAGAAATGTCATAGTTTAATGTTGCTTTCAACTTTGTGACCTCCTGAGACATCATCCCATGCTACAAAGAGAAATTATGTCCTTATTCAAAAGAAATATTAGAAACACTAATAACTAAAGGTAGGAGAAAAGGTATCAAACCAAAATACAATTTGCTTTAAATAAATAAGAAGGCAGGAAGGAGAGAGGGAGGGAGGGAAGGAAGGAAGGAAGGAAGGAAGGAAGGAAGGAAGGAAGGAAGGAGGGAAACAACTGTGAGTTTGTCTTCTTCTCATCCATTCTGTCTTCATTAGTGTAGCTGGTTCAAGGTGAGTTCCATAAATTGAAGAACATGGAATACTTGAAGTTCAGAAGAGAAGCACAAAGATCAAAGTTTAAGAAAGTGAAACCTTTGAGAGAAGGTGAAGGAAACCTCAGTTATTCAGCCTGGCAAATAGAAATCTGGCAGTCAATTTAATGGCCTTAGAACTGAATCAAAAGCTATTTTCCAGGAAAGAGTGACCAGCAGGCCACATGAGGAGAAATAGGAGGGAATTACAGCCTGAGGGAAGTTAGCCACAGAGAATAACTACCTTCCTGACCAGTGATGGGTATTAAACATGGGAATGTTTTCTTTCTACCATCATTTCCTGGTTTACAATTATCATTTTGGTCTCAAATAATGCAGGTGTGCATAGTCACATATATTTTAATAGCTTTTGGACATGTACGAAGTGGGACATTTCTCTTGTTGGAAGCACAATTTTCTAATGTAAGCACACACCTGCAGGCTTGTGTAGTCTCACTGCCAACTTCAGTTGAGCGTAAAAAACAGATCTAAAATGTGGCTTATTTTCCTAATGTCCTAAGCACATACTGCCTTTTATGGTATTTAGGTCTTCAGTGTATTCTTACTATGTTCTTTGGAATAATTTATCAAATAACCTATGGGCACAACTCAGAAGATGCTTCATTAATGTTAGAGGTACAGTTCAATGAGTCAAACCAAAAGGATGACTTCATTGTTTGTCAATTTTGTTTGTTCTGAAAAATCTATGCCTTGTATTCCACTGTGTGTGTGTGTGTGTGTGTGCATTTTAATGCATAGTTTTGAAGACTAATAGGAAAATAATCATATTTTTAAAAATAATCTTATTGCTGCCAGGTTCTTATACTATAGTTGGGTTGTTTTCACTGGATCCATTACTAATGAAACAAATGTTCTAAACCTGATCTTTTCCCCTTCCCTCTCATTTTTTCCATCTGCATCTTTCTTTCCTTCCCCTTATAGTAATCTTGTCTAGATGACATATGTTTCAATCTGTTACTGTTGTCCCTTTGTGCAGCCCACATGTAAAAGCATCCTGTGAGTGTGATAGTTTTGGGATCCCTTATTTTGACTGTTCCATCCTAATGCCAGTTTGCAGGCAGAAACATAAAATAGTTCTGTTTTGCTCAACTGGGCCTATATCAATGGACTTTGCACTGAATATTCAAAGCCTTTCATCAAACTCGTTTGCATCTCCTGCGCACAAGTTTACTCTGTTATATTAGATGTGTGGGTATATGTGTGTGCAAGGCTCATATTCATAGATAAATTTCCTTCAATGAGTTTATAATTTAGTTGAGGAGAAATACAATGGGGAGACTGGCCAAAGGGGGCCTGTCAGTCCTTAGAGCATGCTAGAATTTTCCTTTCCTAGTGGGTTGGTTATACAAAGCATACCCAAATTTCCCAATCCAACCATATGAAGAGGCTTGATGAGCCTACTTCTAACCATGAGTGACTGGGGCCTGGCACTTGGTTGTGTCTCTCCCTTTCTGACTTTTTGCATATTCCTTTTTGGCAATGTACAAGAGAAGGACTGCTATGAGCAGCCCAGTGGGAGAGCATCATTGACTGCTCCAACTCTGTAGCCAACCAGAATCTTCCTCCATCACCAGCACCAGATAGCATCAGACCACTCAGCCACCCATAACTGGAAGTAGGCTTACCTCTGGGAAGTATCTGCACATTCTCTGTATAAATCCACCATGAAGGACAGGTCCAAGCATGCTCAAATGAATGGGCCCTCATTGGCTAGTCTACCCACCACACACACGCACACACACACATCCCATTACAAGATATTTTATATATGTATACACAGATCTGTTTATATGTAGCTTTAGTAGATTAAAACTGCATCAAGACTTTGAGACTCCCTCTAGATACACACACATGCATAATATATTATTATGAATACATTAACAATTAATATTTAATATATTTACATACATACATACATATAACTATTACACAAATAGCATATAAGCTCAATAATACACATTGCACAAGAGGTGCAAACAAGTTCTATGAGAGGCTTTGAATATTAGAATTGCAGTGAATCAATTGATGAGCATTTATTAAGTTCCTACTATTTACCAGGTGTTATGATAGAGCCTGGTGAAACTATTACTAGTCTAAAAGAAAATGTATTCTAATGGGAGGTGGGAGGTAGAAAATAATTATTCTTATAACTATTATACAGAATAAATAGAAAGAGAATACATAGAAATGTAGTTAGGAAGGGAGACCATTAGAAATTGGGAAAACAGGAATGATTTTATGTAGATGGAGTTGCTTAGCTGCATATTAAAGGAAGAGAAACATTCTGTGAGATGGCCATGAGAGAAGAGTATATACCAGGTATGGGGGATGGCCAATACAATGGCTTAGAGATGAGATATGGAATACAATGGATGAGGAACAGACACAGAGATAGTTTGGCTGACCTACATGGTGTGTGTAGGGGTACGGGAGTGGGAAGGCGGGGGAAGGTAACTTCCAATTAGATTGGAAAGATCAATTGAAGTCAAATTGTGAAGGGTTTTAAAAGCTAGACAGAGGAATTTAAAAGTTTATCCTAGAAGCAATAGGGAACCACCAGAATTTATTAAGTAGAGGAATGATGTGGTCAGATCAGCACTTAAGGAAAATCACTTTGGCAGCTGTGTGAAGGATAGATTGGAGAGGGAAGAGATTTGAGGCAGGAGACCAACTAGGACAATATTTTTTGTTGTTGTTGTTGTTTTGTTTTTTTGTTTTTTTAGGCAATTGGGGTTAAGTGACTTGCCCAGGGTCACACAGTTAGTAAGTGTCAAGTATTTGGTCTGAGGCCAGATTTGAACTCAGGTCCTCCTGACTTCAGGGCCAGTGCTCTATCCAATGTGCCACCTAGCTGCCCCTCAACTAGGACAATATTGAGAAGAATGAAGTATTAAGAGATTGAACTAAGGTTAAATCAACGGGAGTAGAGAGAAGCAGTCAGCGAGAGATAAAAATCTAATCTTCATCTTAATCAATAAAGATTTGTTAAATGCCTACTAAATGCCAGAAACTGTGATAAGTGCTGGTGATACAAAAAGAAGCAAAAGACAGTCCCTGCCCACAAAGAGTTCACAATTTAATGGGGATCCTTATCTTCATAAATGATTTTCAAGAGCATGTACCACATCAACACTAGTACAGATGACTGTAAGTATAGAATTCTTGTCACAAGATCTCCTCTAAAAAGAAAGGCTGGGACTAGAGGAGGGTTGGAGGACCTAAAGTGCCTATAGGCCAAGCCCTTCTTTTTAAACTTATGGAAATTAAAGACAAGAAGGGTTGAGACATTTGCCCCAAGTCAGACATGTAGTAACCATTAGGCAGGATTTGATCCCATGTCCTTTTATTCTAGTCACTGTATCCCACTGTGTTGTCTTTTTCCCCCCTTAAATTATAAGTAAAATCAAGACTGATTTCAATGTCATATAATGGTTTTGGGGGGCATTTAAGACTTGTAGTATAGAGATTCTGTTGGATAATGGAAGCTAATAGAATAATAATTAACATTGATCTAGCATTTACTATGTGCCAAGCACTGTGTTAAGTTATTTATAAGCGTTATTTCATTTGATCCTCACAGTAAGCCTAGAAGGCAGGTGCTATTACTATCCCCATTTTATAGATTAGGAAACAAAAGCAAACAAAGGTTAAATGACTTGCTAGGGTCACACAGCTAGTAAGTATCTGAAGCTGAATTTGAATTCATGCCTTCCTGACTCCAGGATCAGCTCTGTATCCATTACATCACCTAACTGCCATAGATGTGAGCTACAACATAAGTAAACATCTAGTATATGGTTTAAAAGTTGTCTTTAAAAGTTATCATTGAGCTCATTGAAAGGGAAAGGATGAGAGTCAAAAATTTGTCTTTGAGTAAATATAATGTGTGTGTGTGTGTGTGTGTGTGTGTGTGTGTGTGTGTGTGTGTGT
>NW_020954557.1:20029181-20032816 GCF_900497805.2 Vombatus ursinus
TGTGTGTGTGTGTGTGTGTGTGTGTGTGTGTGTGTGTGTGTGTGTGTATGAAACATTGAGGAAGAAACTAAAAGTGATGTCATTCCCTGGACACTTAAACTTTTGCTGTTCTTGAAATCTATGCTATTTGTTCACGTTACCTGAAACACTGGAGTAAACATAACCCCACTATTCATATCCTAAGACAGATCCATCTTCTCCTGAATTTTACCCATGAATTACAGATGGTGAATTCTAAATCACCATCTTTGTGACGTTGAAAGTTATATTCTACCAGTTGGGGTAGGTTTATGATTTCATTGGTGTGGTGTTATCTCTACCAGTACAGAATTCAAACCCTGCCAATATGAGAACATCCTGGTTGATTTGTTCATTCATTAATTTATATACAGTAACAATGTCATGAATATACGACATTGTGCCAAGGCGATGAATGAGTGATTCTATACAAAGTATACATAATTATTGATAAACATTTGCGCATAGAGATATGTGAGATGTTTTAGAAGAAAACTATTTTACCAAGCACTATTCTTCAAAACATCATAGATCTGTGATTTCATTGTGCATGCGTGTGTGGGGGAGGTTAGGGGATGGGGTACTCCCTTTGTTGACACAGATCTCAGTACCTTTTTGTCTTAGCAAATGGTTTTCAAGAGTTCTGTGGCTAGCAAATCCATCACCCTAAGGACAATATAACAGTACACCTCTTTGAACTTAGCAGGGTTGGTTCCATTCTGAAAGCCTTTCTACTTCAGTAGGATCTATTGGAACTTAGGACTAACATAGCTTCAAGCTATCTAAACTAACCTTGAAAAAAAAGCAGGTCCTAAAAAGGAAACTAAGCTGAAACCAACATAAATCAAGCTTATGGAGAAATTCCTTTCCTTTCAATGCACTATTCATCTAAATTTGAGAGGAATCTGTACTTGTGGAAGAGATCTTGGTGAATTTGTCAGAGGTGGATGCTTCCATTATCATAGCCTACTGATATACGAAACAAACAACATATTGTTAATTCATTTATTCAATATGCATCTATTGGGAGTCTTTTATATGAGAAAAAAGACATGGAGTATAGAAGTTAGAGAGTTGGCCACTGAGGCAGAAAGAGCTAGGTTCTGTTCCTCTGACCCATACTGGCTGTGTGACCCTAGACAAATCTGTGCCCCAGGAAACTCTAGGATTATAACTTCCAGGGAAGGGGCCTACTTGCATTGGTAGAATATATTCCCTCATCAGGGAATTCCTTGTATCAATCCCTATCCCATTGTCCTAGGCACTGGGGATAACAAGACAAAAATGGACCATTTCCTGCCCTTGAGGAGCTAATATTCTTTTCCAGGCAAGGGGTTGAAATAGCATTAAACCCAAATAAATAAATACAAAATATATGAAAGAGAAAAAGTAGCACTGATAGATGTGGATGAGGGGCATGAAATGATCTTAAACCAGTCCTCCAAATGACTCTCTGTTCTATTCTTTAAAACCCCTATGAAATTTTTTCTTTCGTTGTTGCAGCCTCCCCGAGGACACTAGTTGTAATGTTTTATTGAACTCCCCTAAGCCTCTTCCTTGGCCTTGGGTAGCCTCACAATCACCTTTTATGTACTTTATACCCATAAGAAGTCCCCATTCTTAGACTAAATAACTCTAGCTCTTCTATTTGCCTTCATAGATCTCATTATATCTCATTTATTCTTTTTGCTCTTCTCTCCACCACTATGTACGTTTTTCCAATAATGAGTCCTGAAAATAGATGCCATCATCATCAAAAACTATTTACTACATTAAGGTCTCAGGTGCAGCATATGTCGTTGCTGGGATTTGCACAGTATCAAGTAAAGGGAAAAGTCCTTGCCACACTTACTGATTCTAGTATTCATAAGATGTTTGACAGTCAGTCCTTCCCCTTGTGCTTGCAGGACCATCCAAAGTTTGAGACATTTCATTGTTCACTGAAAAGTTGAAATGTGAATTAAAACCTTAAACCACTGGTAAATCTAGTAACAGTTCCAGTGGAGCAGAACATAGGAGCTATTAAAACATTTTTGTTCACTTACACATTTTATTTATGTGTATTTGTCCCTCATGACCATAGATAACCAAGCATTAGCTAATACTTTAATTAACATTTAATCAGTGAGTAGTGAATTTTTTCCATACCATATTACCCCTGTTTTTATAAGCCTACTTATAGTCATGTTAATGCATGTAAAGTTTATGCTCCGCTATGATTCCCTCAAATTGTTTTCCTTATTCTCCAGCTTCTCTTGACCTATTCTCTATTTTGGTTTGTTGGATTCCTGCCTGAGTCTAATAACTTGCATTTAGCCACTAAGGTATTAAATTTCACTTAGGTCAGGCCATTGCTCAAATTAATCTAAAGGCATTTCAGATCCTTAGCTTGCCTTCCAAGCTATAGGCAATTTAGGGTAGTTTGGTTATCATTTGTAACTTGAAACAGTAAAATTTAACTAGAATGTGATATTCTGGTTAATTTTATTTTCTATCTCAACCCTTTCTGTTTTAAGTCATTCTAAAAATATGTTTAATTTTAGTAAACTCTAATATATTGAACATCAAAAAATATATAGATTTTGTCATCAGGATTATAATTTTAAAGTTTCTCACCATTAAGTATTACTAGATCCAGTATCATATGTATCACAGAACATTAGTAGTGAAAGGACCTCTTCAGATCATCTACTTCAACCCCCCTTTTGTAAAGATGAAGATACTTGTGGTCCAAAAAGGTAAACTGATTTGCTTAAACTAGTTTGTGGAAGAACTTCTTACATGGGTCTTCTTATTTCTGGTTCAGTGAACTTCTTACTACTAAACAACACTGTCTCTGATCAGGTGTAAGGGAAATGAAATTCTGTACATCCCATGATTAGTGGCATATTTTATGAAATATCTCAGTTATTACTTCATTTATTTGTGTGCTACCCCTTTATACCAAAAAGATAATGGAAGGGGGGAAATGCCAGTTATGTGAGAGTCCTAATTAGTTATTTTTCACTCATTGAGATTTTACATGCTGGGAATATTCCATTCTGTAGCCTGAATTCGTTTGTTAACCTGGAAATTACTGTAGTCTTACCAAAGAATCTAGGTGGCACAGTGGATAGAGTTCCAGTCCTGAAGTCAGGAAGTCTCCTCTTCATGAATTCAAATGTGACCTCAGACACTTCCTAGCTGTGTGATCCTAGACATGTCACTTAACCCTGTTTACCTCAGTTCCTCATCTGCAAAATGAGCTAGAGAGGTTAATGGCAAACCACTCTAATATCTTTGCCAAGAAAACCCCAAATGAAGTCACAAAGAGTTGGACGTGACTAAAAATGACTGAACAAAAGCAGCCACAGAATCACATTTAATACCTTCATCAACCTGGAAATCGTTATGTTGAGGGGCATGCCTTATGCAAAGTTGTTTGTTTGTTTGCTTTAAGAAAGCTCTATACCTGCTTAATACCTTCTATTCAGAAAATATCACTAAGGATAATAAAAACATATCCACATTTATAAGTACAGTGATTTTATCAAGAAAAGAAAGAAAGAGGAGAGAGAGAGACAGAGTCAGAGAGAGAGAGAGAGAGAGAGAGAGAGAGAGAGAGAGAGAGAGAGAGA
>NW_020954557.1:20032826-20044535 GCF_900497805.2 Vombatus ursinus
AGAGAGAGAGAGAGAGAGAGAGAGAGAGAGAGAGAGAGAGAGAGAGACATCATGTAGGTTTACCAGGATCATGAATTTGAATTTCATTAAGTAAAAAGTGGGAGATTGTGAGCTTGGGGAAGTGACATGCTTCCAACTGTATTATATGACAATCCTTGGACTCAGGAGGGCTTTTAGAAGAAACCCATGACTGGAAGAAATCACATGATTGCCAAGAGACTGAGGACAATGTAGCTGCTGACAATGCAACAATGGCAACTGATCACAGTTCAAATTAGGGAAGCAGATGAGGACAGAAAAAGAAGTTCTCCTGCCTCCCAGTTGTAGCTGCCCTAGTGTTGAATCAATACTCAGGGATCCTAGGAGGGGAAGAAACGGCACCAGGGATGCTACCAGGGTTTCCCCCAACAAAGTAATCAGCAGTGAGAGGCTGAGGATTCCCCAAGGGCAATTCAAGGGAGCAGAGTCATCCCTTCCCTCCTCCCCACTGACCTTATATTAATTCTTGCTGACCTGACCCCTCCTTCCAGTGCTCAGGCTCATTGATGTCCCTCAAGTTCTTCAAACATTACTGTAGAGAGCACAGCATTCTGAGGTTAGTCATTGTGTTGGCTTTGATTATGGTCAGGATTATGGACATAAAAGCTTATCTTTTATGGAGAAAAAAAACATTCTGAAAAGCAAAGCCTGGGGAGAGAAAGTATGATAGAAATGATGAGTGAGAGATGATCAGGGCCTCTAGAAGGGAGGTGGCAGTAAACAAAGGAGTATATACCAGAGATAGGCTAATGCCAAATAAGACCATTTGCAAGTTTTGTTTTTTTTCAAATTTAGCCCACCTCTGGTCCTTTGCTTATGCCATTCTTTCTTTACACCTAGAATACCACCATTTCCACATCTCTTCCTCCTGAAATCATAGAGCTAAATCCTCCAGGACCAAATTCCCAAAAGCTGTCTTTCATGGAGCTTTCCCTAATACCCCCAACCAATAATCATATCTTCTTCCTCTGATCTCTCATAATACTTTTTTGTACTAATCATATTTTGTTTTGTATTATAATTATTTGTCCACTATTCTTATCTCTTCTTCTAGATTATAAAGTTCTTGAAGGTAAATGTCAAGTCTGACTCATCAAGTCCCCAATATAATACCTGTCATATGGCGAGTACTAAGTAACTGTGGTATTGAATTTGAATACTTAGCAAAGCATCAAATATGTGGACTATGTAACAGCAAGGAGTTTAAAATACCTATGAATGTTTAGACATGACTTCCAGGCCATGTGGGATTATATGGATTAGGATTACTGATTTTATTTTAAGTATTAATAATACCATAATTGATCACTACATTGGTCCTCCCTCACAGCATATCTCATGCAGAGGTCCACACATACACATTTTAACAATATTTTAGGTTTATAAGATTTAGACCTAGGAGATACCTAAGAGTTCATATGATTTTGTCTTCTCATTTTATAGTTGGATAACTACAAGCCAGATAGGGGAAGCAACATGCCCATGATCACAGAGTAATTAAGGAGTAGAATTGGATATTATAACTAAATTCAATGCTCTTTTCAAGACAAAGAACATGAAGGGAAATGCTTCCCCTGAGGGGTTCCTATCTGGTACATCTCCTACAACCAAACTTAATTTTTTTCTGCTTTGAAGCAATAACTGGTATTATGAATAAAAATGTCGCTAAGTGCAATGTGTTTTTGCCAAAACAGATTAAAAATTAAATCATGAGACCAGCCCAACTGTTTGTCATTGGAAAGTTGTAGGGATCTAGTCAACATTCAGTGTTTACAGTTGCCCCCTGGGCCCCTGACTCCTGATCTCTTTTTGTGCTCTATCAGCCCTAGGCTAAAGCAGATGACTATTATACTATATATTATACATATACATATATATATATATATATATACATATATATACACATATGAGGGATGATACAATCTTATATACCCATACACTCAAAGTTGAGGTCATAGGACCTAAGGATATAATGTTAATTATGTGTTGAATTAACTATAAAGCTGCCTCTATAACTTTATCTTTTCATAATAGAGGTTCTTAATTCTTTTGCATATGTCACATAGTTTTTAGCAGTCTGATGAGACCCTTAGACCTCATCTCCATATTATATTTTAAACAACTAAAACAAAATATAGAGTATTACAAAGGAAATTATTTTAAAATAGTTATTATATATAACATATATATATGTATACATATATACATATATATATTTAAAATTAACCCAGGTTAAAAAATAATGTGTGAACACTTTTCTCCAATGGAGTCACATGGAGCAAACTAGAATCAGCTATATCCATGTTGTTGATCAGCTATTTCTCAGTCATGCCCAGCTCTTTGTGATTCCATTTGGGATTTTCTTAAGTGGTTTGCCATTTCCTTCTCCAGCTCATTTTACAGATAAGGAAACTGAGGTAAACAAGGTTAAGTGACTTGTCTAGGGTCACACAGCTAATAAGTATCTGAGACCAGATTTGAACCCAGGTCTTCCAGACTCTAAGTCAGGTGCTCTATGCACCTAGCTGCCCAGCTGTTTTCCTCCAGGCTTTAGATAGCTTAGCCCTAGATGAATTTAACCAGTTTGAGCCTCAGAAAGATGAAAGCCAGAAGCTGCCTGTAACAGAAAGGGATGGGGGAGAGGAGAAAATTTCCCTATCCTCAGCCTTCTACATTAACCACGTAACTTTAAAGGTGAGCCATTAGACCAGTAGGCGACACTTCATCCAGCAAGGAGCAGAGGCACACTTTCCAGACAGACACAGAGACAATCAGCCTAGCAAGGAAGCAGCTTCAAGAAACTTGAACCCTAACAACGTAGAAGAGAGTTAGAATATGACTAGAAGTAGATTCGGGGAACCTAGCTGAGCAACTCAACCAGCAAAGATGCTGCCTATGGTAACCAGCATGAGGACTTCAAGAGGAAGAACTTGTAAACCCTTCAATATTAGGAGCTGAGTTGCTTTTGGCATTCTGTATGTTCTGTGTGTTGCTACTATTTTGAACCCACTCTTCACATGGATCCTGTGGTGTTTGTGGTAGAATGTATCCAGGTTTTATGAGAGACACTGCTTTGTAGTTACTACAAATGTTTTGTGTCTGTAATGTTTTGTAGAAGGTGAACAAAGGGTAAAAAAAAAAAACATAAAAGTAGGAAGGCACCAGGTTATGATGAGCTTTAAATGCCAAAGGAATCTATATTCAATTTTGGAGGTAATAGGCAGACACTGGGACTCACTGAGGAGGAAAGAGGTGACATGGTCAGAACTATGCTCAGAAAAATTACCTTGGGAGCTGAGTATAAGATGGATTGGAGTAGGGAGACTAGTCAGAGAGCTATCGCAGTAGCCTAGGCAAAAGGTATTAAGGGAGTGAACTAGCTTTGGTGGGTAATCATTAACTATAGCTTTAGAAGTGGGTCCCCACAGAATACCCACCCTAGAATCTGAGAATAACAAACAGCTCCTTTTGAGGGACCAACCCATACTAATGCATGTGAAGCTTGAGGGAGTAGCCCAGAGGGGATACAATACCTTGGGAGCTTCTAGGACATGTTGTTTTCCCTTACACTTTTACAGGTAGGCACTGGAGAAATTCTCTATCCAGGACTCTTCTTGCATAACTTAACACTCTATGAATCCACTATAGAAAAATTAATGTTCTTTTTGTTCCCCTTTCTGTTTCAGATGAATTGGGCAATTACTTTTCTGGTTTGTTTCCATTACTTGTTTAGGCCAGCTTTTTTGAAACAGGTTTTGCTTATTTGAATATTTATATGATGATATCTGTCATATTACCGTGCCTGTAATGATCTTTGTAGCTAATATAAGCAAAATGGATCCTACATCCCTATAATACTGGTGCCTAGAAATTCACCCAAAGCATAGTGTGTGATGTCATTCATGTTCATTTATTGTTCTTTTGAGCAGACCTGATTCCAATCATTGTGTCTGAGATCCTTATGCAAGTCCATAGGATATTTGCCAAAAAAAATTATAGCAATGTGAGGATAAAAGAGATTACAAGTGGCTGTGATCTTCTAGGGAACTTCTCTCTCCTCTCCCTCCCCCTACAGATTGGCCATCGGGCTTTAATGGGAAATAGTTTTGAAGGGCGGCTAAGTGGCATAGTGGATACAGTACCAGGCCTGGTCAGGAAGACCTGAGTTCAAATCTGGTCTCAGATACTTACTATGTGACCCTATTAGGGACCCTGAGCTGAAGAAGGAAATGGCAAACCACTCCTGTATCTTTGCCAAAAAAAATACCAAACAGGGTAAGAAAGAGTCAAAAAATGACTGAACAACAACAAAACTTTTAAGGACTAATAGGAAACTGCATTGAGTGGGGAGCTTGATACAGTCTAGACAGATATGGGTACAGACTGAGAGTGACCCAAGAGAGAAATCACCTTCAGAGAGAACATGACTTCTTGAAGTAGAGAAAAATGTTGGCCTATGGAAAGGAGCAGACCCTGGGAATCCAGATAAATAATCAACTCAGCAAGAGACACTATTCCTAAGGGGAGAAACAGAGAGGCTCTATGAGGAGTGCTACCAGTCATTCATATATCATCTCCTTTTCACTGTCTCCTTTATAAACAACATAGGTCTCAATAAGAAACTTTTCAAACACTTAAGACACTAAATTGTGTGGAAAATGTTAGGAAATAGGGATTTCAGTTAATTTTAGGGGCATATATCTGCATCTGTATATGTGTGTATACCTATGTGAATTATTGAACTCTGACTCCAGAACCTTGGTCTTTCACTTTATCATACTTGTAGTGTAGCTGTACCATTTTTAAAGTAAATTGAGAAAGAACAGCATCCCCAAATTATTCTGTTATAACAGAAGCAAGATGCTTATATACTTCATTCCCAAATCATCTCTTTTGGAGTCTTTAAGTATCAGAGAGTGGCACTGGAGGGTGTGAGGTGGACAGGAAACTTGGAAAGTATGAAAGGCACATGGAGAACAAGTATAGACATTTGTAAGTGACTGTCATCAAAAGTTAGACTCAAATTCAGAATCAGTTAGTTATTCCCATAGAAATCTTTTTTTTGAACAACCCCCTAGCAATTTCCACTGAGATTTTAAACTCACTAGGTTCAGAGTTTTTGGTCCTAACTAGGTTTCCAACTCTGTAAATAGATATCTGAGAATTAAAAAAACGATTGTTCTGACAAGTCTAGCACAAAGTATTTATCAACAGTGCTAAGGGGGCACTCTTTCTGTCAAAGGTGCCAGTTATTGTACCTATGGGACAAAGTCACAAGCCAGAAAAATGCATTACTTATACAGTGTTCCCTAAGGCTTTTGGATCCCAGAAGGAAAAAAAAATAAATGGAAAAATACCAGGAACTGTGTATTTTATTTGGGCATATGGTGTTGAGACTGGCAACTCTAGATAAGTTGTTAGAGGCTTATCATTGTTAATGAAAAAATAGCATATAATATCAGACTCTAGAATTCATATAGCATTTCCTGAATAAACAAATAAATCTGGCTAAGTCCCTTGAAAATAATGTATAATTTCTTTGGAGTTTGCCAGCAAAATCCAGCCACTTGTTCCAATGTGAGAATCTAAAATAAAAATAAAATTTGATTCTGACATTTTAAGCATAAAATTAATGGTTATTGATTTGTTGAAAACTAAAACAGTTTTGAGATTGAATAGAGTTTTTGTCCTGAGCTTGCAAGACTCAACATGAATATAGGTTTACTGTGAAGAAAGGTGTGATGAGCAGCAGTGAATAAGGAATTTTTTCCCTCTTTAAATCAGGGCCTATATATTAGAACATACTATGTTTAGCTCATGAAATTTTCTCTGATTTTTAATGATGAAGCTTAGGCTTACCCAAAGGACAATGGATAGGTGTGTGTGGTGGTTGTGAGTAGGTCACACCAAATTGCAAATGAGGAATTACACAGGAGAATCAGTGTAAAAAAGTCATCAGAAAAATGTCTGACAAAAAAAAAGATAAACTGATTATGAAACAAAGGCAAAAGATAATTGATGGGTGGTCTACATGCTTTGTGGGGATATACACAGTCTCAAGAGACTAAAGGAGAGTACCTAGCATGTTGAGGAGACTACCCTCACCCCTGCAGCATGAGGTATTCATAGAAGACTATTGACCAGTCACACAGGATGGGTTTTAGATAAATGAAAGGAATACCCAGATCACTCATCAGTGGATCTACTTATTTAATGATTAGGTAGATTTGTGGGGTTCTGGTTTTTAAGATTAACAGCCTTTCACTAGGCTTGGATGTACAGGTTTTCAGTTAACCAGTATGAATTAGCTTGTTAAGATTTATTTCCATTAAAAATAATCATTGGTGAGGCAGTAAAAGGTAGAATATAAAAATAGGCAGTTCTGTAATTTGGGCCCCAAATGATTTTCCATATTTATATACTATGCAAGCTATGTAACAGATTGTGATAACAGAATCAGATATAATCAAATTGCCATCTTATAAATATAGCAGCTATCATGAAGCAACAACTCCCTTTTGCTGACTCAAGAGTGGGAGTCCTATTTCCTTCATTATGTTTCCTGTGACAGCTTATCCCTTCTGTTAGTAGCAACACCTTTGTAACAACTCTGCATCTTTGTCAATGTGAATGTCCACACAATTAATAGCTTTTTACATGGGTTTGCCATTGATTTCCTCACATTGGATCTTCCTCCCCAGAGATAACTAATTTGAGTGGCTTGAGATATAAAACCTACTTCTGCAAATGCTGGTTTTTTTCTTTTAATTCCCAGCTCTGCTGACGGTTCAGGGAAGTCACTTTCAAATGCTGAAAAATCTAACACCCCAGAATAGACTTGGTTCAGCCTCCATGCAGCACTTCTCGATTTTACTTTATTTCTCCCAAGGCTGCAGCTTTTCCCATAGTGCTATTGGAAAAATCTGCTCTCAATATGTAAGCTTCTCTTCAATTAAGCTGTGCTCATTGCTGCACCAGTGCTCTAAGCCAGGAGCAGAAAGCATGAGCATCTTTAGAGTGACAGCAATTTCCAAGCTTTCTAGTCATGAGTGTATATATCTAAAAGGTCATTGTCAAACACTTTTAAACACATTTTTGCCTTTGTCTTTTCTCAGAGATCACCACTTTGTGGTGTCCAGAGATAACTTTTTATTATGTTGTGTGGTTTGGGTTTGTTTTTTTTTTTTTTTTTTTGCACAAAGATTCAGTTCTGTTTTACCTGTTGCTACAAAAACTCAATGCTCATAGAAGAATTATGATGGAATAATGTCATACCAGTAGAGGGAGCTCAGATAATGCATATTTTGTAGGTCCCAGAAAAATGTAGCTGTGGGATATTGCTATGCAATGGCGGAGATTTCTGAGCACTGAGGCAAAGAATAATGAAGATTAGGATTCTAGGTGCTATTTCCACCCACTGACAAGTCCAAAGGAAATGATGTTTTGATTCTCACTTATAGTCAACACCTTGGTAAACTAGAATCCTAAGTGATTGGACCACTCTGGGTAGAAGAGTTTGCCAGTTAATTAAGTAGTAACCCTTTAAATGCCAGGGCTTTTAAACTATTTTTTTTCATGGAAATCTTTGTAATGTACAGTGTACGTTTCCCTGCCTTCTTAAACAATGAACTGAATGTGATTTTGACTTTTCTTCTAATGAATCAGGTACATCATTACAAATAATAGTTATTGTGTCATGTTGAAGCACATAGTCAATAGTCAATAAACATTTATTAAGAGCCTACTATGTATGTGGTAGGTATTGTGCTAAATGCTGGAGATAAAAATATGAAAAAAGACAGTTCCTGCACTCAAGGAACTTACAATCTAATAGAGGAAGAAACAAACAAAAGGGAGGTAAAAAGCAGGGGTAAGGGATGAGAAGGAATAAGGATCCAATGCAAGGGCGTGGATAAGTCTCAAAATAATACAATCACATAGGAAATGAGGAGATGTATGAGCTGACCTCTCACCTTACATGGAAATTTAGAGTTCATGCCCTCATCCTCCAATTAGAGAAGTAGAAGGTAGTGATGAGGTAGAACCCCAGGACTGATGAGATCTTATAGGATTCTGAGGTTATCCCAATAAGGAGCATCCTAGGACATGGTGAAGAACTTAGCGGTATGTATGGTGCCTTCAACATTTTTTATCAATGACTTGAATAAAGATATAGATGACATTCTTCTTAAAATTTCAAAAATATTGAGGAATAATTTATACCTTGGATGACAGAATTCAGATCCAAAAATAGCTAAATAGTTTAGAATGATGTACTGAGTATAATACAAAGAAGAGGAATAAAGGTAAATGTTAAATTCTTCATGTTGGTTACAAAAAAATTACTATAGTTACTATATAGGAGAGACATGGCTAGATAGCTAATCTCGTGAAAAGTATCAGAGGGTTTGGGGAGACTGCAAGTTCAATATGAGTCAACAGTTTTTCATACTCACAGAAAAAGATAATACTAATCTCAGCTGAATTCAGAGAGGTATGGCATTGAGAACAAGGGAGCTCTTACTCCTACTGTATTTTCTCCTGGTTAGACCATATCAGAATTTTTTGGTTCTGGGCACCAATTCTGAGAAGGATATAGCAACATGGCAATGGTAGATAGAATTGTGAGTTTGGGATCAGGAAGACCTGTTCATTTCCATTACTTACTGATTCTGTGAATTGAGGCAAATGATTAAATCTTTGATTCTCCATTTCCTCATTTAAAATGTTAATGATAACCACTACCTCACGGGGCTGTTGTAGGGATCAGGTAAGTTAATTTATGTCAAGTGCTTTGCAAGCCTTAAATATTAGCTGTTATTATCATTATCTTGTTCTCATCTTTTTGATTGAGCTCAGACGGAAATGATCCTGAGATATCACTGTACTGTTTTATTCTTCCATATTTACTGTTCTATGGATTATTGCACAAATGTTTTTTTTTTTAGTTGAATGGAAGTATTAGCCTGTGAGGTTATCCTCTTTAGGCTCCTTGAAAGCATCTGTTGGTACAGTACAATAAAGTCAAAACAGTCAAAAACAGTACAATAAAGATGATATACACCTTAAACAATTCTTATATGATTTAGAACTCTGCTTAATCTCTGTAGTTTAAAAGATGCTCATTCCATATATTTTGGAAATTATAAATGTTTGGTATGGCAACATGTAGTAAAAATTATTCTTAAGCTCTTTTTTTTGTTTTTTTGGTGAGGCAATCGGGGTTAAGTGACTTGCCCAGGGTCACACAGCTAGTATTAAGCTTTTAAGAATGAATGTTATATCCTAGCAATTGTGGGAAAACATTTATTTAGTTTGTGATAATAGTCTTTTTCAGTATAGTTTATTGACTGACTTTTTGAGGATATTTTGATGTCTACTTGTAGTATAAGGATGTATAGTCTTCTAGTCTGTGAAAGACCCCAAATTTCTTACACGTAATTCTTGCTACCAGATCAGGTTTTCTAGGTATTCAATAGGTGCTAGATTTTTATACCGTGCTATGATAGGTTCCATTTTTTTCTTCCATTTCCTCATATAATCTTCATTGTTCATAAATCCCAAGTCTCTTAAAGATAATCCTTCTGTAATGTCTGGTAGGGATTACCTGGTCCTGAAATGACTTCATAAATCCCTTCATTCCCCAAACAAGGCCTCTGTTCCATCCCTTCTTTGTTGACATTGTTGGCTGAGCTCATCTGTATGCCATGCTTTGAGGGTCATTTGATTCCATTCTTAGATCCTGTTTCATAAACTCCATCTGGTGGAGTAATGTAACTTTAGGTTACATTTATCAAATCAACTGTGATTTCTGCATTCCCTGATACTCCATCTCCCACCTTTACATTTTTGCAAGTTGCTCCTTATTAGTGGAATGTACTCCTTCCTAGTACGTAACTCTCTCTTCCTTCAAGTTCAACTCAGGAAGTGCCACCTCCTCCATGAAGCCTTTCTTGATGCCCCTTAGTTGTTAGTGCTCTCACATTCCACAGTTTTCCTTGTACTATACTGATTGTTGTGCACATTGATCTTCCCAAACCCCTTAGAGTATAAGTTCCTTGAGCACAGGCACTATTTTGTATGCCTAGCTTCCAGCATAGTGCCTTGAACATAGAGATAAGGAATGGACCTGTAACTTCATTGGTATAGAAGATTCCATCTACCAACGCAGGTGGCACCTTTTCTGCAGCATATAGTACTAGAGAGTTGCCAGAGCACTAAAAGGTTGTGTTGTGACCAGAGTCACATATACAATACATATGTGTGTGTATATATATATATATATATATATATACATATGTATATGTATATGTCCTAATCAAAACTCAAACCTTGATCTTCCTGGCTTCAAGGACAGCTCTCTATCCACTATAACCATGCTGCCTTGCACGCCTTGAATATACTAGGCTTTTAAATAAATATTAGTTGAATTTCATTTAATCACCAACACAGTGGACCACCAACATATTCTTGCTAGCTGACTTTACTTTCATTAGCATTAAGATTCTTAACTAGGTAGGTCCTTCACCATTTCAAGAATTTCCACTCTGGATATGAGGAAACAGTATACTACAAAGTCTATAAATTCTTCATTATCAAAAGACAAAATGACACTTCTGGAAACATTGACACCTGACTTCAATTTTCCCTAAGTTCTCCTTCATGTTCAATTTTCAACAGAATTCTAGATCCAAGCAAAATTGAACCTGCATATTTAGTGTTGTATTTGAAAGAACTGCAGGTAATAATATGAGGGATCATCTTTGTCATGAAATTTCTACAATACTAACCACTCATATTCTGAACAATACCCTCATCTATTGGTTGAATCAATGATTGGCAGGTAGGAAAATGATTAACCTTTACCACACACTATTCTTGCTTTCTCCAAATGAGTTTTACAATCTCCTAGATTATTACTGTTAGTGATAATGATTCTAGGCTGATGAGACCTTGGTGTGACACAACTCTACCTTAAGACACTTCTGAGATCTAAATCACCTTTCACCGTCCCACTTAGCAACTAATTTCCCTTCACCACCACCCTCCCACATACACATGCATGTACATGCTCAAATGCGTGCATGCACATGCATATGTAGGCTCACACATACATGCACACACAGGCTTCATAGCTCTCTTCTGCCCTTTTATTTGAAAAATAACGTGGTGAAGTGGACAGATCAAGGCACTTGATGTCAGAAAAACCTGGATTCAGATTCCATCTTAAATATTGACTGACCTCGGATGAGGGACTTAACCTCTCTGAGCCTCAGTTTCTCATCTGTAAAATGAAGAAGATAGCCTTTAAAATCCCTTCCAACTCTAAATTCATGATTCATTAACTCATTACCTTTTTGCCATGAGAATGCCTGCTGTTCACTTAGTCTTTGATGCTCAGACTAATCTGTCATCCCCATCCCTCAGCTTCTCTTTTGTGCTTTCCATCTCCTGTCACTCCTCCCAAACTTGCACACAAAAAGACAAAGCTAAAAGAGTGTTCCTTGGCTTCCAATTCGCAAGCTGGAATTGAGAACTATGCTTGAGATTCATAAGCAAGATCATAATTATCTTTATATATCCCTCATACCTAACACATTGATTTGTACATCTTTTGAATGATGAGAGAGAGAGAGAGAGAGAGAGAGAGAGAGAGAGAGAGAGAGAGAG
>NW_020954557.1:20044545-20051618 GCF_900497805.2 Vombatus ursinus
AGGAAGGAAGGAAGGAAGGAAGGAAGGAAGGAAGGAAGGAAGGAAGGGACAACAGTATATAATATCCAGTGTGAATTTTTTTCTAGTTTTTGGACTCTTAAAGGCTCTGTCATTTTGTATTTGGGTGCTTACGAAGTGCCTCTTTGATTCCAAGGAGGTTTGGGACAGTTGTTTATGGGTTTTACTTTATTTAGTTTCATTTTGCTACTTTCAGGTCTCGAGCTATTCTGAAGGACTGGGCTCCAAGGAGCAAAGCTTTTACTGTTGTTTTTAGTGATTCTTTTAACATGTGGGCTTTGATCATCTTTCTCTAGGGCACAGAGAGAAATATATACATTGTAAAAATTATTTAACAGTGTGCATAATGTTTGTTCTAAACCACAAAATAATCACAATATATGAGGCTAAAGCAGTTCACTTTTGTGAATCATAATTCAGGCTACCCAGCTGAAGTTTGACTTTACTTTTATGAAACCTATTCATTACTCTCTAAATGTTCCATCCTTTACTTCACCTGCTAGGTTCTTGCAAGAGCTTCTCAAAATGACAGAAAGCTTTTCAACTAAGTTTTAGTTATCATCAACTACACAACATAAAGGAAAGAGCACAGAAGGCTTGTGTCTGCCAAGGGCTAAGGATTTAGCCACTGACAAAACCTCCCCAGGCCCCCCATCTGGAGGAAATATAAAGATGACTTTTTTGACCTCTGCCATCATAAACCCCAGCCTCCACCACACCCCAGTTGTTGATTTCTCTGCATCAACTACACCATTCCCTATTTGCCCTTGTCTCAGGCATCTCAGTTACTTTTGCTTAACTTGACCTCAGTTTCACTGATGTTCTAAGGCCATCTCAGTTCCCTTGAGCATTTTCCTGAGCAAAGAGTCAGAAAATTGTGAATCCTCCTATTTCTGTCAGATTGCTGATAGTATGGAAACCACCTCAATGATCTTGACATGAGAATAATTTGCCCATTGAAATCCCATTGCTTTGATGTCAGCAAACTAGAAAGGAGAGAATTCAAAAGAGTGTTTGAAGTCATTCGACTAAATGTCATGAGAGCAACAATCTAGTTCCCATATTTCTAGCCTTATCATAAAGATGAGTCACAGTGAACTAATATAGTTTAAAGCAGTGGTATCAAACTCAAATAAAAGGGATCCCTGCAAGCCTCATATTGACTTAGAAAATTAATATTATCTATCTTGTATTGTATTTTCATTTATTTTATTAAACATGTCACAATTACATTTTAATCTGGTTGTGCTACAGATGCCTTCCTTCCCTCTATCTTGCTCTCTGTAATTCTTCCAGCCCCTACAAAAATACCTGTCTTCCTTTTAAATACAAATAGCATCAGGGAAAAAAAAAAACAAAGTTATTGTGTGCCACTGGCCTGAGTTTAACATCAGTTACCAAATATCCTTCAACTCTATAAAATGATGGAGTTGAAATAGATGATGCTATTTGTATTTAAAAGGAAGACAGGTATTCCTTTTTGGCATTCTGTTTGGTCTATGCTGACTTTGGGATAATTGGAAATCTTTGCCTGACATCGTTTGGAGAAAATAATCCTGGAAAATCCCTCCATAACGGTTGTGAAACTCAAACTCATGCTGAAATTGCCATTTATTGCCAACAAAGACCCAACTGACTGTACACTTTATAAAATTAAATGTTTGGTTTTGGCTGGATGTGTTAGCCATTAGCAAAAATGCCAGACTAGTGTTAAGTGTAAAATTTTTGTACATTGACCATTTTATGTCAACCAATATGCCTAGATTTATAGGTTCATAAGTTTTAAACCTAGAAAGGACCTTAAAATTATCTAGTACTTTCACAAACACTCACATAGACACACACACACACACACACATATATATACATACACACATATGTGGTGGGAATATGTAATAATAAATATTTTTGAAAACAAACATAAGAGAATGTACAAATCAAATGAATTTTTTATGAAATATCCTTTAAACTAATCTCTTTAAGAAATTAAATACTTATGTCAGTGATACTTTTACTTAAAATGGTTTCTTTGAAACGTGTTTTTTAACTGCCTCTACAGTCAGCATATGAATACAATAAAGAAATCAGTTTTATTGCTTTATATTCATATAATTATCATCCAGTTACAGAAACAAGGAATATCAACCATATTTGGATCCAAATAACTTTTGACATTCTAAAATAAATAAATAAATAAAATCTACCCTTCAAAATTTGAGTTACCACTATTGAAGATATTCCAGTGCATAGCATAGTACCTGTCGTATAGAAGACATTTAGATGATCTTTGATCAGCATCATCAGAATGTGTCATGAGCACCAAAGATTATTTCAAAAAGTTACTTAAAAAATTTCTGAGCAATTAATGTGATTGGAATAAACGTTAGTCTCCTAAGGTGATTATGTTCATTTTACTGATAAATGTATCAAGAGATAATAATGATAGCTAGCATTTATATAGTATCAACTATGTGCCAGACACTATCTTAAATGTTTTACAAATTTTATTTCATTTGATTTTTATAACACCTTGGGAGGTGGCTGCTATTATTATCCCCACCTTACAATTGAGAAAACTAAGACAAGCAAAAATTAAGTGACTTGCCAAGGTCACACAGCTAGTGAGTGTCTGAGTCAGAATTTGAATTCAGGTCTTCCTAATTCTAGGCACAGTGCTTTATTTTCTGCACCATCTAGATACCTCAGTTTCAATACCTTTTAGTCTTGACTGAAAGAGTATAGTTGATGTGAATTGTGTGGGGTTGATGTTGTACTAGGGTTTGTGTGAGGTATTAAAATGAAAGAAGGAAGGACTTTTATTCCATTGTGGACAAATTTCACAGAAGGAAAAAAAAGACATATCTCATTTATGCTTTAAAATAGATTACATAACTTGAGAAAAGGTATCAGAAGATAATTCTAGGCACAGAGAAATACTTTCATTAAGACTTGGGAGAATAGAGACAAAGGAGCATAAGAAAGAATTGTTAGGAGGATAGCAAGTAGAAAAGAAATAAATTTTACATTGTTTAGTGTGCTGACAACTTCACTGGTCATCTAAAATAATTATTGAATCCCTTAAAAGTCAACATATTCTCTTTAAAACCTTAAGGTGAGTCACAATGCCCAATGCAGTTATGTATCAACTACCTTCTATTTTGAAGAAAATAAAATTCCCTTCTTAGACCATTCAAGATATCAGAATACAGAATACAGTAAGGTCAGGATGTTAGACACAATGAACATTTCTATAGTACAATAAATATCACACATATACACTCATTGGTTGTTCAGGAAGTTTTAGAGAATATCTCAGGGTTAGATTGGCATACAAGCTGTAGTTTAATATAGAGACCCCAAACCAGGGAAGTAACCTAAATATAATCAATCTAAGGAACACCACTGAAACAAGGCTCTCAAATTTGACCATGGGAAGTTTCTTTTCCGTCTCTGGGAAACAGTTTCTTCAAATATAATATGAAAAGTTTGGTCTATATTATTTCTAAATTCACTTCCAGCTCTAAAATCTCTCTTCTGAAAGACCCATATAGCTCTAAGAAACTTTAATTTAGAATGCTTAGAAAGGAAAGCCATTTCACTCTGTAGAAATGAATTACTATGGATCATAGAGGTGAGAGTACATTTTAAGCGTGATTATTTTACTACTGCAAGTTCAGAATCAGTTTTGAGAACTGATTTTTGTGTTTATTTTTAAGAACTCCTACACTAGGAAGGGGTATTTAGAATGCATGCCATCTTGGGGTGGGGGAGAAGTGACATGGGGAGAAAATTTGGAACTCAAAATCTTGTGGATGTGAATGTTAAAAACTAAAAATAAATTAAGGTCACACTGAAAAAAAAAGAACTCCTACCCCACATATTTCTGTCATCTTCTAGGATTCATTACTTATAATGTACTCAATTTATAAATTGAAAACTCATCCTTAAAAAGTAACCATATTTTATATTTAAAATAAATTTTAAAAGCCATGATTGTGAGTACCAAAAATGAATGTGAGAATGTCCATTGCTGTATGATTTCTGGGAGGACAATAATTTCTTTTAATTGAAGACACTGTGAAATTAAAAAGATCTTATGTCAACAGCAAAAAATATTTTAAAGATTGTGAAGAAACAAAAATGATGAGACAGAAAAAAGATAAGAACATGTTTTATAGTCTGGTCAGCAGTGGCAGCAGAGAAGAAAAAGGAAAAGTAAAGCAGGTTTCAAATTCAGATTCCTACGTATGATCCTATAAACATCTGAAAGAGAGTTCTTTTTGAATTTGGCCTATGGTATAAATATAATTATTGCAATTCAACACAGCTGAGTAAGGGAACAAATAATCATATTGTGATAAAATGGATGGAAAGTTTCAGAAAAAAATAAAAGAGGGAAAACCCAAAAGAAATATATGAAATCTTGTGCACAAGAGTTTCAGTTGCTGTTAATCAAACCAACAAAGGGACGGGTTACTATGTCAGGTGAATAAAAGACAGGCACAGATCTAGCAGCCAGAATGAAAAATAACTGAGGAGGAAGATACAAAGCAGAGAAAGAGAATTATAGACCAAAATCCTTAATGAACATCAATTTTAAAAATGTTAAATTATTAGCAAAGAGACTGCAACAGTATATTCAAAAGATTATATATCATCATCAGGTTGGATTTATACTAGGAAAGTAGCATGGGTTCACTATAAAGAAAACTATAAGCATAGTGAATAGACTGTATTGATAACAAAAATAATAAAAAACAACTTGATTTTTTCAATAGATACTGAAAAGGCTTTTGTAAAAAATACAGCACCCATTTCTGTTAAAAATCACTGGAAAACATAAGAATACAAATATTTTTCCTTAATTTGTTAAGTAGTAACTAATCTAAAACCAATAGCCAACATTACATAGAACAGAAAAAAGACTGGAGACCTTTCCAATAAGATTGAGGTAAAGCAAAGATGTCCATTATAACCACTGTAATTTGATAAAGTTCTAGCAAAGTTAACCAAAGCACTAAGACAAGAAAAATAATCTGAGGGGCTAAGTATAGGCAAAGAGGAAACAGAAGTATTACTTTTTAGATATTATGCAGAGAGCTCAAAACTAAAAATTAACTGAAAATAATTTCAACACAGTTACAAGATATAAAGATAAATCCACATAAAGCATCAACATTTTTGTTTATTACCAAAAATCTCCAGAAAGAGATTTATGGAAAAAAGGCAAACCTAAATAATTAAAGAAATCTTAATTGCAAACTGTAGAATGTGCCAATAAAATAACAATATAACCTATATTATTTTATTGATTCAGTGTTGTACCAATCAAGTTACCAAAGAATTACCTTACAGAACTGAGGGAAAAAATAAAATCCATTTTAAGGAACAAAAAGTCAAGAATCTCAAGGGAAATAATGAAAAAAAAATGGAAAGGAAAGAAGTCTGGTAATACTAGATTTCAAACTATTTGACAAAGCAGTAATCATTAAAACAGTTTAATACTGGTTAAACTCTATAAAGGTCACTCACTCTATGAATCAAATTAGGTATACAACAAACAGAAGGAAATGAACATAATAGCATGGTGATCATCCAATCTTAAAATCTCAACTCCTGGGGTAAGGACTTACTACTAAATTAAAAAAAAACTTTGGGGAAAACTGGAAGGTAGTCATGCAGAAATTGGGCATAGACCAACATCTTGACCTACTTATGAAGATAATCTGTAAGTTGATATGTAGCATGTATAAAAGCTCTTATCACAAACAATTTAAAAGAGCAAGGAAAGTAATATTTTTTGCAACTATGAATAAGGAAAGAGTTCATGAACAAACAAGGGATAGAGAGAATCCCAGCAAACAAACACAAAAGTAAAAAAAGATTCTGGACAAACAAAAACACTACAGTTAAAATTAGAAGAGAAACAGTTAACTGAGAAAGGTATTTGTATAAAGCTTTTCTTGCAAAGGTCTCATATTTAATGTATAGGAAACTGATTTGGTTTCTATAAGTACAAAAGCCATTACCCAATAAATAAATGGTCAAAGAAGGAAGAAACCAAAGCTTTCAACAAACATAAGGGAAAAAATGTCCTAAATCACTAATTATTAGAAAAATGAAAATTAAAACAACTCTCAGGCTCTGCATCAGAGGGTTGATGACAAAAAGGTCAAGTGACAAATCCATTAATGCATTGATGGTAGAACTGCAAATTGATACAACCATTCTGAAAAGTAGTTTGTAACAATGTACAAAAAGTCATTAATCTTTGCACATATCCTTTGTCTCAGTCATGCCATTACAAGGCTAGTGCTCCAAAGAAATCCAAGAAATAAAGAAAGTGTATATACACACACACATGCACACACACATATACACACATTCACACATTCACATGCACAAATATTTATAGTAGCTATTTTGCAGTGGCAAAGAACTAGAAGTAAAGAAGATGCACATTCATTGAGATGGCTAAACATATATTCTACAGATGAAATAAAATGTTATTACATGGTAAGAAATGACAAAATGGGTGTTTTCAGAGAAATCTGATAAGACATGTGAACTGAAAGAGATTAAAGTGAGCAAACCAGGAAATTAATTTGTATAATAACAACATTTTAAAGACAAAAAACTTTGAAATGGAATTCCATCTTCAACATCCCTGACAAGTGGTCATTCAAACTGTACTTAAGACATTGATTGGTATGGATCAACTGTATTCTGATGCAGTCCATTCCAACTTCTGACAGCTCATATTATTTTTTTAAACCCAAGATCAACCATAATTCTAGAATGCCGATAGGGAAAGATGTTACCTACCGCTTGACAGAGGTGTTAGATCCAAGTTGCAGAATGAAGCATAAATTCTCAGTAACTATCAATGTGGAAATTGATTTTGCTTTACTATGCATATTTTTACAAAGGTTGTATTTTTCCTTTTTTGTCAAATAATCTATGTGGGGTAGGAGGGATTTGGCTGTAAAAGGGTGACTAAGAATAGGTGGAAGGAAGGAAGGAAGGAAGGAAGGAAGGAAGGAAGGAAGGAAGGA
>NW_020954557.1:20051628-20056628 GCF_900497805.2 Vombatus ursinus
GGAAGGAAGGAAGGAAGGAAGGAAGGAAGGAAGGAAGGAAGGAAGGAAGGAAGGAAGGAAGGAAGGAAGGAAGGAAAGAAGGAAGGAAGGAAGGAAAGAAAGAAAGAAGAGCTTCATTGAAATGAGTTTTTGAAACAGAAAAAAAAGGATTCGCAGATAAGCAGGATAGCTCTAAAAGTAACATGTTGAATTTATTACATTCTTGAAAAGTCAACTGTACACAAATGGAAATTCACCTATAACCCTTTTTTCCTGCTCTAGTATATATTAGAAAGGGTTCACTTTAATTTTTTGGTTAAATGCAGAATTATTTTAATGGTGGGAAAAAGAAAAATATGTGAGAAGTTAAATGAACTGAAGAAGAGAAGAATGCTTCTTACCTTTCCTGGTTATCAGGAAGGGTATCCGTTGAAAAGTAGAAGAAACATCTGAAAGGGAAAACAGGATGGGAGAAAAGAATCTGAAAGGACAGATAGGGATCTTAACTTGTGTTTGGATATTAGAGGATATAAGAAAGTGATGTAGAAAGAAAACCAAAGAGATCCACTAGACCTTTCATCTCATGTAATAGATACAGAGCAAAGAGGAAGTAACTTCTTATGCTCAGAGGAATCTTTACAAGGAGTCACTTGTACCATCAAGAGAGAACCCATCCAGCACTGATCAGAAGAAAAGTTCACCTGTATTGTTTGACAGTACCCTGATGAAAAGTACTGAAGAAACCATATGTCTACTTAAGGTAAACAATTAAAGTTATACTATCTTTTCTAAACATATATCCAGCAAGTAGTGGAAAGCCTTTTAAGCCTTATCAATCCTCAATGTCAATTACTCCCTTCTGGAGATACATATGTTGATCAAGTGAAAGTACCATGAAGAACCCCAAATGTTTTACTAGCAAGTAAATCTTTGTTCTACTTATGCTATGTGCACAACATTACTTTGTTCTACGTGTGCCTATATGGCAAAATGAAGCAATAAACACTTATTAAACACCAACCAGGGAATAGTGAGGTGGCTCAGTGGATAGAGTGCCAGCCTGGCATCTGGAAGATCTGAGTTTAAATGTGTCCTTAGACTCTTAGCTGTGTGACCCTAGGCAAGTTACTTAACCCTGTTTGCCTCAGTTTCCTCATCTGTAAAATGAGCTAGAGAAGAAAATGGCAAATCACTCCAGTATCTTTGCCAAGAAAACCCCCAAAAGGGGTCACAAAGAATCAGACACAACTGAAAAGTGACTCAACAATGACAATGTGCCAGGCACAGTGACAATTGTAGGACCAAGGGTGGAAATTACAGAAAGGCAGATTTCAATTTGACACAAACAAAACAAATCAAGATAATATGAGCTGTTAAAAGTTGGAATGGACTACAACAGTATATAGTGAGTCCATACCAATTAATGTCTCAGGTACAGTTTGAATGACCACTTGTCAGGGATGTTGAAAATGGAATTCCATTTAAGCACTGATTAGACTAAGTGACTTCTGGAGAGGATCTATTTAATCAGCAAGCATTTATTAAGTGCTTACTATGTGCCAGATGCTGTGCCAAGCTCTGAGAAAACAAAGAGAGGCAAAAACAGTCCCTGCCTTCAAGGATCTTACAATTTCATGGAGAAAAACAATATGCATGTAATAGACATATAATAAATATGTACAGAACAGATGGAGGTTTGCTATCACAGATTACCCCACCTACATTTTATATTAAGCAGTATTAAATGAAAATGCACTAAGTTTAATCACCAACATTTACAAATGAATGCATAGTCCTATGGATTACAGTTATTTGGAATCTTTCATACAGAAATTTCTCCACACAGTTCAATTGCTTATAAAAATTATTTTAAAATCAATTTGAAATAGGAAGAAAACAAATTTCTATCCATTGAGATACTCCTCAATGACTCAAGTGGCCATTAGCAATTCTGTTTATCATAATACTGATTGATCTAGCCATTGATGCTGCTACCTGACATGCTGTTTCGTGGACTAGCTGATTACTTCCAATTATTCTAAAGGAATGCCAAATTAAAATAGTTCATTGAGGGTGAAAAATCCAGGGATCCTAGAAACACTAAGAAGGATAGATAGATAGACAGACAGACAGATTGATAGATAATCCTACCCCTAGAAAGTCTAAAAAATGCCCATTTTAACTATTGTAAGACATAATGTAATAGAACATGTAAATACATCTTTTGCTATTTGTGCTTTTTGGTTAAAAATTATGGGACCTTCTACATGGTATCAAGTCATGGCTAATTTCCAGTGGCTACCAACAACTGAAACCTACAAAAATCCAGAATAATGAGAGAAATTTGGCAGATGTAGCCAGATTTTCCTTTCTACATAGAACCTAACTTAAGAGTAAGATGGACTCTAAACCATCTTCCGTTTATGAAGTTCAGTTTCTAACAGTTTCCTGTTATCTGTAAGGATGATGATAGAAAGACTTTAAAACCATCAAAGCCAAAATTATGCAACACCCCCACCTAGTGGCTGTTTAGTAGTTACTATTCTGTGGCCTGATCTTGAGGGCAGCCGCAAAATTGGTTTCCAATCCGGGAATGCCACTAATTCTTTGTTTGCCATCTTTGTATAGAGAGTAGTAGAAGTGATATTATTGGCATGGAAACCAAGTGTGATGGTCATCACTAGTCAGAAGGGATGTTTTCTGTCCTTAGCACTCTTTGTCCTTACTCAGAGTTAACTACATTATTAGGAAAGTTCGAAGTGACTCCTTTACTATTTACTGCAGATATTTTCTAGTTTACACTTTCTTTCTCATTTGGCCAAGTCCTACTATCTCAGAAACTGAGGCAGAAAACTTACAGGCCTCAGGACCAAATGTGTAAACTGGAAAGCCATCAAGTTCAGTCATTTCTTTTATCATCTTTGAATCTTCTGAGCATAGACACCTGAAGGAAATGCTAAGAACCTAGAGAAAAAAAAAATCTTCCCAGTGTCATATTGTCTCATAAAAAATCCTTTGTAATTAGCATTATATTTTCCTCTTGCTGGCTTCATACTTAGATTTGGGAACCATCTTTAATTTACTCTTCACTCCTGCAAGAACATATAAGCTGGGTTTGATGATATTTTAGCTTTAAATAAAAAAAGTATTTAATGTTTATTTACTGTTTGAGCATGTGCCAGCATTTCTGGTGCATTCCTGAGTGTGCATCAGCCATCTCATGCATATTTGAGTAGGCATCAGCACTTTCACCCCATTTGAGAATACAGTACTTCTAGTATTAGAACTTTCATCAGCATCTGGGGCAGATCAGCCTCTTTTATAACAGACTGCAAACGCAGGAGATAGTCGACTGTGTATTTTTCATACCGCAGGTGTGGATTTATCCCCTTGGAAATATGCACATAGTAAATCAAAAGTTATTAACTACCATGTGTTACGGTCTGTCTTCTGAGTGTAGATTTGAAACAATCTGCCTAAATAGGATGTCATATGCTTGTCAAGTAAGATAATGGTCAAACTACACAGTAGTTGTGGATGTGCTCTGGGTATGGTTTAAACTGCTAGTGGCCAGAAACTAGCTTACACATCAGTGAATCTGCACAGAGCTGGTGATATGCTAACATATGTGCAGAGATGAATTAGCTCTGCATCAGTAAATTAGTGGGGATGAAATGGATATATGTAACAGAGTTAAAATGCAATGGAGAGCCAAATAGACAATAGTCTATAGAAGAAATTTTTAGCTTCACATCTTTAGGAGTTATCTCTGGTCTTTGATAATATGAACTATCACTTCATAAAGATTACTAACAACCACAAATGGTGAAATTAAACAATTTCTTTCCAAAGATGTAATTGAATTTAGTGTAATATTGTTATTCTCTACAACCTTTCTTTCTTTAATAAATAACTCAATCACTTGTACAAAGGCCTGGTTTATGATGTAGGTAGTGCAGTGAATAGAGTGCTTGGCTTGAGGTAAAGAAGATTTGATTTCAAATCTAGCCTTAGACACTTACTAGCTGTGTGATCTTTGGCAGTCTTCCTCAGTTTCCTCAACTGTAAAATGGCATTTACCTTCCAAAGTTGTTTTGAGAATCAAGTGAAATAATATTTGTAAAGTGCTTAGTGCCTGGCACATAGCAAGCACTATGCTAACTTTTATTGTTATTATTATTATTATTATTATTATTACTAATCCTGTGGGCAAAAGAACAATCCTAAGACTTTGTTAATGTTTACAACTGAAATTATATATTTTAAAGTTATGTTTAAAAAGAATATTTATAAGTTCTTCATATATCACATAGAATATTAATGAAATTCATTGAAATTATTACTAACAATCACTTTGTCTGAAACATCAAGTCGGATAGTGCCTCTGTGTCTGAAATGCTAAACTAGGGATTGATATATGAATGGTTCATTCATATAGTGCATATTAACAAATCCATTAAAAGAAGGTTTTGATTAACTCTATTCTGAAAATAGATTTTTACAATCAATATTAGCAATGTAAATTTCTCTTCAGCATCTTTTGTTTTCTTAAGTCAATGGCCAGTAGCTTATATTGTAAATGTCATTCCAAGAGGTCTAAGACTCTTCTTTCTTCTAACTAATAATACAATGACCCAAGTGGCCAGTTATAAGTCCTCCCATCCATCCACTCTTCTGCTTCTGTAGCAAGGTCAAATTCTTGTTGCACGATTCATTATATTAACTTAGCCTGCCATGTTTCATCAGGTACAAGATGTGCTAGCATATTCATAGTTTTTTAAAAAACCAATAACAACTACAATGAACACTACAGGTAGTGCCTATTTAAAAATATGGGGGAGGATTCCCTGACCTTAATACTCGCATTTAGACTTTTAAAATGAGTGTAGACAATAGGGATAAAAATGGTTTATGTATGATTCTTTTATCTTCGTACAAATCTTGAATTTGATGCTTAGAGAGTCAGAGGGCACCTTTTCATCCTGACTCCCAATCAGACCAATTTCTTCCTGAACCATAGA
>NW_020954557.1:20061628-20165736 GCF_900497805.2 Vombatus ursinus
ACTGAGGTTCAAGGACATCACAAGATTTGCTCAAAGATACACAGGGAATAAATCAAATTACTATTCAACTTTCCTTTCATATAGACAGAAACATGCAATATGGACCTATTTTGTAAATACGCTTATATGTGTACACATATAACTATCTTCCAATACTTCTTCAGTGAATCCACAATCTCAATGATAAGAGTGCTTCCTCCGTCACTATAGTGTGCAACCTATCTTGCTTTCTCATCCTGTGGGATTCTTTCCTGTGTTCTTCCATTAATCCTCTTTACAGTATCTGTCCTACCTGCTGAAGGCTTCACTGCAGGACTCTTTGCATTTCTTAGGTACCAGTTGGTTACATTTCCACTGTTCCTCATTTGAAACATTATACAAGTCCTTAAATATTAGAAACTACTATCCATTCCCAAAAAAGTATATTCAAGAGTCCCTACTAGTTTCTTTGATTATGTAATGCAAATCATAATTCAGTCTGCCAGGGAGTAAAGGCTGGAGAGACATTCTATGAAAGGATAATAGACGGTACTAGCAAAATTGATTAGATAAAAATGAACATTTTTGCGATCTTTCTATATACATGAACTTCCCCTGTAAATATGACTCCTCATCATTCATATGAACTAGGATGTACAGTCAATATATATGAAGTTCTAAAAAATTCAAAACTCTTTGCCTCTTCCCAAAATCATAAAACTCATCTTTATTTTATTATAATATCATTTCTGACCAATCAGAAAATCTGCATGCCGTTAAAATCCTTACGTAGTTCTGATATCTTTTAGCTCCACAAGTCCGTATAGCAGAAGGGTGGTTCAGGTTACCCCTCAATCATATTCAGAGAATAAGGGATAAGCTTTATTCAAGATTCTAATTTTGCAATTTTTGAATGTGGTTCTTCCACAAATCTATAATTTCTGGACCTAAAAGAGTTGGTTTAAGACATCTTTGAAAATATACTTTAACAAAGAACACATTTTTTTAATTCCAGCATTTCTCCTTTAATGTAACATGAAGATTATCAATATAGTAAAAGGACTCTCCATGTAATCTAGGTGAATCATAGATCCAAGAATCCAAATGAGTAAGCTGATGACTAAGCAGACTGAAGAAAGTGTTGATCCTACTTCAAGGAAGATGATGTCATTAGTCTCCAAGAACCTGAAAGAATTAGCTTTGTCTTTGCTCTTAAAATTTTTTTTTACAAAGACATAAATAAATCTAGTTAATTGGCTTTAAATTTTCTCAGCCCACTTTTTTTTTTAATGCCAATACTTAGAATTTCCTCCAGACCATCACAGAGTAGTTAACTTACAGTCTCTGAATGCTTTGGATAGTAGTGCAAATCTTGATTAGTGTAGTAGCTAGAATGGGATTGATTCACACAATCAAAGGATTTTGTAGTTGGAAAGGGAAATCAACAATCATCATCCTTCTCATGTCTCAAAGGAACTCTACTATAAAAGACCTGGTAAGTGGTCGTCCACCTTCTATTTTAGAACTTCTAATGAGGGAAAATTTACCACCTCATTCCTCAGACAGCTAGTTATTCACTCTACTTTTGGACTGCCTTAATTGATAAGGAGTTTATTTCTTTGTGTTCCATTCTTGGCATCCAGCTTAGGTGCACTTTTTTTTGCAACTTCCATATACTGTTGTTTGATTCCAAGTAAATTCTTGCCTTTTTTTTCTCAGTTTTCAAATATTTTTTTAAAAAATCATCTGTTTTCATTGTTGTTGTTGAAACACAGTTGGATCTATTTTGATCTTAAACTATATATATATATATATGTATATGTATATATACATATACATATATGTATATATATATATACATATAATCCAAGTACTTATGGATCATGCTGCCTCAGACAGGGCAAAGTCAGCATTTTACAGTGAAAAGAGGGCCAGTTTGAGGTTCAGGAAGCTTTGAACCCAAGTGTTGCCTTGAAGATGTAGTCCTGACCAACAAAACAAAATTTATGGAGCAGCAGCATTTTACATCATTGATTTTGTTTCTTATTTTTTTTCCTATTGGAAAGCTTCTGGTCAGGAACTACCTCTACCAATGAAGTTTGGCACCTTTTGTCTTTCTTTTTACTTATGTTTTTGTCCCCAGTGTTTAGCACAGTGCCTGGCACATAGTAAGAACTTTAACATTTTTTGTTCACTTTACTTAACTTCTTTCTTTGCAACTTACAGGGTTTCCTGATGGCAATGGGACTTTAAGTGATTTTGCCAGAGTCTCAGAGGCAGGACTTGAAATCAGGTCTTCCTAACTCAAATGTCAGCTCTTTATCCACTATTCCACACTGTCACGACTAGTTTATAAAATGTTTTATAATTATACCTTCTAATAGTAAAAATGGTTTTGTGGACATATTTTTCATTTAATGGTTCCCATTAGCAAATTGAAGAGACAATATTGGGAAGTGTCATGAAGCCAGAGATGGTAGCAACATTAGCATAAATGTCTCAAGACTCCATGAAAAGTCACTACTGAAAAACCTACTTTCCTCTCAATAGTTTTATGAAATTGGTAATATAAGTACCATGATCTTAATTTATAGACTTCAGCTAAATAATTTAGTGATATGTCACAAAAACATTCACTCAATTTTACATTTAGCCTGACTCCTTTTATTTTCCAAAGTCCACGAACTTGAACTAACTTGCCTTCTAAATAATTGGAATAATAAGATTGTAACAGAGTCATAATTAACAGCTTTCCCTGCTGGAACAAGAGGACAAAAAGGCACTCTCAAATAAACTTTTTTTTTACATTTTCCAATGGCAATATAAGGAAAAAACCTGGGACACAACACTGTGGTAGGAGAGATGGAGACCTTGAAGCACTGGTCACTCACTATTGGTAAATAGTCTGGTATAATGACAAGCTGACTACTCAGGAGGATTCTAATTAGGAAAAAAGCAGTTCGATTTTGAACCATTGAGGAACTCATATGGGATAAAACCACCATTTAGTTTCTCATTTGAATTAAGTATTTTTGACAACCAAGGCTCAGTGTTTCTACATAATGAGGACAAAGACTATTAGCACCATCTAAATTTTGGTACCTTGGGAGAAGGCCACAGTTGCCCCATCATAATGATGGCTCTGGGTCATAATGAAATGAATCATCACAGAACAGGAGTTATTACAAAATATATTCTCTTTTCTCTTATGACACTTATCCTTCCCCTAACTTTTCTCTATTCGTTATAGCCAAATATTTGGAATTTGGGAATCATAGAGCAGGAAGAGATTTTGAGATTTCTTCTAATTCATCCTTGGCAGGAATAGATTGCATTTTAACTACCTCTGAAGCACAGTTGTCTACACTTTCATTTTAAAAAATAGTTTTTAAAAACCCACCATGACCTTTCACAGTCTTCCTTGGTTTGTCTTTTGTTTGCTTGTCTCTGGATTTTTATAATTTAGCCTCATGGGTAAATTCACTACCCTTACCCATTGTTCCATTACTTGCAGTTTAGGACTTTTTCACCAGCAGGTTGCTACCTGATATCTGTTACTTACTTTTTGTATTAGTGCCATTTTGGGGAGCTGGAACAAGTTAATCATATGTCCAGATGGTGAGAACCAAGAAAATTTTAAAAAGTTTAGGAAATTCATCTAATCTAAAGCATAGAATAATGATATAAGTCAAAAAGCATAAAACACTGGAATTATAGAGATTATCTGCTGAACTCCTTGCCACCAACTATTTTTAAAAATGAGAGGAATGGTGAATATAACATTCAAGAAGAAAAGGTATATTTGGAAGAGCTTGAAGCAGCAAGTTCTACATATTATGTAGGATATCTAATGCACATCCACTGGGTACATGATTTGAGGCCAAATGAACAAGTGGAAAATTCTGGTTAAACATGTTGGGAATTAGAATATGATTATGTACAAATGTTTTGACAGTGTTGTGTGTATATTGATTACAAGAGACCAGGAATTATACTTTCATGATGCTAGGGAAATTCCACCTATTGATACAGGAAAGTTCTTCAGAATTTTTCAGTTTTATCCTACTATTTCTTCTGTGGGTAATCTCTGTTACCTACTGTGGGTAATGTTAGTAATTCTCAAAACAACACTCCAAATTTGTGTAATGCATATATAAGGGGTAAAATATTTTTTGTTTGAATATTAATGGACTTCACTCTCATTGTCCAATCTCAGACCCCCATTATGTAAAATTAAAATGAAATAAAAAGTAAGAAGGCTATCTTAATGAAAATGGAAAATGGAGTTTGAAATTAACCTCAAAATGAAATATCTTTCCTTTCTTAACATGTTCAACCCATATTTAAGTCTTTAAATGAAAAAAAAACCTACTTGTATTTAACCTTTTATGATTCCAAGAACCATTTAATTGTAATTATAGCTAATCCAATTAAAGATGGATTATAATAACTGTTGAATTAATAGGTCATGAAATATTGGATTTAATTAGCAGGTTCCTGTTTATTTTGATAGAAGGGGGAGGGAAAATATTCAAGCTGTAAAGACAAGTTGATTTAGGGCATCACATCCTAAAGAAAATGGTTTGGGGGGTTACAGTACAATTTATTTTAAAAATCAATGAAGGTATGGCACAGATATGATGTGTGTAAAGAAATAGAAATGTTTTATGTTTGAGTGCAAATCAATATTCTCTGCTTTCAATCTTGAAAAAGGAGAATAATGATAAATCCTTTAACCCAGTTTTTTATATAATCCCCCAGACAAATTAAGAATTAAAGTTATCACTACATGTACTGAAAAAACCCCAACTCTTTTTTAAGATTTTAAAATCATAGGGTATTAAAACTACTTTTTATAGAAATTTCATTATCTTGTCCTATTTGGAGCTACTACCATACTTTATTCAAAGTAATTTTATAGCCTTTGCGTTTGTTGATGACAAGGGAAGTATGAAATTTCAAGTAAGGTAATTATGGACCAAGTGACCTAACTATAGCATAATACAAAGTTTTCCTTTTTAAAAAACACTTAGCAGATATCATATTAATCGGAATATTGGATGCCCCTGAATTTAGTGTACATCTCTTAAATAAGATGTTGTTGATTATAAATATCAGCAATAAGCACCTACAATTGCTGATATGGCATGCAGAATTATTTGAAATTTTAATATACTTGTGGGATTTCAGGGACTTTTTTATATACTCAAGGGCATTAATGAATTTAATCAAAGTAGCACATTATACTTGGAGCAATGGTTAGTTCTCACTGGCAGTGCCAGTTTCAATATGATTTTCAGTCATAGATTTCCTTAATGCCCTCCTCAGTAGCAAATATAAGCTGGTATTTGATCCCAACAGTTGTTAGATGTCTCACCCTCCTAAAATGATCTTGTTTTTACTTATTTGTTTATATATTGAACACCCCAAGTAGAATGTAAACTTGAGTGGAAGGGTTTTTTTTGCTTTTTTTCTTTTTGTCTCAGAGCCTAACACAGTATTTTACACACAGTAGGCATTTAATAAGGATATGTTAAATTAAATTAATTTTTACCTTTAAGAACAATACATGTGCATGTTTATAAAAAGGAGCCAAACTAAAAAAGCCTGAATTCATACTAATGCATAAATGATTTCTAGATCTATTCTGTGATGTATTTTGTCTATTACTTTAAAAAGTCTGATTTTTTTTCAACAAATTTTTGGTGAGGTCAGAACCCTAAATAATTTTATTCCTTTTGGCAAGATGATTAAAACTACTTAGCACACTCCTGAAACTCACCTATTATAGTGAGCAAACTAACTTACCCTCTCTGGGCCTTAGATTAATATTTAAGAAAAATAGAGTTTGAAACTCCTTCCTTGTACCTTGAGCAAGATTTGGGGTGTTATTAATCATTCAATGTAGAAAGATTTCATTTTAATGAATTTAGATTTTTTTCCTTAGTTAACCTATCAAAACATTTAATGCCATGCTATAAATTTTATCCTTTATTTTTTTTTATTTCTCTAGTCAAAAGTGCCAAGGCATTTTGTTCCCTTTCCCCTTCCCCTTGTTAATTAATCCCCACATGGCAAAGGTATCTAGCAATATGATTAGGTTTTCAGAGTGACATCAAAGGAGGTAATATAGGCAAAGTACTTATCTATGTATGTGATATTCTTCCAATTGCATACTCCTTGAGGATAGGGACAATTTCATTTTTTTTTAGGTCTCTTATTTCCATGATGCAAGCACATATGAGGTGCTTAATAAATGCTGAATGAATGATGGTACCTAGGATTGGAACCAAAGATTTACTTGAAAATGTTGAGGTATCTTTAAGCTCACCAATATGGCATACCTACCCCAATGAGAGGTCAAATTTCAATCATATTATAGCTAAGTATCAATTGGATGACATCAAAACATAGCTCCCTCTACTCTGTTTACTCATTCTTATCCATGTCCTTTCATAAATCCTCCACAAGGGATCTACCCAACATGCTTGAATAATATTGTGGCAATAAAATTGTGGCAATTCATGAATCCAAAGACCCCCTGGATATTTACTTAAAGATTTTCAATGTCAAGAATTCCTATTGGTCCAGTACTACAGACCTTAACAAGTTCCTAGGATGTCTCTGTTTAGTTTTAGACCCTCTGGACATCAGGAATTCTAGTTTTGCCACAAAATCTATAATCCCTAATTAGGGATCCCCTGGGCCTGAATTGTTGGAATGACTCTGCCCTCTTCACAGAGCACACATCTGGGACTATTTGTGGATGCCCAACAGTCATACAGTATGTATCCATGGAAAAATAGACTGCTACCAGTCTATCTCTCTTCAGTAGATAGATATTCCCAGGCACATTGGCTAGACATGCTCTTAAATATTCCAATGGCCTCTTGGGGTAGGAACAGAGGGTACTGAAATGTGCCACTGTAACACTTGATATGAAAATGAGTTTTCTCTAAGCAACAAACGCAATGCAGAAATTGCACTTTCCTTCAGCAGTCAGAATCTCCTGAGCAACCTATAATCAAGGTTCCCTTAATGTTGTTTTAAACAGGCCCATTATCATAGTAACATCTCTCAGAAAGCTTCAGACTTCATTATTCCATTAGAAAAATTAACATATTGTAGCTGATAAGCTTCTGGCACATTTTAAAATTTGCAGATTTGCTGAAGCTGACTCTTCTAGAACCTCTACTCTCATTAAAAGTCAGTTGTACTTGGAATAAAATAAATACAATGCATTCTCTCTACTTCTCCCTTTATGGTGAGATGGTAACAGGTAAATTATCTTGAAGTTAATTTTCTGTCTTGAAATTCTTATATTTACTTTCAACATGATCTTTTTTTTTGTTTGATCACTTTTAAGCTTACTAGCATTTTTAATGGAAAACCAGTTTTTGTATGTTTTTTTATGTCTAACACTAAAAGTAAATTTGAAGGTTAGACAAGTGTTTATATTTAAATGTTGACATTAATCTATGTAAAAAGATAAGAATTTTATGACATAGAATTGCTAAATTATTATGTCATTTGTCTGTTCCTAAAGGCTCTCAAAATGGACATAGAGGTTGGTGGGAGGAGACAATGGAAAATGAATTTTGGGAATTGAAATATTCTAAATGAGTAAGAAATGACATTTTTCCAGATTTAAAAAACTATCATTAACCCTGAAAATAAATAAAAGAAACAGTGACTGTAACTTATTGAGCATAAAAGTTTAATCAGTAAAAAGCTAAACTTAAAAAAGATTGAAAATTGTGCTAGTCGGAAATTTGGGCATCAAGAGTATACATTAAAATCATGTCACTATTTTTAACCCATTCGAATTTAGTTTGAGCTGTCTCAAGGATTCCTATAGCTTTTGATATCCTTCAAAACTTTAGGTTAGTTAAGTCAGATAACATACATATATGATGTATATGCACATCTATCTGTATTATACTCAAATAAAAATCAAAGTAAGGTGAATTTGAAGTAGAAGAGGTAATATAAATGATTAGAGGTGGGAAAAAATTAATGCAGAGCTTTGAGAATTTCTTCTAGGTCTTGAAAATCACATAGATCACACTGGTACAGGGAAGAGTGAACATGTTAGGATATATTTTAACTTTAAAAAGCTAAACATGTCTCTTCAAATTTTGTTTTCAAAATAAATTATCTTTAATAAAGCTTAACCTTTCAAACCCAATCATTTGACCATTTGAGACTAAATTTTATTAAAACAATTTAATTTCAAAATTGAGTTTAAAAGAATATGATAGGCTTTTAAAAGTAATGGCTTGAAAGTATTACATTGTAAAAACTGTGTGATACCTAATTTCTAACTCTAAGCATAGTGAACACTATTCTTAGCCTTGAAATCACCAGACCAGAAACCTTGTTGAACCAACCAAGTGACTGGTTCTTAACATTTCCTGAAACCATACATGGATTTTAAATCTCATTGTAGGAAAATACATTTCCATTGTTTATTTCTCAATCCTTCCTTCTGGAGTCATTTACATTTGGGCCTTGGTAAAGGAAAAAGAAACCCTGAATGCAAATGCAGAAGGGAAATGATTACAGTAGCATTCAGAATTCACATAGATAAAAGCCACAAATGAAAAAACCTATGTTCCTTAATGAAGTCTATACAATCTGATGTATGATTAGTCAATGAGTAGGCTTCTGCAAGCATTTAAAGAATTATAACTAGATAGATGATAAGACTGAACAAGGTAGCTTTTTTTATTATTTTTATTTTCCTGCTGATAGGGAAACTCTTGGAAATGGTCCCTAGTAATACCATTAGTTGGCTCAATTCCCTGGTATATTTGGCGAGACTCCATGGGAGAGCTACAGGATCACATTTATCAGGAATGGTTTGAAAGCCAAAGGAGAAGAAAAGTTGTCTTATTCTTAATGAGCTGATTCACATAATCTGTATCATAACTGTCAATGCAAGGAATTTCTCTGACAAAGGAAGCAGTACTTTTGTAGCTGAGCTAATAGTATTTTGTCAAATTTCAAAATATCAGGACAACTGTAATAGAATTCTCTTGTATTCAAACACTTCATGAAAATTCATGAGATTAGTTTTTTTTCTTTCCTCTCTGCTAGTTCTGAAGGTAAATCCTACCTCTTTTTTTGAGAATCATAGTCTTACTTATTTTCTTTATACCAAAAATAAACATATTGGCGATATAGGGAAATGAGGAACCATGTTTGAAAGCATCTAAAACAACTTTTTTTTCTCTCCATAATCCCAAATTCTTCTTTATTTTCTCATCTTAAAATATGGGAAAAGAGGCAATGCTCAACCCACCCCAAATCTTAATTCAAAATCTAAATGGTAAGAATTATTATCATTATTAATTCTAATTGTTCACCTTTATTCAGTCTTTTAGAGTTTATGGAAAGATGTTTCTGAGGAAACCTTTGTATGAGGAATATTGCAGTAGGATTCAGAAGACCTGAGTTCAGGTCCTTGCTCTGAAACTCTTTACGTGGGCAAGGCATTTCATTTCTCTGACCCTGAGTTTCCTCATTTATAAAAAGAGAAATAATGCTTGTGCCATCTGTGGGGGGGGAAGTACCTTTTTACAAAACACCATATAACCATGGGATGATATTGCTACAGAATGTTTTTTTCCCCCAATCTCCCTGTCAGGAATGCCTGTGTGCATTGGAATGAAGAAAGGGGTAGGGGAGGAGGCTAACTAACGTTACCATTCTTGCTTAGAATTGCTTTCTCTAAACATTTAATTATTCTTGGCTTTAAATTGAGCTAACAATTACCTCTATCTTAAACTCCTCAAAAGTCTCATGGATTTTTTAAAGTTCATATTAAATGGTGTATAAACAGGAGCCATTCATACAATATGAAATTAGTTTTTAATAAAAAATGCTTTTTTTTCCTGTTACAATATTAATGTTTAGATATTTGTTTAAAGAAACATAATAGATGCCACAGTTGAGTTCCTTGAGAGCAGGGACTGCCTGGTTTTTGCCTTGGTATTTCCAGTGCTTAGCACTGTGCCTGCAACAGTGTTTAAATAAGTGCTAATTAATTGATTGATTGATTAGAAAAAGCACAAGTTCTGGGATCAGAGGACCTAGATTCAAATCCTACTTCAGTCATATATTGACTCTGACAATCCAAGTTCTATGATCTTAAAAATATACTTAAAATAGCAGATTGATGACATTTTGGAGTTTTCAATTGTATGTTAGTTGTAGAGTTGTCATATTGAATTTACTTGCACGCCCATCACCTGTCGTTAGCGCAGTATATCAAAGACTCATTCCTGTGTAAAGAGATATCCCATTAAAAAAAAAACACAAAGGTGATGAAACATTTCACAGCCCTTGAACATTTCACAGTACTGCTATGACTGCTATGACCACTCTGGCTTCCAGATGCCTTACCTTCCATGTGGGGAGGAAAAAACCTCTATGTTTTCAGCACTCTACAATTTCACACCAGTGATGAGGTTTGTGAGCAGAAACAGTCACAGACCTCTTAATCTTTCCAGATTAGTGTCACTTTAATAAGCAGCCCCAACCTTAACAGCTGAGACAGATACTCATGGGAGGGTTCTTCATAGAATATAGCCCCCATCTAACTAATGGCAGCCAGCAAGAGTCGATTCTGAATCCACTGTTGATGAAAAATTAGAGGAAGCAGCCACTGAAAGATTTAGAAGAGTTCTAACACTTGGCTCAGAGCCAATCTTTAAGATAGACAGACAGGAGGAAAAGGAATCGGGGGAGGAGATCTAAAAGAGGAAAGTCAATATAAGAGGAAAAATGAGAAAAGATCTTTGAGGCAGGGTTGGGGACAGGAGACTTTAACTTCTATCAGACCAGAAATACCAAGGGAGCTTTTGGGACACCCCCTCCCTCCCATTTCTACCATCAACATGAAATACTCTGTTGTCCTTATGTGTTTAAACTCCATTTGCTAGATGTCAGCCAGAAAACCCATTTTCTAGTTGCTTATTCATGTTTTCTGTCATCTGAAAAAATTGACAAGTTTGCAGTCAGTTTCCCTGAGGTTGGCTCCATAAATTCAGAATGGGAGCTCATATTATCCATGCAGAAGGTGCAGCAGTCACATATCACTTTAGGATTTCCAGATCTCAGGGTACTCTCAGGAGCCCATATCTGATGCAGGAAAGGTGCAAAGCATCATTTAGTCTCAGGAGGAAGGGTAAAACATCTATCACTTTTCAGCATCTACTGTCAGCTGATCCACAGAGCACCATTAGTACTGTTTCCACTGGGAAAACTTGACTGCCTTCTTTGGTTAAGGAAAGGTGATGCAGTTTATAACTGCTGAGACAGAAGAGATGAGAAGGAGATAGATAAATTAGTTCAAATGAGGTCATAAATAGAAAAGAGCATGTGTGCTGCCCCTAACCCTCGCCAATCCCTACTCTGGCATTGTCAGATGTGCTCCCTCCAGCTTGAGTGGCGGCCTCACTCATTTTCATAAAGATTACATTCATACATGTTTACTTTAAAATAAGGGAGGCTGGGTGATTAAATTCAAATGTTTCTGGGTGGGATTTATTACATAGTGGCACTGCCTGCTCATTCTCCTTCAGCTGGGAGAGAATGAAAGCTGCAAGCAGAGAAGTAGCTGATCAGTTCTGGGAAGATAGAGTACTGCTGAAGTAACAATTTACAGTAATTTTTACATTCTTTTCAGTACCAGTTGGCAATGATAGAGTGTCAGTGATGGAGTGAAATGAAATAATAAAATACCAAGAATGAAAAGAGGAGGCTGAAGGCTTGAATCATTTTCTTACTTCTTATCAGCCTACTGAATCAAAATGATATCAGTCTGCAAATTAACCAACTCAATATTGGACCAATTGTCTGAATCGGCACTACTTTGTCAAGTAGGAAAACTGGTTAGAATGACTTTAATCATGAGCTTTTGCACAAAACCTTTATGATGTGTAATATCTCAAAGAAATAGTTTGTAATCAAGAATATTGATTTAGAAGCATGGACAGAGTTGAGTAAAACTAAGCGTTGGGTATGGAACCTCACGTTAGAAATGGTGGAAGCCACTAAAGTACTACTGATTTTGCAAAATATAAGCATGAAGGTACCATGGATAAGGTTCCTGAAATATGCTTGAAATTATCATTGGCTTAAAGCAAAAGGATATGTCATAGATTTGGATTTGCAAAAGAGATTGCCTAGTTAAACTTCCATATTACAATTGTATTGTCTTTTGCTTTTACACCATGGTCTTTTTCCTTTTACCCCTAATATTAAACTGGTCCTTGTAAGCAAATACACACACATACATGCATATATACTTACATAGGGGTATGTATTTATAATGTATGTGTATACATATATATATATGCATATATATACATGTATGTATGTATTTAAGTAATAGCAACAGACAGTGAACTCATCTATCTGTGTGTACCACCTTCCATATCTAGAGCATCCCTCTCTCAATTCAAAAGTATTGCATTTTTAACCTAGGGCCCCCTAAAATAAATTGATCTGGCCAAGGTCATACAAGCAATGAATACAGGATCTGAACCCACCACTCTTTTCACTGGACAAAATTACCTGGAAATTTATGTTCTTTAGATGCCATGTTTGGACTTACCATATGGTAAGCCCCTGACACCTTAGACTAAATTGTGAAAAGACCAATTCAATGACCATAGAATTTCAGATCATGCATTTCCTCCACCAAGGCAGATCATAGCCTCCTCTCCCCACCCCCACCCCCCCACACACCTTAGAAGAGAGTCTTCTTGAATTGCTGTGGCTAAAAAATAATGCATTGCAAGTTGGCCAGCCTAGTGAAGAACATTGCCAAAATTGAGTGAAGTTAGGCTCACACTATACACACAATCTGTCAATGAGTCAATATTTGAAGCCTTTTCAAATTAATAGGGATGGGGTTTGGACCTGTGATTTTGTTGAGATAGATAATTTCCAGGTGAGGAAACTCCCTTTACCAATGTTGGTAGAGATCATCTATGCAACTGATAGGATTGAAAATTTTCCTAGGGCACTAAAAATTTAAATGTCTTGCCCAGAAACACAAAGCTAGTAGGTGGGTCTTGAATCTAAGTCTTTCTGAACCCAGTTTTCTATCCACTGTGCCATGGTTATTTATGGTTTCATAAGGCCTATCAAAGTATATAGTCAACTAGCATAGCCTTTTACAATCAATAGTAAACTTCTTGCCTTGATGCAACATTGAAATAGGATTTGTGTGGAAGTAGAAACCATTTTAACGTAAAATGAATAAGTTGCATTACCTTTAAATGCTCTACTTTTTTAAGGCTTAATTTTTTTTTTATATCTATACTCATGATCTCAAATCTTTGACTCTAATAAAATGAATGCCACTTTATTTACCAAAACAAATGAGAGAAAATCAAATTAGCACATCATATCAAAAGTTCAGTGCAGGATCAATAAATGTGACATACTAAAGTTTCTACATAATAAATATTACCTCCTAATGTGCAATAAACAGTAAAAAAAGCACTTCAAAGTAACTACAGAGCAGCAGCCATTAACACATCAAGAATAAGCTACCAGCAACTTGCTAGTGGTTGAGAAGTAATTTCCTCCCTTCTCCTTTGTTTTGAAATAACAGAGATTTGGTGGCCTTTATCATATTTTTCCCCTTCTGGACATATAACATAGAGGAGAATCTATTATAATATATTCATAAGGAAAATTGGGCAGTTAATCAACCTTTAGAACATCTACTCTATGGTAATGGAGAGATGTGTATGGAATAAAGAATGTTCTTTCTTATATATAGTAGTTACTTATGTATTTATTCTGTCAAAGAAAGCAGCTGACCTCATTATTTCACAACTAAATTAGCCTCTGGGCCCAGTAGATATATACAGATGATTTCACAAACAAACCAGATATCATGTTTCAATCTATCACATTGTTGAGCAATACAGAAAGCATGTCATACAATACTGATCACAAGGGGCAGGGGGAGGGCTTTGTGATCATACAATTCATCCCTAAGCAATTCAATATTGAAGCAGCCTACCCTATTCTGAAGAAAAGATTCATTCCACAGAAACAAAATTTTCCTTCAAAATATTTTGTGCTATCTCAAAATACTTGCAGCCAAAAAGCTTTTCTTTGGGTACACCTTAAAGTCTAATTACTTTAGTTTCAGTGCATTATTTCTCATTTAGTCTTGTCAGAAATAAAAATTGTTCAGTACACTTTTTAAAATTAAATTTTTTTTTCAATTATCAAATTTTTTTCCCTTTCACTTCACCTATTTCCAAGCCTGGAAAAAAGAGAAAAAAGAAAACACTTGTAACAAATGTGTTTTGTCAAGTAAAACAGTTGCTATATTACCCAGGTCCAAAAGTGCATGTTCTTCACAATCTAGCACCAACCTATCTCTCCAGGCTATTTTGCATTACTAGTCATCATGCCCATATGCATTTGAGCCAAATCAGACTATTACTTGTTCCTCAAATTTGTTCTGTGGCCCCAGCTCTGTGCATTTAGGCAGGCTGTCCTCTAAGTCTGGAGCATACCCTTTCATCATCTCTATCTATCGAATCCTTCCTTTTTTTTCCTTTAAAGTGCAGCTCCATTGAACCCTCCTTGTTGCCTCCTATCTCTTCTTCCTCATATTTTCCCAACTCACTTCATCTGGAGCTCTCTTTTGCCCCTATCCCATTCTATCTTATATTAAGGTATAAAAATTGAGTTGTTTTGCACCTTTGGATCACACCACCTAGCACAGTACACTGCTTAATAATTTTATTTTTTGTTTTGAATTCTCTTAATAAGAATTCTCTTACTAAGTCATCAAAAAGAAATAGAAAGCAAGAGTGTAAGAAAACTAGAAAAAAATGGCTGTGCCCAATTTAGTCAAGTCTAGGTCCAAATTTCCTTCAGCTCTATAAGCAACTTGGATCTACAACATAAACAGCCCCTGTGTTCAAAGGGAATTTATCACTTTTAGTCCATAAAATGTTATAATTCTCTGAAAGCCAAGGAACAGCTTTCTTGTTTATCAGGTATATGGAATAGCTGTCAGTTATTGTATTACTTACATAATTCAAATCAATAAGTATTTATTGAGTGCCTATTACATCCCTTCTCCATACCTAAGCATTTTTCCACACATCTCAGGGTCTCCACTTAATAGGGAATCAGTCAAGACTGTTTCAGTGTGGCCTGTTGGGTATCACTTGAAGATGACACCTTTTCTATGGCTAAACTTGTATTCTCTTATCTATTGCTGCCTAGTATTTACATCATTAAAAAAAAATCTTCAGCATCAAGAGATTGCTGCCAGAAACAGAACCCTCAGAGGACTTCAATAAAAATCAGTACTCACTCTCCAAAGATCATTGAGAAGGATAAGTGCATCTATTGGCACACATATCTATTCTGAAACCTACTCTCTAACCTAAAATACTTATCATAAAAACCTAAATCACCTCACTTTAGTTAAAACATGGCTGGGAAACTAAAAAAGCTCATAATTAACAAGAGCCCCAGAAACTTGATGGAGTCAAATTTGAATAGGGGAGGGGGACTCTAGTCTGTCTATGTAATAGTTTAGTTTTAAGGCATCATTATGCACCTAAAATTCTCAGACAGCAGATATAGAAATAAACACAGAAATGGATCCTTTCTAGTCACTTCAACACATCTTGCAATTGTTCTCAATTTTTTCCTTTCTCTCTGTAGCCTGCATATTCACATTCTTAAATATTAGTATTAGAGTTTCTTGCTCTTATTTTAAATCTTTTATAATGTTTTTCATCTTCCCCATCCCTACAATCCCTTTTTATTATTTTTGATCAATTTTTATTTTTCTAATATCTCTGTTTTCTGTTTACTTGTGAGGCATGTGAACCTAATATGCATACCAAAGCACATAGAAAATTTACACAAATAACTTTTAAAATTAATTGTATATGACTTGGTTTTAGGCCTCTGAGATGATCTTTATTCTGAAATTTAGTTTATGGAAATGTTTTTCAAATATAAATGCTTCTATATGCTTTAACATGTGGTCTTGGGAGAACCTTGAAATATTCATCAAATCTCTAAAACAAATAAGTTTAATCTCTTTGCTTATTCCTAGCAAGAAACATTTTCTGATATTATGCAGTTGTTCCTTCATTTTTATGCCTACTGAAAAAATATATTAGAGCCATCAAAAAGACTATGTAGGAAAGAAAACCAGGCAGGTGGGTGGCACAGTAGATAGAGTGCTGGGTCTGGAGTCAGGAAGATTCATCTTTGTAAGTTCAAATCTGGCCTCAGCTATTCCCAAAGGGCTATAAAACTGTGCATACACTTTGAACCAGCAATACCACTTCTAAGTCTGTCTCCCAAAGAGATCACAAAAATGGAAAAAGGACCCACATGTACAAAAAAATTTATAGCAGCTTGTTTTATGGTGGCCAAGAATTGGAAATTGAGGGGATGCCCATCAATTGGGGACTGGCTGAACAAGTTGTGTTAGGGAATGCATTAGAATACTATTGTTCCATAAGAAATGATGAGCAGACAGACTTCAGAAAAACCTGGAAAGACTTGTATGAATTGATGCTAAGTGAAGTGAGCAGAACCAGGAAAACATTGTACACAGTAACAGCAACATTGTGTGATGACCAGCTTTGATAGACTTAGCTCTTCTCAGCAATGCAATGATCTAAGAAAATTCCAAATGACTCATGATGGAAAATGCTATCCACTTCCAGAGAAAGAATTATGGAGTCTAAATGCAAATGGAAGCATACTATTTTTCCTTTTTTTTCCTTTTTCTTTTTTTTTTTCTTTCTTGTGGTTTTTCCTTTTGGTTCTAATTCTTCTTTACAACATAACTGATGTGGAAATATATTTAATATGATTGTACATGTATGGCCTATATCAAATTGCATGCCTTCTTGGGGAAGGAAGAGGGGAAGGAGGGGTAGAAATTGTAAAACTCAAAATCTTATAGATGTGAATGTTAAAAATTAAAAATAAATATTTTTTTAAAAGAGAGAGAGAGAGAGAGAATCTGGCCTCATACATTTAATAGTTGTGTGACCTTGGGCAAGTCACTTAACCCCATTTGCCTTACTTTCCTTATCTGTAATTAATCAAAGAAATGGCAAACCACTCCAGTGTCTTTGCCAAGAAAACCCCAAATGAAGTCATGAAGAGAGTCGGACATGACTGAAATGACTCAACAACAACAAAGGAAAGAGAATTGTTTTTTAAAGGAAAACATTGATTAGGAAAAGATTTAAAACTAATGACTAAAGTAAATATTGCATTTCTTGATGTTATAATATTGGTGCTATTATGAACACAACTACAGGGGAAAATGACTTTGTAGGAAGCTGCAGAAATAAAATCATGCTAGATGTGGTGTCTCTAGAGCTGTGCAGACAGGCATATTCCATTGGTTTCTGTCATCACCGCTCTGGGGGCATAGCCGGAGGTGATGATCAGCAGGTCTCCTGGTAATACGGAGAAGGTTGGCCTCACACATCTTAAACAATACTTCCTTAGATCTGAGCAATGTAACCCACTTTGAACAAAACTGTGTAGAGCTTTTGTCATTCCTCAGACACAACCAAAGGTACAACCAAAAGAATACCTGTATCATTACATTTTTCTTGTAGTCATACTCAGTGGATTTTCATTGTAGCAACTCTCTTTGTAAAGAAACATGCCAATTTATCTATTAAGGACATAAGATTGTATCTGAAATGTACCAGGAATATCATGTGATCGCTATCATTTGGTAATGACATCCCTGGTTTGTTGTGGTAGCATAGCACACATGATTGTAAATTAGAGAGATACTTTTCTGGAAGAGGTAAAGTGTAGCTCTAGTGGCAGACATGGTGTGAACTAAAAAACTTCTCAAGTCTCCTTTTTACTTCTATAATTCTGTGTTCAGTGATGACTACAGGGAGAGCTAACTGCTACTAATGAGCAGGTATCTATAGTATAATAATTGCTTCAGAACAATATTAAAACATAAGATCCAGTATTTAGCTAAAAATTCATTCTTTCCTCTGCTGTGTCTAATAATAGCAATCATACGCATATCAACCACAATATTAAAATCTGAACAGGCTATTGAATTTAAGGTAATAGGATTAAATAACACTCTTTATACAGCTATTCAAGAGGGCACAAAAAACCATAAATAAAGAAATAACCCCCCCCAAAAAAAGTTTTCTAATTCTAGTATCAGCTTTATTGTTTATAATCCTGTGCTAACTTATAGTCCCTTTTGCTTTATCTTGGAGTCAGTGGGTTACGTTAAGGGGTTTCCTTGCTTTATGTTATATTCAATAAATAGAAGACATTTTAAATGTACCCCCAAAAGATTGGTTCTTAGCAGAAATGAATATTATTTACCTAAAAATGTTCAATCCCAGGTTTGTTTGTTCTTCCTATAATGCTTTATCTTTTACATATTTAGACTAATTTGGAATGAATTTTAATCTGAACTAAAACTGCTCTTTCCTCGTCACTGCATCTGTGCCAACAACATTTTTCTACAATGTCTAAGTATAAATCTTTGGAAAACAGTCAATACTTTTATTAAATAGGAATATCAATTTTAAGTGCTTTTATACAGTCTTCAACAGTTGATAAAAGCAGGTGAAAGAAAAATGAAATTAGTAGGGCTTAAATCTCTAGAGTCTGAGAATGATAACTCCTACATCTACACAAAGACATTGACTCAAATTGTTTAATCAAAATAGTATTTTTTGTGTCCACTGAAAGTACAATAACATAAACATTCATGGGATTGTATGAACATAGATGGAGAGCTTGAAAGGCCCTTTGAGGGAATCTTGTACAGTCTCACCGTTGTACAGATAAGGAAGCTAAGGCCTATTTCCACAGACCAGGTAGCACTTTTATCAGTAGACCTTTGGAATGTGTCTTTCTACCTGTTAAAAATATTTGGAAGAATTCCTTCTTTCTAGGCTGAGAGTTATTGTAGGACCTGCACTATAGCCCTGTATAACTTAAATACTTAATGTTTAAGCTTGAGGGCTTAGTAAAACATAGATATTGCCATTGCTATCAATCCCTTTCAGTCAGTTAGGTGGCACAGTGAATAGAGCACCATGTCTAGAGTCAGAAAGATTTATCTTCCTGATTTCAAATCTGACCCCAGGCACTTACTAGCTGTGTGACTCTGGGTAAGTCACTTAACCCTGTTTGCCTCAGTTTTCTCATCTGTCAAATGAACTGGAGAAGGAAATAGTAAACCACTCCTTTATCTCTGCCAAGAAAATCCCAAATGGGGTCATGAAGTGTTGGACAGGATGAAGGACAACAAATCAATCCCCTTTGCTGATTAAATTTTTAAATCTCCTTTGTTGTTATCACCATCAATAAATATATCTTGCATAGTTATCTATGCACTAGGACTCAGCACTGGGCTTGTAAACAAATGGTCCAAGCCCTTGAGAAGGAGAAAATGGAGTTGAGGTAAATGACATTAAGAGCTCCATAACATTAGAAAGCAGAATAGGCTAAACACCAAATAAATGGAACAGGTAAAAAATGCCACAAGGATACAAAGGAAAAAATAATCACTACTGAAAGAGGGTTGCAGGTTAAGGAGTTAGGAAAAGGCTTGGGGTAAGTGATATAGGAATTGGAAGTCAACAAGGAATAGTTATAAGATTGCACAATATAAGGGCCCAGTTCAATTTAGTAAAAATCTATAGAGGAGCTAGACAACATGATTATGTAGCTGTTTCCAGCAGAAGTCATTGACTAAGTAGGTGAATGGGAGGACTTGTACCTGGATCTTTAGGTCACTACATTAAGAGGCACAAGAAAGGCTAGTCGTAGAACTAGAGGAGTGACATTTATGGTACAATTGATTGACCACTGACTTACAGGAAAACAAGACCTGAAGTGGGGGGGGCGGGGAAGTGGTTATATCAGCTTAACTGTTTTGAGTTGACAGAATTTTCTGTTTTCACTTTAAATATTTTGATCACCTTAATAACAACGGAAACAACAACTCCCCCATTATTTTTTACTTTTCAAATAGTTTTGGAGCATTCAAAGAGATAGATCTTAGAATTACAAAACTGTTTTGATATAGCAAACTGTATTCATATAAATATCTTGTTATTTTTACATTTTTATTTATTTATTTTGTAAAAGAAACCTAGAGTACTGCAATGGCTAATTTATAAGCCAGTTTCCCACTAAATCTGTGTTATGGAAAATCTGTACACTATTTAATTTAAGAAGGCTAAGGCTAGAGTGATTTATAGCAAATATAGTACCACTTGGTTAATATATTAAAATATTTTTATAAAATATGGAACATTTCCTTTTTTCAGCCACCAGAAGCTCAGATAAATACATTATTGAACTAGGGTTAGGGCATTAAAATTTATTGAAAAATAATTTTACATATCTGAAATAACTTTTAAAAATGAGAATATAATTTCCTCTTCTATCCTTTCATTATTGCATTTCTAGTGGCACTTATCAGGCAGTGTTTATCTAGGTCATCTTTTTTTTTTTTCAGGAGGAAAGTTGTGGTTCACTGAAGTATATCCTACTGCCAACTCGGCAGATTTGAGAAGGGCAAGAGAATTCTGAAGAAGGTAGAATCTGAAATACTCTTCCTTCCCCCAGGCACTCATCTAGTTAGTACATGCTATCATTACTGTTTAACTTTGCAACTAAGGTCTTGGAACTAACTGTTTCCTAAGTCCAAGGTTGCTTAGTAGTGCAAGAAGTTGAACACAGGCTCAAAGTAGAAAGGGAGTAGTACAATTTTATTGCATCTTAAGGTAGAGAAAGTCACTTCGCTACTTAAAATATTTTAAACTTTTAATAAACTTAAAGGACCTGCTAATGTTAACATAGTAGTTACTATAGGCTGGAATGAAAGAATTGCCCATTTGTTAAGTGTGCTTTGATAAATTAAATTCAGCAAACATTTATTTAGTACCTACTAATTAAAGCACAATGCTAGGAACTGGGGATGAAAATACAAAAACAAAATGATCCCTGTCCTCATTGAGCTGACATTTTCCTGATAATAACTGATACTTGTAGAGAGCTTTATTGAACTGGTAAAGTACTTTATAAATATCAACTCACAGAAGCCTCCTAAAAACTCTGTGAGGTGAATACTCTAGATATAATTATCCCCATTTTACAGATGAGGAAACTGAGACTCAGAGAAGTTAAATGGCTGCCCAAAGTGTTTGAAGTGGGATTTGAACCCAGGTTCTTCTGACTCCAGGTGCAGTTTTCTATCCACTACGTAATAGTAGTTTTGTCACACAGAGTGGCAAAATAAATGAGCTTTTAGGATATGACAATCATAGCTTAAAGAGGGAAAATATCATCTTATTTCCCAAAACATATCTTTTTTCTCCCAGGCTATTTTAATTATGCCACAGGTTAAGTAGCTGAAGAACCTGGAACTCACAGAACAAGGGAAGGGTGCCTTAAATTCAGAGATGTTTTCAAAAGTGACCATTTTCTCATCTTAAGAAGGATAGATTTGAATGTGGTTTCGACAAGTTGGAGAAGAGGTCAAAAGCAAGCAGACTGAGGATCAATATTGACAACAGGCGGGTACCTCAAGGGATGAAAATCTAGATATGTGTCAATATAGCAGGAAAGGACTAAGAGGGTTTTAGTTGATAGTTGAGTGGATGTGAATCAACAATATGGTTCTATTGATTTTTAAAAGAAGAACTATTATTCTGAGATTCATCAACAGGCATAAATTACATAAGAATGTCAAGGTAAATCTATTTGATTTTGCAGAGTAGGGCCTACCTTTCAAATTGTGCAGGACCATCATGACCTTTTGGCATCAAACATCCATGAGCTGGTGTGTTGGCATTAATGGAGCAGTCTGTGGTTATGGAACCAAGCCACAGTAAAGTGTCTGGCACAGAAAAAGCACCCCTGACCTTGTTCCTGTTAGCTCTGCACTTTAAGTACACATCCACAGCAGTGGATTAAACAGTTATTTCTCAAATACATGCAATACCAAACAAAAAGTAAATCATCCTGCTGGGAAGGGTTTGGGATAGAGAACTGGTTTCCAAAGAGAGAGGCTCATATTTTAATTATCTTTTAGAGGGAGTTCAAATAATCTTTTTAGTTTGAAAGAGGTTAGGTAGAGCCCTGCAGGGAGAAAAGAGACTAAGCTAACTAGATTACTACTGAAGGTTCCTTCCAGCCTGGTGACTCTTGAATACCCCTCCAAAGACACTGATTTACTGAAGCAATCTTATCAGGGTACTTTAATGTTAAATCTTATGGCAGCTTAGGTACTCATCCTGATACATGTAGGTGAGGTTGCCTGAGTTAACATTAACCTGTTTGGAAAATGAATAGAAATCTCAGGAGTATGGATCCTTACTGTATAACCAGATATATCATAGGAATATGTGCATATTTTTTCCAAGGCCAACAGTTCTACTCCTCATGCTGAGAATATCTTCCAAGATGATGATCTTGCATAAATTCGAAGGCCCTGTACTTAGAGTTCTTTGTCCTAGTAATAACTTTTAAATTTCCCATAACATTATCTGACATGTGTTTATAGTGATATTCAAGGTAAAATTTGAATGTGTTGAACATTCTTTTGGCTCTATTCAAGTTTCTTCAGGTAAAATAAGACAAGAGAAGATCTTTTGTATTGTGAGCCAAAGGAAATGACACTCCACATTTTCTCACTTTGTCTTTTTACATTTTTGTTATAAACAGTTGGGCTTCTGTTTTAATCATGATGTCCTTTCCAAAGCATGCTAATCAAGGATCCAGCTGCTACTTGGTTGAATAAGCATTCACTTGATCCTACTTTCATTAAGGACCAGTATTATCCATGAACTCTTCTTTAGTATTAAAACCACATTCCAATCTTTGGGTATGAATTACAAAAGATTCATTTAGAACAGCTAAATATATTTCTATATTCTTAAGACCAAGAAGAGAAGGAAAGTCATGGTCTATTTTTAGGAGGTGAGAGTTGTCACAAAGGTTAGCTATAGTGTTAGCAATATCTTTGGAACCCTAAACACATTTGCATATTAAAAAGTATTGAATGGTAAGTTCTCTATGCAAGGCTCTTTTTTTTTCTTTACTTCCTTGACTCCTTTCCATCCCAATTCACTTAACTCAAAGTGACTCCTATTTTTTTTTCTTCCCTCCCGCTATCCTAGAGATAGCTACCATTAGACACAAATGTGTGTGTAAGTAAAATCATGCTATACATACTGATATTTATTAGTTCTTTCTCTGGATGCAGATAACATCTTCCTTCATATGTCCTTTGTAGTTAATTTGAGTATCTATAATAGTTAAAATGATTTAGTCTCTCAAAGTTGTTCTTAAAACAATGTTGCTGTTACTGTATACAATGTTCTCTCGGATCTGTTTATTTCTCTCCATTATTTCATGCAAGTCTATCCATATTATTCTAAGATTATCAAGCTCATCATTTCTTATACCACAATAGTATTCCATCACAATCACATGCCATAACTTACCTCTTTTAAACAATTTAACAAAGGTGTACACTTAGATGGTTTTTATGCATTTGTTTTGTCTGAATTCCTTTCAATACCACCACCATTCTTCCAGATTCACAACTTCCTGGTAATGGTCAACTCCTCACCTTCCTTCACCTGTTATATTCAACCAGTTTGAATATCTTGTCATTTCTACCTGCTTTGCATGTCCCCTAGCCATTGCCCTAGTTCAGGTCCTCTCCCCAGCAAGGCTACAAAAATACAAAGTAACCTGCTCAAGGTCACATGGATAGTGAACGACAAAGCTGGAAACTGAGGCCAAGCCCTCTGACTCCAGAGCCCCTTATCTTTCCACTCTACCATAGTTACCTTTGTTCACTTATTTAAAAACATGAGCAAAATTCTATATTTCCCATTGAGCCTAGTAGTAGTTTACCAGCTACTTATGGAAATAATCTCTGCAGACCATTAAAATGAGGGTAATGTGGAAATAGCCACCCCCACAACCCCCATCCAAAAAATTCAGTAATTCAAAAGAATCACCTAGGGATAGCTCAAATGAAACAAGTAGGTCACTAGACATTATCATGAATCCTTTAAAAAGGCCGAGTAATTATTCATGTAGTAACATCCACTAACTGTTTTCTCAACCAATGAAAAGTTTCCAGGTCAAATCTCTTGATAGATATTCATATATATTTTCTTATCTTCAGTTAACATGAGATAAAAGTCAGGGTTGCAATTTTACCTATAACTAACTTAAAGAAATATGACAGGTAAAAAAGAAAAGAACTATTTTTCACAACATAAATATGGTATTACACTGTCAAGACTTGAAATTTTCAATAAAATATTCTTAGAATAAGGTTTTAAAATTCAAATAATTTGCTTTTGAATATGATAGAGAATGTGTGTGTTGGCCAGAAAATAGTGACAAGTAATTGAAGAACGGCTGAATTTTAATGAAAGGCTTTAAGAAAAATGATGAAATGACTGTGCTGTTTGCTTTTAAATCATTTACACTTGAATAATTTATGTTCTCCTTAATCCATCTAGTTAAATTATCCATGATGAATACAGTGTGAATAGAAGATGTTTAGAATCATCAGAATTCTACATTAAAATGTTTGCCAATAAACTACTTACAAGGGTTCTGGGTGATCTTTTTTTAAATGGTCACATATAGCTTTCTTTGTAATTATGAAAACTAAGCCAAAACACACAAATGTGAAGTGAGGTGACACTAGCAAATGTACATACTTCCAAATATTTGACCTGATTATTCAGATGCATTTAAAAAAAATAAAGTAGGTGGATTGTGCACTTTCACTCAGAGGGAAAGTGGTTTTATTTTATTGTGTTTCTTCTCAGAAATAGCCCAAGCAGAGTACAAGAATATACTAGAAGAAAGGATGCTAGGTGATACAATGGATAGAGCACTGGTCCTGGAGTCAGGAGGACCTGAGTACAAATCCAGCCTCAGACACTTGGCATTAGCTGTGTGACCCTGGGCAAGTCACTTAACCCCGATTGCCTCAACAATAACAAAACAAGCCAACAAAGAAAAAGAATATATAAGAAGAGCAAACCCAAAATGCCTAGACCCTTGTAGAAATTTAGAAGACCTTCAAATGCTGTGGCCCAATGAAAAGCAAACTTTCAGAAGAATTGGATTTTGGTCCCTGCTCTTCACTAATCATGCATGTAACCCTGGACAAATAACTTGTCCTCTCTGTGTCTCAGTTTCCCAATAGAAAACCCAAGTGAAAAAATTTAGGGGCATTGTAATGACTAACATTTTAAGGTCCCTTTGAGGTCTTTACATTCTGTAGATTATGGAGCATAACTTTTATCCCTTACAAAACAGTACAACATTATTAAAAGGATTAAAGGAGCATTAAAAATGTAAACAAAGATCACTAAAAAACAGCAAGGCTTTTATTAAGAATAGGTCGTGCTAGATTAACCCCATTTGCTTTTTTGACAGGTAATTACACTGGTCATATCTAAGGGGAGGTTTGTAAATATAGTAGAAGGGTGAAATTGCCTTCCTTTGTTACAAATGTTTATAATAGACTTCACACTTTGGATCTCAACAGATTATTTGACTGTCTCCAGTTCTATGCTTATGGATCAGTATTGATTCTGAGATGATATAGTTAGGTAGATTGGGAACTGCTTGAATGATTAGACCCAAAGACTGGTCAAAGAATGGATTGTAAAATGGTAATCAAATAGTGTAGTATGCCAGAGATTTATCCTTGGCCTTCAGCTACTTAGATTTTCATCAGTAACTCAGATGAAGGCATTAAAGGCCTTTTTGTCAAATTTGTAGATGACCAAAGTCTAAGAAGGATAGTTTAAATGTTAGTTTAATGGGGACAGAATCCAAAAAGATCTCAGCAGTTTGGAATAATGAACCACATCCAACACAAGGCCTGATTTGAAATCAGGAAGATGAGTCTTTTACTAACTCTAGGCTTGGCATTCTATCCACTGCACCACCTAGTTGCTCACATCCTGGGGTCAGGAGGACTCATCTCCCTGAGTTCAAATCTGGCCTGAGATACCTACTGTGTGACGCTGGGCAAGTCACATAACCCTGTTTGCTTCAGTATCCTTATCTGTAAAGTGAGCTGGAGATGGAAATGGCAAAGCACTCCAGTATCTTTGCCAAGAAAAACCCAAATGGGATCATGAAGAGTCAGACATGACTGAGCAGCAATCAAAGTAACCATTGCTATCTTAGGCTATGTTGCTGTGTTAAAATTACCTCCAAAACAAAGGATGAGATAGCCCATTGTACTCTGCTCTTCTCAGACTATCTCTACTCTTAATACCATAATGTAGAAAAGTTCTTGACACCGTAATGTAGAAAAGTTCTTGATACCATTATATAGAAAAAAAAACCCAACAAATTTGTCCACATCCAGAAGAAGAGTTACCAAGATTTTGAGAGGACTGGAAACCATACTACATGAGGTTAGTTTTTAGGAGCTGGGAAAATTAAATACAGAAAAGTAAAGATTGTAGAGTGAGCATGGAGTTATGGAGAAAGCATGATGCCTGTCTTCAAATATTTGAAGGACTATTATGTCAAACAAGGAATTAGATAAGTTTTGCCTGTTCCCAGTAGGTAAAACTAGGAACACATATGCATGCACACACATACATATATGTACACATATATGTATACATACAAACACATACAGATTCAATTATGTGGTTTCTAAGGTCTCTTCCAGATTTCAAATTCAGTAATTCTATAGTACACCAAAAGTCTACATGACTGTAGAATGGTCTAGAGAAGTCATTTGTTCATGTCAGAATGAGAAATGTGGACACTGTTCTCAAACCAAATTTGATTCTGAAATATTTTGGATCACATGCTTTGATTGGATCAAATGAGATAATATTTGTAAAGTGCTTAGCACAGCATCTGGTTCATAGCAGGTGCTTAATAAATGTGTATTCCCATTCCTTCTCTTATATGATTTTGAAGTAAAAGAAAGCTTGAAATTCATTTGGCCCAAATCCTCATTTTGCAGTTGAGGAAATTGAGTCTTAGAAGAGTCAAGCTACGTTCCATAAGACACATAGGATTAAGTAGAAAAGCAAGGATTAAAACTAGCACCCCTTCCACTAAAACATGCTGCGTCTCTTTGGTATGTTTAAGATAAAAGCTATAAAAATTTTGTGATTGTGGCCCTAAGTAGGTTGGCCAAAAGAAGTCACTAGATAATTTGAACCACTTAAAATACATTCCCAACAATTTTACAGAAAGAAATTAATTTTGGTTTGGGTTCTGGGGTTCATTACAATCCCAGAAAGACATTAGAAATGCCATAGTAACTAGAAATCTTTTACGCGGAAAATTCAGTTATAAGAGAGCATTTGTCTGTAGAATAAATCTAACTAATGGGTTCTCAGTGAAACAGTCACTGAGTTGAGCCTGCCTTGGAGGTCTGTTTTGAAACAGAAGTTGATAATTTACATTTAAGAGGCTGTGGAATCTTGGAGAGAATGGAAAAATATATTTTAGCTCAATGATTTGAATATGAAAAATTGAAGAACTGACGAATTTTAAGATTAACAAGTAGGTAAATATGGATGCCAGAATTTTATGATTATTAGACAAATATTATTTATCTTATTTTAGGTAGGTGAAAATTTGGTCACTAATCATAAGCTAAGGTAAGGCCATTCACAACGGGAAGCTTGATGCAGAATCAAAAATAGGAAGAAGAGGAATAGAGAGGTGAAAGGACAGATTTCAGAGCTGCTAGAGAAATCATAACTTTCTTTTCACTGACACTTTTTGCTCAGCAAATTTGTTGCTCAAAAAGAGGTTTAATTACTCTGTGATGTCAATTGATGTTGAGAAGAAGGAATAGAGAAAATATAATCTTGTCTTTGTTACGACTTGCTACTTAAAAAAATATTAAGGAGATGAGAAGACAGAGTAGCAAAGAGAAGTGTGATAGCTGTCTTCAAATACTTGAAGGGCTGTCTTGTCAGAAGGACTAGACTTTTTCCATTTGACCCCAGAATGCAGAACCAGAACCAGACTTGATGTCAGGAAAAAAAAGCATACCAACAACTTTCTACTGATTACAGCTATCCAAAAATGGAAAGGACAAGAGCTAGAAGTTTCTCACCTGCATGAAGGTCTTTAAGAAGAGGTAGGATGCCCACTTATAAGGTGTCATATAATGGGGATTCTTTTCATGTCTGGGTTGGACCAGGTTGACAGTGAAGCCTCTTCCTTTTCTCAAATCCTTTCTATCTGGTTGTTATTTCTTCTTGAAAAAGGAGTAGAGAAAATGCACTCTACTGTCTATAATGATTTGCCTCTTAGATGAAAAAAGAGAGAAAATAGAAAATAGTTCTCTACATTGTTACTTCATGTTACTGAAAGGTAGAGGAGTAGAAAAATTCTACAAAGGAACAGAGTTGAAGAAGTATTTTTGCCAACTTTACAATAAAGGCTATTGCCTTTTACAAAAAGAATGTAGCACTATTTTAGCTAAAAGTTTTTGCTAAGCCTGAATCTGGAAGGGATGGATACTACAGTTGCTATGGAGGAGTAAGCCCAGATGAGCAGAGAATGAGCTTCAAAACCGAACAGGAAAGAAGCAGCCAAGTAGAATAGACTAGTCTGACTGATATGTTGGTGCCTAGTATGGTGTTAGTCAAGCATACCCTTTTAGACTCATTTAGCAATGGAAGCATCTGTTCCTCAGAGATGCTGCACTTAAAAAAATTTATAGACAGTTCTTGAGACAGAAAGAAGAAATTCTCAGAGTTTTGAGTATCCCTGCTACATGTGTGGTATTACTACCCTGGGACATTAGGTACGTATCTATGCTCCCCACAGTCACTGTATGCATGGATGAGAGAGAGTGTGTAATTAAAGATGATAGATAGAATGGTTTATAAGTAGTATGTGTTTGCTTTGCATTTTCAATATTTTTAATTAAAATTAGTTGAACAATAGTGGCTAATTTGGAAGTGCACCAGTATAGACTCATGAGCTATATTGTTGGTAAGAATAGTAACCCACAAGGGATACCCCTAAATGAGTAGGAGTTAGAATAGTAGCTACTCATCTTGGGAATGACTGGGGCCAGTAGATGTAGGTGCAGGTGGGGTGAGCCAGCAAGCCTACATGAGGAAAAGAGAAGAAGCAGAGTTACTGGCATAGTACAGGCTATACAGCTAAAGAAAGGAGCTTCCCCATTTCCTCAAGACTCCCAGAGAAGCAGTTTATACATTTATTATATAAAAACATTATGCCTAAGTACATAATACTGTGGCCATGCAAGGAAAACATAGTTGAATCTGACTTGCATAGAGAGGCAGTTATAGTGGACAGGGCCTTACACTTGGGAGTCAGAAGACTTGGTTTCAGATTCCAATTTTACCCCCTTACTAATTGTCTGATCTTTGGTGAGTCACTTCAATTTTTTAAAACCTCTTAGAATCTTTGGAACCAGAAGTGACCTTTGAAACCAGGTAGTCAAAATCCTTCATTTTACAGATGAGGAAACAGGACCAAAGAAATTAAGAGATTTGCCTAAATTCATAAAAGTGGGTAAATGGGACAGCGTGGTTACAAACCCAGGTCCTCTGCAATTCAAGGATTCCATTCTCCACTACCCCATGGCTGATTTAACTGGGTCATTTATAGATTGGGGATAATAGAACTTTTGCTATCTATCTCATCAAATTGTTGTGAGGAAGAAATGAGCTAGTGTATGTAAAAACAATTTGAAAATTATAAACCATTCTATAAACATAAATGCTGGGGATTAGGCCTGTGATTTTATTGGTATATGAAATTCCTAGATGAGGAAACTTCTACCAAGGTCTGCTCATAGAGACTTACTCAAAGCAATGAAAGGTTAAGTAACTTGCCCAGGATCACACAATCACTATGTGTCAGAGACAGGATTTGAACCCAGGTTTTCCTTGCTCCACAGTCAGTTCATTATTCACAATATTATGGCTGACTCTCACATAATATATACATACATATATTTACTACACAAGATTTCCAGTTTTTTTTCTGGTGACAAGAAATAAAAAGGGAGGCCATAGGTTATTTTTATTGCTATAGATATTGAAATTATTAAGTACCAAATATGTGTTGAAAGCTGTGTAGGGAAGAGTATAACTGGTGCTGTGTACTAGAGTTGAACATCAGAGTTTCAACCCAGATTCAATGTATACTAAAGCCAGTATTGGCTGATTCAGACCAGGCCCACCTTTGTGAGAATTTAATTCAGCGCAGTATAGGGTTGAGCAAGGAAGGCTATGAAAAGCATTCAGTGGCTTGACTGTGCTGGTCCTCCTGGGTAGCGGTATGTATGACCTTGGATTGTACCCTCTCAGAACTCATGTAATAAATCTTTGTTTTCCTGGGGTCTTATGAGGTCCATGGTTATTAGGTCCTATATGGTTTTGGAATATGTCAGAATATATCGAGTAGAAGACCTGAACTTTCCATTAATTCTAGCAATTTCTTGGCTTGTCCTTCCTCCATAATCTGTCTTGACTGCAGTTCTATCCGTTTCTGATAAGTTCAAAATTGGGGTAGCATTCTTTACAAAGAGATTTCTGGCTATGCCTTACTTTACTGCTGGATTAAGAAAGATGATTGCTTTCTTAACGTGTGCATTGGGAGGGTTGAACTAATTTCCCAACACCTGGGCTTATTTACAGGCTACTCTTCTTAGTATGTCATCACTCGGGGGATGTGTTGAGACCACCACAAACATCAGATGGTGTCTAGTATGCCATTCTCACCCACAACCACCAACACTGCAGATTCCACCTCATAGCCACTTATCTGTGGAATATAAGGGCACGAGAGAAAAAAAAATGTAGTAGAAAATTAAGAAGTAGCCATGTGAAACTGGGACATGTTGCTATCAAGTTGTAGGTCATGTCTCAATTACAGGTAATGGAACTTAATAATTTCTGTTTCAGAAAAAGGAGCTAGAACCCAAATTTGGGAAGGAGGTCAGCTTCCATAACTTTGTGTTTTGACCATATCTAAAAATAAATAGATAAATAAAAATAAAACAAAAATAACCTCTGATATCACTAGTGAAAGATCTGATTACATAATAAGTAACCAAGAAAGGCCTGTTCCTATGCTTCATACGAAATAATTTTTGTACTTTCTTCCAGAGACCTCTTGTGGTCATACAAATACCTTCCAGTTTGGGAGGAGTAGCCACTAACTAAAGTGAATACCACAACATACAGCCCTGCCCACCTCTGCTTTCCCAACCCTATCTTTTACAGTCCTGATTTATGATCTATATATAGTTTCTCAGATTTTGGTCAGGAACAAATCAGCGATGTTCAGTAAGGCAATCAGTTGGCCTGTATATCTCATTAATTTAGTACTGAAAGGGACCCTGTAGATCATGCAGTCCAGCCCCTTCATTTTGTAAATGATAAACTGAGGCCCTGAAAGAGACTAAGTGCCTAAAGCCATACAACTGGTAAGTATCAGATAGAAGATTTAAACCTTCCACCCTAGCTTGTTCACAACTGATGTGTGCCCAAGACCTGCTTCTCTCACTCCACCATGACCTCATCTTACCTTCCCTTATCCCATTTCTTTCTCACTGTCCCCATATAGCCTATGTTTATAGCATTCCCTCAGTCGGAGTGTAATCATTGTCATCATCATCATTAATAATAGCATTTATGTGGTGCTTTAAGTTTTGCAAAGTGCATCAAATATAATCTAATTCAATCTTCACAACAAAACAGTGAGGTAAATTTTGTTATTATTCCCATTGTATAGATGAAGACACTGAGGTTGCAGTTATACCAGCTCTTTCCACTATTCCGTTCTTAGGTTACCTTCCCAGGTACCTCAAGGTACCTTCCCAGGAAAATGGTAATGGATCACAAATTTCTGCAAACTGCCCCTCCAGTTTGCATTTAAAAAGCACTATAGCAACCTACAGAAAGGAAATTATTGAGGTCTGAAATACATTGTTTAGCTGAATCTCTGTGTACTACTAAATGCGTGTTTCACCACTAGATGGCACTTGTGTGTCTCTAGTATTTTAAACTAAGTAGACTTTAAAATTACCACTTTAACAAATTAACTATTAGTTAAGAACACTTCTCTAACTAACTCTTAAAAAAATCTAATCATGAGACGCCACTCAAAGTAATTTCTTTTAAAATAAGCATCTTAATGCTCAACAGAAGCCTCTTTGTTAATATTGCTCCTAAACAACCCCTCTGATTTTCATTCAGAGGATATATAATTTACAACAGCTCCTATTACTTAGATTTGCAGAGCTTTTTTTTTTTCTGCCTGTGTTAGAGTTTATTCTGAAACTAACCTCTTGAGGAATCAGAGCTTGATTGAGTTTCTGATTTAGCTAATTGGTGCCTGTTCTTCAAATTGGATGGTTGCCACTCCATTCAGAGAAGACAAGCAGATTGCCTCCATCTTCTCAGTGCCTCTGCTAAAATGATAAACTGACCTGTTGAACATGATATCTCCTTAGGTCATTTTTGTCCCACTACTTTCCTGTCCAGTAAGTATTTCAAGAGTGATAACCAGTCCATTCATAAAAAAATGTGATTCTCTGTGGTTTTATTGAATTCTATTTAATTGTTCCACTTATCAAAAAGTAAAAGTCAAGATAAAAGAGATAATTTCTTTTCATTGAATTGAAGAGTTTTTGCATGAACAAAATCAATGCAACTAGAATAAAAGGAGAGAAGCTGGTAATTGGGGAGCAATATTTTGCATCAAATGATACAAATGATAAGAGTATGATATGCAACATATATAGGGAACCAACACAAATATATAAAACCAAGAGTCATTCCCCAATGCATAAGTGATCAAAAAATATGGACAGTTTTCAAAAGAACTGAAACTTATTAATAGCTATATTAAACAAACAGATAATTTCACGTTTGATCTTGGAGATCATAGGAACCATGAAAATATCTTGAATAAGGGGTAATATGGTAATAGCTAAGTTTATTCCTTTGCCACCTGAGTGGAAGATGGATTGGATTGATGAGAGGCTTGAGGAAGGGCGAATAATTAAAATATTGTTGTAATAGTCTAAATGACTGAACTAGGGTAGGTTTTGTGAGTAGAGACAAAAGAACATTTAGAAGAGAGGTTGAGAAGGTGGAAAAGGAAATATCTGGCAACAGATAGATCATATGGTGTAAGTAAAAGTAAAGATTTGAATATGACACTGGGGTTGTGAACATGAGTTCCTGTAGGATGGTAGTGTCCTCAACAGTAATGGAAAATTTCAAAATATGAGAAGGTTCAGAAGTGAGGAAAGATAACGAGTCCTGTTTGGGGCAGGTTGAGTTTGAGATACCTATAGGAATCAATTTCAAGATATCCAAAGGTGATATGGGACTAGGCAGTACTCAAGAGAGAGGCTAGGACTGGATATATAGATCCAATCTAGTGAATCAGGTCCCTTGGATATGTGGATCCAGTCCAGTTGAATAGAGATAATAATTGAACCCATGGGTGCTGATGAGATCACCAAGGGAGATAATTAGGAAGGAAAAGAGAAGAGGGCCCAAGACAGAGTTTCAGGGGAAATGTTGGTTAATGAACATGACATGGATGAAGCAGCAAAGGAGATTGAAAAGGAATACTTCAAAAGATAAGAGAACAAGGAAAGAACAGTATCAAGATTTCAAAAGGAGAAATGATCAACAGTGTCAAATGAAACTGAAAATTCAAGAAAGATGGGGATTGAGAAATACAATTATATGTGACAATTAAATGTTGCATTACAACCTTTGAAAGGGCAGAATCAGTTGAATGATGAAGTTTGAAGCCAGCGTGCAGAAGTTTTCAAGAGAATAAAAGAAGATGAAATGGAGGCATCCGGTGCAGACATCTTTCTCAAGGAGTTTAGACAGGTAATATAGACAAGAAAATAATTTGTAGGGGTGGTAGGATCAAGTTGGCATTTTTTAAGGTTGAGGGAAAGATGGATATGTTTATAAGCAGCAGAAAATGAATCAGTAGACAGAGAGATGTTAAATAAAAATCTATATACTACTACACTGGAATCATATATTGTTTCAATCATTCTAGAAAACAGTTTGACATTAAGAGAAGAAAGTGAATAAAATGTCCATACCCATCGACCCAGATTTCTCTCTATTAGGCATATATCCTAAGGAGGTCAGAGCCAGAAATAAAGATCTTATATATAACAAAATATTCATAGCAGCACTTTTTACAGTAGCAAAGAACTAAAAACAACATGCTCATCAGTTAGGGAATGGTTAAACAAATGGACAAGTAATGGAACATTCCTATGACAAGAGATAATTAATATAGAGAATTCAGAGAAGTGGAGGAAGTCTTGAACCAGGAATGCAATATACAATCACAGGCATAACAATAAAATAGAACTTAATGCCATATACTTATAATGACCAAAATTTACCCAAAGAAGGGATGAAAAATGCTCCTCCCTCCTTCTTTGCAGAGGTGGGGAACTTGAGGTATGGAGCATTCCATATGATATCAAATTCCATTTCTAGGCTTATTACTTTTCCTAAATTTATTTTTTTCCTTTTATGTTTTATCCTTTGACAAGTCATAATACCTGTTGTCTGCACCTTGGTTTCTCATTTGTAAAATGAAAGACTTTTAACTTGCTCTAAAATCCTGGTCAAGTCATCTGACCTCTCTTCTGCAAAACAGGAGGGGGATGCTGAACTAGATGGAGCCCTTCTAGTTTGAAATCTATGGTACTATGATCTTATGACCAGATGATTTCTCAAGTTCCTTTTATTCTAAGTCTCATGAAGCTGATGGGCAAAATGGTTACCTATCTAAAAACTAGATTTGCTACTAGCTAAAAATGTTTTTAAAAAATAGATCATAAGCTTTAAAGTTTGAAGGAAACTTAGAAGATCATCCAGCTAATCACTGCATCTGTGGTCCTCAGGTTCTTCATCCACAGAGATTGTAAGTAGCAGAGTAGAAGATTTAGACCCAGGTTTTCTGATTCCATATTTGGTGGCTTGGCCTATTTTCATCACCAGAGCATTGAAATTTTCACTTGGAGAATTGAAGGTATAAAGCTGAATGAATAATAACATAAACTTAATTTCACAAATGGATCTCTTGGGTTGACTTAGTTATGCTTTTATAAGATATAGTTTTAGGTCTAGGGATAGCTGGAGCCATCTCTAGCCATGTCATGACAGCTGATAGTTAAAGGTTTCAAGTGTGAGCATTTACACCTTGAAAATTGGCAAATGCTACAAATCAGGGATTGATTTATTGTTCTGTTAATATCTAGCTAGACTTAAGAAAGTGGTGGAGGAAGTGTTAATAATGCAGATTAAACCTAAAAGTGTAATGGGCTCCTGAGAGAGCAGTTGTTAAATATTCATCAGCACACCCCACCCCTTTATTGGGTGTACTCTCTTTTAATGTGGATTTAGACCAGGGATCAGCCAACTGTGGCTCTAGGGCCAAATCCAGCCCACCATCTGTTTTTGTATGATCCTCAAAGAATGGTTTTTACATTTTAAATATAATAAAACTATTTTAAAATGTAAAAACCATTAGTAGCTTCTTGGTATGAAAATAAACTCTGTAATTTGCCAACCTTACTTCAGGTTTAGATCAACTGGTGCTTACCAAACGTAATTAAAAGTTGTACAACTCTTTTTTTTGCTTCTTGATATTTTTTAATTCTTTTTAATTATAAGTAAAAATGATTTCACCACACACATCTTTATCCTGAATTAATTCAGGTTTAAGTATTGTTCTCATATCCATCCTCCCTAAACTTACTATCTTTTCAATGTGATGAAGTTTCCTACCTCTATTTATGTCATGGCTTAAATGCTCATACAATGATGCCTTGTAACTGAATAATAGCTGCCACAGAGCTCTATGGATTTCAATACTTGTTAAAATTGATTCCCAGATCTAGTTGTTACTATTCAAATGTTACTTGATTTTACCTCACTGCCCATCCCCCTTCATTTGGTGAATGTATGTTAGCAAGTATTCTGAAAGCATGTTTTCAATGAAGTATTTGCATAACCTTACAAAGCAAAAAAAATTAGCTTTCAAAAGAAATTGATAGTGAAGGTCATTAAATACAATAAGTAGCACAGTTTTAAATTACTAATTTATCATTGTATCTCTAGTGCATGAAGAAATCTTCATGAAACAACACAAAACCCTAAGAAAGCACCTCTTACATTTATGATTGGGATTTAAACAATGTTCTTAAAAGGACTTATTCCTTTTGGAAAATATGCATGATTGATTAGTATCACTTTAAGATGTCAGGACCCCTGTTCTAGCTCTATTAGCACACAAGGGATGGGTTCTTAGAGCATCTCTCTTCAGAATTCTAGAGTATCCTAGGGATACTCTTCCATTTTTGCTAGACTGTAAGGAGAGTGGCTTGAACATTTTTTCCACCAAATTACTTCTGGGTACAGTGAATAAGTCACTCCCTTGCTTGTAGAACTCTTTGTCTTGAATGAAATAAAAAGTAGAACCTTCATCTAATTACATCAGCACTCCTAAAATCATTAATTATTAGTAAGATCTTATAAATGTTATCACATTTTGTTGTTAATAATAATAATAGCTAGCATTTGTATAGTGCCTACTATGTGCCAGGCACTGTGCTAAGCACTTTACAAATATGATCTCATTTGATCCTCCCATCAACCCTGGTAGGTAGATGTCATTATTATCCCCATTTTACAGATGTGGAAACTGAGACAAAGCTTAAATGACTTCCCCCAGCCACACAGCTAGTCAGTGTCTGGGGTCAGATCTGAACTCAGACCTTCCTGACTCCAAGTGCAGAAATATATCCACTATGTCACCCAGCTGCCTATGTTTCATATTAATACCTGATTTCCCTTTATGTATGTTAAAGCTTTAGCATCTGCTGAGAATTCTTTAATATAAAAGGTTACTGTTGTCTTTATGGGATTCAGAAGGTGTCTGTTAACATGTAGTTGATTTCATTATGACGCTAATGGCTGACAGGATCATAGCAAGAGCAGTGGAGGAAATTGAGTAAAATCAGCTGTTTTCTCTTTTCTTTCAACAGTAAAACAATCTATTCAAATTAGCTGTTATAAATGATTTTTGCTTACCTACCTGTTCTTTCCAGTATTATAATAGTACCATCACTGCACACATTATTTAAAATCTCAGCATGTTATAAGGTAATAGTAGAAAACAAGATAACATTCCTTTCATTCCTTCAACAAACATTGGTTGAGGGAGGCAGAGCCAAGATTGCGAAGGGAAAGCAGTGACTTGCTAGAGCTCTCCCCCAAACCCCTCCAAATACCTATAAAAAATGGCTCTAAAATTCTAAAGCAGCAGAACCCCCCCCCAAAAAAAAGCAGAGTAAAACAAATTTCCAGCCCAAGACAACCTGGATGGCTGATCATAAAGGTATATCACTCCGGGTGGGGAGAGGAGCACGGTTTAGCGCAGGTGCTCAGGCTGCAGCGACCCAGGAGCAGGCCTCAGAGGACTGAATCTTGGGCAGCTGTGGCAGTTTTCAGACTTCTGAACCCATGAACGCCAAAGACAACTTGGAAGGTCAGTGGGAAAAGTCTGTGACTGTGGTGAGAGAAGAAGCTAGATCTCAGCCGCCCTGAGGGAAGTGGCTTCCTTCTGAGCTTCCGGCCCACAGACTGAGGGGGAATCCCGTGGCTGATCAGAGAAGGATTGCAAAGATCTCTTTGCCAGTGCTGAGGCAGGAATCTCTTGCTTTACCAGTGCTTGGATCTGGGTCACAGTTGTGAGGGGTGGTCCTGGGGCGAGGAGGAGTGCTGGCATGGTGGAGCTTGTTGTGGTGGTGGAGAGGAAACACCTCACCCCTTATCATAGCACCTTGGAAAACCTGACACTTTTCAGGTCCCTAGAAGTATCTCTGAAAACAGCTGTACAAACCCCTGAAGCTTGGGACAGTACATTCTTCACATTGGAAACAGACTCTTACCTTAACAAAGTGTTTAAAACTCAAGTATTTGGTTGGGATCATGAGCAAGCAGCACAAAAAGAGTCACACTATATTATCTTACTTCGGTGACAAAGAAGATCAAAACATACAACCAGAAGAAGAAAACAAAGTCAAAGCTCCTACATCCAAAACCTCCAAGAAAAATATGAATCAGTCCCAGGCCTTGGAAGAGCTCAAAAGGGATTTTGAGAAGCAAGTTAGAGAAGTAGAGGAAAAACTGGGGAGAGAAATGAGAATGATGCAAGAAAATAATGAAAAGCATGTTAACAGCTTGCTAAAGGAGACCCAAAAAAATACTGAAGAAAATAACACCTTAAAAAATAGCCTAACCCAAATGGCAAAAGAGGTCCAAAAAGCCAATGAAGAAAAGAATGCCCTAAAGAGCAAAATGGACAAATGGGAAAAGAAGTCCAAAAGATTACTGAAGAAAATACTTCCTTAAAAATTAGAATAGAGCAATTGGAAGCTAGTGACCAGGAAAATAGATCCAGGAGAGAAAATTTAAGAATTATTGGACTATCTGAAAGCCATGATCAAAAAAAGAGCCTAGACATCATCTTTCAAGAAATGATCAAGGAAAACTGCCCTGATATTTTAGAACAAGAGGGCAAAATAGAAATTGAAAGAATCCACTGATCTCCTCCTGAAAGAGATCCCCAAAGGAAAACTCCTAGGAATATTGTAGCCATATTCCAGAGCTCCCAGGCCAAGGAGAAAATATTACAAGCAGCCAGAAAGAAACAATTCAAGTATTATAGAAACACAATCAGGATAACACAAGATTTAGCAGCTTCTACATTAAGGGTCCAGAGGGCATGGAGTATGATATCCTGCAGGGCAAAGGAAATAGGATTACAACCCAGAATCACCTACTCAGCAAAACTGAGTATAATTCTTCAGGGGAAAAAATGGTCATTCAGTGAAATAGAGGACTTTCAAGCATTCTTGATGAAAAGACCAGAGCTGAATAGAAAATTTGACTTTCCAATACAAGACTCAAGTGGAACATGAAGAGGTACACAGGAAAGAGATACCTATTTAGGTTGAACTGTTTACTTTCCTGCATGGAAAGATGATATTTGTAACTCATGAGACCTTTGTCAGTATTAGGGTAGTTGGAGGGAAAAAAATTATATGTATGTATATATATGTATATATAGATAGATGGATAGATAGATAGATAGAGGGCACAGGGTGAGTTGAAAATGAAGGGGTCATATCTGGAGAATAAAATTAAGGGGTGAGAGAGGATTATACTAGGAGAAGGAGAAAGGGAAAGGTAGAATGGGGTAAATTATCTCACAAAAAAAAACAACAGAAAAGAAAAGGCTCTTACAGTGGAGGGGAAAAGGGGGAAGATGAGAGGGAATGAGTGAATCTTATTCTTGTAGCATTTGGCTTAAGGAGGGAATAACATACACACTCAATTGGGTATGGAAATCTGTCTTACCCTACAGGAAAATAGGAGGGGAAGGGGACAAGAGAGTAGGGGGATGATAGAGAGGAGGGCAGATTGGGAAAGGGGGTAATCAGAAGCAAATACTTCTGAGGAGGGACAGAGTCAAAAGAAAGAATACAATAAATGGGTGGGTGGGATAGGATTAAGGGAAATAGAGTTAGTTTTTCACAGCATGTCTACTATGGAAGTGTTTTGCATAACTGCACAAGTATAGCCTATGTTGAGTTGCTAGCCTTTTCAATAAGGGTGGGTGGGGAGGGAGGAAAGGAGAAAATTTGGAACCCAAAGTTTAAAAGAACATGTTTTAAAAAAAATGTTTTCACATGCAACTGGGAAATAAGAAATATAGGAAGTGGGGTAAAGAAATCTATCCTGCCCTACAGGAAAATAGAAGGGGAAGCAGGGGAGAGATAGCAGGGAAAGCAGACTAGGGGAAGGGGTATTCAGAATGCATACCATCTTGAGGTGGGGGAGGGGCAAGATGGGGTGAAAATTTGGAACTCAAAATCTTGTGGAAGTAAATGTTGAAAACTAAAAATTAAAAAAAATAAATTAAAATAAAAAAAAAAACAAACATTGGTTGAGCCCTGCCTTGTGCACAGAACAGTTAGGGGTGATAAGGGAGACACAAAGATAAATTAGACAGGGTCCCTGACCACAAGAAGCTTATAGTCTAGGTTACACCCAAATAATTCTAATACAAAAATAGAATATAAACATTTCATAAAAAAGTAAGAACAAAGTATTGAGAGTTCATGACATTTCCTGTGTGAGTTGGTTAACCTTTGTATATTCCCTTTCCTAAAATAGGGAATTGTGTCAAATAAGTATTTAAGTATGTCTAAAGTCTCTATTTCACACTTTGCGGTGTTTTTAGAGTTTTTGACAGTTGGTCACATCTTAGTTTATATTTAGAGAAGTCTATAAAGGGTTCCTCATTCGAGGATGCATGATGGTCTAGTGATGAGAGCATTCATAAGTATATATGGAGTGTGGGCTAAATATGCCTGCACACCCTGTGCCAAAGCATTTTAACTGGCCCTGAAGAGTCAATAATAATGCTCACCTAATGTGTGGGCTGGAATGTTCCACCAATGGCTCTATCCATGAATTTATATTCCTCTCTCTACCTCTGTTACTGACTACAAAGTAACTGGCAGGCCATTAGCCCTGGGTGACTCAGTTGTTTCCAGAGTAAATCACGCAGGCCCTGGAGTCAGGAGAACCAGCATTCAAATCTGGCCTCAGATACTTACTAGCTATATTACCCTGAATAAGTCATTTAACCATAATTGTATCCAAAAAAAGAAGAAGAGTAAATCATAGGTAACAATTCTTGATTACGGTTACCCTGAGAATTGTCTTTCTTTATCTAACTTGCTTCAAGAAAGGTGTCAAATAAAGGAGATATATTATCCCTCCTGACTTTTAACCTTTTCTTTCATGATTAATTGGAAAACCATTAAAAATTAAAAGTCAAGGTCTTTTACATTTATTTTTCCACCAAAACAACTAAATTCAGTATTCATTGTCACTGCCGATGGAAGACAGATGTAAAGAGTTCCCTCTTTCATTCCGTCACCCTTCTATTTTATACCCTCCTCAAAACTCCTTATGCTAAAATTTCATAACATAAAAATTCTTCCATGATGTTCATGCCATTCAAGGTTATGTTGTCCTGATTCTTCAGTAGGACAATACATCAATCAAAAAGTACTTGCCTAAGTACTTACTATATGCTAGGCAGTGTACTAAGAGAGAAAGAATGATAATGCTAACTACCTTCAAGGACCTCACATTCTAATGGGGGCAGAGAACATATAAATAATTAGGTATATACAAGATGCAATAAAGTATTGTTCAGTTATGGCTGACTATTTGTGACTTCATTTGGGGTTTTCTTGGCAAATGCTGGAGTAGTTTGCCATTTCCTTCTTGAGCTCATTTTATAGATAAAGAAATTGAGGCAAATAGAGTTAAGCAACTTGCCCAGGATTACATAGCCAGTAAGTGTCTGAGGCCAGATTTGCACTCAGAGAGAAGTCTTCCTGACTTCAGGTTTGATGCTCTGTGCACTATGGCGCCACCTAGCTGCCCCTAAATAAAGTATAAATGGAAGATGATTTCGAGAGAGAAGACACTGATCACTGGGAAAATTGGGAAAGGCTTCCTGCCATCAGTAGTCATCTTCCTTTTTTTTTTTCCAAATGGCCAGCTATGAATTTACATATTTGTCTGCCTTGCATAAAAATAATAATACTCACATTCCACTTTTGAATAGCACTTTATAACTTTCCAAGAACTTTTTAGTGACAGGTTTCAAGGTAATGGACAAAAAGAAGAGAAGATACTAAAGGATGTTTATCTGCCAGTGGAAGGGTGGAAATAGGGAACAGGGGCTGTCATTTCAGGAAAATTGATTTTTCTTGTTATAGTACTCAACTTTCTCAAATTTCTTGCACATAGTTCTAGCATATAATAGGAAATCTCTATCTGTATTTTTGAGCTGAGCTTCCAAGATTTTAATATTCTCTGTGCAATCTCTGTTCTGGAATCTTTCAGCATGAAACAGACAATCTAGTAAAATGTAATACCATGTATGTCTCTTCTCATCTCATTTTTTAAGGGAATTCATTGTGATGGTGAAAACCTTCATTTATAAGAAATATAGTCATTTTATTTGCTGGTAGGATGCTAATGCATGAAATTTCTAAAATATAGTGCCCTTTATTGAAAGCAAGTAACTATTAATAGGAACAAAAGCAAGAGTTAATTATAGTCAGCCTGATGTTCTTCTTCCAGTAGATGCATTAAGTAACTCCCACTGATTTCAACACAAGTTATGAATATGCCAAAAAGAAGAAACACATTAAATTGTTGAAAAATTATTATTTATTATTATGCCAGTTGCAAATCAATACAGAGATATAAAATGTAAATAGTTCTTACAGGTAACTATTGGTTACTGAGAATAAAAGAAGAGTTTGTGTACATACATACGTTTGTGAGAATCAAGATACATATATATGTATATATCAAACGAATATAGTTCATAGAAAATCTCACATGATTCATACATTTGCATATGATCTGAAATCAGGTTTACCTCCAAACAATAACACTTCTTTGGTAAATTTGGGAGCATCTGATTTTTTTATTCCTAAAAGTGAATCATCTGGGTTTGGTGTCAAATGCCTGTAATGCCCGATACTGGGAGAGGCTGTGGCTGGTGGATAGATTGAGTCTGGGAGGGCTGAGAAGTAGTAGGATTAAAGTGGATCCAGTGTCTGCATTGCCTGCAGCAACATGGTGAGCTATAAGGGGAGACTAGGCCACTAGGCTACCTAAGGAAGAGCAAAAACACCTTAGGTCCAGAATGGAGCAGATCAAAGGTTCCATACCAATCAGCAGTGGCATTGGCCTGTGAGTAGGCTGCATTTCCAGCCTGGGTGAGACAAGGAGACCTGGCTCAAAAAAAAAAAAAAAAAAAAGTGGAACCATCCCTAATCACAAGAAGAGAAGAAATGAAAAATCAATACAGGTTTAATTTCTTTGATAACATGTAATCTCATTGAAATATTGTTTCATGCCTATTAGGATAGTGTTCATAATAAAATGGAATGTACTAGTGGCTTTATTTCCTAAATTTATGTAGATAAGTAGCAGATTCTTAAATAGTACTATGGATTCTTACTCCCTTTGATCTTTCACCAAATAACACAACCTATGGCCCCCAAGATTGACCACTCTATAGTTGCACCACACTTATTCTTACTCTCTAATTTTTTAAAAGCTTTCTACCAGAACATACTACCATCTCATATATTCTCACCAGGATTCCTAAGGACTTTCATGCTACTCTTTTCACTGGTACCAAGTTACCACTCATCAACATATCCCTGCCCTAAATATACTTTCTTTTGCAGCCACACACTCCCTTGTGTGATGAAGCAGAAATCATCCACAAGGCAGACTTGCCTTGCCACCTTCCCCCTTTCCCCATCTTAGCCCAATGTATCTTAAGTTCATAATACTAATGGAATGGAGTTGTCAAGGTAGCTCACTTAGAGTAATAGAGCTATCTAGCTTTCCAGTTTCAGCATAGAACTAAGAAGTTTAATTGGAAAATAGGACATCTATTCAAAAGAAACCAGATTCATCCTTATTTAATGATTGAAAGCATCACATTTCCAAATCCATACCTTCTCCACAGTTAACAAGTAAAAGTCCAAACTCTTTAATTCTATGAAACTAGTTAACCAGCCTTAAAAAGGATTTAAGAGCAGAAAGGGAGAGAGAGAGAGAGAGAGAGAGAGGACAGAGAGAGTAAATGGAGGGAGAGAGGCCAGAGGAAGAAAAAGAAAGACAGACAGACAAGTGAATGAATGAAATAAAAACACTCTGACCATAGATTTGATTGAGGTACTTTCTTTCATGTTTAGGTAATGTTAAAACAAATCTTCATTCAGGCCTTTGTCCTGATTAATAAGGTAAACTCACGAAGTTAAAAGAAATTTAATCAACAAGTCAAGGCAGTGAGCATTGGGCAGGCCAGCCCTGATTTGAATTGAACTGCTGCTTTTTATAAACAAGAGTAAACCACTCCTATGTAAAAGAAAGACTGTCTCGATTCGTTCATATTTCCTTGAGGAGACGGGGCTAATACCGCCTTACCTCCTCCGTAAGTATTTTGATTGGTACACATTTCTAATGAAAAGATGGGGTAAGTGCACAAGCATAGCAGGCTAGCTGCAACTTATTCTTTATGAGGAGACAGGATTATTGCTAAGGAGCTAAGATCAGTGTGCATGCTGACCATTCACTCTATCCTGCAGACTGGCTTCAGCCAAAGTCAAGTAAGGTTAAAGGTTAATGCCAAATGACTCTGCATTTGTGACTGATTTTACACAGTAACAAACAGTAAAGGGTTATTGTCCCCACAGATTCAAGTGCTGATAGGTGGTTGTATCTGTCCCTATACCAGAAGATCGGATGCTAATGAGAGGGCTTAAGGAAAAAGCTACAACCGAAGTCCTACATAAGGGCTCTGGGGAAGAAGCAGAGACTCTTTCCTGACCTGATCTTTGTTAGACCCAGTGAAGTGTGTGAAAGGAGTGACAATGTTTAAATTAGCTTGTTGTAACCTATTTAGGGATCTGGAAATAGAACATTTCTTTCTTTCTTTCAATGCACATATGCTGCCCAGAAGCAATTAGCTTCCTGAAATGTCTTTATTAAGAAGCTAGGTATTCTAGCGATTATTATTTAAGTACGCAGTTTCATACTAAAATGAATATGTAAGTAAATTTACAAGGACTTATTTGTGACAATTATATAAGGATATACCGAGTAAACTAATTTGTCTTCATCACTACTTTAAGCTCAAGCATCCTAGATTATGAAGTTCAAGTTCAAAGCTAAAATATTTAGAATGTGGAAACATCAAAAACAAGTGCAGGGTTGTACACTTCTTAGTGGTCCCACCTTATTTAAAAATGTCACTCATACAGTTGATAAACAGTGCCAGAAGAAAGTTTGTTTATGTTAAATGTGAAGTTGGAGAGGAATTCCCAAAGAGCAGAAAGTGTTATCCTTTTGCCTAATGAAAATTCAGCTAGAAAAATGAGAGAAAAAGTCTAGGAGAAGAGGCTGCTGATATAAAGAATCTAAGAGAAAGGGCAAAGGATCTTCTCTAACCTCTTCTCACATATCACAAAAATGATGGTAATCATGCTTTCGCTGAGACAGGGACCATACATTCCAACACTGAGGTAAATGCCCAAGATAAGAGACATATTATCATCCCTGGGCCAGAAAAGACAGGGTAGAAATGCATAAGAAAAACAGCTTACCCAGGAAAGACAAGGCTGGTTTATTACTTTCAAAGCCCTAGGATCCCAGGGATAGAAACAAATAAGTAAACTCATTGCTAAATTCAGAATTTAGAGCCAAGAAATTCAAGATTGGGATACCAAACTGTAAGACATTCCAGGGAATTTGTGTTTTATCTGACTCAAACTGATTTCCCCAAAGCTTAAGAATTACTCTTCTGTCATCTTGGATAACCCGTCTTTGGCTGGTGCTGACCTGAGCACATGGTCACTGGCAAGGCCTTGGATACCTCCTAGCTCATTCACCTCAGCTCAGGGGCCAGCATCATGGCTTTATTTCTTAAGGTTAGCTAATGTCACATTAAAAAGGATCAGCTTCATATAATGAAGAATTTCCTGGAAGATAGAGAATTCTCTTCAATTCACAGGCTGCCCAGAAGCTTCTATGCTTCCTGGAATTTATATTATATATTCACGATATCTCAGCAATCATTTGAAACACCAAATTTTTTTGCTAACGGAAACATATACAAAAGTAGCACAAAGCAATCCAAGGTCAGTAAGGCACAAAATATCTATCAATGAAATATTACAGTGAAAAAAAAAAACCCTGAGACTTTAATACTGTTGAGAATGAAGGGAAGAATATATCTTTAAGAAATATTGATTACCAAAATAAAAGCTGATTATTAAGGTTCTGCTTAATTTCCTTGGCTCAGATAAGTAGGAATAGATGGAAAAAATACATAAAATATATTTGATGCTTTTGATAATAACTATCAATTATACTGCTTTAATGGAAGTATGACTTTTGCTTCTTTATTGAGTTATCGGATAATAAGCACAGGAAGGAATATATAAACCCTGATCTGGCTTACATAGTTTTGTTTATTTTGTATATAGTATCCATGTAGGTGTATTAAATGTAATTTTAGATGTGTCTTCTTGGCATGGGTTGTCGATCATCTTGTCCAACTGTCTCATTTTACAGATGAGGAATCTGTGGCCAAGGTGGGTTAAATGATTTGCCCCTACTGGTACCAAGCATCAGAACTTAGATTTGAATCCATGTCCCAAGTCTCAAAACTCAGTACATTTTTTTACTATGCCACTATCCATGCTAATAATTATGTTTATTTGTCAGAGAATTGTCCCTTATAAAAAAAATTATTGAAACTAACATTTTGTTGAGGGTTTTTTGTTTTGTTTTGTTTTAGGATTTTTGATTTCTATTAATGTATAGGTGACATTTGCCCTCAAAAACTCAGACATAAAAAATGACCATGCATAGACCTTTGGACATTTTTGTCAACTTTCAGTTTCCATGCCCATGGTCTGAGCAGCACTGCTCTTCCCATATGCCTCAGGGCATATTTTCTACTAGCTTATGACAGGACTAGAGATATATTCACATCATAGATAACATAAATCTGAGACATTATGAGTTAGATGTTCCTGTAGCTTTAAGATTAGTGACTGTTTTGGAGACTCACCCCACTCCCACACAAGGTTTTTCTCACTTCTCAGATTACAGTACTTGGTATATTCATCTATATGCAGAGAGGCAACAGTACTCAGTAGCCTGGAGAATTACATTAGGATTCAGGAATACTATCCTCCAAATTAATATTTTCTTTCAAATATGTTAAACCTTCAAATAATCAAATCCAAGTGTCAAAAAACAAAAGAACAAAAAAAACAGAAAACCAAGGCCAGAGGGCCAAATATATGTGAAAGACCGAATCTCCAACTGTCCAATGGGACAAAAAAAAAAGCTATCATAGTTTGTGTTTTTACCTTTCTTGGTGTGTTATTGTTTGAATGGGTTTAATTTAAAATGCACAGTTAAGTCCCATATTTGACTGCATAAGAATCACTCATGTTAGTTGTTGTTTAGTCATGTCTGACTCTAAGTGACTCCATGGACTTTTGTCAATGGGATTTTCTTGTCAAAGATACTGTAGTGGCTTGCTGTACTTCTCCACTGTGTCCTTATTTTATTTTTTTTTATTTTTTTCGGCAATTGGAGTTCAGTGACTTGCCCAGGGTCACACAGTGTCAAGTGTTTGGTCTGAGACCAGATTTGAACTCAGGTCCTCCTGACTTCAGGGCCGGTGCTCTTTCCACTGCACCACCTAGTTGCCCCCTGTCTTTATTTTACAGATGAGGAACTGAGGCAAATATGGTTTTAGTGACTTACTCAGGGTCATACAGCTAGTATGTGTCTGAGGCCACATTTGAACTCAGATCTTCTTGACTCCAGGCCTAGTGGTCTATCCACTATGTCACCTAACTGCGCCACTGCTTTTAATAAATGCAAAAAAAGAATTGTTTTTCTCAATTCCCAAATTGGCATTGTGAATTAAGTATATTAGAAGGAAAGAATAATACATAAAACTTGAGACAAGGACCATACTCCCTCCGACCATTATCCATTGCTTCAGTGGAATTCCAGTCACAGTGTGACTTGTGGTACTCACTATTCACTTTGTCATTTAGGAATAAGTGTTTGAGAGCAACAATTAAACAACCATTAATCCATTAATGAGTTACATTCAGGGAAAGCCATCCAAAATGCTGTCATGATCTGCTGCCACAGAGATGTCCTGAGACATGCAGCAGGTGTGTTGCTACTCAGATGAGCTATCTTGGGAGTTGAAAGATGACAACAATGTCCAGAAAGCTATAGAGGGAAAAACAGGAACCTGGAAATAGGTGAGAGATGCTATATTTCTCTGGTTTTCACTATCTTCCACATTCAGTATTTCCATTACACTAACAGTGCATTAGAGTTGGTTGCTTGCTTAGTGATTGGAGTAGAACCATGAAACTGGGCAAGTCTTGCCAGTTTTAAAATGCAGGTTGATAACTTATTGTTCAGGGAATGAAGTCTTTCCAATCCTATAACGAATCTGTCTATAACTAATGAGCCTCTCGAGGCATCATCATACCTGTTCTGTTTAATTTCTTGAACTTGTTTGGCTATTCAACCATCTGTGATACTTGGGCTAGAGAAATGGAAATACAACATTTTGGAACACTATAAAAGATTGATATACCCAAACATGGCTCGGAAGGAGAGGCACGAAAGTCTAACTAGGAGGTTTCATTTGAAAAGATCTTTAGGCTATTGTCAGGGATCTTCTATCAATCACTGGTCTCTCTCAATTCCACTTTGTATAAAAACATTCAACTTTATTATGTGCATTGTAAAGGTTGACCCTGAGAATGGCTGAGTAAGAGAAAAATGCTATATTAATTGATTGTACTCCTGGTGATTTATTATAATAATAAATTACTTTTTACTGTGCCACTGTAGTTAGCTATAATCATATTTGACAAAAGAAAATTCAAGAAACTTCATGATGTCATAGAAATAGTCAAAAGAGCATAATATACTTCTGAGAGGCAGGGATAGTGAGATAGACAGATAGAGATGGAGAGCTGGCCTCGGATTCAGGAAAACCTAGGTTCCAGTTCTGCTTTGGACACACATAGGGGTAGAGGGATGCAGGGGGACCCTGTACAAGTCACTTTTGAACTGTGAGTGCCCTTGGCAGCTCATTAAGCATATATGTAGAATAGTCATCAATATGAATCTCGGGGAGTGGGGGGATTTTCCTCACTAGAACTTCCCTGCCAGAATGAAATCACAGGCCCTATTACCTTGCTAAGGGCAGCTAGGTGGTAGAGGGCATAGAGTGCCAAGCCTGCAGTCAGGAAGACTTCAAATCTAGCCTCAGACACTTCCTATCTGTGTGACCCTGGGCAAGCTTCTTAACTCTGTTTGCCTTAGTTTCCTCATCTATAAAATGAGCTAGGGAAGAAAAACCCAAATAGGGTCACGAAGAGTTGGACATGACTGAGAACAACTGAACCAAAACAAAAATCCCCTTGCTACCACAGGCCACAAGCTTCAGTTAGCCAGTCACTAGGTGTTGGTTGTGTTATGATTGTCTAAAAAAAAATGTATTAACACCTTGTAATTTTAGTAGTTTGAATGGGGAAATCCTCATTTTGAATAGAGACTGCCCTAACTTTCTTTCTTATATGTAAAATGCACTAATCAATCAATCAGTAAGCATTTATTAGTCCCCTACTATGCATCAGGCAGGGTGTGAGGTGGTAGAGATAAAAAGATGAAAATGAAACAGTCCCTATTTTTAAGTTCCTTGCATTTTATTTGTAGAATTTAGAGCAAGAAGATATCATCTCTAAACTTTTCATCTTCCCCAGAACTTAGCATAGTGCTCTACACACAATAGGCATTCAATAAATATTTATGGAATTGAATACAATTCAATACAAGGACACTCCTAAGGTTTCTCTGAAGAACTTTGGAATAGATTGTAAGACGTGGAAGACACTGACACAGGACCTCCCGGCATGTTGTACCCACATCAAAGAAGGTGCTGTGCTTGATGAACAAAGCAGAATTTCAGTAACTCAAAAGAAACATGAGATGTGAAGATTTAGAGACATCTCCATCCTGAATGTTCCTACAAGCTATTTGTGCCTGACCTGTGGTAGAACCCTCAGAGCTCATATTGGTCTGATCAGCCATAGTCAGATACACTCTACATTTGCCTTTACATCGTGATGTCATTTCGGTCCTTTTCCATCATGAAGGACATCAACCCATTGAATTGAATTGACTCTTAGTCTGGAATAAGATTGCATGAGAGTATCAGTGCTCTCTACATAGTAGGTCCTTTATGTATTCATTGAATTGAATTGTTATGGATGGAAATAGGAAGCCATTGATGTTTGACATCCATGCCTATGAGAATTAAAACAATAAATAATCCTGAAAGAGGAGAATGTACATAAGAGGAAAGGGCTCATCCAAGTGCTGATCTGAAAGATAACCCAGACCCAAATATTGCTCTAAATTCATCCCAAAGAGTTTACTTCTATGGACAAAAGACGTGGTGAGTTGTGAAATGGAAAGCAAAATAAGGGTCAAAGTTGGTGAGCCGGAGGACTTTGCACAATTTGCCAGGTTACACTGTGGAGAAAACACATGAGGCATGATGTGATTGACATTTTGCCTCCCATAATGACTACTTGAGAATATTATCTTGTGTGACTATGACATGCTGGTTATGCCTCCGTCTTCCTAAATTGCTTTGGTGCCACAATGGGGCAGGACAGTTATAAGTTATAAACAGTGGTAAAGTGATGTGCTGAAAATGATATTTAAGAAAGGTCAGTGTAGCAATGGTATTATGCAAGGCTAATGTGAAGGAAGGGAATTTGGAAGAAGAAAAAAAACAAACAGAATCAGTGAGGCTATTGGAGTAATCTAGACATGAGATAATAAGGCCAAATACTAAGGTATGGGCAGGGATAATGCCTATACCCATCTATCTGCTGGGGGGGCTGGGCAGTATAGCCCCCAACACTGACCTATTGTTTACCATTATTTTTTTAATCTACCCTGAAATCTCTAAGATCTGAAATTTGCTTCCTGATGTTTTTGTTTTATACTAATAGAAGTAAGAATTAAGAAGTCACAAATAGATGAAACCCTCTACGGGAAATGATACATGTAAATTGATATAGCAGATGGAAAAGGAAGAGTCAGAGTTGATGCCTTATTTTTGAGACTTAGTGATCAGGAGAATAGTTAAGCCACTAACAAAAGGAGGAAGTTAAGAGGGAGACCTAATGCTTTCTAGGACACTAAAGATCCCACAATTTAATCTTCTATAGTGTTAATCTAAATCACTATGGCTAGAGTTTTCTGCATGTAGTACGTTTCAGGCTACATTCAGTTCTACCCACTTCTGAAAAATTAAAAAAATAAATAAATCTGATCCCCAGGTTACTGACCTGGTTACTTCTTTCAAAAGTAATTAGCTAAAGGAGGAGGAAGAAGAGTGAGGATTTGGAGGACAGAGAAAGTCAGTAAAGGTCTTGGATGAGTCTAAAGGGACTTTAGCAAAGGACATAGTGTAAGGTAAAAAGAAAAAGAAAAATACAGATTAATATTATTCTATGTCTATAATGTGGTAACTGCACACACACAAACACACATACACACACACACACGAACACACATACACACACACACACATAAAAAAAGTTAAGGGAAAATTGAAGTAATTATCAGGTTGTTTAAAGCATCAAATACCAAGACAATTCACATGAATTTTCTTGATAATTGCCTCAATTTTCCATTGAACTTTGCATATGTAAGCACAACAAAACAAAAACAAAGCAAAACAAAAAAATCAATTCTGTGATCCATGATCATTCATTCAACTGTAAGTTATTAAGTCAACATTGGACATTTAGTAAACTTAACAGTCTACTAAAAGCAATTTATTCTTTGCCTACTATGGACAAAGAAACATGCTAGGTGCTAGCACAATATTAACTGAAGTGTTAATTCCTGCTCTCATAGAACTTAGGAGAAGTTAGTCTAAGGGGGAAATGATAAATTCTGTTTTATAGACAGAAAATTTTGAGGTACTGCTGGGACTTACAGGCAGAAATGAATGGTGAACAGTTGGAAATGAGAGTCAGAAGTTCAGGAGAGATGTCAGAGAGATATATATGTAGGAGACATTCTCCTAAATGTAACAATTGAAGCCATGGGAATGGATGGGGTTGCTGAAGAAAGAGACCCAAGAGGAAAACTTTAGAGAAAACCCACTGTAAGGGTCCAGTAACAGGAAAAACAAGCAAAGGAGAAAGTAGTCAAAGAGGTAGGAGGGAAAACATAAAGAAAGCAATATGCCAGAAGCCAAAGGAGGAAGAAGGGAAACAAGTATTTATTAAGTACATACTGTATGCCGGGTCCTATACTTTACAAATATTATCTCATTTGATCCTCAGACAACCCTATGATGAAGTTATTATTATTTCTCCATTTTACAGTTGAGGAAACTGAGGCAGACAGAGTTTCAATTACCCAGGGCCACAGAGCTAGTAAGAATGTGAATCTGCATTTGAACTCAGATATTTCTGACTCCAGGAGCAATGCTCTATCCACTGCGCCATCTAGTTGCCTAGGAGGAAGAAAGTGTCAAGGAAGGAAAGGTCAACAATGTTAAATGCTACAGAGAGGTCAAGAAGATTTATAAGTGGAGAAAAATAGCCAAATTAGATTTGGCTATGAAGATGTCTGGTGACATTTGAGAGACCAGTTTCTGTAAAGTGATAAGGGAAGAAGATAGAGGAGTAAATGATTAGTGAGGATGTGGAGGTATTTGGTATAGATTACTTTTCATGAAGATTATCAGTAAAAGGGAAGTAATGGAACAGTAGCTGGATGGGGCAGCAGAGCTATAACTAGGACAGGAAAATGAGGCTTTGTCTTGAGTGCCAAAATAAATAAATATAAAGGGTGCCAATGACACTAATGAACTGTTGGTAGACTTGTGAACTGATCCAATCATCTTGGAGAGCAATTTGGAATTATACCCAAAAGGCTATAAAATTGTGATATCCTTTGACCCAGCAATATCACTAGTAGGTCTGTATCTCAAAGAGATCAAAGAAAAGGGAAAAAGATCTATTTTTGTACAAATAGGTACAAATATTTATAGCAACTCTTTTTGTGTGGCAAAGAATTGGAAACGGAGGGGATGCCCATTGATTGAAGAGTAGCTGAACAAGTTGTATATGATTCTGATGGAATGTTGTTGTCCTATAAGAAATGACAAATAGGATGGTTTCCAAAAAACCTGGGAAGACTTATATGAACTAATGCAAAGTGAAGTGAGCAGAACCAGGACACCATTGTACATAGTAATAGCAATACCTTAAGGATGGTCAACTATAAAAGACTTAGCTACTATGTTCAAAGCAATGACCCAAAACAATTCCGAAGGACCCATGACAAAAAATGCTCTCCACCTCCAGAGAGAGAACTAATGAATTCTGAGTGCAGATTGAAGCATATTTTTTTAACTTCCTTAATTTTTCTTGTGTGTGTATGTATATTTTCTTTTGCAACATGGTTAATATGGAAATACATTTTGCATGACCTCACATGTATAATACACATATGTCTTGCCTTCTCAATGAGAGTAGGAGAGGCAGGAGATATAACTGGTATAAGTACTGGTATAAGTACTGGTAGAAGGCCAGATCTGAACTCAGGTCTTCCTGACTTCACCCCCAGGTCTATACCTACTGAGACACCTAGCTGCCTCCATTCCTTTTCCCCAAAAGAATTATGATGAACTCTGAAATTCACTCTTTGAAAGTTCTGTAGCCAATTGTTGCCTGGGACATAACCAATGACAACTAAAACATTATTGCTCACATTCTTCATTTGCCACATTCATAAGTACTCAATGTTTGTGAAATTGAACTGAATTGAATAGTTGTCAATCCTGGTCCCACTGGGAGACAACCCATCCTTTACACTACCAGAGCATTGTTCCTCATGAACAGCTCTAACCACTTCACATCTTTGCCCAAAACCTACAGCTTGTCTCTACCAAAGAACAATAGTGACAATTTCCATGGCCTGGAATTCAAAGCTCTCTATAATTTGGCCTCTCTAGCCACTTATCATACTATTACAAATTCATTCATCTGTATGCCAGACTACTCACATTTTACTCAATCTCCTGTCCTCTCCCAACCCTGTTCCTTTGCTGACTACTATACTTCTTACCTATGATGGATTCTCCACAAATTGCTTTGCCTATTGAAATGCCTCATTTGCATTAAATTCTAAGTCAGATTTCCTGCTTCTACAGTAGGAAATGATCTTTCTCCTTCCTGACACTTCTGTTTGACTTCTCCAAAGCACTTACTGTCCTCTAACCTGTGTTACAGTTTGGGGTATATTTATATTGCATCCTCTCCCTTTGTTGGACTACAAGCTTCATAAGGACAGGGCAGGTCCTGTACTTTCATTCTGCTCTACCGGTAACCATAGCACAGTGAACTGGACATCACTGTATAATTCTTAATAATTTCTTGAATAAAGCTCAATTGAATTGAATATTTGATGTGAAATGATGTCAGTTTCTTAGAAATAATGCTAATGAAGTTCTAACTTAAGTGCTGCCTCCGAGAACATCTGCAAAATAAAAAGACATGATGTCATGCCTGAGCAACAGTGAATAAAGTAGCAATATTAACATCATTTGCTCTTGCCTGGCAATTTGTGAGTGGAACTAATATTGGGGGAAAATTTCTCTTTTTCCAACATTGATCATGGACTATGGGGAAAGAAAAGAACTTAAACATCATCCCCTACTGCTTTAGAAATACATTAATTTTGGATTCAATAAACAAGGATTTCTTCCTATATATTTAAATCCATACCTGAAATGTGGAATGTTGAAATATAGGAAAAAATGGAGTTTTTAAAAACAATCTTTTATTAATTCAGGTATGAAATTATCTTGACAAGTCAAGCGTGACCTTGACTCCTGTGAGATTTCCCCTGTTTAATTTAGTATTTAAAAGTGCACAAAACTGCCAGAGCAGCCATAAATCTCTAAATCTAAAAGAAAGCCCTTTGAAGCCCTAGACAGACAATTCAGTGGAAGTCTCCTAACAAGCACTGCATTCATGCTATTCAACTGGGGGGAACCCTTGTTTTGATGTGTTTAAGAATCTAGAACAGGGGTTCTTAACCTTTTTTGTGTCACAGACCCCTTTGTCAGTGTAGTGAATCCTATGGACCATTTCTTGGAATGTTTTTAAATATATAAAGTACATAGAATTACAAAGAAAGTCAATTATATTTAATTACAGTTATCAAAATATATATATATATATATATATAATAGATTCCACATTAAGAACCTTGACTAAAGTTGCATACTCTATAGGCGTAGCCAATTACGTACCCTTCTAAAGGACTTGTCTTAACTTCTAAAGGAATGCCAAACAGTTCGATGTGCTGTTAGACCTTACCCATCTCACCAGTTAGAGTTTTGACAAAGTTATCCATGATGGGAGGGGGTAAGGAGATTGAGAGAAGGGATGAAGTCTACCAGGGATTGCAAGTGCTTTTAGAGCAACTTTCTTGGTTGTTCTAGTTGCATGTTGGATGTTTTTAAAAGAAAAAAAAAAAGACATATTTTTGATCAGTTTCTTATACTGTACTATGCATGGAGAAAAGTTCTTAAAATACAATTTTTCAATCTTCTGCACTGCATTGAGTTTCAACTGACCAACTAACTCCCTGGTAAGTAACTGGAAGACAGTTTGTTCTATAATTTACAAACTGTAATGAGACATGGTGTACACAGACATGGTGAATCTAACAAACACGGCATTATGCTACAGCTTTATTAAACAAATAGAGATTGGATGTATGGTCTGTAAACCACAACCTCCTAGATAATCTTTGCAGCTTTATGATGCAGTCACTATAGCAACTTTTTGTGCTCTTGGTGCCGGTAGATGATTACTAAGGTTCAAAGACAGAACCAGGTGAAGATGTTATCTAGAGCTATCACCTTCTGGTCTGCTAGGGCTAAGTGTATATACTGGTTGTAGTAATATTAACTGTCCTCCTAATTAACAATGATTAATTTATCATCAATTATTAATTAATGGATAATAAATGATTATATTAATTATAATGGTGATAATAATACATATGTTACGAAGCAGAGCTCAGCACCTTTAGGACCAATGTTTAATCCTTCTGTTTCTCCCTTCTTGTACACCCTCTGCAATGGGCATTTGCTATTCCTTGCCACCTCCCACTTCTTCAACCCTGATCCTATTGATAGTCTGTTTGATCTCCTCATAAACCAGACCAAGAGGCTACAGAAACAGGAGGTCAGGGGGGTGGGGCTGAATAACTACAAGAAGTGAACAAATGTCTCAATAAATGAATATAAATAGACACTGGTTTCCACAATGAATAGGGAAACTTTTGGTCCCAGTTCAATGATTAGATTTGCTAGCTAGCTTTGTTGACTAAACACAATGCTAAGGGTTAAACTGATCTTTCAAAATTCCAGAACTGAGAATCCTCTTGAGTCTTAGTGTGATATACAGAGCATCTGTTTTGGTTTGTTTGTTTGTTTGTTTGTTTGTTTAACTAGATTCCAATTTTCTTCCTTTTAGGTGGCCCCTTTGGTACATACTTTTCAACACACTAAATAATGTCCAATTTTGAATTCTGCCTGTATGTTACTAGAAATGACAACACACATATTTCCTTAGATATTATCTGCCCTAAAATTCAAATAGTGATCAAAACGCATTCCTATGCACTAACAAACTGAAAATATTTCAAGGCAAGAATGTCCAAAAGTAGCATGCTGACATAAACCAGCAGAATTGTAGACTTTCCCAAGGTGCAAAGAATTGTGAACTTTAGGCCCCAAGTCCCTTGAGTAGAGGTGCTATTGAATTCAATAGTCTGTTTGGCAGATACCCTAGTGTCAGGAATCCATAACTGTGGACACATGAACATTTTTTATAACCCAAACTCATAACCTATGACCACTATCTCATCTGCCAGCTAACATTCTCTCTACTTCTCTGGAGTGTTACCAAGGTGATATTGCTATTGAAGAGGTTACACAATGTCAGAAATAATACATTTCTATTTATTGGGCATCCAGTTTTTGAGTAATTTGGGGAGCCAGCCAGGTGTAGAGCAATGTGCTCTGGGTTTTGTATCAAAGGACCTAGGATTAAATTTCAGCTCTGCTACTAACTACTTTTGTGACCTTGAGCAAGTTGCTGAGCCCTTGGGCCTGAGTTTCCTCATCTGTAAAATGAGGGGGTTTGAACTAGATAATCTTTAAGTTCCCTTAGAGCTTCAAAGCTATGGTCTTGTGATCCTTAGAGCAGTGACTTTAGTCACTGATTTGAAATCGGTCTTTATAAAACCTGAATACAACACTGGTTGTTCAGTCTACTTTAGAAAGTAACCATGATAAGTAGTGAACAAAACTGAATCATTTTCATTTATGTAATCTGTGGAGAAAAAAATACCAATTTTTCATACAGCTGCTGTGGTGATTCACTGATAATCTAAAGTGCAAACTCTTTATGCAAGATGATAATGATAATAGTAACAATAACCATAATAACAACTAGCATTTATATAGTGTTTTAAAAAGGCTTGAGAAGTACTTTCCAAAAATTATCTCATTAGTTCCTCACAATAGCCCCGGGAGGTAGGTGATATTATTATCCCTACTTTATAGATGAGGAAACTGAGGCAGATAGAAGTAAAGTCACTTGCCAAGGGTCACACAGATAGTAAGTGTCTGAGGCCAGTTTTGACTGAGATCTTCCCAGTTTGAGATCTAGAGCTCTCTCCAGCATACCACCTGTAAAGAATAGTTCACATTTGCTAGATTATCAATTCTGAGAATAAGGACTACATCTTATTTATCTTTGGATTTCTCTCAATGACTATCACAGGAACTTATACACACTAAGTGTTCTCTCTCTCTCTCTGACTCTGTGTGTATGTGTGTGTGTCTTTTCTTTTCTTTTCTCTTTTTTTCTCTGTCTCTCTCTGTCTCTCTGTCTCTGTCTCTCTCTTTCTCTCTCTCTCTCTCTCTCTCACACACACACACACACACACACACACACACACACATCTTTGAACATTAATATTAGTTCAATGATGGAACCTCTCCAAACATTTCCAAACAATCTCACAATTATAGGTGAATCAAAAGTCATTGGAGAGAAGCATGGTGAATAGAAGGAGCATATTACCATCAATGACTTCCCCACGTGATGTACTATAAAGAATAGTACAGGATCATGGGCAGCTAGGTGTCACAGTGGACAGACCACTGGACCTGGAATTAAGAAAATCTCAGTTCTAATCTGACCTCAGACACTTGTTAGCTGTGTGACCCTGGGTAAGACACTTTACTCTGCCTCTGTTTCTTCATCTGTAAAATGAACTAAAGAAGGAAATGGCAAACTAGTCCAGTCGCTTTGCCAAGAAAACTCCAAATAGGAGTCACAAAAGAGTCAGACATGAATGAACTAATACAGTATCATAGATTTTTAGCTGTGAGAGACCTTAGTATTTATCTCATTTTAAAGATAAGGAAATGAAGCCCAGAGAGGCAAAGTTACTTGACAAAAGTCATATAGTTGGGGCAGCTAGGTGGTGTAGTGGATAGAGCACTGGCCCTGGAATCAGGAGGACCTGAGTTCAAATCCGGCCCCAGACACATAACACTCACTAGCTGTGTGACTCTGGGCAAGTCACTTAACCCCAATTGCCTCACCAAAAAAAAAAAAAAAAGTCATATAGTTAATAAGCTTAAGCAATTAGATGGCATAGTGGGTTAAGTGCTGAATTTGAGACAGGAAGATGTGGATTCAAATCCACCTTCTGACACTGTGTGACCCTGGGCAATTCGTTTAACCTCTGTCTGCTTCAGTTTCTTCATCTCTAAAGTAGAGATAATAATAGCACTTACATCCCAGGCTTTTTATAAGGAAAAAATAAGATAATCTTTGTAAAGTGCTTCATAAATCTTTAAGTCCTATATGAATGCTATTATTATTTTTTGTTATTGGTATTATTATGTAGCAAAGCCCAGATTCAAATATATCAAGAGTGAAAGATAATAATTGAACAAGTCATTTGAATTCTTCTCTAGTCCTCAGTTTCTTCTTCTTTAAAATAGAGGCCTGGACTAGATGGCTCCCCTGAAATTTCTTTGTGCACACTCCATGGCTCCTTCTTAAGGGATTCATTAAGGGTACACAGACAAGAAGTACACGTGATAAGAAGGTGTGTATGAGCTCTGATCAGCAAGTGATAGGTCACAAATCAGTTTAAGTCTTAAAAGAAATCCAGGTCTTTTTCCACTGTACACTGAATAACTGACTGTTCTTTTCATCTTATTCATATATGAAAATTATATTTGTGGAAAAGGCATATCATCATCCATTTGAATAATCCCTTCAAAGTAGAGGTGACTTTTCAGCATACTGATTCCATGACAGGAGAATGCAAGCACTGTGTGTTACCAAGTTGCTTTGCCCTACGGCTCCATCCTGAAAGTGTAAGAGTCAAAATTCCCCAACTTAGTCTATTGTTCCCTGTAGCTCTGTAACAATAAATTGATGAGCAGGAATTTATGAAGCACCTACTAGGTACCAATTAGTCTGCCAGGCACATTAGCATCCTGCTTCCTACCTCTCAATACCCCTCCCCAACACCTCAACCGCAAGTCAGTTTGAGTAGCAACAGGGACTCCCTTTTCAGGTCTTACCTGAAGATGGGGTTCAAATATTGGACACCCCAAGATCCCACCAATCATGAAAGGGGGAGCTCCACTCAGACGCATAGGAATCTAAAGATGCAACCTCCATATTTACTTCCTTGTATGATTTATAAATGCATGATATGATAGAGGCAGTATACTGGATAGTGATATCCACTAGTATAGTGGATAGAGAGCTGTCTTCAGAGCTGTAAATACCAAAATCTATCTCTGATACATACAGCCTGTATTGCCCTGGGCAAATCACTTAATGTCACTCTCAACATCTTAGACAAATGTCTAAGACTTTAAATTGCAGAGCAAGTGCTGATCTCCTTTAGTAGAGGAAATTTTCTCATCAGGAATTCCCTACACCAATAAGATCATAATCAAGCAGAACAAATCCCCACACTGCCCATTTCCAAAAATAAATGTCTCATTCTTCATGTTGAGTCCATTGACTCTCTGTGAAGAGGTAGAAAACATTCTTCATCATCAGGGGTCTGGAAAGAGAGAAAATTAATGCTGGTTAATTAAAAACAATAAACTTTATTTAAAAAGAAATAAAGCCTGAAAAGAAGGAAGGAGTGAAAGAAGGAAAGAGAGAGGGAGAAAAAGAAAGAGAAAAAAAGAAAGAGAAAGAAAAAAGAAATTATGGGTCCAGTCAGATTTTTTTTTTAAAGTGTATGATTATACTGAGGAATCTTTTTTCAGCAAAAGTTTAAGCCACTTTTAGGATAACTTATAAGACCCCATATTAAGTTATGGCTTAATCTCTGGAACAGTTCCCTGTTTTCTGTGGTGTTTGAGGGAAAGCAAAGCCCTGCTACAGTGTTTACCTTCATTTCAACTTCATGGAACTGATGTACTCACTGCCTCTTTCTAGCATTCCATCTCAATTGACTAAGAAACTAGGAGCTCCAGTAACTTATCCCAAGTCACACATGAATGGCTTACCAGAATTTGTATCCCAGAACTGTCATGGTTCCTAAATCCTTTATTATGAGTATTATACCATGCCATCTTCCAGTTCTCAGTATTAACATCATGTAAATTTATTCTACAGCATGATTCATTAAAATGAAAATGGACCATTTTCTCTGATTCTCCAAGCACTTCAGGAGAAAAGTTGCATACTGAATACAGATTTCATTTCTGAGAAGCAGACCAGAAAAAAAGTTAAACTTTTTGTTGTGTTAGAGGAAGGCCCGACTGGAAAGGACCATTTCTCCCATTGTTAGTTTAAAGAATTTAAAGGTAAACTAAGCAGTATTAATTCAGAAAAATAACCAGGACATCATTTTACAACAATAGGTAAAATAAGAATATCAAATATTCCTGATATTCAGTGGTAGAACTGCAGTGCAGCCCTTCTAGGTATAAAAAAAAAAAATCTACTTAACATCCAAAAAAGAAGAAAAAATAGGTACCAGACACCCACTCAGACATTTTAAAATTGCTTACATGCCTTATGTTGACAAAGGCACCAGTGTTCTTTTTGTTGTTGTTGTTCAGTAGTTTTAGTTATGTCAGACTCTTCATGACCACATCTGGGGTTTTCTTTATAAGACCCTATTTTTTGATTTAACAATGAATCACAATTAATAATCATAGCTAGCATTTATACAGAACTTAAAAGTTTATAAAAGACTTTACATATTCATTTGGTATAAAAAACATATGATTTTGTAGATAGAGGACTGACAAAGAATTTAGGATGAAGATCTGAATTTAAGTACTCCCTCTGACATATATTGGCTGTATGACACTGGGCAAGTCACTTCATTTCTCAATACTCTATGAAATTCTCTAAAAACTCTTAAGTTGCTGAGAAACTGTTGACTGCAACAGCCACTGGTCATCCATACCCTTCTAAACTACAGTATGAAATATCTCAGGAGAAGCCAAGGATGTATATGATAGTCTTTGTAATAAAATTAATATTGTGGCTTGTTTAGTTGTTTTTCAGTCGTGTCTGAGTCTTCATTATCCCAGTTGGGGTTTTCTTGGCAAAAATACTAGAGCGGTTTGTCATTTCCTTCTCCAGCTCATTTTAAAGATGAAGAAACTAAGGCCAACAAAGTTAAGTGACTTACCCAAGGGTCACACAGGTAGTAAGTGTCTGAGGTCAAATTTGAACTCAGGGAGATACTTCTTGACTCCAGGTCCAGCACTCTATCCACTGTGCCACATAGCCACTAGTTGGTTCTTTAAAAAAAAGGTTTAGACTCCTTTCACATAGAATCATTCCAGAGACTCCCTTCTCCCAATATTACCCCTTCAAACAAAGATCAAGTTTTGGGGCTTCCATTCCACCATTGTGGACTCCATAGCGGGTCCTTTGATGACTTTTTTTTCCATTTCATAGTGTTCTTGATGTAAATTTAAAGCTGATTTCATTTGTAGAAAAATAAAAGGGAGGGAGGAAGTTCCCCATTACTAGTTCCCCTGGAGCCTATATTCCCTTAGATTAACCTTAGTTCAGCAACTATGATAAACTTTCATAAATGTATACCGAGATAGATTGTCTGGGTTAAAGGAAAATTAATAATTTACCAGAAATTATTTACTTTTCATTCTAGAAAATTTGACATGATGGGCATTGTCTAAGAACCAATTAACAAAATTGATGCAAACATGTTTTCTCAGGTTCATTAAAATGCTCTTCTGCATCCATTTAATTAAAAGCAAATTTTATATAATTTTCAATGTTTTTAATTCCATCAAATTTCTTCCATAAGCACTTTGCTATTCACACAGTAGGAACTAAACAAATATTTTTTTTAAATCAACTTGATATTTCTTTGGTATTACATTTTTGAGTGAAGATTTAATTGTTTTTGATGTCTTAAAAAATTTAGATATCCCATGATAAAAAAATAAGAATGCCAGGAGAATCAAATCATTAAAAATACATTAGAATTTGAGATTTACTCATAAATCAATAGCTATAATAACTTTTTCTAAAGAACAATTGTCTTGAGTCTATGCTTCCTTGGTAAAAGTAAGTTTGATATGTCACAATTTCATTGTATTAATTTTGTACAAATAAGGTATAATGAATATTTTATTTATGTATCCACATATCTTTATTAATTGATCTATTGATCTATTAATCTGTCTATGGTTTTTATCATTGATAACTATGGTTCCTTCTGTGTTCTCGAATGTAGAGATAGTAAATGAAGTAATAGCATTAATCTTTCATCTTACTCCCTTTACAAAGAGACAGCATGATGTAATGAATAAATTCTTGGACCTAGAGTTAGGAACATGTGTGTTTGATTCCTGCCTCACACATTTGTTAACCATGTAACTTTGCATAAACCTCTCAGCTTCAGTTACCACTGCAGTAAAATGATGATAATGCCCACAGCGCTTTTCTTTCAGCTTTTGGTATAAATCAGATTAGATAACGTATATAAAATACTTTGTAAACCTTAAATTTCTAGGTGAATATCCAAAATTATTATCAGTTAGCAGTAAAATTCTCTTATTAAACACAGTAAACTACTTATAAGTGTAAACTCCTTGAATGTTCTTTTATTGCATGACACTATTAGAGGCAGAGCTTATTGTAAAGAAATCACACCTCGTAACACACCCAGAGCCTCCCTTTCTCCTGGTAATTTAATAATTGAATTCTGTTATATATAAACCCATATAAGACACATCCTAAGGCACAGAAGAAAGATATTACTTTGTGTTTGACAAGTATTTTATGTTTGTCTTTTAAACCCCCAGAATAGCACAAAAAAACACCTATCACAAGGTGCTCTTTCTTCTATCCATCTCCATCTCCTGAATTGAGAAAACTCTTTCATTACAACATCCATAACATCTTCCTAGATATAATTGCATGACATGCCAAGATTTTTTTTTATTTCATTCTTGTCAACTAGCACAAATAAGACTAAGGCAGACTTTTTGAAAGATTTTCTTGTAAGTTTTAACTTAAAACATCTTAACCAAATTCATCTGCCGTTATGATATGTAAATGGTGAGGAGCTTGTCAAGCAAAGGCAGTGTTAGGCTTATTAAACAGATTTGAAATGATCATAACTTGGAATTTTGCTATTTAAAGATAGGCATCCCAGATAAAGCTGAGGTCTGTAATGCAGAAAAAATAACCACATTCCAGTGGAACATGAGTTAGCCATTTTTTAGGCTTTAAAAATTCATCCCAATTTTTCAATAATCTATGAAGCTGTAGCATATTCAGAGACATCAAGTAAAACTAGAAGAAACCTAGCTGAATGGTTCTATCATATTCTACTCCTATGAGATACAGTGGATAGAGTGCTAGGCCTGGAGTCAAGAAGACCTGATTTCACATCTGGTCTCAGACACTTACTAGCTGTGTGACCCTGAGCAAATCACTTCACCACTGTTTACCATAATTTCCTCACTTGCAAAATTGGAGTAATAATAGCACTTCCCTTCCAGGGTTGTTGTGAGGATCAAAGGAGATAATATTTAATAAGTTCTTAGTAAAATGTGTGGCATATAATAGGCATTTAATAAATGTTTGTTCTCTTTCCCCTAATTCCCTTATCCCTTGGGAACACAATGCTGGACTGGCTTGCTGCAAACCCTGGCATATAATCCACTTCCAGCTCTCCTGGCTGGATCTCCTAACCTTTCAGACCTGACAGTGTAGTAGCCTTCAATCTCCTTCACCTAAAATGAAAGAACAAATGCTGAGGAAATGAACTAAGGCTAATAATCATAATAATAGGTAACATATTTACAGGCCATATGTCTCTCTTCTCTCCTCTGAATACACCAGACAGAAAGGCCAAAAGAGAGGGAGGGGGTTCTTTTGAACGCCCCTCCTTCCAGTTCTATCTAAGTAGCTAATCAAAGATATTCCTCTGAACCATGTGGTTCGTGGACTAAAGTCAGTCACAGAAGGTCTACTTATGTTCCAAATTCCACTTGGATATTGCATCAGGCAAAGCACTCAGTGTAGACTCAGAAGAATTAGACTTACTGGCCAGTCCTCTGTTACAACAGAGTTTCAGAGGGGAGGGAAAGACCTCAGAGGCTATCTTTTTCAAACCATACATGGACAAGAATCACCTCTACAGCATGCCCTGCAAGTGATTATCATGCTATCTATTCAGGGATTCCCAAGACAACCCATTCTACTTTTTGGTAGCTTTAACTAGTGGGAAGTATATCAATATATCAATCCTAAATTTTCCTTTTTGTTGTTTCCACTCATTGCTCCAAGTTCCACTAAGCAGAACTATTTTAATCCTTCTTCCATGGGACAATCATTCAAATACTCTGTTATTGTTTGTTGTTCAATTGTTTTCAGTTGTGTCCAACTCTTTGTGACCCCATTTGGGGTTTTCTTGGCAGATGCTGGAATGCCATTTCCTTCTCCAGCTCATTTTACAGATAAGGAAACTGAGGTAAACAGGGTTAAGTGATTTGCCTAGGGTCACACAGCTAGTAAGAGTCTGGGGCCAGATTTGAACCCAGGAATATAAATCTTTCTGACTCCAGGCCTAGCACTCTATCCACTGTGCCACCTAGTCAACCGACATTCACATACTAGAAGACAACTATTGTACCTCAACCTTACCTCCCACTCTGCTTTTGTCTTATACAGACTAAACATTCTCAATTCCTTCAACTCATCTTCATCTAGCATGAACTTAAGACCTTGAACATCTTAGTCATTCTTCATGTTCCATTTTATCATTGCTCTTTCGCAGACTTACCCAACAGTGAATATAGTACTCTAATTATTGTCTGACTGAGGCAAAGTGTAACAGAATAATCACCTCCTTATTCCTAGATATGACGCCTTTCTTAATGTACCTTAAACTTACATTAGTTTTCTTGGCTGCCATATTATTGAGTTAACTCCCTGAGAATGTAGTCCCCTTACAGCTCCCAGATCCTTTTCAAGCAAACTGCTTGTGAAGTTGATTTTTCTAGCACAAGTGTAAGATTTCACTTTTATCCTACTTATTGATCCCATATATTTCATGTTATCCAATTCAATCTAATGTTCAAGCTTTTCAAAATCTTCCTGAATCCTTCCTGTCATCTAGTGAATTACCTATCCCTCCCAGATTTGCATCATCTGCAGGTTCTATAAGTGTGTCATCTATGGCTTTATCCAAGTTATTGATAAAAATGTTAGGACAGTTATCTGGGGGCATTCCATTCTAGTCTTCCTTTTTTAAGCTGACATTGAACAATGAATGACTTCTCTTTGGACCCAGCCATTCAACTAATTTTTAATCCAACAGACTGCATTATCATCCCACCCAAATCTCTTCAGGTTTTCCACAAAGATCACATGAGAGACTTCATCAAATTCCATGCTAGAATCTAGCATAGATACAGCAATTCCAAGATCTAACAATTTAGCTACTGTTTTTTAAAAAAAGGAAATAACATTAGTCTGCTTTGGTATGACCTGCTCTGGATGAAGCTCTACTGACTCCTTTTTTTAAATCACCATTTTTTTTTCTCTAAGAAGATGCTTAGTTCTTTAATGGATGGGGTGCTTAGGGAAAAGGAGGCTCTGAAATCTCTTTGGAATTTAGCTAGAGAGGTAGTGGAGAGAGGAAGTGGTAAAAAAAATGCTCATTAGTGCCATCATTTAGACTTAATTGTATTTCATATTCCTGAGCACTTCATATTAATAACCTAAAAAAAGTAGGTGGCATAGTGGATAGAAAGTTGGGTTTGGAGTCACCCAATCCAACAATTTAAAAAAAAACACTTATTAAGTGCCTCATATGTTCCAGACACTTAGCCAAGTGCTGATTCAGGAAGACATGCCGCAGACACTTATTAAATGAGTGGCTCTGAGCAAGTCATTTAACTTTTCTGTCTCAATTTGCTCATCTGTAAAATAGGAATAATAATAGCACCTGCCTTCCAGGATTGTTGGGAAAATCAAATAAAGTAACATAAAGTGCTTTGCAAATATTAAAGTGTTATCTTTATGGTAGCTATCATTATTATTGTCAAAATCATTATTATTATCAGATTTACAGGACATTTAGTCCAAATTCCTCATTTTGCTGATAAAGAAACTGAGGACTAGGGTGAGTCTAAAATTCATGTCCCACTCACATGATGATATATTCATTCTCTATATTTTTGTCCAAATTCAAAACATAAAAATTGTTTTTGATGAAAGAGGCAAATTGGCTAAACAGCTGAACCTGTTTGTTTTCAAATTTAAGAAATTTGCCATAAGGAAGTAATTCATGATTGAAAGAATTAAAGAATAACCATTTCTCTTCCTTCTTCATAACCAATATCTATAGCTGGCTGTATTTGAGAATTACTGCTTTCCCAAGGAGATTAGAAGTCAATACCAAAATAAAGACAAGACACATTATATATAGCAATTTGAAACAGACTGCTTCTTCCCTGTCTCTGTTCATTTTGTAGAGTTGACACAAAGAAAAAAAATACATATTTCAATTTTAGAACTGGAAAAAAAAAGAATTTTTCTTCTAAAATATCCAAATTTGTTGAAGAAAGTCTATCAAACACAGAAAATATTTGTGACTAAATAGACAGCAATGGACCCAAACTTAAAAACATAAAGCATGTTATGTATTATCGATTCCCTAAGGCATCATCATATGATCAACTTTTGCTCATCAGTCCTGACCTAACTATTGCTAGATCTAATGAGCAGAGATATAGAATAAAGATATGCCTTCAAAGGTGAATAAGCCATCCAGAAAATTAGATTAGCATGAGCAAACCCTAATGATTATTGTTTCTCATGATATTAGATCACCTAAAAAGTTTGAGAGAAAAAAAAATAAATTGACTTCATTGGGCATTTGTAGATTTCCATGGCGGATTTTTACAGATGACCACTGGTTATGAATTATTTTCATATTTAAAACCAGGGCAGTTTTTATAAATTATATTACCATTATTACAGTTATTAAAGCTGGTTTATTTGATCATCACCATAATGGAACATTTCGGGCATTTTCTCCTTTGCTAATTGACAGTTGGCCAGTTAAGAAGTGCTTTCCACAAATTTTCACACAACCCTGAGGACTTGAATTAGTTTATAATAAATGACTGAAAAAGCTCATTTAGATTCTTAAGTGGGTTTGCTAAAACTCCTAACTGCTCTAGTCTACCTTCTAGTTAGGATGTGTCTTTCATTTGCAATCTCATTTTCTTTTCAATGTATCTGTCTCCAGCAATGTGCCCCCACCCCACAGTACAATGATACAATATTTACATAGCATTCAGGGACTGCCAGATTTTTGTAAGTGGAAAATGAAATGAAAAAGCTAGAAATGAGAGATCAAAATGATGCTTTAATTTCCCAATTTGGAGATCTACAGTGGAATGTTGTATGGACATGAAACTGATCTTTAGTGTCCTCTCAATTTTTCCTTTCTATTTTCAATACACAACAAATCAACTGAACTTCCACTTCTGCTCCCTTTTTGCTCACATCTCATATGCCAGTGGCTTACTGGGGTAGAATAACACCCATGTCATTCCTTTCACAGCCACACTACTCTTTTCAGGCCCAATGTGAATCACCAGAAACATTGCCTCCACACTATCAATGTTTATCCATAATAAACTCCTTTTATCATACTTCATTGTCCCCATCTTTCCATGAAAAGGGGACAATATGTAGAGGACTAAAAGAATAAATGGCATTTGCTAATATTTAAACCAGAAACAAAAATAACAGTGATAAAGTTTAAACTCAATTCCAAATTAAAAAAAATCTTTTACAATAAACATGTGTACAGGTGGTACAATGGATAGAGTGCTGGGTCTAAAGTCAAGAAAACTTGAATTCAAACCTGGCCTCAAATATTTACTAGCTGTGTGACCCAGAGCAAGTCACTTAACCACTCTATGCCTTAGTTCCCTCATCTGTAGAATGGGGATAATAATAGCACCTACCTCCCAGAGTTGTTGTGAGGATCAAATGAGATAATACTTGAAAAGCATTTAGCAGAGTGCCTGGCACACAGTAAAATCTATATACATGTTAGTTCTTATTATTATAATATTATTATTTAATCAAAACTTTCAGCTACAGCTGTAGAAACCCAGGTAGAAGCAGCCTTAGTAGTATTACATGTATAAGCTATACTCATTTAGATGGAATAGTCTTACCTACTCAACTGAAATAAAAGCCACTGGAGATAAAGTCCTGTGCTCTCTTTATAATTTCTAAAGGAGGTGACATAAACATAGAAGGACATAGGTATTTACATGTATAGAATATTTGCAGAATAAGTGTATGTGGTTCTACATAAAATGACTGGCTCGAAATGCCTGTATCTGTTGAGAACTTCCCCATTCTTACAGTCTCTCATGTTTGTAACCCTAGCATCACAATCAAGTCTTCAGGATTCCTCACTCATATAGCCAATCAGTTCCAAAATCTTGTCATTTCTATATCCACCACATCTCTTATGTCTGATTGCTTTTCTCTAATCACACTGCCATCACTTTAGTTCAGGTTGTCATCACCCTTAACTTGGACTATTGCAGTAACCTCTTAATTGGTCTTCCTAACTCAAATCTCTCCCTACTGTAATCCATCCGCCAGTCAGTTGCCAAAGTGATTTTCCTTAAATGCAGATCCTACCCTGTCACTCCTGTTCTTAAAAGATTCCAGTGGCTCCCTACTGTCTCTAGAACAAAACATAATCATAAACTTACCTGTTTATCTTTTAAAGCCCTTCACACACTTTACAATCCAGTTGAATTGGCCTTTTATCTGCTCCTCACACACAACACCCCATTCTAAAAACTGAAAATGATAGTTCATGGGTTAACTCTCCATATAGTTGTTGGTAAGTATGTGGAAAAGTGAGCATTTGCTACAAATCCAGACTGGTGGCCTCTTACCATCTGCATGCTTTGGGCCTGTCTGTCCATTGTACCTAGAATGCATTCCCTTCTCAGCTCTGTCTCATAGTATCTCTCACTTCCTTTAAGACTCAGCTCAAGTACCACAAAACCTTTTTTACACAAAACGTTTCCTATTACCTACTAGTGCCCTCCTTTCCTACATTCTTCATATTTATTTTATAGTTATGCTGTACATACACGTATGTATGTTTATACCCCATTTGAATGTTAGGTCTTTGAAAGCAGGGATTATTTTTTATCCTTGTTTTATCCCCAGCACCTAGCACTGTTTCTAGCACAAAGTAGATGCTTAATAAATGCTTGTTGTATGATTAATTACTTGTGTCTGTATTTAGAACAAGATAAAGGAATGATAAGTGCTATTTTCTTCTTTGGTCAAAATTTATTTAGGATATCAATGATAGTCTATTACATGGAGTAAGAGTCCAACTTGCTCCATGGCCAGAGTGGGCAGAACCAGGAGCAATAGGTAGAAAATGCAAAGAGGCCAAATTAGGATTGAAGCCAAGAAAACTTCCTAACAATCGTAGTTTTTTCCAAAGTAGGATGGGTACCTCAAAATAGGGTGATGAGTCCCCGTTAGTGAAGGTCTTCAAGCAGAGCTTTGGCAAGTACTTGTTGGGATTATTATAGCTGGGATTCCTTTTATGAATGGATTGGAGTAGAGGGTTGCAGAGGGTTTTTACAATCTCCAAATCTGTGATTTTGTGATTCTGTGGGAATCTGAGAAGAGGCAAATTTCTATGTAGCAGTATTAAAGACCAGAACAAAATGAGGAGAACATTTGAAAACTGTCAACTAGTCATCTTTTCTCCTGCTACTGTGCCTTACCTAACCTCTACATGGTTTTTTTCTTACAAAATCCCCTGTGAGCTCTCTCTCCTGTGAGACTGATGCGTAGTTGTTGAGAGCTGAGGAGCAGAGGTGAGGGAAATTCCTGTTTTTATTTCTATAGTTGAATCAAAAGAATAGGAAATTCCAGAAACTGGAAAGTATGGTGGCAGCTTGAAACTTGAAGTGGATGAGGCATAATGAACTGAGACCAGGGCTTTCTGGGGGAAGAAATTCTGGAATCATGAAATACTGAAAGTCTATTGTTGCATTTTGTGATACCACAGACACAAATTATGTTAAGAATAAATGATGATACCTTCCATCTGGAAATGGATATGGAAAAGTTAGTGATTGGTAACCTCCTATCCAGTAAATAAAACTATTGGTCTGTTTTGTTATTAAATCAAATACTTTTGGATTATTGTTTAAGTGACAAGCCTAAAGGTTAAAGTCACACAACTATTCACATGTTTTGTTTATAATACCCAGGTAATGAGAGATCCAGAAAATATTGTTGCCTCTAGATGTGTTCAGAAAATTAAGTTTCAATAAGCTTTCAATCCTTGCTTTCCCTACCAAGAATGCTAATAATGAGAAACCAATTGCTATCTAGTGAGAAAGTAATTTTGTGCAAGAATATTTCAATCACAAAAAAGGCTAAATTCAGACCTATTCCTGATAATGTACAGCTCCAGGCTTCTGTGTACCCCAGACTTCTATTTAGGCTCATATGGCTAAGAAAAGAATAAGGACCCTGACATAAAAGGAAGCTTCTGCTAGGGTGGGCACAGGATGCAGGCAATAAGGTATTCTATCCATAACTGGTCTCAACCCATGAAATCTGCATGTAAATCCAATCCATAAACACAATTGCCACTTTGTATAGTGGGCAGAGCATTAGATAGGGAAAGCCCCAAAGTTCATTTTAATTTGGTTCATATTTCAACTTCACCTATCTATCTACAATGTGTTAATGCCCATTATCAGGATGCTTTGAGAATGAATTCCTTGGAAAATATAAATCATTTTGAAGACATTGAGACGAAGGACCAATACATATATTCAAGTACTTAAATGGATCTGTGGTTTCATTGATGTGAATATACCCTTGGTACCTAAAATTTCTGTCATTCAATGAAGTAACTCATTAAACTGTATCTTATCCATTTTTAGTAGTAGTAGCATGTTTTTTTTAGGTAGTATCAATGCATTTGTTTCTTTGTCCATAGTCTGCTGTTGAGAAGTCCCAAACAAAAAACACACCATCTATTCATAAAAATAAGGTGGAAGCTTCAGTGATGATAGTCTTTGAGTGTGGGGTGATGAGAGTCCAAAGCAATTGATTCCATTAAATTCTGTATTTTGGTTCTTTCTGGAACACTGGATTTTGAGTTTTTATGCAGCTTACTTATTTCAGTCCTGAATATATGAAAACTGTTATCTTTTTTTGAAAGATGCACTAATTTAATGATAATTCATCCTTCAGACACTTGATGAGTGCCCCAGGATTTTCAGTTTATCATAGATCTTCCATGAATCAGGAAAATTCCTTCAGGATTTCAACATCTTTTCGCAAACTACTTCCCCCCCCCTTTTTTTTTCCAATCCATCTAACATTTAGAATCTGTATTCTTGACTTATAACTAAAAATAGTTATTTCCCAAGTGAATCCTAAAGTAATCTAAACTTAGTGGCAGTATCTTAAGACTTCTTAATACCCAGATTTAGATGGTGTAAACCAAGTGGCATGGTATCTTCTCTATAGTCTTCTTAGAAGATAGATTTGATGTCTGTGAGCAAAGACATGGAATTGCTATAGGCTACCTCTCTCTGAGTCTGCTGCCTATTTGATTTATATGATAAGTGATCTCAGATGACCCTCCAAGGCACTGAACCATTAGAGAGTTATGCTGCACAGTGATAAGAAATCTTCAGAGATACCTAAATCTTCTTTTACCACTGGAAGTTTCATCTGTTCAGGAAGAAAGAACATTTTTATGTATAATGTTTCTATCTTGCTAGCCATGACAATATTCAAAAAAATACACAGACTTAAATCAATAGCACACTGACAAGAACCTTAGAACTCTGAAATATTTACCAAGTACATGCCAGATTGTGTTTTGTTTTTTTCTTTCTCATTCTGTTTCCTAAAAGTTGAAGAGCTAATAGATTCCAAGTTGAAAGTTTCAGTCAGTTCTTTGATCAGGTAAAGAACACAACATTTGTTTTCCTATGGGTACCAACCCATGAGGGATGTGCTTCATTTGGTCTCTGTAGTAATCACAAATGTGGGTATTTCATAGTATATCAGATGCACTCATGGCTTTATGATGTGAAGCAGATGTCAAGTTCATTTTTCTTAAGATCTCTGATTAGACTTTATTTCTAGCCTAAGTTCAGCTCATGACATGGTCAGATAACCACATACTGTCAGGTTTTGCAGAAGAACTTAGATCCAGGTAATTTGTTAAGAATGAATCTAAATCTGTCCCAGCTATATTCGTGGCTGATGAAGTATTTCTTTTTAAAACATCCATTATATGTAAGACCAATTCTGTCTTTGAGGTTGTGTTAGCTTTGGTGGTGCTCAGTGCCAAAGAGAACATTTATTCCTTTAAGATGTGCCATTTCCTTAGGCTATACAATTTGGGCAATTCTTAAGACATGGTGCCCTGAGCTACAGCTCAGATCACCAGGACCTTGGCTGACCCTGAATGTGGTCTTCTGTTTTAGTTATTACGTTGTACCAATAGGTTTCATTTAATGTACAATGGTTTTTAGGAGAAGGGAAGCCTTCCCTCTTTGTAGTGCATTCATCCTGTCAGGGGATGCTGCCAGCTATGGCAGGTGTAAAAAAATATAAGCTGTCCCTAAAACACAGTTTCTCTTTTTAGAAATTCTTCTCCTGAATAATGTCTCCTTTCCTCTGGATAGGAGTTCTGTTATGCAAGGCAAATCTCTTCCTCAGCCATGTGACCTGTCTGACAGGAAACCTTGGGCATTTGGGCTCTTTGGACTCCCTTACAAGTTCAGGGATGTTGTAAAAACCCTTCCTCTATTTTTGTCTGTCCATGACTAGAGGTGAGGGCAGAGCCGGAATGCAGTTGTGTGTAGCCAATATAAAAAAGCAGTCTGGCTTTGTGCTCACATGATGCTCCGCAACCTTTGCAAGGTCCTCTCTCTCTCTCTCTCCCTCTCTCTCTCTCTCTCGCTCTCTTCATTTTCAATAGCTGTCCTGTGATCCTGGAAAGCATTTCCATTCTCAAGTGATTATTTTTTCCTCAAAAATAAATTTAATGCAGTAAATTTGTCTCCATGTGCTGCCTGGCTTTGGTTAGGGCTGTGTTAGGAGAGAGCTTTTGCAAGACCTAAATCCTCTTCCTCCTTGCATTGGCACGTGCTACCTGAGCCAGTGTGATTGTCAATACTTACGTAAATCTGATGGGCTGGTATTTCCTCATACACAAAACAGACTAACAGTTGGTTAAAGTGACAAAGAGGAGCTGCAAACTGATAATCATAGCATGTCCCTGTCATGTCCTAAAAAAGATACCTAAGGCACAGTGCTTTATTTCATCATTGTTTTCTTTGAATCACATTATAGTCTTTTTCTAAGTAAAGTTCCCTCTTCATTTCATTTGATTATAAAAGTCATGCAACAATGGAAGAAAGAGAATTAAAGGTAGAGAATGTTACCTGAGTTTAAATTTTTGAACAAAAAAATAAAAGAACCTGGGAAGTATGGAAAACATACTTTCACCTTGGTTTCATTTAAGTCTGTCTCTGGCCTCCATGTCTTTCAAAAAATACCATAAGTCAAAAATAAATATTTATTAAGTGTTTACTAGGTGTCAGGCATTATATTAAGCACTGAAGACACAAAGAAAGGAGAAACAGTTCCTGTCCTCAAGGAGCTCCCAGTCTAATGGGGGAGATGATATACAAACAACTATATACATAAAACATATATATATATACATATATATATATATGATAAATTGGAGGTAATCTCAGAGGGAAGACATTAAGGGATTTTAGGAAAGGCTTTTTTGAAGAAGTTGGGATTTTAGCTGAGACTTGTCAGGGAAACCAGGAGTAGAGACAATAAGGAAATGCATTTCAGGAATGGGGTATAGTCAAGTACAGAATTGGAAGATAGAATATCTTTATTGAGGAATAGGAAGTGTTCAGTGTCAATGGAACTTAGAGTATATGAAGGGAAGAAAAATGTGAGACCAGAAAGCTGGGAAGTGGCAAGGTTATGAAGGGTTTCAAAAGTCAAACAGAGGATTTCATTTTTGATCCTAGAGGGGAAAAGAGAGTCACTGGGATTTATTCAATAGGAGGTTGACATGATCAGACCTACACATTAGGAAGATCATTTTAAGGGCTTAGTGTAGAATGGACGAGAGAGGGGAGAAAGGCAGGGAGGACCAACTATAAGGCATAAGTGGAAATGTTGTGCAGGTAGAAGCTACAAGGCTTGGCAATAGATTATTTAGTGAGCTAGAGTGAGGGCAAGAATGGAAAAGAGGGGGACATACATCTAGGTTTCAAGACTGAGTGATTGAGAGCATGGAAATACTCTTGACAATAACAGAGAAATTAGACAGCAGGACAGGTTTAGGGGGAGGAAGGTAAAGAAAATGAGTTCTCTTTGAAGTATATTTTGTTTACTGTATCTATAAGACATTCTGTTCGAATTGTACAATAGCCAGGTGGAAATATGAGACTGGAGGTCAGGAGAGTGTATAGGGATGGATAAATACATCTGTGAAACATCTGAATAGAGATAATAATTGAATCTATGGGAGTCGATGAGATCACCCAGTTTAATTGTACAGGGGGAGAAGAAAAAAAGGGACTCAAGGGTAGAGTCTTGTATTAGAAGTCTTCAAGTGAAATAAAAAAATCCTAATGCCTATGTTTGCCTAAAAACATTTACTGTAACTAAGAATGAGAATGTTGCAGGGGGCTAGACAGAATGAGAGCAAATGGAATTATTTAGCTTCCTAAATAGAAGGAAAGATAAAGTATTACATAGATTTTAAGGGCACAAGAAATTACTAAATACTAAGTGCCTTAAAAGTTCACTAAAGGCAAAGATCATTTCTGACTGGGGGATGAAGGATGATTTCACCAAGTAAGCCATATTTGAAAATGACCTCAAATGATGAATATGATTTAAAAAGGGGCTGGGGCAGGGGGCAGGGAGAGAAAGGGAAGTAGTTCTCCCTGGGTGGAAGGAATGGTATGAACAAAGACAGAGATGTAATAAAGAAACAATTTTACAGGAAACAATTGATCCAGTTTAGCTGGAGCACAAGGGTTGTGAAAGGTAATAATGTGAGATAAGGTAAAGAAAAAGATTAGGCCTGCATTATGGACAGCTTTGTAAGTTCAGCTATATAATTTAGCATAATTTATATGATATGAAGTCGAGAGGCTCTAAAGATTCATGAGCAGCAAGTTAATGTAGTCAGTCTTGTGACTTAGGGTGATCATTTACTTATTAACATGTAGTTAAGAAGCTATTGATGGGGCCTTTTACACAGGGAACCAAAGATAGGAGGTTACCCAGACCACGAGTTTCCAACACTGTACTACACTCACCTCAATGGCAGTTCCTGGGTTCTAATTCTGCTCCCTACAAATTGTATTGCAGGCAGTGTTAATAAATGGCAGTAGAATATTCAGATAGAAATGTCTAATGACCAGCTGGAAATGTACAGTATCCACTGTGTCACTCTGCCTCCCAAAGAGGAAGAACTAATGAAGGAGACAGGAAAGAAAAAATCAGTGTAACTAATTAGTGAACTGTTATATGATATATGTAAACTATATTGATATATGAAGTAATATTATTTAACATCACAGAAATGAAGGGAGAAAGAGATTACCAAGAAGGAGGAGGTAGTCAGTACAATCAGATACAAAAACGATTTCAAGGAGAATGGAGACTGAAAAAAAGATCACTGATTTAACACTTTGAGAGGACATTAGTGATACTGTAGAGGAGTTTTAATAGAGCGGTATGGAATACAGCTATATGCAAGGGATTAAGAAATAAATGAGTGAGGAGAAAGAGGTGTCACTTGTTAATTACTCTTTCTAGAATACTGAAAGAGAAAAGAAGGGAGAGAGAATGCTAGCTGTAGCAAGGTCCAGGAAAGACTATTAGGAGAAGACCTGAACATATTCATAAGAAGTGGGGAGATAAGCACTTTGGTGTAGGACTTGTATTTAGAAAAGCCTGGGTCCTAATCCTGCATCTGACATTTACCAGCAAGATACCTAGCTTCTGAGAGTCTTGGTTTCCTTGTCAGTAAAATTGGAATCATCATACCTGTAGTAAATTCCCCATAGGGTTGCTGTTAAGTTCAATGAGCTATGGTATATGCAGCACTTTACATACCTTACAACACTGTAGGAATCTGAGCTCTTATTGCCATTAAAAAGAAGTGGGCTTCCTCTTCCTTTGAGATAGAAGGGGATCAAGGGGATCAAAGATGAGTGTCAATACAGAAAAAATTTTGACTGTGGAAGAAAGGAATTGAAGATTTGGGTCTGGTGGCTTCAGTCTTCTCATTAAAGTAATAGAAGGACATCTCCTACAAGTGAGAAAGGGGGGGAGGTGCTTAAAGTCTTAGGGAGAGGCTATATATATATATATATATATACATATATACACACACACACACACACACACACACACATATATATATATATATATATATATATATATATATATATATATAATGTGGTAGCATTCAAATGAGATAAAGGAATGACAGGTTTACAGGGCAGCAATTGATGGCCCAGCAGAGATCACCTAGGATGAATTTGTAGCAGATCCAATAGCCATGAGAAAGGCAAAAGCTAATGATGGTGGTTTCCTAGAGTTAATAACTAGGAGGGTGAAAATAACAGAAGATGAAAGGAGAATAGAATTTTAGGATGGTGGTGCATACATTATTGACCATGAGACCCAAATTAAGGAAGGAGTCAAGTAAAATCAACCTACGGATAATGAAATACATCACCTTTATGGGCCCTTCAAGGACAGAATCAAAGTTAGGAAAGGAGTAAAAGAACGGAGAAAGCTGGAAAAACCGAAGTGATTTCAGAGCTCATTTTGACACGATAACTTCTTGAAACGTTAGTTCAGAAGGAGAAAAACTATTATGAATAATATGTAAAAACTCATTACTATAAAAAGAAATTTAAAAAAATAATGGGTCCATTCTTCTGTCACTAATACTAATCTTATATTACTTAAAGGTCTGAACAAAGAAAGAAGAATGTTGAATTGCTTGGTCTTGATTAATTATATTTGGGGTATTTTACAAAACCATTGACATTGGATTTCTTTATCTCAGAGAGAAAATATATTTAAAAGCACATAAAATTACTCAATCCAGATAATTATATTCTATGAAAAAGAACTATGCATATTCAAAATGTTTGAACACAGTTTTTTAAATCAATAGGTTGATATTCTTGCTGCTCTTTTAATACCAATGAAATAAGAGAAAATATCACTTGTTTGCAATTGGCCATAGGACGTCTGAAAACTAAACATCCTCACTTCCCCTACTTGCATATAAACTTTACTACTATATGCATAATTTGTATTATAATTTAGAAGCAAAAAATTAAAAATAAAGAGATATACAAACAAATAAATGATTTGTTGAAAAGGATACAGCTACTGAGATTTCCTGATAAAGTTTAGTTGTGACTGAATTAGTTTGTTAGGAAACTTTTACAGATATTAAACACTTATTTTAAGTCCTTTTGCACTTTGACAAAAAAAATCTGTAAAATTACTTTATTTACAACATCCTATAATCCACAAAGTAAGTGAGCATGAACATTCATGGCATTTATCGAAAATGTAGAGGGAATAAGTAGCAGAGTGAATTTTAAAATTTGAAATGTGGGGAATTTGGTTTAATTATGATGATCATAATCTAAATATTTAAAAAATTCAAAATGATTTTGTCTTTCTTTTTTGAATATAGAAGAATTTTCTTCTCATTATTCTTGTACTTCTGTAGCTAACTCTATCAGTTCACGGACAGGAAGACCTCTCTGTTTTTAATCCTAGTTTCTTTTTAAAATGCCTCTTTTCCACAATTATTCATTCTTTCCACTTCATAGTTTTAGACTGAGCTAATGTTTTCAGTAAGTACATGTATTGATTAGTTTGAAGTCAATTTCTGACTTATTCCAGCACTTCAGCTTTTCAGGTCCACTTTATGATGTGTTGTGTGTGTTTGTGTTTTTAAATTTTACTTTATGGAAGGTGCTCATAATGTCTGTCTCACACCACTGGCCAAATGTACTGCTCTCTTATTCTCTAGAGAATGCTATGTTCTGTTCTTCCCCTTTCTTTAACCCATCAGTTCTTATTTTAATGCTAGAAGAAATGCTTCAACCTCTGTAATTTTTCTCAAGGTCATTTTCTTTTGCTTTTTCCAATCCTTTGATTGGGTAATATTTTTGGTCAGGTAACCACTGTGTCTTATTTTGAATTCTTAATCCTCCCTCCTTAGCCTTTGTAATCAGAAGTATGTGCATATTTTTTTTCCAAACTTCTCAGGATAAATAGAGCAATGCCTTAAATATAACTGGCTCAATATATATTTGTGAATAGAAAACTAAACTCCTTATACCATTAATTTTTCATAAGCAGGAGAAATGATGTATCCTTACAGTCATAGATTTAGAGCTGGGAAGAACTTCAGACATCACGTTATCCAATCCCCTCCTTTTACAGATGATAATCCTGACTTTCAGAAAAGCTCAGTGACAAGCCCTAGTTCATAGGCCAAGGTTAAAGCAGAAGATCTGGGATTTGAACCCACGTCCTCTTCCAGCCAACCCATGGCTGTTTCTACTATACCATATTTCAGTGTGGAGACAAAATGAGTTGCTCATGAGTTATTGAACAAAAGTTTTGCTTTGTACAAACATGATAGTGTTTGATAAGGATTCAGTGTCTGTTTCTCTGGACATGGAGTCCAGTGTTTTATCTGAAAACGTGTGGGTTCAGTACATTAATGATTAGATAATGACAACATGACCTCAGGACCCACTAAAGCTTATCTTCAGTGAATTTTTGTGCCTCTTTTACCATTAGGCCAATTCTGTTTTTAAGGAGTTATTTTCTTCAGTGTGTATGTGTGTGTTTGCCTATTTTTATCAAGTTGTTAACTCTTTTTTCATAATTGTCTTGCTTCACTCTAATTTCTTTTCCCAATTTTTCCTCTACTATTCTCTTTCTTTAACTCCTCCAGGAATTCTCGTTGGTTTTTCTTTGAAGCTTTACTTGTAGCTCTTTTTACGTTACTATTTTCTGAGTTTACTTCTTGGTCTTTCCTACCACCATAGTAGATTTTTATGGTAAACTTCTTTTTTGTGTTTGCTCATTTTTTCAGTTTATTTCTTGACTTTGAAATCTATGTTAAAGTAGGGCTCTGCTCACCTGCAGGTGGGAGGCATTATTGCAAGCTTCAGGGGTTTTTGCGTTGTTATTTTCAGAAATAACTATAAGAGCCTGCAAGTTTTCAGTGCTTCTAAGATGGTTTGATCTGGGGAAAAGTGTGGTCACTGCTCTCCTGGTCTGTGCTCTGGTCTTTACCCAGGAAGGTCCCCTGTTATCTTACAGCCACAAGAGCTAGCACTCATTTTGGACCTAGAACTGTGACCAAGTCCCCTGCTATCCTGTAGCCACAAGCTCTAGTGCTCCTTTCTGCCTTGGAACTGGGACCAGGGTGCCTGCAACATTGTGACTGACCACAAGCAATCCTTTCCATGCTAGAACTACAACCTAGAACTACATATGGGCAACAGAGTTACCAACCAATGCCAACTGTACCCAGTGCCAGCAGAGGTTACCCAGTAATGTCTTTTTTGACCAGTTGTCTGATTCACTTACCAACTATGGGCTGAGAGCTCCAGAAGCTGCTGCTGCTACTGCCACTGTGGGGGGTCATCTCCAAGGCCCACTGGTAGTGTTGCTGCTGCTACTGCTACTGCTACCCTCTGGGTCAGCTTCCACCCCAGTGTCATAGACCTCTTCTGGTAAACTCCTAAGTTGTCTTAGGCTAGAAAATTATCTCATTGTGATCTTTTATTAGCTTTATTAACTTTCCAACTCTAAATTTGATTTGAGGCATTATTTCAAAATTCTCTGGAGGGGAATGTTGAGAGAGTTCAGATGGGTTGAGCCTGTACTCTGCCATACTGGTTCTGCCTCTAGCCAGCTACCAAATCTGAGAGGTTCTAATTAAATGGTGGTTGGGACCTTTCATTCCTCAAAGCCAAGAAGCTGTATCAGGGAAGCTGAGACCAATCAGATTGCATGGGAGAGGAAGTCACAGAAGTCAGGGGTCTTAGGAACACTGAGTTAAGAAAACAACTGTGTACTTTAGCTATCTTTGTTTGTATTTATGCCCTATTGTAATGTAGATTTAATGAAGACTTTCCCTCTTCTTGGACCTTAGTGCATTGCTCTGCAAATCATAGGTGCTTAATAAATATGTTATGTTGTATTTACATTAGAATTTTCACTATTTAAGGTTATAATTAGATAAATATGGTAATTGACTCCAACCCAATGGAAATATGCAATAAGACTTCAACTAATTCACATTAATCAAGACCTAGCTGTTTTGTAACACTAGGAGCAAAGCAGACAGATGGGAAAGGTCAAAGCAGATGGCAATGTTTGACTGTCATTCAAGAAAGGAAGGTAGACTGGAGTGAGATTATAGAGAGACTCAAATTTCAAAACAAGCACTATCAATATGTACTTCATTCTCAGAGCCAATGGTCTGCAAAGTGGGAGGATTGACCCTCTGGGGAATATGGCATTATCATGGCCTGACCAGAAAAGATAAGTGATCAACCAGTCAAAAGATAGATGTCTCCTCCAAACTTCTCAGTGAAAGCAGGTCATGGAAGTTTTATCCATCACAACTACAACAACCTTCTACCCATTATTGACCAATAATCTTCCATTTGGCCTTCTGTCACTGCTGTCCAAACTCCCAACTTTCCCCCTTCTGCACCAGATGTAAGCCTCTCATTGCAGTTATAAACAAATGGGGACCCAGATGCCCACAGTAACAACTGCCCCATTTCCACTTGGGAAATTCCCTTCCTCCCAGTATAACTACTTCCTGCCTCACAGATCAGCCCATGGCTAAGTAATACCTTAGAGGGCAAGCTTTGCACTCTGAGGAAGTGACCAATAAGTAACAAGTGGCAAGATGCCACCTTTGCACAAAAGTGTTTGCCTCTGTGCAGAATATTTATGTTTAGTTTTCATTTGTGACATAGTTTTCTTTGTACCTCCTGCATACCACTTGTACTGTGCTTAGCACAATGCATGGCACATAGTAGGTGCTTAATAAATGTTGATTGGACTAGATTGGATTATGCCCAGGCTTCACCCTCTAATTGCAGATGGTGGAAGGTAGATGTGGGAAACTCATCTGAGATCTTCCATTCAAAGAGGGCCAATAATCTCATAATTCCCACTTCATGATGCAGGATTTCATCATGCCCCACTCCTCTCTTCAGCTTCTTTCTATATTTTGTCTTCCCCATTAGATTGTGAACTCTTGGAGGTAGGTACTGTCTTTTGTCTTTCTTTGTATCACTAGTGCTTAGTACAATGCCTGCAAAATAGTAAGTGCTTAATAGTTATTAACTAACTACTAGTCACAAAAAGGGGATGAGGGGAAATTGCTGTCAAAAAAAAAACACCCGTATTTGTTATTTTAAAGTGACTGACATATCCCCTTTTCATTTTGGGCAATTTTGAGTGAGTCACATGGGATAAACAGGCATGGATGACTTGCAAACTACATTGCTGATCTCATTACATATCTTTCCCCAAAACAACAACAAAAACCCCACTCTTCTCCTGCATTTCCCTACTCTTATGAAGACTCCATCATCTTTCCACTGACCCAGGTTCACAACTTCCTAATTATGTGTGACTCCTCACATTTGCTCACTCTACTTATCCAAGCAGCTGTTGATTCTTGTCCTATTTCCACAACATCTCTCAGATATTTCCCCTTCTCACCATTCACACAGCTATCACCCTAGTTCAGGACATAATTACCTCTCACCTGGACTGTTATAAAAGCCTCTTAATTGGTCTCCCTGCTTCAAATTACACACACCTGGTAAAGATTTTTCTAAAGCACAGGTATGTCTGACCTTGTCACTCTTCTTCTTAATAGACTCTAATGACTCCCTATTGAGTCTAGGTTCAAATATAAACTCCTCTGATTGGCATTTAAAGCCCTTCACAACCTGGTCCCAATCTACCTTTCCAATCTTGCTATATATTATTTCTCTTCCTTCCAAATTGGCTGTCATCCAGTTCCCACACATACGAAAACACAACTAAAATATCCAAACATTAATCATAATTGTAATGATGGTGGTGATGATGATGATGATAATAATAATAGCTAGACTTTACATAGCACTTTGAAGTTTACAGAATGCTTTACATCTGTGAACTTATTTGATCCTCACAACAATCTTATGAGGTAGGCGTTATTATCACCTTTTTACAGGTGAAGAAACTAAGACACAAAGAAGGTGACTTGTCCAGGTTTTCAGATGTAATAAGTATCTAAGACAGGATTTGAATTCAGGCTATTTTGACTCCAAGTTCAGTCCTCTATCCAGGGTATCACTTTGCTGCTGGTGTAAAATCATCCTTTAGCTGTTGTTGATTTTTTTCAGTCTTGTCCAACTCTTCATGACCCTATTTGGGGTTTTCTTGGCAAAGGCTTGCCATTTCCTTCTCCAGCTCATTTTACAGATGAGGAAACTGAAGCAAACAGGTTGAGTGAGTTGCCCAGAGTAACACAGCTAGTAAGTATCTGAGGCCAGATTTGAATTCAGGAAGATAAGTCTTCCTAACTCCAGATCTGGCACTCTAGCCACTGAGCCACCTAGCTGCCCCAACCACCTACTAAGCAGAATTCATGTAAAGAAAAAATAATAAATTTATATTGAAAATTTGTTTCTGAATTGAAATTAGAGACAATTAATTCTTGCTTGTTTTTGCTTGTGTGTGGCAACTATTTATACACAAGAAATAGAATTCCTGCTGAAAAGGTGTTATGTTCACAGATGTGATCAATTGTTTGTCATATTGTGTGTATTTTGATTTTAAAAGTATCTAAAACCAGCTTAGCTAGTCACATTGATCACATTACCTGAATAATTAATTATTAACAATTATTATTTACAATTACGCTCTCTCCCCTAGGACACGTACAGGTTTTTTACGTAAATAATAAAATCTATTCAAATTGTTCTAAATAAAATATTATGAATTATTAATTTTTGTACTATTATTAATAAATGAAATAAACAAAAATATTCTTGATAATATGTTAGTGAGAGCAAAAGGAGTTTGTACCATTAATAGACAAAATAAATATTTTTAAAGATATGGCTTATTTATCTTTAGCTCACTCTTTTTAATTTCTGTTTTGTATTTTTTATAATTTACATAATAAATTAGTCAATTGTTCACATATAGATAGAATGAAATTCACATATATGGGTGCTATGTGCACAAACATTTTGGACTAATGGAATAAGTGATAAAACAAGATAGAGACCACTGCTCTCAGCGACAGTAATCTTTCTTTAGAAATTCAAAATACACTTCAAATTCTTATTCATCAATAAAGTGAAGAAACAATTTAATATCTTAAATTTATAAATAAAATCTTACATTTATTAGTTGCTATAGATGCTATTTGTATTTAAGGTTATCACATTACTAATATGCTGTGAGGTTTCAAGTAGGCTGGCAACTTTACCCATTCTGAATGAATTCTGCCATGCATGATATCAATCTAAATGAGATTTTTTTTTAAGCATCCAAGTATCTTCAGTTCTAATTTAGGCTGAACTGACTGAAATCAATCAGGTCTGAGTGATGACAATAGAGTTGTGCCTCAACATGGTAGCTTTGTATTAATATGTTAAATTATTTTTTAGTTGTCGGGCAGCCGACAAATTATAAATGATTTCTAAAGGGACTTTGTCAAGCTCTAGCAAGCCAGTTTAATTGTGAAAAATTAACTTTTGTAAAATAATCCCATTTGAAAAGTGCTTAATTTGAAATTGCTTTTGATCAATCATGGGTATGGTTCTTGGGCTTTAAAATAGGTTTAATTTTTTTTTTAGGTTTTTAAAACACTTATGTGAAAGAGTGGTAATGGCATTAGAATTAATTCACTTCTTGATATTTCAAAAAGTTCAAAATGGAAAATTATCAATAGTGTCATGTTTTCTTTAGAGCTTGCTTTTTTTCATCCCTCAAACAATTTCATCTCACAAAACTAGGAATAAATCTTGCCTCACCATGGCAAGTACATCTGTGATATTAAGCTCCCTTTATTCTCTAAATATCAAACCAAAATGCCATTTTTCCTGTTTTAAGCATTTTAGTAATAGAATAAAACTGTATTCTTATTATTCATATGACCTCTCTTTGCACAGATTGGATTATGTAGGTTAAAGAAATTGTTTTTCATGCTTATCAACCAGTGTTTTCTTCTAAGTTGTAATGGGGGTTCTTAACAATAAAATTGGGTATGTTATCAAAAATATGAATATAGCTTGAAAACAACAGCTTCAAAGTGCTGTAGCCTTTGGATGAACTGCAAACAGCATCCATTAGTCAAGTCTATCTCGGTTGTGCAGGTGGAAGAGGGGAAAATAGAGCATGAAAATAGACAAGAACCACAAAGGAAAGCTTGGGATTGAAGGTCTCATTTAAAATACTCTTTTCCAATTGCCTCTTGGATAAAATTCAAAATCCTCAGCCTAGCATTTAAAGCCCTCCAGGATCTGGTACTCACCTGTCTTCTGTAACACTTCCCTGCACAGGATTATTTCTACTCTAGTCAAACTGGCCTACTCATCTCCCACCTCAATGCCTTTGCACAAGTGATTTCCTATAACTAGAACATATTTCCACACGATCTTTCGCTTCTTTCAGAGGCCAGATCATGAGCCACTATGTACATCAAGCTTTTCTTGATTCCCCCACCACTCCCATGTGAAATTATTCTCTCCCCCTTGAAATTACTATGTATATAATTTGTATTTGTGTATGTATAGTGTCCCTACAGTAAACACCTTAAGGAAAGGGACTATTTCATTATTTTCTTTAATATCCCCAGTGTCTAGCACGCTGCCTTGCTTAATAAGTGATTATTGAATTCAATTGAATCCTATTATGTGTAGTAGAATCTGTCATTCAATGGAAGTAATGCTTAAGGTTCTGTCTTTTAAGTATTAAGTAATAACTTATGCATATTGTCCAAAGGACAAAGTGATTTTTGGATTGTTTATATGTCAAAATTATTCTATTTGTAACAAGCATCTTTAAAAGTATCATTGAGCAATCCTATTAAAACAGAAAGAAAACTGACTGGGGAGGAGGCAGATATTATAAAGTTGGTCTTTTAGAGATTCCATTCAGGTCATATATAAGTTGAAGAAGTGAAGCATTTCTCACTATTTCGTGAAGAATTTTAAAACATTAATGAGATGTCCATTCATATCTATACTATAATTAAGTTCCAACATTCATTCAACATTTATTGAGTGCTTAACATATTCATGGAACTATGCTAACTGCTGACATTCACTAGAATGTTTAAGCAATTTTTTTTTATCCTCACCTTTGTATTAGGCAATTCCACCTTGATGATATATCTGGTAACCATGTCAGGAGCCTTAATAAGTATTTGGCAAGTGAGCCATATTTCATATTTTATTAATGCTCTCATTTTTTGTCTATACAATCCCATTTATTTCTGATATGTCTAATTTCTTTCAGGATATCCCAATTCCCATGACCAGTATGCACACTAAACTGTTTCTTTTGTGCTGTGTTCAATCAAAGAGAACCTCTACTTTTCCTAAAAGGGCTACAAGGAAAATAAAATGGAAAACACGAAAGAAGCCAGAAAGAATTGTTAGAAAACTGTAACACTGGTTTGATAGAAAATAAAGGAGGGAGGAGAATAACAATCATACAATATTCCTGAGTCTAGAAGGGGGTGGGGAACCTGCGGCCTCGAGGCCACATATGGCCTTCTGGATCCTTGGGTGTGGCCTTTAGACTGAGTCCATGTTTTACAGAACAAATCCTTTTACTAAGGGGATTTGTTCTGTGAAGTTTGGATTCAGCCAAAGGATCACACTTGAGGACATAGAGGGCCACATGCAGCCTTGAGGCTGCAGGTTCCCCATCCCTGGTCTAGAAATATCTTAGAAAAAAATAGAAAGTGAATCTAGGTTGGTAGGTGACTCATCTAAAGCCAAGAGTGGGGGGAAAAATGAAAATAGTTATTCTTGTAATTAAATCATGTCAAGTCAATTTGGTCCTGAAGCTATTTCCTTGACAATAATTTCAGCACAACAATAGGGCTGTGGTTCAAATACTGGCTTTGTTACTTCCTACATTTATGACCTGGACCAAATCACTTAAACTCTCTGTGCTTCAGATTCACATAATCAGAATATTAGAGTTGGAAGAGACATGAGACCATTTAGTACAACTCATAGCTAGACAAACATTCTTTATATAAAATATCCTGGAAGTGGTCATCCAGCTTTTGTTCAAAGATGTCAAGAGAGAAGATCCTACTCCCTGTCCTAGCCTGGACCACTTGGCGTTAGGCGTAATAGGTTAGGAAGATTTTTCCATCAAGATTAAGTCTACTTCTTTGCAACTCACACCCATCACACTCAGTTTTTTGCTCTGAGAACAAGCAGAACAAAGCTAACCCATGGTCCATATGCAAACTTTTCAAATACTTGAAGTCAGTGACCATGATTCACTTGCCTCCTCCAATCTAACCTTTCTGAAGTTCTCCAACCAATACTCCTTTGGTACTATCTCATGTCTCCCTTTACCTCCCTTGTCACTGTCCTTGGTGTTCTCCAACTTATTAATACCCTTCCCAAAATGTGATTCCTTAAACTAAACTCAGGGTTCCAGGCACAGTCTGATGAGAAGAGAGTATAGGAGGATGGATGACCACTTCCCTAGTCCTGAATTTAATACCTCATTTAACATAGCCTGTGTTCACAATAACATTTTCCCTACCATATCACCCAATTGAACCACATTAAGCTTTCAGTTCACTTGAAACCCATGATCTTTTTCAGACTGATGAATGTTATCTATGCTTCCCTCATCTTGTATTTGTAACGTCACAAGTAAGACGTTATACTGATCACTTTTACATTTCATCTGACGGGATTCAGTTCAACATTCTATTCTGTAAAGATTCTTTTGGCGTTCTGACTCTATCATCCAATGAATTAACTGTATCAATTATTACTTAAAATGTTAAATAGCACAGGGGCATGCACCACATAAGTAAAAATCATGGAGTTGAGCTAAGTGATCTCTTAGATCCCTGCTAACTCTAAAAACTACTTTTTTTTTTTTAAAGAAACTTCCTAGCCAAAGGGAAAAATGATCAGATGAACCTCAGAATATCATTTAAGAGATACTATGGTATGAGAAATAATCATATATTAATTCAATCTATACATAAGTATGTCTCTTGGATTCTTTTAGGCAGAGGGAGAAGAATATAAGGATTGGATTATATTGAAAATGACAAAAGGCTTACACTTTCAAATTCAAAATATGGGAGGTCAGCTTGTGCTCAGCAGAGACAAAGACTTAATGGAGTGAGGCACCTGCCTACAGGTCCACATTCAGACAAAGACAGTCTTATGTCACTGAATAATCTGGTATTTTGAGAAATTGAAATATCTCTGTTTTGATGGAGGAAATCAAGTAAGGAGATGACAGGCGAGTGGGGAAAGAGAGAAGGGATTACCATCAAAAGAAAGAGGATACAAGAGACAGAAAACAAATGTGCAGGCTTCACAGTTTTCCTAGTAGTTAATGTTCAGAAGTGTGATAACAGATAGAAACTGAACAAAGAATTGCTTTTGTCATGCAGCTATAGGCAGAAATATCTCTGATTCATATAATTTCAAATTTCATGGCACCCAAGAGATTTGCTAATTGAGGAAATCATTCTTTCTGAATTTGTTTTTTTCTTAGATCTAATGACTTAGAAACTACTAACAATGACCACTCTTTAGAAATATAGTGAGACTTTTATAAGAAGACAAGTTATTAACATGGGTTCTGTTCTGCTTACAACACCTCCTGGTTTTCTGTGTTATCTTCAATAAATCCCAAAATAATCATCTCTATTGCTTCAGAAACAAACATTGTCCCAGAATTGGCTCAGTTTGTATGGATAACCTTCCTACCATGTTAGCACATTTCCTGAATGATAAGAACTTACATTTGAAAAGCAACTAATCTCACTAACACTGAGAGGAACTTTCGCATTAGCAGCTTCTATATTGCATTAATAATAAGAAAACCATAAAGAGACTGACTTCAGCTGTTAAGTCTCCCCTGAGGTGTATGCCCTAACGCACTGTTTTCCCCAAGGTCCACTGTAATCATTTTGCCTGTATTAAGGTAATAGAGTGAATAATAAGATAAGTACTCTGTATTTCAGCAAAGCATAAAGTTCTTTCTTGTCTTTTTCTGCAAAAATAAGTTTATATTAAGATCTCTAAAGTTTACTTTAAATCAACTATAACTACCACAAATGCAAACATTCTTGTACTCTAATTTAACTGGTGATTTTTTCAGGCAAGATATGAAAGATGAAGCATGCACAGAAGAAAGCAAAGGGGGTTGGGATCTGGGAAGGATAGAGAAGAATAAAAAGAAAGGGTAGTAACCTCAGAAAATGAACACCTACCATCGCCTGAGCATAGAGAAAATAAATCAGATGTTCTAAAAAAATAATCTAGTCACTTATCTGCACACCAGGGAATAAAGAAAGAGAGAATGAAGTAGTTTGCTTTAAAAAAAATAGTTTAAAAATCTCTCAGTAGACATTTAAAAGAGGAAGTGATAAGAAAATGCTACATTAAAACAGGATGTGTTGAATTTGGTAGGCTCAGTGTGAATGTGAATACATTTTCTCTTTCTTTGTTAAAAGTGTTATCTATTAGTTTCAATGGAAATTAACATCTCCAATGCATAGTTTCTAAAACAGCCATTTCTATTGAAAATACTTTACTTTTCCCTGGCATAAATTTTTGAAAGACTTTAAAATATATTACTTAGCAAAATGTGATTAAAGGATAGATGAATGGGTAAAATGTCTCTTATAAGGAAAACTTTTAGGATTTTTTATTGGTATCTTTTGTTTTCATATCACCTTTACTTTCAAATATATCTCTTCCCTATCCCCTACTTAAATATCCACAGTACCAGCATAATACCCAATGCATAGTAATATTATATTATAATACTATAATAAATACTTATTGGATTGAATAAGACATGTAATTAATTTCTTAACTGGAACACCCCTCCAACCCAAAAATAATGATTTTGAAAGGTTAGATCAGATTTATAGACAAATCCACTCTAATAAAAACTTTTAAAAACAACTTATTATTTTTCCTTCTGATCACTAAAGAGCATAGTTGATCTACGGTTACTTTAGTTTTTGTTTAAATTCTGTACATATATACTTCTTATGGGAAACCGCTGTAAAGGAGTTGTTGTGGAATGTATTAGCTACCTCATTCTGTAGCACTGACATTTAAGAAATTAAGGTTAATAAATTTCTGCCAACTAATGATTGTTTCCTAGAACTTGTATATATAATACTTTTTACTTATGCTACTTAAGAATAAGAATGTAATTCAGAATCATCCTGAACATTGTACATGAAACAGAAGTAACTTTGAAAGGGAAAAATTAGACAATACCATAAATTTTTTTCTTTAAAGCATGTACCTCGTTTAAGATAGATAAACATTTCAAGTAGATCTTAATTATCTTTGATAATTCAAACATAATACTTTTTTGTTTATAAAGAGTATACAGTTACCATATAGCTTTCTTTAGGTGATGTTAGTGTTCTTACTGCCCTTGAATTTCGAAAAGGTTATCATTGAATCTAGAGACTATCATTCTCTTTCTGAAGAGTAAATTTCAACAACTTCAGTAGAAAAAAAGGCCAACTCACTAAAATAAAAATCATCTTCTTCTACATTGTATATACTTATCTGTATTCTTTCTGGTTTGTATCTTATAGTCAATGAAGGATCAGGAGAAACCAGCCAAAAAGAGACATCCACCTGTGACATTTGTCAGTTTGGTGCCGAGTGTGATGAAGATGCAGAAGATGTTTGGTAATATGTTTGACACTTAAAAATTAATATTATGTGATTGGAAAATGCTGGTGATGAGATTATTTTCTGTCCCTTCAACCACTCACTTTACAGACTTTCAAAATAATTTATTTGGCTCCTTTCCAGGGAGAAAATGAGAATTTTCATATCATAAGTAATTTCCGTCATACCTCAGAACAAGGAAGCCAAATTGCAATACCATTAAAGACTCTATATAAGTAACACAGTAACAAAATTACCTCCTGCCCCACAAAATACATACATATGTGCAAATATATGCATATATGTGTACATACATATGCACAGCCATATAAAAGAGAGCTGGCCTCAGATTCAGGAAGCCCTGGGTTTAAGTCTTGTCTCTGTCACCTACTGGCTATATGACCCTGAGTAAGTCACTTAACTTCTTAGTGTCCTAGACAACTCCTCAGTCCTCAGTTTCCTCATTCAAAAATGAGCTGGAGAAGGAAATAGCAAACTACTCCAGGATCTTTGCCAAGAAAACCCCAAATGGGGTCACAAAGAGTTGGACATGACTGAAAAACAACTGAAATAGTACAGTCTCTGGATTTGAAGTCTTTTAGAACCTAGAAGATGTAAGTCTAGATATGTCAGGAGGGACCTGGATTAAAATCCTGTCTCTTGACACTTGCTAGTGACCAGAAAAAGATACTTAACTTCCCTAAGGCTTAGTTTGTTCATCTGTCTTTGTTCACATGTAAGTAAAGCAGTTGTTATGTTTAAAGTGCTAGCTATATAAATGACAAGCTATTTAAAGGATATTTGGGCATCATTTATACAAACTCTTGCTCTTAAGGCCTTCTCCAATTGCCTTTAATCTACCCTTCCAGCCCTACCTCACACAACTCTACTTACTTTGAACAACCTAAACTGGAATACTCACTGTTCTTGGTTTTGGTTTTGGTTTTTTGTTTGTTTTCCCATCCCAGAGTGTTACTCTTTGCCTGAACTAGAGAATCTTACTTCCCCCAGATATATGTGTGTGTGTGTGTGTGTGTGTGTGTGTGTGTGTGTGTATACACTAGATAAAAATCCTTCTTTCAACACTTACTTCAGGTAGCACCTCTTCCATGAAGCCACTTTTCCTCATCTCCAACCCCAACCTACTCCAGCATTCTCACCCTCCTTTAATTTTATCATAACACATGAAGTAGTCTTGTTGTCTGTATTCATATATATATACATCCAATTTGTATTATAGTGATTTGCCAAGTCTTATCTCCTTTATCAGATTGAAAAACTCCTTGAGATCAGGTATTGTATCTTAGTCATCTTAGTAGCACCAATGCCCTCTATACATTTGGCACTTAATATTTGTTGGGTTGAATTGAATAAGAGAACCCAGTGTCGGTTTTTCTTTTTTTTTTTTTTTCAACCTGTCACCAGTCAATTAAGAACTAAACAAAACAAACTAGATTAGAGGCAGGAAGGGGTTCTGACTTGAGTGTCATAAGATTGTTGAATACTCTCTTTTTGGTGAAAGGATTTTCAGTATCTTAATGACTCCCTGATGGATTTAAGACCATGAGTAACTTAATATGTGTATAATAAATACTGAGTACTAAATATAAAAACTATGATAGCATTATTGTGCTAGCAATGCTCTCCATTACTTTATTTTGAAACATGGATTTTTTTTTGGAAACATGAAATTTTTAAATTTTTTTGAAACACTAAATTTTTAAATAATGCCACCCTTCCTTTCAATTCTCTTATTATCTTCTTAATGTCCTATTTGAATGACGTTATTTTGTTTTCCACTTTTGAGGATTCCAAATTGTATGACAAAGAAGCAGAGTGTAACTTGAACCATTACACTTTAAGGAGTTTTATCAGGCAGTATAGTCAATTTGGGGAGGTCCTGCAGTAGGCAATAGATAGATGGTTTCATTAGTCAGGTAAGTAGGAGGATTGTGACAGCAGGCATTAGGCAGGTGTCCAGGCAAACAAATAATTGACAATGGAAGGGTTAAATGGAAGATAGCAGGGACTTATCCAGGATATGATAGAAAGAATCCAATCTATAAAAGGACATGTAAGGGGGGGAGGGAGTGAAGTTTCATGATGAAACTTGACAGTACCTTGTTCCAAGAAAAATAAAAACAAAAAACTGATCCTGGGCAGGGAATCAAAATGAGTATTTTAGCATGTGGGAAATGGAATTATCGAACCTTATGTTAAGAGTTGGGGGCCACTGTTATGGGGAAACAAGCAAGAATCCAATTAACAGAACCAAGACATAAGGTCAGAACCTGAGTAGCAGCAAAGTTAAATTGATACTGGGTTCATGAGTTACTCACCTGGAGCTTCTGTCCTTCCTGTGTGCCTGGGGACAAGATAGGTCTCTAAGTCTAGAATGGACTGAAATGACAGATGGAGTTTAAGTGGTCCCAGCTGTGAAGATTAGAGGGCCAAAAGTATAGGGAGCCTTCCAAACCATTTCAATTTCAAGACAAAACTGTAAAGTTGTGATGTTTTAAATAGAATACAACTAAAATATTTGTATAGTTAAACATAAGTAATAAGAAATGGTTTTGACAATGACACAAGCATTGATACTGTTACACAAATGCATGTACATATTACCTCATTGCACTCAAATATCACTGTGGAAGGCAGATGGGTCATAGTGGAATGACACAAGAAAAAGATATTAAAGAAAATAATATGAGCATGGAAAAAAGCTGTAGTAAAGTGGAAGAGAAAATATGGGAGTAATTGTATACATACTGGGCAATAGAACATTCATTGAATCAAAAGGGTTTTGATATCAAGTTAATTTTATGTGAAGCTATGGCTAGTTCTTTTCTAGGACATGAAATACCATTTATATAATGAGTTCAGAAAGCAAATCATGATATCTTTTAATATGATGTTGGTCAAGTTTCCATCATACACATGAAAATTTTATCAGATTACTTACTATTAACCAAGTGAATAACCTCTACCAAGTTACAAGGTGATCGTGAATCTCTAATTACCTGAAATAAGAATGAAATTAATTGCCAAAATTTTATCCTGGCCTAAGAAATTAATAACAGCTCCTGTTTCACAGTAAGATCTGAACTGAATTACTCAGAAATATTGAGTCACTTCTTAGATAAAGATAAATCCTTGTTAGAATTAAAATATCAATTCACAATCCCCTGATCCTGTTTTAATAATTAAATGAGCCTTTGATGTAGGGAGTAAGTCAGCCTAGAGAAGGGGAATAGAAGGGAGGAAAAGCAGAGGGAGGGCAACAGGAGGTAGGAAATCAGAAAGGGAATATTTGGCAAGGAGACTACATTAATAATCATGATACTCAAAGTGTAACATTTTTAGCATCTTTTGATTTCTGAGAGAACAGATGACTAATGAAAAAGGCTGATACAAGTGCCTCATTCATGATCTATCATTTCATTGGGCCGGGCTAACTTTCCTCATAGGCCTCATTTCCTTTCTTTAGAAAACATCACAACTATAGAAATCAGGAAGTGGACAGCCTTTAACAATAGAAGCAGCCTTCTGTTGAAAGACAGAGGGAACTTTGTTAGTCAGGAAGGAAGGACAATTGCTAGAAAGGTTGTCGCAGGAGAAAGTGTTAATATGCAGCAAGTACAGATATCTATCCTCAAGGCATAGTATGATAATAGTAGCATCAAGCTTCCAAAATGATTTATTTACAATCAGGATGGTGTTCATTCCATTTTATAATTAGACTCCCGTTGAGGTTTCACACACACACACATACTTTGATTATTTGGGGATGAATTTATTCCAGCTTTTTTTCCCCCCTTTTTCAAAAGATTTACTTTGGTAGGTAAAAAGATATGTCTCCTTTTTCTCTAGAAGGCAGCAAGTTATAGTCTGTGCACATGGAAATCCCAAGGCCTCTCAAAAGTAACTTGTCAAATCAGAATTTATCAAGATGGAGAAGAGCATGAACTTTGAGATCAATCACGTCAAAATTGAGCATATATTAATACTCAAATAATATCACTCTGGTCTTATAAAATGAGTAATATCTGCTTCTGATTTAAGCAAAGCTTTTGATATTTGGTTGGTTTTAGAAACAGAATTATATTCCCTTAATTATTTCCCTGATGGATTAGCTTGGTACAGTCCAAAGTAGGTCAATGGTTACTCCCCCAAGCTGGGAACTGTTATTATGAGGTAATTAGCCCAGAACTTTCAGTTTGTCCTATCAATCAGGAGTAGTTCTGAGCCCTAGGGTGGATACTTGGTTCACTATAAGTAAGAGGAAAGCAAGCTGGTAGCAGAGGCTGATGACGGGGAGGAGTGGCTATGAAGCTGGCTGCCTGCCCAACACTTCCAGAGTGTCAGAGTAGATCAAGGAAGAGAGCACAGGTGTGGGAGCAGATGTGGCTGGGCCACTAATGACATAAAAGGACAATTAAAACAATTCTGCTTTGCTTCAGACTTTCATTTTGCAGCTTCTTGTGCCTATTTTAATTCTTCTTTGTTATTCTTTTCCAAACGCCACTCAGAATCCATTAGCAAAATCATATCATCCTCTACTGTTATTAATTTCTCAGTAGTACTTGGGTTTATTTTTAAAACATTAACAATCATCTTTCCAGTATTAGACTACAGTATTCTTATTTATGGCTGTTTTGGTAAATGAAAGGACTAGGCTTCTTGTAACCTAAAATAGTTTGGAAGGGAATGTGAGCATAGATTTTATTTTATTTTTTCTCTCAGCCCATTGATGGTCTATAACTTTTTCTTTAATATGATTTGGCATCTATTTTCATAAATACATCTTATAACAACTATTCAGTTTTAAGTCTTTAACATCTTGCTACCTTAATCTGTGAAACATTTTGCCCCTGCAGGGATGCTATGTGGTTGGCATTAGTCCCACCTTTAATGCATTTGGAGTTATGGAGTTCATGAATACCTGCAGTGGGGCAGTGACCATGCATACCCTTTGGCACTGAATTTGAGTGTACATACAAGGAACTGGGTCTTTTGTTTGAGATTCACAATAGCCAAGGAAATGAATGCTGGGCATAATCAGATTCATGCCCTAGACTTCATGAAAATATATTACAGACAGTTCAAATGAATAATAGGTATAATTCTGTGACTGCAGATGCTTAAAAAAAATGACTCAAGAAATACAAGACATTCTCAAAAGGAAAATTTTAACAATACAAATGCAAATAATCCTAATGGAAAGGAAAAGAAAGAAAATTGTGTGACCACAATGGGAATCCCTAATAAACTGAGACTTTTAAAGGGACTTGTGCAAAGTATAGAAGGAATAGCACATATCCAGATTAAATGGAGAGGGGAGGGGGAAGAAGTGGTTTCAATGTTGTAAGGAAGGCTAAAAACCAGGCTAACTGAGCTTTTTAAAAAATGATAAAGAAAAGAAAAGATTTGGATTTTGTTTGTTTTTGTTGTTATTGTTTCTGTTGTTTCAGGTAGGTTCTAAGCCCACTGCTTTGTAATATTAACATTAAAAAAAAAATAAAAGTGCTCAAATCCTACTTTGCTTCCATCTCTTCTTCAAGAAGAACAATCTTCACACTGGAAATGGTAAAAAAAAAAAAAAAAAAAAAAAAAAAAAAAAACACAGTTAAAGGGGAATTGAATTCCAAGGGAGACAAGGAGATAATAAAAAAAAATGTACTTTAAATGAGTTCAGGTCTCCAGATATAGACAAATAATATCCTAATAATGAACTATAAAGGTGACTCCTGAGCTACCAATCAGTAACCTCTGGGGAGTCATGGAGAATAGGAGACAGGAGAGAGGCAAATCATGATACTAGAAATTCCAGATGGTTCAGTTTGATAGAGACAAAGTTCTAGAGCAGATGATTAGGCAGGTGGTCGATCAACCCTGATGATCACTAGGAGCTAGCACTGGTTCACAAGTCATATCAAAATATGCTCATTTTCTTTAGGATTAGCATTTTTAATTAATGTGCTGTGGATTTGCAGGTAGAATGAAAGACTTCCTTCAGATCTGAGGAAGTGAGAAAAGCAAGGCTAGAAGTTCAGCCAGCTAAGTGGCACAGTTGATAAAGTAGTCAAACTGGAGTCAAAAAGACCTAAGTTCATATCACACTTCAGATGTGCATAACTCTGGAAAAATCATTACCTCATCTATAAAATGAGAACAATAGTACTTACTTCCTGGGGTTCTTATGAGGATAAAGTGAGATAATATTTGTGGTACCTTAAAATATTTGTGGAAAACCTTAAAAAGTACTATATGGATGTGAGTTATTCTTAGTACAATCTAATGCTTTTATCCATTTTAAAAGGGTCTATTTAGACCAAAAAAAGAAAAAAAATCCCTTCACTCTCTAAATGAGTAGTGAAATACTCCAGTTTGAGGGATTGAGTATTTTATGTCTAACTTCAGTATTACTAGTTTTTGTATCACTAATCAAGGCCTTATTTACCTTTTTCCAAGCCATGCTCAGCTGATATTTAAATTCTAGGTCACCATTAATGCTATTGACTCCTAGCAAGATGGCCTCTTAGCAATATTAGACTGCCTCTGAAGTCCTCCCCACCCACCTAATTTGTTTCCTCAGCCTGCCAATGCACTCAGCTTCTGTGGTGTCCCTTTCTGTACTTTCATTTCTTTTAAATGGCTCTTAACAGCTATTTATATACAAGAGTAAATACATGAATTTGCAGCCATTTCAAATTTGGGCTTGTACCTTGGGACTAATGACTGCACTTTACAACCTGGTTTTTAAAGAAGTTGACCTCTTCTTTTTAAAGCATAGGGATAGGGACTAGATCTGTTGTTTCATTGGTACAGGGAATTAGCAAGTGAAGAAACTCCCTCTACCAGAGCAAGTTGGCACCTTCTCTACAAGTTATACTCTTGAGGAGTTATCTAGAGCATTGAGGGGTTAAGTAACTTGCCTGGGCTCACACAGACAGTATTTGTCAGAGTTAGGACTTGAACCCTGTCATCATGGCTTCCATGCCACCCTCTATTCACTATGCCACCATTTTAAACATTACAAAAAATGAAAGCCTAGATAACCAAAGACAAAATGTTTCTAACTGAAAATGACATTAGCTGGAGACTATGACAACAGGTTTTATGTTACCTGGGTACCTTATTTATTCTGAGTAGTTCTGGTTCCTATGTTGAAAATTTATATTGCTTAACTTTCTCTTAAGAAAGAAGTTGTGGAAGATGGAGGCAGAAAAATTAAAGTAACCTATCAAAAACATCAATGGAGCTTCTCCCCCCCCTTTTTTATATAAAAAAAAAAGATTACTGGAATTGTAGTTCAGATACTGCCTCCACTACCCATGTGGTCTTTGCAATCACTTAATTTCTCTGGGTCTCAATTTCTTCATCTATAAAATGAGGTTGCACTAAATGCCATCCCTTTCAGGTTTGAATCTGTACCCGTGTTCCTATTCTGTCCCCTTAATTCAGTAATTCAATTTTAGGAGGAATAGGGCTGGACTGGGATTCAGAAACACCTGAGTTTCCATGTCATCTCAGACACTAATCCTCTAACAGGTCACTAAACCTCAGATAACCTCATATTCCTCATCTGTAAAATGGAAATGATAATAACACCTACTTCAATAGGGCTGTTGTGAGAAACAAATAGAGTAATATTTGTAAATATGTGTAAAGTTCCTTGCAAAACTTAAAGTGACATATAAATTTTAGTTATTGTTATTATTTCCATTTTGAGAGTCAGAGGAGAGAGTGCATTCCAGGCTTGTGGTTTGGCTTGTTCAAATATATGGAGTTTACAGAGGAAATACTGAATTTAAAGAATATATAGGGGGATCTAGTTTGGCTAGACTATAGAATGTGTTAAGGGAAGTAATATTTGCCTTGGAAAGGCAATAGGGAATCAGATTGTAAAGTGCTTTAAATACCAGAATAAGGGGTTTATACCTTACCCTACAGTCAGTAAGGACTTACATAAGACTTATGAGTAGGGAAGTACCTTCAGAGTACAATCAGACCTATATCTCAGGGTAATTATTTGCAACTATATGAAGGATGGAATAGAGAGGTGAGAGAACAGTGAGGAGAACAAAAGTAGACAGAATAATCCTGGTTAAAGGTGAAGAGGCCTGAAGTAGGGTAGTGGTTAAGTAAGTAGAGAGAATGGGATGAATGTGAGATCTAACAGAGAGGTACAATCTATAAGACATGGCAACTGTTTGAATGTGGGGGATGAAGTAATGGTGAGAGTCAAGGATGACTGAAGTTAGAGCTTCAGTGACTAGGAGGAAAGGAGAGTTCTTGTTGTTGTTTGTCCTTCCTTCTCAAAGAAGACCAATGACTTCAGGAACGCAATATTTTGCCTTGCAAGTGAATGGATTTAAGGCAGGGAGGGCTTTGCAAAGTCACCAGCCTCCCTCTCTCCTGCCGAGTCATCTGGGTCCAGTGGCAAGATATAGATCAGGATGACTAGAGATGGCCCCAAATGCAGTGGGAGACCTTGACCTTTTTAAGCTAAGGTCTTTCCCAAGTCACAATTTGTCTGAAGCAATGCCTAGTCAGTGATTAAACCTAGGTAAGAAAGGAGGCAAAAAAAAAAAAAATGACCTCTTTTACCTAGTCAAAAATAAATAAATCTGGGAGGGTAAAACCTTCCAGATTTCTGACCAAAACAGAAACAATTGCTATTTACATTCACTCTGAGCCATCAAAACTCAAACAATGACCAACTAAGGCTTGGGTTGGGACTTATTGTTGGCCAATCAGTGAGAGCCAGAGTGATTTGGTTTAAGGCATGGTCAGGTAGCTCCATCTGAATTTCGATGGGCTTTATCAAGGCCTGGTTTTACAATGCTGTATTTAAAAAAATCATAAATGAAACTACCTGGGGCAAAAGAGTTAATTGTCCTAGGTTTTTTTTTTTTAATGATAGAATAAATAAGTAGGGAAAAGGGGAAAAAAAAAGAAGAAATCTGGCCCATAAACCCCAAGATATCTTGTGAGGTTTCAGTGATCAAAATTTGGAGAAGAAAGTAGCCTTTGAGGTGCCTTTCAATTCTTAGTTCCTGGGATTCTATTATTGTGAAGGAGTAGATTAAAAAAAAAAGTAAACTGTCTGTCTCAGAAGGTGGTGGGTAGCCCTTTTATTGTCTTTACTTAAGCAAAGGCTTAGCTCGATATATGTTGGGGATATTTTAGGGGGGATTTCTGATCACATAAAGATGAGACTAAATGACCTCCAAGGTTCCTTCCAAGTTTCAACTTCTGTGTTTTTGCTTTTCTATTACAAAAAAGGTTTTTGGGGGTTTTTTTGTTTTCTTTTTTTAATGTCAGGTTTTAGAACTCCCCAGCTGGTGAAGTGATACACCTTACAACTCTTGAAAGTTGTCTATTACAAGTCTTCATCTGCTATTAGACTCTAATGCCATGATGACAACTTTTAAAGATGTAAAGGTGTAACAAAGGGTGCGCTAGTGAGTTGTTGAGTTAGGAATGTTGAATATGCCATTAATGGAGTGGCATGTGGAGGGCTGCTGAGCTGCTGAGGGTTAGACTCATCATATCTTTTATGAGAATTGTTCTTCCCTTTGTATTCCTCTCTCTAATTCCCAAAAAAAGGCAGCATAGTATAGTTGAAAGAGCAGTGCATTTGTAATCAGAGGCCCTGAATTCGAATCCCACATCAGTTTCTTACTATCTATGTAACTTCAGATGTGTCATTTAACCTCTCTGGGACCCTTTTTTATCATCTGTAAAATGAAAATTTGGATTAACTGGTCTCTAAATTCTCTTTTAGTTCCAAATCTATGTGCTAAAGGAATATTTGGTCCATATGTCAAGAATTTCCAAATTATATTGCAGAGGCAGTTCTCAAAATGTGGTTTGGGGAATCCAAGTGGTCCTCCAGACCCTTTCAAGGGGTCTGTGAGGTCAAAACTATTTTCATAATAATACTAAGATGTTTTAGTTTCTGATAGAGTAAATATCAATAGACATAACCCACAGTAAAATCTCTGATAGTCCTCCATCATTTTTAAGAAGGTAAAAGGGTCCTGAAACTTACATGTTTAATAACTGCTGCTATAGAGATACTACCCTGCTATATCTCCTCAGTAGCATTGAGAGGTCTGGTTTCAAATGCTATTTGCCCATTTCTCATTTTATCAAAATCTTTGGATTAATATGAATATAACAGATTCATGGGGCAGCTAGGTGGCAGAGTGAATAGAGTGCTAGGTCTGAAGTCAGGAAGACTCATCTTCCTGAATTCAAATCTGGCCTCAGACACTTACTAACTTTGTGAATCTGGGCAACTCACTTAACCCTGTTGACCTCAGTTCCTCATCTATATGATGAGCTCGAGAAGGAGCTAGCAAAGCACTCCAGTATGTTTGCCAAGAAAACCCCCAATGGGGTCACAAAGAGTCACGTATGACTGAAAAGACCAAGCAACAACAAATAGATTCGTGGGTACTTCTCAGAAAAATTACACTTATCCTTTAGTCTATCTAGATTTGGTTATTGCTATGGGTGGCAAACAAATTCAAGAAAAATCCCCCTGAATTTGTGTTTAAGCTCAGTGAGAAGAGCTTAAAAATTCAGAATATTCGTTACTGTTTCAAAATTGTCCATATTCCTCATAATGGTGGGTTTAATAACTAGGTCCAAAAACAATCTATTATTTCAAAAGTTAACACCAATCCAAAAGCCCTCTAAGTTAGATTGAAGTATTGTTCTTAATGTTTCAAAAGACAGGTTTGTAGTGAGTGAAGTTTTTATTACATAATGGACAGCCTACTGCTGATGAGTCTCTCCATATTTAGCTGGGCTAATCCTCAGAAAGTGGAAATAGTCTCTTGCCAGGACTGTCAATAGTTCATAGAATACTACTAATGATGAATTGGCAAACACAAAGCGGCATAAAAGAGTTTATCAAAGAGACATTTGAACCAAAAAGAAAGTAGGCCATATGTGGGGAAAGCGAGGGATAACAAATAGACAGCCTGAGTGCTTCATTGATTTCCATGTAATATCAAGAGAGTTAGAATAAGGTAGCCCACATGGTAGACAAATTTGTTGCCCTAATCTCCTCTTCCAAGTCAAAAACAAGCCAAGTTAAATTTATTAAAACACTTAGTATGTGGCATACATTGTGCTAATTCAAATAGAAGCAAAAGAAAGATGGTCCCTGCCCTGAAAGGGCATTCTTTCTTACGGGGAAAGACAATACATAAAAAGAAGCTAAAAAGAAAGGGTTGGGGATGGAGATTGGGAGAAATCACCCAAATCAGGGCCTATTGGAGAAAGAAATCTAGAAAATCAAGGGTAGAACCTGGATAGGACTAAAGATTTTAACATAATTGGCTTGTGCCCTTCCTCAGTATGGAGGCTCCAAAAAGAAGACCACTCAAGGAGGGACTACAAGGGCAGATGGATCTTTCAGAATAAGAAGGTCTACAGGAAAAAAGGGACCTTTCAAGCTAAGAAGACTCTTGGAACATGTGGGGAAAATGGGAAGGAGGAGGAGGAAAAAAAGAAGGAAGTCCAAAGAATTAGGAGTGGAACACAGAGAAATGAAGGGGAATACTATGATCCCAATCCTATCATTCTATAATTTCCAGAAATTAAAGCTACATCAAATCTTTTCCCTCTCCAATCATCCTCCATATACTTTCCAAAGTGATATTCCTAAACCACAGGCCTGATCATATCACTTACCTGCTTCAAAAGCTCCACTGGCTTTCATTTGCCTCTAGGATGAAATATGTTTGGCATTTAAAGCCCATCATAGTCTAGCTCCTTTCTACCTCCATGAGGCTTACTACTTATTACTTCCCTTCATCCCTTTCATATTGCAGACATTGACTTACTTGCTCTTCCTCGTATGTACCTTGCATTTTCCATCTCCATGCCTTTCAATGGTCTTTCCCCCTTGGCTAGAACATGCTTCCTCCTCACCTGTGCCTAGCACCTATGTGTTAGAATTCCTAACTTTCTTCAAAACTCAGCTAAAGTACTACTTCTTATGTGAGAACATTCCTGATTCCTACCCATCCATCTACACAGCTCCTAGTTCAACCCTCTTGAAATTATATTTGCTTGGTACTTATTTTGTATGTACTTATAATTATAAATTTCTTTCCTTCCAATTGAAAGTGAGTAACTTGAGGGCAGAGACTTTTACTATCTTTATGTGTCTATTACCTATCTTAATGCCTGGCCTTTTCAATGGATTGATTGATGCCTTTTTGAAAAATTAGTGGAAGGACAGAGAAAAGGGTGACATAAGAAGAGGTGTAGATGGACCAGATTTTGTACATTTGGAGTAAATACCAACATCAAGAAGGACCCAGATCCCTTCAAGTCTAAGTGAAGGTCAAAATAGTCACTGGACACATTTAAATTATATGTAGACAGACAATGAAGAATAAGCAAATCTTTCTGAATTACAAGGAGTGTTTATAATGCAACTATTCTCCCAATTTTATTTTTGGTTTTTTTTTTTGTTTTGTTTTCGGCTAGGCAAAAGGGATTAAGTGACTTGCCCAGAGTCACACAGCTAGTAAGTGTTACGTGTCTGAGGTCAGATTTGAACTCAGACCCTCCTGAATCCAAGGCCAGTGCTCTATCCACTGTGCCACCTAGCTGCCCATATTCTCACAATTTTAAAAACATTGAGTGGAAGCTGTTTTGGGTCTTTAGTAATTTACCACTAAACATAAATATACCATGAGTATAGGTTCTTCTAAATGGCAAATGAATGTCAGCTCCAGCAAAACATAGCAACATGATCCAAACGCTTTCCTGAACAAATGAAATACGCATCATAGGACATTCATACAAATCTTAGAAACATGTACAGCAGCTAACTACCCCCAAAATCAATACTACTGATGTTATAAATGCTTATTATGGTTAAAAAAAAGGAAAAAGAAATATTGGTATTACGATAAAATAAGAAATTAGCTTAGAATGGAAGCTAGTATCTGATTTTTCTAATTCCTGACACAAAGTAAAATTAAAATTAATCAGGATTAAGCCAATTCATTTATTCATCAATAACTCTCAAATAGAACATCAATAAACAAGATGATTAACTTGGGAAGATCCCAGAAGAGGGGTCTTCTTTTGTTCTCTGTATATTTTGTAAAGCCTTTGCTTTAATATAATATTCCCTATTCATAACCTGGACTTCCTATAGTTGGTTTTTAATTATCCAGGGTGATGAAGAAAATCCATGACCTTAATCAATGCTTAATAAGTTAAATGAATGGTTTTGGTTTTATTTTGTTTTTTTTAAAAAATAGTTTTTACTTTTAGGAAGTAAAGAAGAAAGAAGAGGAGGCAGGAAGGAGAGAAAGGAGGGAGTGAGAGAGAAAGGAAGAGAGGAAAGAAGAAGGGAGGGAGAGAAGGAAGGAAAGGGGAAAAGAAGGAAAGATGGAAGTAAGGAAGCAAGGGAGGAAGGAAGGAAGGAAGGAAGGAAGGAAGGAAGGAAGGAAGGAAGG
>NW_020954557.1:20165746-20178542 GCF_900497805.2 Vombatus ursinus
AGGAAGGAAGGAAGGAAGGAAGGAAGGAAGGAAGGAAGGAAGGAAGGAAGGAAGGAAGGAAGGAAGGAAGAAAATTAGATAATCCACTCCAACAGTTGTTAATTAAATGCCTACTTTGTGCCAGGAACTGTGCTAAGTACTGGAGATACAAAGACTCAATGAAAAATGGTCCCTGCCTTAGAGGTGATGGGGGTGCATGGAGGATAAAACTACTTACAACCCACAGATATTTAAAGATGCATGAGAGGCAATAATTCAGAAAGGTTATAAAACATTTCTACTTTCTCCATAAAGACTGTCTGAGCATAGCCAACAGTTTTATTAATATACAAAATAGGAGACACATTACTAATATAGACATTTGTAATATCCTATATTTTATATTCATAATAGCTTAGTACTTTCAAATATGTGACCTAAAACAACTTAGCAGTCAGTCAACTAGAATTATTAAGCATTCACTATGTGCCAACATTATGTTAGGTTCTGGGAATACAGATATAAATAGGAAAAAAAAAAAAAAGACAGCCCCTGCCCTCAAGGAGCTAATGTTCTAACAGAAGAAGACAATGCATAAAAAGGAAACAGAAAAGGGGGAAGAAAATGGTACCCAGGATAGGGTCATGGTAAAAGTTCTGAGTGCAGCCTGGAGAGGAATGAGAAATGGCTAGCCTGGGTGTCTTCATTAAATGGAAGTTCTGGGAGTAACCTTCCAATCTAAGGGAATTGCATTGGAGAGAGTACATCCAATGTCTGAATTCCAGGAATCCAGTGAGCTTCAGGATGAAGAGCTGGGGCATGGGAGAACTCCTGAGTGTAGCCTGAAGAGGAATGAGACATATTTGGTCTTGTTTTTTAGTTTTAGTTTGTTTATAAAGGTTTTTACAAGAAGGAAAGAAAGTAGGAAGGAAGGAAGGAAACAAGGAAGGAAGCAAAGAAGAAACAAAGGAACAAAAGGATGAAGGAAGAGAAAGGAGGGAGAAAGGGAGGAAGTTACTTACAATTACTGACTTGTAATTTTAAAATCATTTACTACATTGTTTTTGGTATCGTAATCAGTTGATTTGAATAAAATGATATTAGAATCTTAGTGGGAAGTGCAGAGGGAAACCATAAACCTCCTATAGCAATCCACTCCAGTTTTGACCAGTTCTAATTGTTAGGAAATTTCTCTTTATGCAGACCTGAAATTATAACCTTCACTTCCAGCTTCTAGTTCTACCCTCTAGAACTGAGCTAAAGAATTCTCATAGCTCTTCCACATAACAACTTTTCAAATACTTGAAATATTCTAAGTCTTTCCTTCTTCACACCATCCTGGTAGATCTACTATGATTCCTATCCATCATATTTAAAACTCTTCATAATATTGTCCTTTCCTATTTTTCTAGTCTTCTTACACTTTACTCTCCTCACCATATTATATGACCCAGCAATTCCTGCTTTATTGCTGTGCCTTGCACAGGACACTGCATCTCCTGTCTCTCTGATTTTTCACTATTCACAGTACTTACAATGCTTTCCCTCCTCACTGCTACCTTATAATTTTTCTGGCTTCCTTCCAGATTTAGCTCAAATTCCGTCTTCTTCAAGAAGTTTTTTTTTTCATTTTCCCCCTCCCTGCCTCTCCCAGAGAACAATTTTTCTGAAGTTACTTCCCATTTATACTACGTATATCTTGGATGTACGTAATTGCTTGAATATTTTCTGCCCCATTAGAATCTGTGCCCCTTAAGGGCAGGAACTGGTTTTGTCTTATATCCCTAGCACTTAGGGATGTGCCTAGCACATAGTAAGTGAAACCCTTGGCTCAAAGAACCAATTGCTTAAGTCTCTCCTTATTGGTAGAAATTGATTATTCAATATTCCAGGCCTTTGTGAGGGATGAAAATGGTAAGAGTTTGATAGAAGAGATATTTATCTTCTGGATTCCATCTTCAAGAGAGAAGACAAAGGATTCCAATCTCTCTTCAGTACCTGAAGGAAATAAAAAGACTGGGAAGAAGCTGACATTTAGAAGAATCAGCAATAACCATCATATCAGCTTCTTCCTAGTGCTTTTTCCTCCTGTTAAAGACCTGAAGAGAAGTTGGAACCCAGCATATTCTCTTTCAAAGGGGAAGCCAAAAGAGTATCTCTCTAGTTCTTACTAATGCTGACCCTCATTCAGGTTTGTAGCATTGAATACGCAAGATCCACCAATGAAGAGAGACTTAAATGAATGACTCTAACTAAGGATTACATAAGTGCTTTAAAAATGCCTATTATCCATGCCCTTCCTAAAATGTGACACCCAGCAGTGAATGCAATACTGCAGATATCTGACCAGAAGGATTGCCACTTCCCCTTTTGGAGACTTTGCGTTTTTATTGGGGGTTGGATTCTTTGTTTGTTTAGTAGGTTGGCTAGTTGGTGTTTTTCATCCAAGGAGCCTTTTTCAGTTGCCATGTCACAATGACTTATATTGACTTGAATTCCAATTAAAACAGATCAAATAGTACTTTTATTAATGACATGGATGCTGAAAGACAGGATTAAAACCTGTCTTGATTCAACTGTGTCATATTATGTTTCCCCTGTATATAATCACAATGTTTGGAAAAGAAAAATATGGCCAATGTCAAGTCTGAATCAATGAAATAAACAATTATGTTATAATAGGATCCTCTTGTATCTTTTTTTTTTATTCTTGGATAGGTTATATGGAGGGGGAAGGCTTTCCCCTCTTTTGAAGTAAGCAGAGGGAAATTGTTCTATGAAAAGAGTCCACAGGGACAGTCTGTGAATTAATAACAAAACTACATTTTTATAGAACTTTAAACTTTTTAAAGTATTTTGTATCTGTTCTCACATTTGATCATCACCATAAGACTGTGAAGGAGGTAGGTATGGTGGATATTATTATCCCCATTTAACAGATGAAGAAACAGAGGTACAGAGAGGTTAAATCCATTGCCTAAAGTCATAGCATTCGTACAGGTAAAATAGTTCAGAAAGGAATAGAAGATACTTGAAGAACCACAGGGCACCACATGTCTAGGATATCAAAAGATTAGGATTTTTTTTTGATGAATAGAGGCTTCACAAAGAGTACTAGCCTTGGAATTAGATAATATAGACTCTGACCTACATAATACAATTTGAAGAGTGCAATGCCTTGCCTGTCCAGAAATCATTTTCCTATGGCACTATCCTTTTCTCCAAACTATCCTGAAACTCCCATATCTTAGTTAAAAAAAAAACTTTTTTAAAAGGCAGAGCATTATTTCCAGAAGATTACCAAAATTTCTATGTTGTTCAGAAAAGCAAAGAGGTTTATATATGTGGTCCTAAATTGCACAATAATTCTTAAGACTCCATTTTAGTCACAACAGTAGGATTTCATTTTAGAAATTATTTTATGGGTCTTCTAGTTCAGCTCCCTCATTTGACAGATGAGAAAAGGGAGACATGGTAGTTGACTGGTCTATCACACAGGGGTTAAAAGGCAGAGCTATGATTCAAACCCAAGTCTTCTGACTCCCAATTTCAGTGCTTTTTCTACTATACCACGTAATTACTAAATCATTCCCTTCAAATAGAATTAACCAAGAATTTCTACAATTCTTCTACTCCTTCCTTATAACCTCTAGTTTCTTTGCATTCCCCCACTACATACTCAACTAACCTCCATCTCTTCCTCTCTTACTCACCTAGACTTCATATTATCTTCAGCCCTATTAAACTGCACCCCAAACCATCTCTCTGGTATACATGCTTCAGTTGCTCTTTGTCAACTCAAATTATACATGTTAAGAAGTAAAGCACAGAACTCTTCTGTTTTGTCAAACTTCAGCCAATTTTCAAGGCATCATCAATTTTCCCCATCCCCATAGCACAGAATGGTAACAATATAAGCCAGGAGGGAAAGGCAATTCTGATAATGGCTTTGGAAAAACACAAGTTAATTCTGAGAGGATTATTTTTTTAATTTAAGAAGTACTAATATTGTTGGTTTCATTCTTTCCTGAACATGTTCCTCTATTCTCCCCAAAGCTATATTCACTTATTTCTGTGTGATATTTCTGAACATATGCACAGCTAAACTGCTTCCTCTATTACTGGACAACCTCACATCACTTTTCCATTGCTGTATTAAAAATAGAAAATATAATCCTAGATTTAGATCTAGAAGGGACTTCAGAGCCTATTGACATTTACACATGAGGAAAATGAGGCTGGGAGAAGTTAGAGAAGGTAAGCCAGCATTGCAAAACTAGAAAGTTTCTGTTACAGGATTTGAACACAGTTTTTCCTGACTTCCAAGCACAGCATTCTATCCATTATGTCATCTGTCCTACTCATAAGTCAGGCAAATGAGAACAGAGTTCATTTAGATCTAGAAAATGACCATTACTACTGCTATCATTTATTCTGACACTGAGTTGGTGTGAGGATAGTGCTCACTGTGAAGATTGTCTTGCTTTTGTGGTGGCCTCAGAGGCACTGCTAGGAGAATATTAAGGTTTTATTCTAAGGACATCCTGGAGAATCACAGCTGTACAGGCTGAAACAAGGGAGATCTCTGAAGTGACAGCAGGAGCTGCTATCAATAGTTGAAGCATTAGCACAACTGATAACATATCTGACTCCCCAGATTGTGTGAGAAATACAGTCTTGGTGGCTTAGATCCTCCAAACACATGATGCTATCTAAGTTTTACACAGATACAAATCATACCTGGATTAGTTAATTTGCTGCTTAGTGATTTTCCCATATTCAGCCCCTTTCCCCTTCATCATCACCAATATACAAAAGTAGTTCTTTTTCCTCACATTTCTTTCTTGCTTAAACTTCTCCTCTAGCTCCCAATGTACCTTTTCCCATCAGATATAAATAATTACTTCTTCATTTCAAGGGTGGAGCTTTCCTATGCCATTTAATTATCTTCTTCATGAATCTCAAGCAAATTCATTCTTACTTGGTTCCTTTCTTCCCATTCTATTTTTATCCTAAGATTCCCAGACCAGTCACAAAGCCACCCACAAGATATATCCCTTTTAAAATAATCTCTGAGAAGCAGCATGTTATAAGTTTACAGTGAACTGGTCTTTGAGACAGGAAATCCTGAGTACATACTATGATTCTGAGACTAACTGATTATGTGACACGTGACTATGTTAAGTCACTTAACTTCTCACTGCCTCAGGCAACTCTCTAAGACTATATATTATAAACTCAGTGTCTGTCTGTATCAGTGAATAGAGTTTTCACATAGGCTGTACCATTATAGCCAAATGCTGGGTGTATATGGTGGTGAAAGGGAGGGAGTAGGACTGAAGAATTCTCTCCTTTCACCTATTTTATTTCCTTTGAATAGAAGTGCCACAAGAGTATTAACAACACATTTTACATGTGCTATATGTAACCTGGATCATTTAGATGCTTTAATAAACATTATTAATTATAATAATAACTTGGATAATAGTTTTTATTGTCAGTACTATGTGCAGTAGCTCCCTATGTTATTGTTGGAGATGTAGAAGTAATCAATTAAATTTGGCATATGATGGTATGTATTAGCATTGTTTCATTAGGAAGCTCTCTGATTTTGCCTTTTTTCCTGCTCAGGAGCAATAGTTTTATATTAATTGCAAGTGTACCTTGAAGAAACAATTGTTATTAAATGTGCCTTTCTAACTCTTGTTTTAAAGATACTTTCATTCAAAATCTAATAATTCCACAGTTTTTATAATTTTAATGCCAATCTAACCCAATCCAATAAACATTACTATGTGCCAGGCTCTGTGCTAAGCACTGGGGATACAATTAATAAAAATAAAGACAGTTCAATAGAAAGAGAAACTGAAAAGATATTTATGAGTTAACTAACTTACTCAAATAGTAAAAGTAAGCCAAATGATTCAGAGAATTAGCCTTGTTCTGTTTCCTCTATATGAATCAATTTCATCTAAGCCTTGCAGTAGCTAATAATTTGTATCTTTTTATGATTTTCTTAATTTAGATTATTTAGTTTGTAAGGATATAGCATCAGATATTGTTTAGAATGTTTTGGTTAGAATGTTTGAGAATTGGCTAGATGTTGGTTAGAATGTATACAATATTTTTCTTTTGATATTTAAAAAAAAACTTTTCATTTGTTCTACATGTTTATCCTCTGTCAAGAACTTGTGATGTTGTTGGTGATGAAACTATCTTGACAGGCAAAATAGAACTAGCCCTAAGTTGCAGGTTTAGAGAGTTACCCTAAACTCAGAAAGGTTGTGACTATGCATATGGCCACAGAGCTAGAAAGTATGGGGTGCAATTTGAATCCTTTTTTTTCTCTTTCTAAAGCTAGCTATCTATCCACTATAACACCCTATTATAAGTGAGAGGAATGAGAGGAAAGTATTAGCAAAGATTATTCTTTCATAAATTCATGAGTATTGTTATTTTTATTATTTGAATTTAAAAAATCAATAAAAGCAAGAAATAAAAGATATATATACACATACATATATAGAGAGAAAGAGAGACAGAGAGACAGAGAAAGAGAGAAAGATATTAATAGTGATATCAGCACAAAAAAGGAGGGGCTGAAATTACCTAAAAAAGAAAATAGTGTGTCTTTAAGACATTTTTATCTTTTAATAATCAAGTACTAGTGATATGTTCATTCTTTTCTAACACTGTTAACAAAAAACAAAACCAGTAGTTTGCTAGAAATATTTAGATCTGATTTCTACTATTCTTCACATGAGATTAATAAGATATAACAAAACACAGCATGACCTTAACACCTTCTTTCTAGGAAACCCATTTATTGTTAAATCTTTTTTTCAACTCCTTTTTTCTTTGACTGAAAAGGTAGTTTCACACTAAAATATCATTTCCCTCTGCATGTCCTTGAAAGCCATCTTAATGTTGCTCTCATTTGATAAGAATACAAATAACTAAGTCTTCTGATCACATTGGTACACTCTGAAGACCAAACACCTACTCTTCCTATGGGTAGTTGAGACATGCTCCCTATTTTTCTGCAACCAGGATTTTGAGATGGTCATCACTCAGACCCTCTAAGTTCCACAGCATGAAGGACACTCTCAGTTACCTGTGTCTCACTTCATCACAGAATATCTGTAATTCATCAGCGAACAAATTCCTTTTATTGTGAAAAATACAAAAAATTATTTTTGTTCTCTTAAGGAAAAGGAGCAGCAATAGAAAAGATTCTTAGTAGGATAGTTTCCTATCACTTTCTCTTAGGAATTAACTGCCTGTCATTATTGCCTTTTTATTGTTCAGTTGTGTCTAATTCTTTGCCACCCCATTTGAGGTTCCCTTGGCAAAGATACTAGAGTGGTTTGCCATTTCAGTTCATTTTACAGATGGGGAAACTGAGGCAAACAGGGTTTGAATATAGGAAGATGAGTCTTCCTGACTCCAAGCCCAGCACTCTATCCATAGCACTATCTAGCAATTCTAACATGCCCATTATTGCCTTAGAAATAATAAATGACATTCCTATGTGATGTGTTTGCTCTAAACATAGTGCTAATCCTGTAGAGGATACAGAAGAATAAGACATAGTCTCTACCCTCAAGGAGCTTACAGTTTTACGACGTAGAACAATATTAATTCCTGTCATTATTGCCTTTTTGTTGTTCAGTTGTGTCTAATTCTTTGCCACCCCATTTGAGGTTTTCTTGGCAAAGATACTAGAGTGGTTTGCCATTTCAGCTCGTTTTGCAGATGGGGAAACTGAGGTCGTGAAGAGTCAGACATGACTGAAAATAAAGAATAACAACAAATGTCAATCTTAAGCCTTATCTTCTCTCTGAGGTCTTCCCTGATAATTCTAGCCCCCATGAATCTATGAATTACTTTAGGATTACCTTGACACTTCATGAAAGACTGCTTACTTGTTTCCAATTTGTGTCTTGTCTCTCCAGCAAGAATTTCTTAAATAAATTCAACAAATTCTATGTGTCATTCTTAGAGGCAGCATATCTACTGAATAGAGAGGCAGTTCATATTCAAGAAAACCTGAGTTCAGGCCTTACCTCTGACTCATACTGGCTATGTGAGCTTGGGCAAGTCAGTTGCCTTCTCATTCCCATGGGCATTCTCCCAGAATCATGAATTGAAGGACAGTTAGAGATCTACATTGGTAGAATGAGTTTCCTAGCTATAAGGTCCTTGAACCAGACATCTCTTGTCCCTAGTAGTAGTAAATAGTAGTAAAAGGAAGAAGAGAAAGAGGAAGAGGTCACTGTGGGAGGCACTCTGAATACAAAGCTAGCTAGCTCTTATACTTCAGGAGGTTAGAAACATGTGGGTGGGAATAGTAAGATTCGAAAGGATAGGAATTGCTTCTTGGACTTCATTTTTATTCTCCCCAGTCCCTCACAGTGTTATCCATGCACCTAGATAATGCTAATTCACTATGTATTGACTGAAAGAATTAGTGGAAGGAAAGAAATTAAAGGCACATATACAAAGGATATTATAGAGAAAGAATTAATAAGACTTGATGACTGATTGGATATGGAGAGAAGGAGCTAGTAGTAAGATGATTAAGGTTTTGCACCTAGATAACTGGAAGAGGAGTGAGTTACTGAGAGAAACAAAAAAATCAGAATCATAGAATTACAGAGTTGGAAGGAACCTCAGAGACCACCTAGGCCAAGCTATATCTGAAAAGGGAGCTTCTATTTAATTTACTATCCAGCCTATGCTTAAATACAGAATATCACAAAAGTCTCAGTGCAGTTTTAAGTTCTAGTAGCTTAAAACTGCACTAAGACTTTTGGAACACCCCATATCATAAGTGAAGCCAATCTACTATTCAATGGGCCTAATTGTTAGCAAGTATGGAACTGAAATCAGCCTCTTTACAACTTTGACTTTTGGACTCTGCCCTCTGGTGTCAAATAGAATAAATCTTATCCCTATTCCGATATCATCACTCCTCAAAGCTTTGAGGCTTTTCTTTCTCAGGCCAAATATAGCAATAATAGCTAACATTTATATAAGGCTTACTATGTGCCAGGCACTTTACAATTATTACCTTTAATTTAATCCTTACAATAACCCTGGGAGGTTGGTGCTATCATTATCCCCATTTTGCACAAGAGGAAACAGGTATACAGGTTCAGTGACTTACCCAAGGTCACATAGCTAGTTAAGTGAATGAAGCTGATTTCAACTCAGGTCTTTCTGAATCTAGGCACAGGAACTCTATAAACTCAGCCACCTAGCTGATCCAAGCTGGCCTAAGTCCCTTCAATTGATCTTCAAATCACATGAACTTGAAGTCCATCACCATCCTTATTGTATTCATCTGGACTCTCTCCAATTCATTGATGTTCTTCTTAAAAAGTGGCACCTGGAAATGAATGTAGTACTCCACATGTGGTCTGACCAGAGCAAAATGCAATGGCACTATCTCCTTGAATCCTAGATGCAACCTAAGGTCACACTAGCTTTCTTGGCTGGCATAGTTCAAGCTGACTCATATTGAACATGAAGCCCACTAAAACCACCAGATTATTTTCAGATGAATTGTTATCTAGTCATGTCTCCCCACATTGTACTTCTAAAGTTTATTTTTTTGGAACCATAATGTAAGACTTTCCATGTTTCTCTGTTAAATCCTATCTTATTAGTCAGAAGTCAAGCGAGAGAGCCTGCTTTAGGAGAAATAGTTGGGTTCTACTTCAGACTCACTCAGTTTGAAATGATAATGGTATCTCCAAGTGAAAAGGTCCAGTAGACAGTGAGCAGATAATTAAGTGTGGTCCACACTCGAAGTGCTATTGGAATTCAGAGGAACCTAATAAAAGTGAACTTGAGGAGGGGTTTATTGGGGTGAGGTAAAGACAGAAATGGGCAAAAGAGATTTAAAATATTTAGTGGAAATATTATTAAAAGCAAAATAACTAATAAGGAGAGATGGAGAGAAAGGGGTAACAATTAATTTGGAAGAAAGAATAGGATGATATATATAAGGTTAAGTGAGAATAATATTTTTAACTTCAGGGTATTAAAAGAAAACACTATTGAATAATTGCAAGTCAGGCATTGAGGAGCAAGTGAGATTAGAAATGATTTTTTTTTCTTTCTGAGGGAAGGCAAGAGCAAAGAGGATAAGAGTGTTAGAGAGAAAAGATTGTGGCTCTGTAACTGGCATTGGTAGCTAGGCAGCACAGTAGATAGAGTGATAGGCCTGGAGTATGGAAGACCTGAATTCAAATCTGACCTCAGACACTTACTAGCTATGTGACCCTAAGCAAATCACTTAACCCTGTTTGCCTCAGTTTCATCATCTATAAAATGAGCCGGAGAAGGAAATGGCAAACCATTCCACTATCTTTGCCAAAAAAACCCCAAATGGGGTCACAAAGAGAGACTCAACAACAACAAGCATTGGCCAAGAATATTGTGAGGATAAAATTAGATAATATCTGTAAAGCACTTTGCAAAATTTAAGGCATCATATAAATGCTATCATCATCATCATCATTATCATTATCACCAGCCCATTCATACAAGAGGTGGTAATGTTCTAAAGCTGAGCAGGAAAAGCACCTTTAAATGCAGGTTATCTTTTCATTTTTTTCATCTTCAGATGATGGGATGATATATTTTCAGAAGTGGCCAGTTTGGCCTCTATTTATTGCTATGTTCTCTACTTTTTTTTTTCAAAATCCAGTTCCATCAGAGAAAAGAGATGAACTTGGCTGTAGCATGTAGATAAGTGGAGGCCTTAGTGGAGGTGCCCCCAGTTGCGTGCACCTTCCAGTTTCTGGTGAGGGAGAGTGACTCCTGGAAGGCAAAACCTGACCACCTTTTAATGTAACAAAAGAGAAAAGAACAAACAATCAGAACTGAAAGCGTAAAGTAGGGCAGCAATTTAGAAATAGGAGAGAACAAAAAAGTATGATCAGATTCTGATAAGAGGGATGTATTTAAGGAAATAAAACAGAGCCTGTAAGAATAATGTACACATTGTTTTGTGGATTTTTCCCCCTTTTATTTGGGACTATAAGAAAACCTAGAAAATAGTGAAAAGAATACCTTTGGGTCTTTACAATATGCAACACATCAATACATGTGTTCTGCTCCTCTGGTTGGGGATAAACAGATCTTTTTTTTCCATCTCTGACTATTTGAGATGACCTCATTTTCAACATTTAAAATCTATACTTTAAGTAGTATCTTTGTAATTTCATATACCTGTAGATGCTGTAATTTTTAAATAGTTTTTATTTTTTATTTATGAAATAAAAGAAGCATTTCCATAACAGTACAATAAAAAGATGATTGCACATGAAACTGCAAATCTATTATGTACAACTTGTTATTCCTTTCAAATATACAACAAAATTATCATGTAAATCTCTTTTTTCCTTTTTTCTTTCCTCCCCACCCACCCTATAGGTATATATATGTAAAATTATTCTATACATATGTCTATTTATCAGTTATTTCTCTGGATGCAGATTGTGTCTTTCTTCATATGTCCTTTATTGTTAATTTGAGTATTTATAATAGACAAAATAACTTATTCTCTCAAAGTCATTCTTAAAACAATATTGCTGTTACTATATACAATGTTCTCTTGCTTCTGCTCATTTCACTTTTCATTATTTCAGGCAAGTCTTTCCATGTTTTTTCTAAAATTATTGAACTCATCATTTTTTATAACACAGTAATATTTTATCCTTTTTTTAAAAAAATGAAACACATTGGGTGAATATATTTAATAAAACTCTCAAAATGGTTATTGTAAAGTTAATTCCACAAGTATTTTTTAATCACCCACATGCAAAACACTATGCAAAGGTTGGTGTTACATAGAAGAAGAAAAAAGACACATTCCCTACCCTTGGGAAGCATACAAAATATGAAAACCACCCAAATTAGCAAGATGCAAGTAGAATTTGCTACAACAAAAGAGATATAACTATGATACTCTAGGAAAAATTGAGGAGGGAGCCATTACTTATACCTGGGAAGGTCAAGAAGAAACTGTATAGTTAAGAAGGTACTTGAGTTTGGCAGTGAAGAGGGATTTCAACAGCCAAGGATGAGGAGGAAGAACTTTCAGAACTTGCTGACTGATGGCACAATTTGTCAATAATGTCAAATAAAACTATAAAGATAGATTAAAGCCAGATTCCATGGAGCCTTAAATACCAGGCTAAGGAGTTTGTGTCTTGTCTTAGAGGCAACAAGGAGCCACTGAAGGTTTGGGGGGAGAAAAGTGTCATGCTCAGACTTGTGCCATAGGAAGATTATTTTGACAGTTGTATTGAGGCCAAATTAGAGAGAGAGAGAGAGAGAAAGCAAGGAGATCAATTAGGAAGCTACTGAAATAGTGTGGGTGAGAGGTGATGAAAACCTAAGTATAAGTGGAGAAAAGGACAGATGTGCAAACTGTTCTAGAAGAAGAATTAGTAATATTTCAAAATGCAAGGGATTCGGGGAAGAGACAGAGGAATCAAAGGTAGCCACCTGGAAGTTTGGGAAGATAATGTTTCAGAGTCATTTCCCCTTGCAATATAGACTGCATCTATCATATTCGAGTTGCCCAGACATCTGGATCAAAATGTCTACCAAGTAGTTGGAGATGAATGACTGGAGTTCAGAAAAAGATATTAGGGCTGTGTGTGTGTGTGTGTGTGTGTGTGTGTGTGTGTGTGTGTACCTTCTGCATGGAGGTAATAACTGAGCCCATAAGGAATGAATTCTTCTCTTTCCCAGACTCATGGAGAATGAAATGCAGGTTTCTACTTCTGCCCAGTTCTTC
>NW_020954557.1:20178552-20230776 GCF_900497805.2 Vombatus ursinus
CCTCCAACTTAAGTGGCTATCAATTAACGCAGAACATGGGAGAAGTGAAGACTGTGGGTTATCGTCAACCAGTAAGAGTGAGAAAATTGACAAACCAGAGTTATCCCCATTTCTTGCAGTAGCAAATAATGAGGCTTTTCTCCAACACAACCACTTCTACTCTTTTATCCCAACATCCCCATATTCTGCTTCCTCCTCCATCATGAAAGCTCCACCCCCCACCCCCAACTCTCAGAATAGCTGATACCTAGCTGCAGCCCAGGCTATCATAAAAGCAGCTATACAAGTACCACTGGGAAAATTCCACCCCCTTCTCTCAAGATACCCATCCCTTTCCCCATGGCTAGGTTGGTGGTCCTTGGAGCTCAGACTCTCTGCTAGAGCCTTAATCTCTCCTCTCCTTAATATCCATTAGCTGCTAAAATAATTTTAGCAAAATGCAGATCTGACCATGGCACACCCTTGCTCAATAAACTCCAACGGTCCCCTATTTATTTTAGGCTCAAACGTTATTTCATCTTTGTAACATTAATTTCTATTTTTGTTTAAGTTTTAGAATGTACCTAATTATTTGCCCAGTAGTACATTGTATAACTTATAAATAAGTAAATATACACATTGGAGATGTGCTCAATTTTTTTCTATTAGTAGGTATGTATGATTTAAAAGAATTAGAGATCACTGAGCTCTTTCTTGAGCCTCTCCTGGATCAGTTAGTTGAAATTCTCTCTAAATTGAATGCTAGTTCAAGGTAGTTGTACTCAGCATCCAAGCTAAGGTAGATTTTGTCTGGCCACATTTCATCCTTTCTAGAATCTTCTTTCCAGACTTACTTCAAATACTCTCAACTCCCTACCCTAAGAAATAGCTGTCCTGTCGGTGAGAGACAAAGAAGTTAATCACCTTTATTACTTTCCTTGAAGGCTTTCCTACCTTGCCCTTAGTTCCCTAAGTAAGGGAGACCTGCCCACATCCAATCTCTAAGCATTCTACCACTAGAGATCATGGTGTGAAAACAGATCTTGTAGAAGCTTCCTTCACCACATTGGAGGATTTAATGGCACTAACCCTGTAGAAGTTCTGTCCTACCTTGCTTAATTCATGCTTTTCTGCCCTGTTCGATTTGGCTGAGACAGATTTACTAGTTGGTTGTTAGTTTTTAGCCTTTGGTTGTTTGACTACTCCTGTTGCCCTAGGTGAGCCCTGAGGCCTTCTATCTCTGATAGGATGATCTTTTGAGATCCTTCTTAAAGAGGCTGGGAATAGATTCTGTGTGTTGCCTCACAGGCTCATCTTCCATCCCACTGGTAAACACCAGTCATCAGAGCTAAATTTCTTCCTCAAACAGTTATTCCATCCTTCAGATTCTGGAGAGTCACCAGACCTACACTTCTTTTCACAAACTTTTTTTTAAACTTGAAGTTTTTATTCTTTCAGTGCCCTAACATTCCCCTCTGTTATGTGTCAGAGGGCTGGTGACTTTTTTTTTAATATTAATGCAACTTACTTTAAATATCACATTCACTTCCAAACATACTATGTGCCCTTCCCCAACTAGTGAGTCTTCCTGTGCAACAAGCATGAGACAGACAGAGACAGAAGGACAGAAAAAGGGATAGAGACAGAGAATATCCACACAATCAACTGACATATTGATCACATCTGACTCTATCTGCCTTTGAGGTTCTCATTACGATAGAAAATTCTGGTTTCCTGCAAGCTTCCCAAAAGGGGCTGAAGAGTGTCAGAGCGCCCAGGTATGCCAGTGAAGCAATACAAAGAATCTATTCCCAACCTCTTTAAGAAGGATTTCAAAAGGTCATCCTCATCTCAAATTAATCGATCAATCAATAAACATTCTAAAATGCACTGTGCTAAGCTCTAGAGATACAAAAGAAGACAATCCCTTCTCTCAAAGAACTTACAATCTAATGGGGGAGACAAAAGACAAACAAATATATACAGGCAAGGTATATATAGAATAAAAAGGAAAACATTAATAAAAGGAAGGCACTAGAATTAACAGGGGTTGGGACAGGCTTCCTGGAGAAGGTGAGACATTAGTGGGGACTTTAAAGAATGCTAGGAGGGGGAGGGTAGAAGGGAAAGCATTCCAGGCATGGGGACAGTCAGAGAAAATGCCTGAAGCTGAGACTTGCAGTGTTTTCTTTATGGATCAGCCAGGAGGCCAGTATCACTGGATTTCTTTGTGTTAGAGAGTAAAGCAGAAGAAGATTGGAAAGGGGAGAGATAGATTATGAAGGGCTTTGAATGCCAAACAAATCATTTTGTATTTGATCATGGAGGCAATGGAGAGTCACTGATATTGTACTATTCTTCGGACACACTCAAATTGGCCCCAACCAATGTTGATACACTGTGGAAGTTCATTGATTGTGGGCATGCCAAAGCCATGGTGTCCACCTTCATGCTGATACCCTCAGCTTCCATAGAGAACCTCAAGTTCATACTGATGTAGCACAGAAAAGGAAAATCCTTCCCAACTAGCCTATAGAGGTATAATTCCTACATTGACTGTAAAGATATTTTTTTCCCAAATGTCTTTCATAAAGTAACTGGAATGCAATTATCATTTAATACTTACCATTCAAAATAGCAGGATGTTCATCATCTTTAGGCTACACTATCACTTTTTTTAAAGATCCTATGAGCCTCGGTGGAAAGGACCATAGTTACTGGTAGGATCTGGCTGAGACTTCCTTATTCGAGATCAAACTATTCCTGACCATGTGGCCATTTCCCAGCTATGGACATGACCTTCAATCTTTATAACATCTCTTCTCTATGTCTCTTTCTTTTTTCTGACACTGTGGTCACTGTACTACAGGTCCCCATCACCTTATGCCTGGATTATTGCAATAGCCTGCTGGTTGATCTCCTTGCCTCAAATCTCTCTCTACTCCCATCTTCTACTCAGCTGCCAAAGTGATCTTCCTAAGTTACAGGTCTGATCATGTCTCTACCCATTCAATAAACTCTAGTGGCTCCCTATTACCTCCAAGAGCAAATAGGAAATCCTCTGTTTGGTTTTTAAGTCTCTCCATAACTTGTACCTTTCCTACCTTTCCAGCCTTCTTACAACTTATACCCTACCATGAACACCCAGAATGAGCCAGTGACACTAGCTGCTTTGCTATTCTGCAAATGTGACAATCCATTTGAGATTCATAGCATTTTCACAGGCTGTTTCTCATGCCTGAAACTCTCTCCCTGATCATCTCTGCCTCCTGGCTTCCCTAGCTTGCTTCCTGTAGAAGGTGACAGTCAAGTTATCAATTTTGTGAGTTTACTTCAGATGAAAATATTTAGAGGTTGTTTCCCCCCCCCCTTGAAAAAGCACCTCTTAGTCAATAAGGGAACAGATAGCATGTTTGGCCTTCTAGGTTTTGTAACTCTAGACTTTAAAAAAATCAAATGCCAGTCTTGAAGAAAAGCAGGATTTTTCTTATATTGCTACTGGGCTATTTTTGATAACCTCTGCCAGTTCAGTACTCCACAACTGCAGAGAGAAAACCTGTGGGGCTTGAAGTATGTCTTTTAAAATAGATTAATTAATTTTATTTTTAACACCTAAGGATTTCAATTTAAAGAAATCACTTAATCTTTCACTTTTGTTCCATGCTTAAAGGGTATACGTGCAAGCATTGATATTTATCTGAACTCTTTCTTGCCTTACAAATTCAGGGATTGTGCTCCTTGAAATGTTTTCATCTTTAAATTGTGAAAAGAAAGGAATTCCATTTAAGTAAATGGAATGGGTTCTTATAATAATAGTTCACATTTTTATAGCACTTTACTTTCATGTAAGATTTGATCCTCACAACTCTGTGGGGTGGATGCACTACAAGTATTATTTTTACCATTTTACGGGTGGGAAAACTGGGGCTAATAGAGAATAGGAGGCTAGTCCAAAGGTTTGACGTGCTTCTGTTAAGTGATGCAGTGATTAGATTATGTCTTAGAACCATGAAGACCTATGTTAAATTCTGCCTCAGACTAGCTGTGGGGACCTGGATAAGTCTTTGCCTCAGTTTTCTCATCTGTAAAATGGGGATAATAATTGTACCTTCTTCCCAAGGTGATTGTGAAAATAAAATGATACAATACTTCTGAAGGGCTTTGAAAACTTTAAAGTGATATAAACGTATATCTGTGTATGTGTATATGTGCAAAAAAATAAAATGCTATTACCAGATGTGGATTCAGACCAAGGTCTTCTGCATAGTCTATTGGAAGGAATGTTATATGCGGAGTCAGAAGATTTAGGGTCATAGTACATGCTCATGACCTATGTGACTTTGAGAAAAAAAGGAGGAAGGAAGGAAGGAAGGAAGGAAGGAAGGAAGGAAGGAAGGAAGGAAGGAAGGAAGGAAAGAGGGAAGTATTTATCAAATACCAATTATGTGCCAGGTACTATGCAAAGAACTTTACAACTAGTATCTTATTTGATCCCCACAACAAACTTGGGAGATAGGTATTATGATTATCCCCATTTTACAGTGGAGGAAAATGAGGTATATAGAGATTTGAATGACTTTCCCAAGGTCCACAGCTAATAAGCGAATGAGATTAGATTCGAACTCAGATCTTTCTGACTCCAGGCTTATAGCTCTATCTACTGCACCAACTAGTAGCCTCTAGTTAGATAAAGGGGGATGGAATGCAGTTGGTCTGTTGTTGTTCAGTAGGGTCTGACTCTTTGTGACCCCATTAGGCGTTTTCATGGTAGAGATACTGGAGTGGTTTGCCATTTCCTTCTCCAGCTCATTTTACAGATAAGAAAACTGAGGTAAACAGGGTCAAATGACTTACCCAGGGCCACACAGCTAGTAAGTGTCTGAGACCAGATTAGAACCCAGGAAGATAAGTCTTCCTGATTTCAAGCCCAGTACTGTATCTACTATGCCCAAGTAGGTTTTCTGTGTTCCCTAGCTACCGCACAGCATTTAGCTGCCCCTAGCAGTTGGACTAGATGACCTCTAATTTCCATTTCAGCCCTAAGGCCATGGTCCTGTGATCCTGTTCACTTCCCCATGCTGCTTCTGGTACCTGGCATCCTATGAAGTTTCTATACTTAGGCACATGGTGGCTATATCACAGCAGAAAACTTGGGGTTATTTGTAGTGATACTTTCCTTACCATTGTCACTTCTGTGCTGCCTCACTTAAATTTGTGGTTGACAACAACGAATCCCCCAGGCAGTTAGGTGACAGGCTGGAGAGTGCTGGGCCTGGAGTTAGGAAGACCTGATCTCAGGCAATATCTGTGTGACTCTGCATAAATCACATAATCACCATCTGCCTCAGTTTCCTCAACTGTAAATTGGGAATTATGACAGTACATACTCTGCGGGGTTGTTGTATGGATCAAATTAGATAATATTTTAAAGAATAGTGCCTGGAGCTAGATAAATGCTTGTTTTCTCCCCTCTCTTCCCTTTCATTAGGAAAATTCTGTAACAGTCATTCCCCTACCACTACCTGCTACTTCCTGTGTCTAAGAGAACTAGCATTAAATAGAATCATAGCTTATGCTCAGTTCGGTTTTGAAAATTTAAAAAAAAAAAATGAAAAACCTGTTGCAGTCTGCCTGTGTAGCAATCTCATGAAAAATGGGTGTTGGGGCATAGTTCCTATTTTAAATTGTTTGCCTTTGAAGATGTGAACATAGTTCTAATCACACTTAGAATATAATCTCACCTTTGACACTGTGTAATAATAATTATTATTATAAATAATTATTGTTAATAATAACAACAACAACAATAGCATTTATAAAGCATTTTAAGGTTTGGAAAGCACTTTACATATGGTATCTCATATGATCCTCATGAAAACTTGTGAAAAAGGTACCCCCATTTTATGAATTCAGAAACTGAGGCTGAGAGAGATTAAGTGACTTGTCCAGGGCCATTGAGCTAAGTGTCTAAGACTGGTGTTACCTCAACTCCTCTTTACTCCAAGTCCAACACTCTAGCCACTGTGCTACCTACCTGCTTTAATCTTTTTCTTTTCAGGTCTCAATTTTTTGTTAAAAAGACACACAGGCAGACAGATATGCTATATAGGATGTACAGCTGGCCTGAGAATCAAAAAGACTTGGGTTCAAGTCCTATACTTGACAAGTACTAGCTCTGTGATCCTCTGCAAGTCATTGAAACGCTCATTGCCAAAGGCAACTCCCTAAGACAATAAGTGCAGATACAATGACATTCTGCTTTGGTAGAAGAAATTATTTTGCCAGTAAAATCACAGGTGAAATAAAAATGTACGTGTGTTCAGTTGTGTCTAACTCTTTGTGACCCCATTTGGGGTTTTCTCGGCAAAAATACTGAAGTGGTTTGCCATTTCCTTCTCCAGCTCATTTTACAGATAAGGAAACTGAGGCAAATAGGGTTAAATGACTTGCCAAGATCACTTAGCTAAGTAACTCTCTGAACCTCGATTTGAACTCAGGTCCTCCTGACTTCTACAGCACTGCATCCCCTGTGCCACCTAGCTGTCTGAATTTAAAATACCTGTAGCCACAATCTTACAGGAGTTACATGTTAGTACACTATGCTAAGTGCTAGCTAGGGATACAAAGATGAATGTTCTTTGCAAACTTTGGTGTGCTATCTGAATGCCAGTCATAATTATTGTTATTACTAGTATTGATTTCATTCTGTACATTTGGCCATACCTCTCTGACCCAAATGACAGTTAGAGCTAATAAAAAAATAACCAGTTATTTGGGCATTGGGATAGCTTAATGTGTAGTGGTGGTTGGATATAAACAGTGGTGAGCATTTTTTGTTTGTACAACATAATCCAAATTATTAAATTTGAGATAGTCAAGTTAATCATCTCTTTAAATATCACTAGGAACTTACTAACTGCTTGTCTGCTGCATTGCTGTTCTTCTGCTTGTCAAAAAAGTACAGATTTCTGTTTGTTGAGAATTGTGTGAGTGTCCGTGCGTGTGTGTGCGTGTCTGTATGTGTGTGTGTGTGCAAATGTGTGAGAGAGAGAAAGAGAGAAAGAGAGAGAGGGAGGGAGGGAGGGAGAGAAAGAGAAGAGCTTGCCTTCTTCTAAGCATGGGCTCATCCTGCACTCTTTTGAAAAAAAAATCTTTTTAAACCCTCCTGAGGTCATTGTGAAGTGTGAATTATTGTCATTGGGAAAGGAATTACTGATAGAAGGGACAGCTGGAGCATGTCTGGGGTAACTGTTATGTTGGCATTTACATTTTGATTTTGGACTGAGTCAAAATGGCAAGGAAGCTACGCCCTTTTAATGGTTTGCACATGTGGTCAGGCATTGTATAAGGAAATAATGCTTCCTAGGGTTTGTATTCATTTTTTTTTTTTCTGAAGAGGAAGGGTTAGAGGGGTGGGAGGAAGAAATGAATAGGAGCCTTTGTAGATCTAAGCATTTCTTCAATTTTCTTCATCAGTCTGTCCCCACCATGCACAAGCTTTCACTTACAGATCTGTTTTAAGTGTCTCTTATAACGAGAGAAACTGAGCCTTTGTTTCCAAGTCCAAAATGGATCAGTTTGCCCTTTAGTAAAAAAATATCTTGGCATTGTGGTTTATGCACTTAAGATAATGCAGTGTGTTCAAAAGACTGCACCCAGCATCAGCCTGTTTATTGAATATAAACAGAAGCGTCCCTTTTGGTTTGGAAAGGGCAGGCACTGTGCTGGTTTCACAAAGAAAAGTAAAGCTATCACTCTTGGCCGTGTAACTCCACGCTTAGAACAACCTTGCCTCACAGGATTGTATAAGTACCCAGGCAGTATAATGCGATAATGCACATCAAATATTAATGTGCATCGACACATCCGCTTCTGTGTACATCAGAGCAGCATCGCAGGAAGGAACAAACCCAGAGATCACTCAGTTTGGCTTTCTTGCCCCTTTGTTTTCCTATGACCCTTTCTTTTTCCCTCCAAACCAAAGGGAGGCACTGACTGTCCTCTTCTCTCATGACCAGCTGAAGTCATCCTCTGGCAGCGAAGTGACTGGTGCCCTGACAAGGGGCTATTTAGCTGCAATAAAAAGCCGATTGGCTTAATGTGCAATCAAGAAAGGAGTGACATTTATTGTTTTCATTTTATGATACTGTGAGCTGAGCAGATTGGAAGCCATGCAGTGGCTTCAGGGGGCAGAAGATCACCAGCGATGAATCGAATTTATATCTCTTCCAATTTCCTAATAGCATTTTAGCAACGAATAGTTACAATACAACAAATTGTATTGTTACTGGGTTTTATGTAAGCATGTATAAGCAAGAAAGAATGCAACTTTGTATTCCAGAGGTAAATGTACTGGCTAAATAGGTCAGCAGAGATTGCATTTTGTCCTGGGCACAGAGCTGCAAATGCAGTTTGTCCTTTACCAAGTTTTGCATTAGTATATGCTTCCTTCCCACCGTCAACATCCATCCCATATCCTGCATAATATTCTACCAGCACCACACCTAGATGGGAAGGAAAGGAGAGAGCTTTGTTTATACGATTCAAAGTCAACTCAATTTAAAAAATACATCTCTAGAAACAAAGGTTAAAAATCAACACGCATTGAGAACAGCTCCCCACCTTTCCCACAGACATTTTCCTATTGCTAGATCCCTTTCTGTAGAAGACACAAATATTGACCTTTCTCTCCATAAATAATAACATCCTAGGCAAAAAAAGAAATTTTTGGGTACATCAGAGGTGCATTTCTACCATGACTTCATTTCTGAGTTATGAGTCTATATTTAATCTATCAATTTCTAAGGTTAGAGTCACCATGTACCCACTCAAGACTATTTCGGTAGACTTTCTTCTTAGAACCCTAGAGTATGACAGATTCCCTGATCTCAAGGAGTAATGCTTCCCCACGTGGGGCTTTGTCTGTCCAACATAGACTTAACCAGTAACTTCAGAGTTGGTGATGTGCCCCTCTCTCAACATCCCCTAATCAATAATTCAACAGCTCAATAAGATTCTTGAAATTGAAATTGAATACACCATTAACAGTCCCAGAAAAGTAGACGTCATTCAAACAGAACAATGAGCACTCAGTCCCCAACACATCATCTAATATAGCTTGAAGGCTGGACTTCTTAATAACTGCCAAAGCATTTCCTCTGGATCAATTATTTAGTCCTGAATGAGTAAACTTCTGATCACCTCCCTTTGTCTCAGCATTAGCTCCTTTGTGTTACATTAGGCAGTCATGTCCCTCATCCATTCCTTATTTGTTCATCTTTTTCTGTCTCATGTATGTCTCCAGTTCAGTCAGCCAGCTTCTGCCCCTGTGGTTATAGGAAATTAACCATGCAATGAATATAATTTAGCAAATTCAGCTGTATGAGGGGCTGGCAATAATATTCTGCTAAGCTAGCCAGTGATTGTTTAGTTTCAAGTTGTCCCTGACCTTGGGCACCAACATTAAAAAAGGGGGGCAAAATGTACTGATCTTAAAACATTTTCCTAGAAGTAATGGGGAGAATCTTAGTGAAATTCTACTAAGAAACGATGGGGTAGAATTACAAATCTAAAGTGTAAACAAGTCTGAATGGTTTTTAAGACCCATTGATATCCAAAGTCCTTTGACATGGAAGAAATCATTCTATCTACTCCTCCCTGTGATGTCATCTTCCTTTTTGACCATTTCTCTCTAATTATGATCCTCTTTAGCTGCTTTATAGTTATAGAATTTTTCAATTCCATTGCAAAATTGAACCTGCATACAGATTTTTAAAATCAGTTTGAGAAGTATTTATTCAATCCCTGCTATATTCCCATGTGAGAGATGGTATGTGATCCGCTCATGTAATATGCCTTTTGATGTACATCTTTCATGACTTTTACCTGAGTTCAGACTTACAGGGAGGATGGATGCATCAAGTGTACCAGACATCATAAAAAGAAGGGCATTCCTGAATTTTTCCCATCCTTCAAATCTTGTGGCATATTAAAATTGAAATATTGTGTTGATTAAGTACAGTTCATAATAAGATGGGGAGCAGGTAAGAACTTGGGAAATGCTTACAAATCTTTCCATTTTACAACTCCTTCTTAAACAACTGTAGGATACTCTGCCCATTTTAAGATAGCTGATTCTTAAGAACACCATTAATAAAGAAATCTAAAAATGCTATAACATATCAATGATAAAGCCTCTGCACAAAAGTGAATTTTTTTCTCATATAAAATAATTTAAACATGGCCATGATTCTCTTAAAAGCTTCTCCCTCCCCCATCCAAGTATTCAGCTCATCTGGAGGAGATACTTTCTAAGTTTCTGATTCGTCTTTAATACTGCTCTTAAACACCACATAGTTTCTCATTATCTCCAAAGAAATCAAGGTGCCAATCTGACTTTTAACAAGAAGGATGTGCTATGGTTCTGTATATCTACAAGCTACAGCAACATTCATCAAAAGGCTTGGGGACAGTGGGCAATAGATCTGGTGGGCTCTCAGCAACAAAATATATAATAAATAAAATATATAATATATAAAACAAAATATATAATAAATAAAAATATAAACTCATTGAGTGGCAGCATATACCTTGGATATTCTCAACTAAAAATCCTAAGCTTTGGTTTCCTAATCTATCCAATAGGGTTAATCACATCTGTAATACCTATCTCATGGAATTACACTGAGACTCAAAGGAAATTATGTGTAAAACACATTTCTCAAAGTGTAGAACACTTTCAAATATTAAAGCAATATATAAATTCCAATTATTCTTACTAGGTTTACATTAACATTTGAAATGCAAAACATATTTGAATTCAGAGTTTTTGTTTCTGTTTTTTTTTTTTCATTTTGTTCTTTCAGTTTGCTAACCTATCTTTCAGTTCCATGCCTTTACTCTGACTGCCTACCATGGTAACCCTCTTCACTTCTCCCTAGTAGAATCCATTCTTTGCTTCAGCTCAAAGTGCCTTATTGTGGGCAACTAAGTGGCTCAGTGGATAGATTACTGGTCCTGGAGTCAAGAGGACTTGAGTTCAAGTCTGACCTCAGACACATACTAGCTGTGTGACCCTGGACAAGTGACTTAACCTTGTATACCTCAGTTTCTTCATCTGTAAAATGAGCTGGGGAAGGAAATAGCAAACAACTCTAGTATCTTTCTCACGAAAACTTCAAATAAAGTGATGAAGCATCAGACATGACTGAGACATGTAAACAATAACAATAACCTCATTGTAGGTGAAGCCTTTCCTCATTCCCCTACTTGCTAATACCATTTCCCCCCCCCCCAATCACCTTCTGTTTCTTTTGTATAAATTTTGTCTACTTACACACATGCATGTTGTCTCCCTCGATAGAATGTGAGCTCTCAAGGGTGGTGACTGTATTATTTTGTCTTTTTTTTTTTAATCCTAGTACAATGGTAAGGACTCAATAAGCAGTTAATAAATGCTTTTGATTGACTGACCTTGATGTACTCAGCCAAAAAACAATAGCAGAAGCTACTTTGGTATAAAATACTTACAAAGTTTATGGCTTGCTTCAATGCTACTCTCTTTTACCACTGCTCCACATTTACTCTCACTCTCTATGAAAGTTCCTTGAATGTGAGGAATAGACCTACTGCTTCCACTCTTTCTACTGTGACTCAAGCCTCCCCAAGTTGTCTTCCCTTGAAATCCATTTCAATGTTCATTTGTAATGACCATTTGTAAGCATCTACTATGTGGATTCACTAATTAAGTGGCTGCTTTTGAACTGCAACTTTCTTTGACCCTTCTTTTTTTCTAGTACTATTGTCTACCGGTGAAGTCTCAAATGCTGTAATCAAAATAATTGTTCCTTTCTCCCCACCTCCTCTGTTATAAGAACTTCACTAACTACTCATTATTTCAATTCAATTCAATTCAATTCAATTTCAATTCAAATTTTAATTGCTTATGTACATCTCCCTGCTTTCTCTGGGCCATTCTGAAAAGTCTAGTGATTATGAGTCTAGTGATTCTGCCCACTTTCTTACACGTAGTTCCACATAACTCAGCTCTGCTGAGACCTTCTGATGAAAGTTTTGTGTGAAGTGGCCATCACTAGGATCTCTTGTCTGCAGTTACTAGTGTCATAGTGTGACAGAATGTGGGAGATCATCATACTAATACCCAAGTTACATCTTTCCTAAAAGCTTTGCTGCCTATCAATTTGTTGTTGTTGCTCAGTCATTTTTCAATTGTGTTCTACTCTTTGTGACCCCATTTGGGTTTTTCTTGACAAAGATACTTGTTTGAGTGGTTTATCATTTCCTTCTCCAGCTCATTTTACAGATGAAGAAACTGAGGCAAACAGTGACTTGTGCAGGGTCACACAGCTAATAAGTGTCTGAACTCAAGTTTTTCTGGCTCCAGGCCTGGAATTCTATCCACTGTGCCACTTAGCTACCTGATCAATAGTTACTGCTAACAGAGATGTGGTGTTTGTTTACTGGATCATGGTCTCTGGCATATAGCCTTTCCATATGATCTTTCATTTTATTGCCTCCAGTCACAATATATATGCCAGTTGTTAAGGAATGCAGACACCACACAATAATCTCAAGTACTTTTCACTGCTTTGGTTATCTTAAAAGGACTCAAAAGTGATCCTCTCGGCCATCAGATTGCCAAGGCTTGCTAACTTATTCCATGGAGATGAGGACAAGGATTAAAAGCTTTCCTTCTCCAGCAGTCCTGCAAGCAGGGGCCCATGCACCCAAACCTAAATCAACTTCAAGATACAAAAGTGACCCATGGTCACCTTCAGAATGGCCCTATGCAATTTAACATTTTGATCAATTACTTGAATGAAGACATAGATGACACGCTTAAAAGGATAGCTAACACACTGGATGACAGACTCAGGAAAACTATATAATATGCTAGAATGTTGTGCTGAATCTAGTAGGAAATTCCATAAGACTAAATGTAAAACTTTACACTTATGTTCAGTAATTCAGGTTTTCAAGCATAAGAAAGTAAAGTATGGCCAGGAAATTTGTTCAAAGAATATCTAGGGGCATCAGTAGACTGCAGGCTCCATATCAGGTAATAGTGTGATAGAGCATTCAAAAATGTTAATGTGATCTTAGGCTCCATTAAAGGTGTTATGTCAAGGACAAGGGATATGATTGTCGAATTCTGCTCTAACCTAGCCAGACTACCTCTGGTCTATTATATTCCATTCTGGGTGTCACATTTGGGGAAGAATGTGGAGAAGCTGGAGGTCATTCAGAGGAAGAGAACAGGATGATGAAATGCCTCAAAATCATACAGTACCGACATCAGTTGAAGGAAAGAAGAATGTTTAGCCTGGACAAAGGCACAATACCCATCTTTCAAGTATTTGAAAGCCTGGTCTATGGAAGAGGGAATATGCTTGTTCTGCTTCAGTCTCAGTGAGCAGAACTAGGAGCATGAGTAGAAGTTGTAGAGATGAAAATTTAATCATAATTTAAGGAAAAATTTCCTGACAAATCAGAGCTATATAAAAGCAGAATAGATGTTTCGGGAAGTGAACTCCTCCCAAGAAGTTTTCATATGAATGTCAGATGACCTACTCATTGAATAAGTTGTAGATGAGATTTTGGGTTCAGAATCTGGTAGATAGTATCTGAGAGCCCTTCCAAATTTGAGATTCTTTGATTCTATGGAGTCAAATTATAATCTTTTTGATAATTTATATTTCTGGTCCTGGCCTCAGGACATCTCTTTTCCCCTAATATCTTCTGTTTATAGCACTATATATTGCATATTGTGGAATATCTTCAGTCCTTTATTCTGAGTCACACTAGGGAGACCTGGACCCATCCACCCTCATTTTATTTTCCATCTTTTGATCCAGCTGGTTGTCCTTCTTTCCTGATTTTTGTTTTTGTTTTTTTTCTCTTAAACTTCATTTCACTTTGATTTCAACTCTAGTTCATAAGATCATAGATTTAGAACTTGAAGGAACCATAAAAATATAATCCCATCCCTTAGGGAGTTTACATTTTACTGAGGGAGATATAGGATGTCCACAAGTAAGTATACTATAAGATGTGGACTGATTGGGAGTAAAACAAGAATCTAGACAAAGTACTCTAGTAAAATGTGAGACAAAAGTCAGTGAACACTTTCAGGGGACTGAGGAAGGTTTTTTTTGTTTGTTTGTTTTTTGTGAGGCAATTGGGGTTAAGTGACTTGCCCAGGGTCACGCAGCTAGTGAATATCATCTGTCTGAGGCCAGATTTGAACTCAGGTCCTCCTGACTCCAAATCCTGAGGGCTATCCCCTGTGCCACCTAGCTGCACCTGAGGAAGGTTTCTTGTAGGAAGTATGGAACCTACCCTGTCTTAAAAGGGATATGTGTGTGTGTGTGTGTGTGTGTGTGTGTGTGTGTGTGTGAGACAGACAAACAGATGGATGGACAGAGAGAGAGACAGAGACAGAAAGAGAGAGAGAGACAGTGACAGAGAAACAGAAACAGAGAGACAGAGACATAGAGAAAAACAGAGACAGAGAGACAGAGAAAAGTATGAAAAGTGATTGCATTTCAGACAGGCGAGAAAGCTATTATTATTAAGACATAATAAAACACAGGGGAAGAAATGGCTCATGAAGCTCAGAAATGCCTATAAATCCACTTTGGCCAGGATATGGTGTGTATGAAGGGGAGTCATGTGAAATAATATGGTTTGATTAACTTTGCCCTTTCCCTCTTGCCCTCTGCTGATCTTCTAGTGACCCCCTTTGGAGCTAGAGAGATTTTTTCACATAACTTCTCTGCTCCCTTGGGTTCACTTGTCCTTTGATCATTTCACTCAAGTTTGCTTTGTTTAAGCCTTTTTATTCTATTTCCAATCTCAGTCTTCATAGTAATTGTCCAAGAGAAGCCTGAGATTCTCAGTGTATTTACATTAAAACAGCTAGGTGGTATAGTGGACAGTGGTGGACTTAAAAGTCAGGAAAACCAGATTTTGAATCCTTACTCAGGTAATTATTTAGCTGAGACTATATGACCCTGAATAAGTCACTTAACCTCTGTCTGCTTCAGTTTTCTCATAAGTAAAATGGGGATAATAATGTCATCTACCTCCCAAGGTTGTTGTGAGATCCAAATGAGCTAACATACACAAAGTACTATATAAATGTTTGCTAGGTGCAATATCTCTTTCTTTCTTTAAGACAGCCTGACCCTATTTCTAAACCATACTAGGTTGCTCAATAGATAGAGCACCAGGACTCTAGTCAGGAAGAATTAAGTTTAAACCTGCGTCAGATACTTACTGTATGACCCCAAGCAAATCACAATCTCTGTTTGCCTCAGTCTTCTCATCAGTACAGTGAGGATAATAATAGCACCTACCTCCCAGAGATGTTGTGATAATCACATGAGATAACATTTGTAAAGTGCTTAACACTATGCCTGGCACTATATAGCAGACACTATATAAATGCTTATTCTATTCCTTTTTCCTTTCCCATACTTTCAGAAGATCTGCCCTAAGCCTTCCTAGTAAGGTTAAGGAGAGGAGATTTCCATAAACAAGTTTTTCAAACTTGAAAAAGAATAATACAATACCTTTAAAATTTGTAAGGTATATTCTCACTATATGCTCACTTAACTATCTACATTGTCTTTTAAAAATGTGACATAAGCACTATAAAATATTAAAACCATTAAAATGGTGGGGAGAAATTTCTTCAGAAAAGTGTTTTTAAAATAACTATGTGAAAGGCATAGCAAAGATTTTTCTCCCACAATATTGTCAGCTTACTTTAAAGTTGAACAATATTTTGAAAAATAAAAGGAGACATTTATTTTGCCCTAAAGGTGTTAGCATACTACACAATATGCTGTTGAGGGCATGGGGGACAGTTGCAATCCCAATGAAGGTTAAATTATAATTGGTACTTTGAATTGTAAAGGGGAAGCAAAGGTGAAATTTTAATGCTGTTTTAATGATATTTTTGTTGAAAATTTAATAAAGAAGGTTTTGAAAAATGGAATGAGAATTAGAGATCAACTTTCAGGGTCTTTGGTGGTGGATTAGACAGGCAGGTCCATTAGCATTACTTACCATGTAGCTTCATCAACATAGACACAGACAAATGCATTTTCAAAAATAACTTCACCGTCTTTGAATGTTGCAGATAATTTCAGGGTCTCAAACAATAGAAGGCCAAGTTACTGTATCATTAATATCCTTGAACCTGACCCTGCCATAGATCCAACCTCTCCCTGTTGCAATTTGTTTACAAGGAAGGATGCAAACAAAGACATTGGGTACTTGAGTGCATTTTTGCTAGGACATTCCTCCCATAAACAACTTTTTCCTCTATATGGGTCAAAGAATAACCCAATTGTTCATCTTCTGCACACTATAAGGCCTGAGAGTCTTTCAAAGCATTTCATTATGCACTACCTATTATAAGAATGAAAATCTCTGCACGTTGTTCTGACGAACCTGAGACTATATGACTTCTAACTTTTTTGATTAGTAGAGTCTTATTGAAAAGGCGTTCATTGATATGGCAGTACCCTGAGAAATGGTCCTGTTTTTTTTTTCCCTTTGTATTAAATTAAGACATAGCTAAACAGGTAATACATGGAACTGTAACATTTAGGACTGGAAGAGACTAAAGAGATAATTGAACCCATTTTAGAACTGAGGAAACTGAGGCACAGAAACAATGTTACTCATCCTATTTCACATATTAGTAAATATAATTTGAACTTTTTAATCCAGATCTCATGCCATTTCAACTCAGTCTGAGAAACATTTATTAAATATTTATTAAGATATACCAATTCAATATAAGATAGTATATTCACACTACATCACTCTGCCCTGGAAGAATCAGTGCCAAATCCCAACCAATAGCAGCACAGCATTTGGTATAGTAGACAGAATATTGAATGTTAAAGCAGGAGACCTGGATTCTAGTCCCTGCTGAGCCACTTACTAGGATGACCTTCATTCACTAGAAAACTGGGGGGGGGGGGGGCCACAGGGCAAGTATGGAGAGGTTGGAATAGATCATCTATTATGTACCTTCTAGTTCTAACATTCTACACTTTTGTGAAAATGCCAAAGGATCTAAAGAATAAATTTAAAAAAAAATAAAATTAATACATTTCATGTGTTATAATCATCATCTCAGAGGAAGGAAGCAACTCTGAAAACAAATTTGCAAAGCTATTTTTACATGAATACTATTTAAAAATTTGTTCACTCATTATAACCTGAGTTATCGTTTTCCTTCCTTAAACCCGGAACTTAAATCAAAGTTCATTTCCTGGTATACAATGTGCCTGTAATTTTTATTATTTAAATTGTTTAGCTAAAATCAGCACAGACTTTCTCATTGACGGATTTGCCAGCTTGGCTTCACTTCAGGACATTCTAATAGCATTTAAATGTTGGGTGGTGCCATCTGTAATCTGAAGGGGCAATTTCTGAGCAACTCGTCTAAGTGAAGAATTCCCAGTTTCCCAACATTGATTGTAATGAAGATAAGTTTAGTAATGTTGTAGCTGGTTTATACTTTAAGAGTCCTACGATTTAAGGCAAAAGAATAACTTTGTTTCTTTCCCAACTGTCTCTTTTTAGTAAAAAAAAAATTAGTATTTGGCAGGTGACAATATAAAAGATAATTTATTCCTTATAGTGTTTGGGAGTAGTTGGGGATGGTGGGTGGTTCAGTGGATGGAATGTTGAAAGTGGAGTCAAATTCTGCCTCAGATGCTTATTAACTATGGGCCTCAGCAAGTCAAACTTTCAGTCTCAGATTTTCTCATCTATAAAATGGGGCTAATAATAGCACCCACCATGCAGGGTTGTATATGGTGTGAGATTTAAATGAAATAATATTTGTAAAGTGCTTTGCAAATCTTAAAGTGCTATGTAAATTCTATCTGTTAGTAGAAACATCTGACTTTGTTAAACAGAGCAGGCCAGAAATATCAGTCTGCTTGTTTTATATATGTTTATTTTTATTTTATTTAGAATGTAAGTTCGTTTTAGATTTTAGCAGAATTTTTCACTTAGCTTCATCTCCAGAAAAATAATTTCCCCAAATTGTCTAGGTTCTGAGAAAAAAATCCAAGCATGGTTACAGTAATCCTTCTTCTTGGCTAGCCCAATAATATTGTTATCATAATGGCAGTATAGATAGAAAGGTCACTTAGCATTTCAAGGGGCCTTGTGTTTGAAAGTATTATTAAATCATTTTAATAAAACAGCTACAATGAATTAAAAATCAGGTCTCAGCATTTCTCAAATAATACTAGATGTCTGAAGACCGGATTGCAATTACAGTAACCTTGGGATATGAGAGACAAAGGGGTTGTAGGGGAAAAAAACATGAATTCTCTAATTTTAGGGGAAAAAAGTATTTTGCCTCTTTTTCTTTCATTCCTTTTATAATTTTAAAATAAAGAAATAACTCTGCCACCCAAATATATAATACCAAAACAATCCAATCAGTTCTAAAATGGGATTTGGGAGTTAGATTGGAAGAAAAGATCAGTTGTTCTTGTCTCCACAACCTAAATATTTCCCTTTTTATCTAATGATTCCAGAAATTATACTAGATTCAAATAAGCAAATGTATAGACACTTAGTAAAATGAACAGATTGGTTAGCCTCTAAGGTCTCATTCCAGTTCTAAATCTAAAATCCTTTGATCCTATGTTTGTAGTTGTTCAAAAGAACAAACAAAAAATCCAATAAAATAAGAAAATGCTTGTACTATAAATGAACATTTAGCTCACAGTCATTCACTGTCAAACAAAATAAGTGATCAAATTATTTTGGAGTTCTATTGTCTTGTCTCTTATCTAGAAACCTCAGAGAACTACTCCTAACTTCCCCATTTCTCAATGGCATCTCCATTGTCCTTGGAGGCATTCTTGATCCTGTCCTGATCCTCACATTCCACATTCAGTCAGTTACCACAGTCTGTTAATTCTACCTTCAAATTATCTCTCATATCCATCTCTCCTTTTGTACTCCATTGTCATGAGTTCAGCCTCTCTATCAACTCTTGCTCAGACTATTGTTAATACCCCCTAAAGGCCTCTGTGCCTCCATCCTCTCCTGCCTCCAGTTCCGTCATCATTCAGCTACTAGTTCATTATTTCTACTCTAGCAAGTCATGTCAGTTGTCTCCTGAAAATCCTTTAGTGATTTCCCATCACAGAGCAAATAAAATATAGACTCCTTAGCCTGCTGTTTGGAAGCTTCTATAATCTGACCCCCAACCTACCTTCCCCACCTGATTTTTATATCACACCCTCTATGCTCTAGCCAAGCTATACCCTGATATTACCCACCTCCCCAAGCTTTGCACACACCATTCAACCTTATTGAAATGTTGCCTTCTTCCCACCATCCCCAACTGCTGATATTCTTTCCCTTCAGAGCTTCTTCCTAAATGAAGCCTTTTCTGACACCAGAGGGGAAGTGATTCCACCTTTCTTAAACTGTCTTAAGCCACTGTGGCCTCTCCTATAAACTTAATCATTTTCTAATCTGTGTTACAGTTATTTTTATACATCTTATTGTCTTACTAGATTTTGAAGTTTGTGTCATTTTTCATTTTTGTCTTCCCAGCATGTAGTATATGTTAAGAAGTTAATAAATATGTGTTAAAGAATTAAAACATATTGTGTTGGGTAAGAATCCCTTTTTTTTTTGTTTTGGTTTGGTTTGGTTTTTTGGTAAATGCTATTTTTCTGATGAGGATATGAAGACACAATGTTTATTCAAAACTTGTATCTTGACAGAATTTGAGTTGACTGAATTAAGCTGTTTGTACACATAGATTGAGCCTTACTAACTTTTCTAAGAAACTTTTCTAAAAAACAAAACTATTCTAAGAAAGACAATGAAAGATGAACATCATTTGCATTGGAATTCTTTCCTGGCCTGAAATGGTTAAATACCCCGGTTTGACAGAAACCTCTAAAAATAAGTTGGCTACAGGAGGTGTGAATTTGTGGGAAAGAAAATGATGATTTCCAACTATCCTAGCCGCATTTTCCTGACTGACAGCAGTGGTTTCTCAGACCAGGTATATTACTGTTTTGTAGTTTGGATTAGAGTTGATGAGGCATGAAGTTAAATGTGCATTAGTCATTTCACTAAGTACCTTCTGCAGATTGCTACAATGAAGTTTTACCTTGCTCTGGTCAAAGTGTAGTATTAAATAAGATTTCAAGAGCAAATGACCCTTGACCAATCTAGTCTAATTATGAATTGTTAATAAACAAAAGTGGCATGCATGTATTCACTAGCTAATTAGAATGTGTTGAACCACTATGAATATTGCCCTCTTAACTTCCCTGTGGCCAAATGTTTCCATATATGCTAGTATAATAAACTTCTTTAATATTATCCTCACCCATTCACCCAACTAGATTATTAAGAATCATTTTGAATACTGGAGATGCTTTTCTAAGGAGAAAAAAAAATACCTGAGCCAGTGATCATATTTTAGTCAGTGCTACATATTTTCAGTCCTTAGTGATAGCCACACCAGAAATTTTTCGTTGCCCTTTGGTCATGCACTTCTAGTAGAGGGAGGTAAATATATACATATAAATTCATATATAAATAGAGAGAGACACAGATATGTATATATATATATATATACATATATAACAAAAATGTATTACAGTATGGTTTATAAGTTTTAGACTACCATGATGAATGTCTTGCATTACATTATTAGATAGTAATGTACTGCCCTTTTATTAAGATAAATTTGAGCTCAAATTTCACCAAGAAAGAAGCCCAACTTAGGTAGGATCTCAGAATACTACAGGACTAATGTCATTGATAAATGAGTAGAGGAAAATTACTAACTTTGATAAACTTAACCTTCTTAGCAATGCAAGGATCTAAGACATCTCCAAAAGTCTCATGATGAAAAATGCTTATCCACATCCGGAGAAAGAACTATGGAGTTAGAATGCAGACTGAAGCATACTACTTGCTCTTTTTTTCTCTTCTGCTTTGTTTTGTTTCCTCCTTCTGGTGGTTCCTCCTATTGGTTCTAACTCTTCCTTACAACATGACTAATGTGAAAATATGTTTAATAGGAATGTATATGTAGAGCTTCTATCAGATTGCACAAGGTCTTTGGGAGAGAGGTGAGGAGTGAGGAGAAAAATTTAAAATTCAAATGCATATGGAAGTGATTGTTGAAAACTAAAAATAAATTAATAAAAAAAAACTGGATAAAGGATGTTCCACAACAAGATTAAACCTGTTCTTTCAACTTTGAAAAAAAAACGAGTAGAGAAAGAAAGATCTGAGAAATATGCCTTTGGTCAGCAAGATGGGGAAGAAAACCTGGCACTTTTTGTATCTTCCATAAGAAAATAAAATAGTTTTGTTTTAAACTTTAGTGGATGTGCAATTACCCAAAAAATGTTGCCTGTACTATCAAACTTGTACCTTTATTGTTCTCTTCTTAAATCGAATGAGAAAGTGTCTTGACACTTACTGAACCACTCCATCTCAGTTTCTTCATCAGGATCATCATAATCCTGTTTCCCCAGATTCCCTGAAGTCTCAGCTAAAATTTCTCCTTCTACAAGGCTTTCCCACTCCCCCTCAATGCTAATGACTTCCCTCTGAGATTTCTTCTCATTTATTTTGTATATTTCTTAAATATACGTAGTAGTTTGCATGTTGTCCCTTCCATTAGAAGATAGGGACTGGAGGGTTTCTTTTTGTTTGGTTGGTTTTTTGCCTTTATTTGTCTACCCAGCACTTAACACACCACCTGGCATGTAGTAAATGCTTAAAAGATATGTGTTTAATTGACTTGATTTTACTTGACTACCTACCTCACAGGGTGCTCATGATTATCATAAGAAGTGATGCATGCAAAACACTTCAGTAAACCACAAAGAGCAACATAAGGCTAGATAAAAATATATAGATATGTGGTAATTAGTCATGGTAGCTGCCCACCATATCATATGATTATTATTGTTTTATTATATTTAAAATACCATCTCTTGGGGAAAAAAAAATGGTAGCTTCTTGTTTAGCATGACCGAATTCAGAAACAACATTTAAAAAAAAGAAAAGCATAGTCTTAAGCAGACCTGCTTTAAACACCTAACATTTATGTTTTCTCCAGACAAGCATTACATAGAAAGCCATGTTTTAGAAGCAATAGTAATGGGTCCAGACCATTAGAAACAGAGTCAAAGTGATCATGAACTGCGGCAGATTAAATTTCCATCCTAGCCAGAGTTTCAGAATAGAGATCCTCTATTCCATGCACTATTCAAGAGAGGGAAATGTTTTGCTGAATATGCAGCAAAGTAGACAGAGGTCAGAATTATGCTCAGCATCCCTACAGCCCTTGTAGCCCTTGGATAGCTTGAGTAAAATGCTGAGACAATACAATCCGGACCACCACAGGGCATTGTCATGGTTCCTCAATCAGCAAAAATAATTCCTATGAAGTCAGGGGAACCTTTTCATACATATTTTGGGATCCTATAATCATGGATTTAAAACTAGAAGGGGTCTTAGAGATCATCTAGTTGAACCTTTCCATTTCATAGATAAGGAAACTCTGCCCCTCAAGGGTTAAGTGACTCTCCCAAGGTCACACAAGTCATATGTAGCAGTTTCCCAGATTCTAAAACCAATATTCTTGCCCAATGTACCATTCTTTTATGATTTTTTTCAAATAAAGGCTTTGTTTTGTTTTGAATCATCTCTAGGACTCCTCTGTTTGGTATTCTAGCCCTTCTCAACTTACTTTAAAGCTCCCTTTCCAGGATTAAACATTATTCCCCTTCACACTCTCCAGTCCAGCCACACTGCCCTTTTTGCAGCTGAGAAGCTGCAAGGACACTCTATTCTTTCTATCAATGCTCTTGTAGAAGCTGTCACCTATTCCTAGAATGCACTCCCTTCTTACCTTTGCATCTTAGAAACCCTGTTCCCCCTTCAAACCTCAATTTATGCATCATCTTTTATGTAAGGCCCTTCCTGATCTCTTAAGTTACTAAATACCTTATTTTTATTTTGTATATATTTACATGTACATATGTCACCTCCCCTGTTAGAATGAGAATACCATTAGTGTAAGACTTGCTTCATCTTAACCACTGTATCCCAAGTGCTTGGCACACAGAGGGCACTTGATAAGTGCTTATTGATGGATTACTGTTAAGAATATCTGATAATAAAACCCAACGATGCAGTCACCATCCAATCACATGCATAGTGTTGGACAAAGAGAAAAGCACAAGTACTGCTAGACAAAAGGAGAGCCTCTTCTTCTCAGCCATGTTTGTCTAGAGGCATACCTAGAGTCTAGAATTCTTAAGTTTTCATACAACTGGAAACAGCAATGTGACTAGAGAGTAAGAATGTGCTTGCAGAACTAAGCTTGCTTTCCATTTCTGCTTCGTCACTAAACAAGCAAATGTGACATCAAGACAACAAATTGATAAGCATTTCCCCTAATGGTTTTGACTTAGATAGCATATAGCCTAAGAAGCACCCCAGCCTATGGAAAAGTCAAGTTTACCAATGAGCACAATGGCCAGATTTACCCATTTGTGCCTTTGCTAATTGCTTTTGTATTACTGAAATGAAATAGATTTGTTAATATATTTGGAAGTCAGCACCGTGATGATCAAATGATCAAATTACTTAAAATTAGATGGAGAGATTACTCTATTGGCAAGATCTGAAAACAGATACTAACTTTCAATCATTTCATACCACTGTAGTAAACACTGACTCATACTTTTCATTCCAAAAGATGGAAAATAACAAGTAGCCCAGTCACTGAGGGGAATATGGTTTAAGTAGCTATTAAAAAAGAATGGGTTGGTTGAGTTTTCACCCTGGAGAGGGCAACTTTGACATATGAGAATCACAGCAGAGAACTGAGTGAAATGGGAATCATATGGTTTTCAATGCTATATAAGAACAAGATAATGAAGGAGCTAATTGTATATGCTTTTAGCCTAGGGCTCTGAAGCAATGGGGGCTCTAGACATTCATACTAATTACAGAAGAGTGTCCCATGGAAGACTGAGCACATCATCATGTTTAAAATAGACTCGCTTACCTGGAAGATATATTGTAAAAGTAACCATTTAGTGATTTTCCCTCCTTTCCCAAAAAGCACCTTAAAATGTTGTGCTCTTTTACCAAATATGTTGTCAATACATATTTTACCAGCATTAGTATTTTCTTGCTCTAGGCTCAATTTCAGGCTATGGTTCTAAAATCATAAACTAATTTTAGATTTTTTTTTCTTTTTTAAATAACTTAGTTTTCCCAAGCCCATTCAAATACAGAGTTTCAGTTGATCCTGAAATGACCTATTTCTTTTTATCCTCCCAAAGCTGGCCAAAGGCTGTGTCTAAACAATCAAATTATGTAGGGAATTGAAGCAATTATCTTGGTAGTTCAAAAAGGAAATGTCTTTTCCTTTATTCTCTGAATGATTTGACAAAAGATTATCTCATTTTTAAGGAGTGTCTCCTCAGTTCACTACCCCATAGCAAATGAAGGATCATCATTTAGATTGTTTATGGGATGCCAAAATAACATGTTGGAAAAAAATATCAAGCTAGACCAGTCCTTGGTATTATATAAACAACAAACAATAAACAATGCCATTTGATTCAACATGCATTTATTAATTTTAGCTATGCCACAGTCACTGTGCTAGGTACCGGAGTACCAAACATGAAAGACTAAAGCAAATATTCCCTGCTCTCAAGGACCTTACTTTCCACTGCAGGGATAAGTAATTACAACATAAACACAGCATCATTTCAGAGCAACAATAACTGAGGCAGAATCAGGAGAGGTCTCCAGTAACTAAGCAAATCTCATTATCATTCAGCTATCACTGGATAACCAAAACTATGCTTTTTGTTTGTTTGTTTATTTTTAGACAACAGCTTTTTTTGCATACTGTTGGTACATAATAAGTGATTGCAGAATTGAATGGAATAGAATCTACAGATTTGGCTAAACAGTCTACATAAGAGCCTAATGAGTCTCCTGTCCTAAATTCAGTTTCATTCTTTAATTTTCTTCATAATCATGGGCAAGTAAATTAACCATTTTTCCCCTGTAACTTCATTTTCCAATTTGTAATTAGAACCTAATTTTTCCTCAGTATAATATTTTGAGTCTCTGAAGTCCTAAGCAATATTACTCTAAAAGATCTATTTGAACTTGCATACTATCACATCTAGTACCTTTTGACCACATTCTTATAACTTTTAGGGTGGGAGATGGGTAAGGAAATTGTGTCAAAGGTGAGCAAATCAGTGCATGGACAGTAATTTATAAACCATGGCAAAAAAAAAAAAAAGGCAAGTAATTCCATAGAACGTTATGTTTAAAATATGCCACCCTGTTGTAATATGCAGAGGTTTTATCAAAAGCAGTTCACTAGGGGAAAGTCATAGTGACCTAAGCAATTTTTTGCCTCTGGTCACATCCCTGCTTTGAATGTGCCTTATAAATATCTAAGGGCAGCTAGGTGGCACAGTGGTTAGAGTGTTGGGCCTGCAGTCCAGAAGACTCATCTCTCTGAGTTCAAATCTTGGCCTGGGACACTAGCTATGTGACCCTGGTTTGCCTCAGTTTTCTCATCTATAAAATGAGCTAGAGAAGGAAATGGAAAATCACTACAGTATCTTTGCAAAAGAAAACCCCAAATGGGGTCACAAAGAGACAGACATGACTGAAACTACTGAGCAACAAAAACATAATTGTCTAAGAAAGTCTCCTTACTACAATCAAATCTCCATGAGTCATCTAATAATCAAGAAAATAACAGAGCCCAGACCAAGGGTGGGGATCTAGTGTCCTCAAGGCCACTTGTGGTCCTCTAGGTCCTCGAGCATGGTCCTTTGACTGAATCCAATGAGGAAGTTTGGATTCAGTCAAAAGGCCGCACTTGAGGACCTAGAGGGCCACAAAAGGCCTTGAGGCCACAGGTTCCCCACCCTTGGCCTAGACTATGGAGAGACTTAAACAAAACTCCCACCCTGGGCAATGAAAGTAGCAATTATTGGGAGCCACTTTGATTTTATATAATTCTGTTCATTTTTATGCATGAAGAAGAACTGAGACTAATAAAACACTCCTTAACACAGTTGATGAAGTAGAAATTGTGCTGGGTTTGTAGTTTGAAAACATAGATCAGAACCCTGTCCTTCTCCTTATTACTTAGGCGATTCTCTAGACTTCTCTAGGCCTCAGTTCCCCATCTATGAAATAAAGGGACTGGGGCAGGTAACTTAACCACACTGTGCTACACTTTCTCAAAGTATGAAATTGAGAAGTAAGGCTAGATCTGTAAAGGTTCCTTCACCCTCTGAAACTCTCTGATCTCAAAGTCCTTATTTGTTTGTGTGTTTGTTTTCGTCTTTCACTTTATTATTGATTTTTAGTGAATAGGCAGTTGGGAAAGTAAAAAGGGAAATAATCTGAGCCTCAGTTTCCTCTTACATAAAATAGACATGATGCTTTCATGGGGTTTTGTGAGAAAATGACTTTGGATGCCTTCAAATTCTATATCAATGTGAGTTATCATCATCTTTGCTCTATCAGAACAAACTGCCATCTCTCCTGTTCAATCTCTGTGCCTTCCTGAACTATCATGCCATCATTTTTGTTTTTACTATTCTAATACCCCTCTTGGGTATACTGAATAATTCCCATGGTCCCTTTTAGTTCAAAATGTATGCTTCCTATAGTAAGTAGGTAGCAAACTAAATAATTTTAAGTAGCAGACCAACAGAATATGAAAAAAAATAGTTCAAAGGTCATTACAAGCAAGAACAGTACGATAATAATAGCTATAAAAATCCAAGCACCTAGCTAATAGCCTTCTCATAATGTAATAAAAGTATTAAAAATTGATATGCATATAATACTTGAAATATCACAAAACACTTTACATTTATCATCTCATTTAAGTCTCATTTACACACCTATGACAAGTACTACTGGTATATTTTTCCCATTTTACAGATGGAAAAACTGAGGTTCAGGGAGGCTAAGGGACATGCCCATAATCACGGTTACTAAATATCTGATGTACTGTGTTATTCATGATAAGCAATGTCGACTTCAGTATAATGTAATTTGATATTGGAAGTAAGAACAATTCATGCTTTTTGATTGAGTCTTTGCTCCATCTGTACAAACACCCTGTTTTACAACATAGAACATGTTCAAGGAGAAAGTGAGAGCAGCATCTACACCTCATGTCAAAATCAGGAATAATAAGGGAAATTAGGAATACTAGCCTCTTTTTTTCTTTACAGAAAGGCAAAAATAAAAAGTTAAGTGGCTACAAACCAGTGAGCAAAGGGGAGGCAAAGGGGCAGTCCAGTGAGCAGATCAGCCTGATGGGTGATTGCAGGAGATAGGCAGAGCTGTGGAGGAGTGCGCAGGAAGGGAAGACTTATCCATAACTGATCAAAAACAATGGTTTGGAACCATCCCAGGTTATGATAAGGAATGTTATGTGAGCATAGCAGATTATCCTTGCAACACTAGAATCATTCTATTCTTGAAATGTGTTTCCTCTTCATCTCTGCCTCCTGGCTTCCCTGGCTTCTTTCAAGTTTCAACTAAAATACCAACTTCTACAGGAAGCCTTTCCCAATCCCTCTAAATGTTAGTGGCTTCCCTCTGAAATTATCTCCAATTTATCTTTTCTATAGCTTGCTTGTGGCAGCTAGGTGGCACAGTGGATAGAGCACCAGTCAGGAAGAATCATCTTCCTGAGTTCAAATCTGGCCTCAGACACTACCTGGGTGACCCTGGACAAGTCACTTAAACTTTTTGCCTCAGTTTCCTTATCCATAAAATGAGTTGGAGAAGGAAATGGCAAGCCACTCCAGTATCTATGCCAAGAAAACCCTAAATGGTTTCATAAAGAGTCAGACACACTGAACAACAACGAATAGTTTGCTTGTACATATTTGCTTGCATGTTCTCTTTCCCTTTAGATGGTGAGCTTCTTGAAAGCAGGAACTATCTTTTGCCTTTCTGTGTATCCCCAGTGCTGCGTACAGTGCCAGGCACACAGTAGGTGCTTAATAAATGCTTATTGACTGACATTGATAGGGAGTAGTATTTTTCATTTATGAAGTCAGTAAAAGGAGCTTTAGAATAGTAAAAAAAAAAAGAAAGAAAGAAAAAGTGTGTTATATTTTGGTAGAGGCACAAGCAAAGACTGAACAGAAGAGGTGACAGTTTGTTTTGAAAAAAAGGGAGTGGGTATGAGTAATGATGATGATAACTCACATTTATGTAGAATTTGAAGGTATCCAAAGTGCTTTTCTCATAAAAACCCCGTAAGACGGATCATGCAAGTATTGTTACGTCTGTTTTATGGATGAGGAAGCTGAGGCTCAGATTATGTTTTCTTTCTACTTCCCCAACTATCTATTCAGGAGAAACCAATAAAAACACAAAGGGAATATAAAAAAAAGATTATGAGAACCTTCCAGATCTAGTCCCACCTTTTAGCTCAATGCCTGGAGAAAATGAAGCACAGAGCAGTGAAATTACCTGCCTAAGGGTACCCAACTGTTGAGTTGGCAAACCCAGACCCAGACACGGGCTCTTTTTCCTTTTCTAATGTTCTCTCTGCTATGTCATGCTGTTGCTAGCTCCAATCTCCCCAATAAGCTACCAATAGATCCACCTGCCTAAGAAAGCACTTTCATTATATCATTACCGTAGCCAACTACCATTGATGTACCCCTGTTACCCAGAGAATAAAGTTCCAATTCTTTAGTCTGAAATTCAACATCCTCCATATTTAATCCCAGTGGAATGTTTGAACCTTAACTCCCATTAATTCTCTATACAACCCTTCCAATCATTCAGATGAGAGCACTGGGTTAACTTCCAGTCCCCACATTTTAGGAAAGAAATAGACAAGCTGGAAGGTATCCAAGTAAGGGCAACCCGTAACATGAAAGGGCTAAACTATGTGCTGTACAAGTTAAAATTGACTAAACTAGGGATATTTAACCTGGAAAAGGAAGACTTAGGGGAACATGATAGCAGTCAAAGCTATGATGCAGAAAAGGAATTCATAATTTTTTCTTCTTGATTCCAAAAATTAATATTAGGAGCACTACAAAGAAATTACAGAAAGGTAGATTTCAGCTTGATGTAAGGAAAAATATCATGATGGAATTGAATTTCTCTCATTGGATTTTATAGTGGCTCTTGGTTACATGGAAGTTTACCTTGATGGCCTCTGAGAGCCCTTCCAAGTTTTCAGTTCTGAGATTCTGGTTTAACAATATATTTCACAAGTCAACATCAGGTGGGGGTGGGGAGGGAAGAAGTTTCACCTAATGAAGTTAAGTAATTTAAGAAATGCATAGGTATTTTACCTTTTTTAATTATACAGCAGATAAAATTTAAGATACCATATTGTAATAGCATGTATTGTTGTGTGATTTTAAAAAGCAATTTAAATTAAATAACTTCTTAGAATTTGCATATTCATTTAATATGAGCATGTGAGAGATAAATGATCATCTAATCATGAAGAGGGAGGTAATTTGGTACAGGAAATGATTTATGAATGGAGATATTTCATTGCCAACATAATTTACTCAATACTTTATTTTTCATACCAAATTATTATGTCATAAAAATTTTATATGCATCAGTGGGGAGATGACATAAGTAACAAAGTCTCTAAGTGTAAATCCAACATAATACATAAACAGTAAACAAGAAATGCTAAAAAAAAGAAACTAAAAAAGAATCTTATGTTCATTCCTTCACCTCAGAGATTCTCAAAGTGTAGTCTGCAGAATCCTGAGGATCCCCAAGATCCTTTCAAGGGGTCTGAAAGGTGACAACTATTTTCACATTAATATGAAGACATTATTCATCTGTTAAAATACTCCTCCCTTTTTCAATTACATACCTATGTGAGGCTGGATTTTCTTGATATATTTCAACTAAAACAACAGATAGAATGCAGAAGCAGATACGAGAATCTAGCTGCCTCCTATTGTCAGATATTAAAGAAATTTCCACAAATTTTTAAAACAATGCCACTCATATCACTCATTTTTCTTTTGGAAATAATCTGTTTTTCATAAAATGTTATATCAACACATGATGTGTTTATTATTATTTTAAATTAATTAGATAAGTATTTTAAAATTTATCTGTTTTAATTTCTAATACAGTAATATGAATAGATATAGCCTACATAAATAAAAAGTCTCTGGAGTCCTCAATATTTTTTTATCTGGGTAAAGGGGTCCCAAGATCAAAAAAGTGTGAGAACTGCCTTACATCAAAGGTCAGCAAATCATCTGAAATTAGTTGTTTTCATTTTGTCATCTGTCAACAGTTTCTGCTGAAATGATGAACCAAATAAGCTTCCTTTATTACTTTGAGCTTGGATTTCCTCTATCTGTGCATCAAAAACCTATCAAAGGCTTAGGAAAGTCAATAGGAACTTCACTGGATAGTGAAGAATAAACCCTCGCAAGGAAAACATTGAAACACTCTTAAGACTTAAGCACTACATACAAAGCAAGGAAAACATAATGCAAGAATTCAATCAAATCTCACATAAGATTCATATTTGAACTTTTTCTGTTTGAAAAGCTCCTTTAAATTTTATTATATTTGTTTTCTTTCCCACATTTTATACAGTTTTTTAAAGCTTTTTTAGAACATTAGTGTTTATTAAGCACTGTCCAGTAGGACTCAGTATTTTATTTTATTTTAAATCTTAGCTTAGGACAAGAGAACATGTTCCGTATAAGAGGAATTTGCTTAGAAATACTTAAAAATATATTTGAATAAGAACAATTGTTTAACTGGGAAATATTAAAATGTGAATATGTGTTCTGCAAAAGAAAGAACAAAATCATTGCTATGACAAAAAAAAATTACCTGGTGATTTAATTACTTGCTGGCTAGCCTTCTCATAATGAGCTTTTCTCTTAATGAGCAGAAAGGGTACTCACTTTGGAGTCAAAGGTCCTGAGACCAAAACCTTCCTCTGTCACTAACAACCTGTTTGAATTGGAGCAAATTGCTTAATCTCTCTGGTACTCAACTTCCTCACATTTATTAAATTACTACTAAATCCTATTAGTTTTTCCTTCCTAATCTCTTTCATGTGCATCTCTTCCTTTCCATTTCCACTAACACCACCTTAGTACAGATCCTCATCACCTCACTCTTAGAAGTGGTAGTGGGTTTGCCTCCCTCCATTCTTTCCCGTTTATAGCTCCCCAATAAGCTGCCAAAAGATTCATCTGCCTAAGACATAACTTTCATTATATCGTTACCTTGACCAACTTCCATTGATGTATCCCTATTGCCCACAGAATAAATTTCCAGCTCCTTGGTCTGAAATTCAACATCCTCCGGTGGAATATTTGAACCTTAACTGCCACTGATTCTCTATATAACCCTTCCAACACCATTTGCCAAATATTTACATCTTACCCATCTTTCTCAAGTCCCACTTTCTCTGTGAAACCTTCCACAACCACTTTAACCCATAGTACTTTCTTCCCTTCCTTTGACCTCATAGTCAAAGTTCCTACCATTGACTTGGTATATCATCCTTGTGACAACTACTCTGTTTTCTCATTTTATGGTGATTCAGAGCCAGTGGGATAGAAGGAGCAGTAGACTTGGAGTTAGTAGAAAGAAAGCCCCTTGAGAACAAAGATTGTCTCACATTTTGTCTTTGTCATCTTCTCAACTTAGCACAGTGCTCAGCACACTGTAGATGTTTAATAAATGGTGATTGATGGATGGGCTCTCTAGGATCTAGTTCTGGCTCTGAAAGGTATTCATCAAGTGGCCTTGGGCAAATCATTTGCCTTCTCTAAACCTCAATTTCCTCATCTGTAAAATAGGAATAATACTTACACTGCCTATCACATAGGTTGTTCAGAGGGTCAAATGAGCTCATTTTTATGAAGCACTTTGTAATCAGAAAGTATTATGTAATGGTTGTTATTGTTGTTGTTCAGTCATTCACTCATGTCCAACTCTTCATGACCTCATATGGAGTTTTCTTGGAAAAGCTGCTGGGGGCAGCTAGTTGGCCCAGTGGATAGAGCACTGGTCCTGGAGTCAGGAGGACCTGAGTTCAAATCTGGCCTCAGACACTTGACACTTACTAGCTGTGTGACACCGAGCAAGTCACTTAACCCCATTGCCTAGCCAAGAAAAAAGAAAAAGAAAAGATGCTGGAGTGGTTTGCCATGTAACAGTAAATATTTATTGTTTAACTTTGTCATTGTTGAATATTCATGCACATAAACATATCTCATCTTCCCGACTAGATTGTAAGCTTCTTGAAGGGACTATTATTCTACTACTCTGTATCTTAAGCAGTGCTTTGTACATAGAAGATGCTCAGTAAGTTCTTATTGAATGAAATGATGAATGAATAAAAAGGCCCTATTATTACCCCAGTTAGAACACTGACTAAAGTAAAAAAAAAAAAATGCAAAGTTTTCACAAGCCTGGACAGCCTTAGAGAATCTTCCCAGGTGAGGGTAATGGGAAGATGTTGCTACCCCAATTATTTCAGAAAGTGTAGTCATACTCCTTTTGGCTCAACAACAGTAATTTGAGCTCACTGTATTTCATTGTAAATAAACACCTTTCTAGTTCAGCATTTAATTATGACTTTTCTATCATTTCTATAGCATGTTTAACTCTTCAAAACACTTTTGCATCTGATACCTGGTTTTATCTTTATACACAACAGCTCTGTCAGAAAGTAGGGCAGTCTATATTTTCACATAGGAAAATATTTGTTTTAATCTACTTTCTGAGGAGTAAGGTGAGGGTTAATGAGTAAGGGGTCTTTACTGTCCTTTAATGTTTGCAGTGTTTTGAATGAGAGGTACACACAGTTTTTACTGTTATTAATATAATCCAGACCATCCATTATAGTTCCGACTGAGAGTACCGACCGCAGTTTTGACCTCATTTACTGGCCAGGCAGGAGTATGCCTGCATAATCACCCCAGAGATAGACAGGCTCAGGGGACATCACAATCAAATTCCAAAACAAACCATAAAAGCTGCCTGACTGCTTCAGTGCTGGTACTTCTTTAAATGATTAGGTCTTGTCACATGGTCAAAATACTGAAGGGACACAAAATCAAGGACCTTGGGAGAGGAATAAGTGACAGCCATGTTTAATGAATGAAGTGAAATCTAATGAAATTAGAGGACAGCCACAAACCAGACATATGAATTAGTAATTAGCTACCTGACAGGGTTAGCATCCTAACACTCCAGGAGAGCAGGCAGCATTCTGGGCCATTCAGGAGAGCCTCTCACCTCAGGACTTAACTCACTACAGACCGGGCTTGGAGCAGCAAAATAAATGAAGCACGATGCAAAATCAGAAATATGAGAAAGAATTAAAAGCATATGAGGTGTCTTGAATGTCACCTTTTCCACCCATTATGATTGTATTTCATTTCATCAAGTGGGCTCTTAAAAATCATCGGCTATTTCTCGTTTTCCACCCTCTCAATTCAAATGGCTAAAGTTTTCAGTCAATGTTAATTCTCTTTGAAGAGTTTCCCAATTGTAGTGTTTTCACAAACAGATCCCTAGAAATTATTATTTTCAAATGGGCCTTTTTTTTTCTCTTTTACAGCTTAAAAAGAAATAAGATCTATGTAACTGCCAGGTCAAAATGTCAAAAGATTAAAATAATTGGCTTAAAAAAAACCTTAAAGTTATCTATATAGTCCTAAGCATTAAAACCCTTGGTTCACATAAAATACTGGTGACATACTATAATTAACAAGTTACTCCTATCAGAATGAATAATAATATAGTTATTTGCCAAAAGCAATCAAGATGGGATATTTTCCATTTAAAAAGAAATTCTACTTTTCATTCCAAATAGAAGGCTAAAAGAAAAAAAAAAACAAGTAATTTACATAAATTGCCAAAGTGCTGTATGACCAGCAATTTCACTTTTACACTATACAACATTCTCTCACCCTTTTATCAGAGCCTGATTTACATTTTTTAATGGCTGATAGCAGCAAAATGCCATTATTGTGCCTAAATTATGTTTTTATCTGAAATTTTCCATGTGAATATCTTCAAACCACACACTCTCCTGACTAGTCTAACTTAATATTTCCCAACTGGACTGGAATGCTGTCGAGATTGCCAAGAGGGATATGTTACCTGGAGCAGATAACCTCTTGTTCCAGTTCCTTTAGTGAAGGACGTATAGATGGGAGTCAGAATGAAATGATGAAGGAAACTCTAGTCATTTAGTGGGCAACACATTCTCCCTTGGATTTCCAGGTTTTAAGTAATCCAAAAACAGATTATCTTCCTCAACACAACACTGATTTCCTATCATTCTCTCATTATCTAAACATAACAACTAGCCCTACAACCCTTTTAAGATTCACACACACACACACACACACTTATGCACACAATCAGTGAAGCTAGATTTTGAAAAATTTCAGAGAGTTTGGAAAACTTTCAATAGAAATTGAGCAGCAAAATTGGAATTAGGGAAAGGGCATGGAATGAAAATGACCACCCCTTCCCAATTCCTAATATGATTAAATAAACCCCCAAATCTATTCCCAATAGTGATAAAAATATACTTGAGTATAAATATATATATTTTTAAACTACCAAATCCTGAACAATTAGAAGTTAATATTATACATCAAAAAATATTGAAAAATATTTTATTTTGTTTTTTTTTAAGTCAGAATTTGTAAGTAAAACAATCTGTGGATCCCTGCTCTATACAATTAGTGCTGATTCATTACCAGGTAGTATAAGGCCCATCCTGCTTCCAAGAATGAGTGCAGAATATCTCACAAGTGATGTAAATGTATACTTAAGATATTCTTTGATGTTTCAATGGATCCGTCATCTCTTCAGCATAGAATGATTTATTTGACATTCTCAATGGCTTACTGTCACCTTGGAAAGATGTCCCCAGTGAATTGTTTCAGGGATTTCTCCTTGGCCCTTGCATTTCACATTTTTTAATCAGTGTTTTGGATGAAGGCATAAATTGTGTGCTTACTGAATTTGTGGAAGACACAGAACTAAGACAGGCTGCTAAAATGTTAGACAAGATCTAAAAAGATCTTGATAGGCTAGAATGATGAGACAACTATAATAGAAAGAAATTTAACAGGAATAAACACAAAGCCCTATATCTCAGTTTAAAAGAAAAATCAACTTCACAAACTCAAAATGGAAGAGTCATGACTCAGCACTAGTTCAGCTAAAAATAAGATTTAGTAGTTATTCAACTGTAAGTGCAATATGAGTTAAGAGTGAGATAATGTAATAAAATATGTATAACCTTTGCAAAACTTAAAGTAGCATATATATTTACACACATACACACACACACACACACACACACACACGCAATTAATTAATTAAGGCCCAAAACTTGATGTGACCTTAGGCTACAATGAGAGGCATAGTGACCAGAAATTATATTCTCGGTGTACTCTGACCTCATCAAGCCACATCTGGAGTATTATTTTCAATTTTAGGCATGACATTCTAAAGATAGTGAGAAGCTAAACTACGTGAAGACAAGAACGACCATGATGGTGAAGGGTTTGGGGTCTGTGCCATGCAGAATCTGTTGAAAGAGTTGGGGAATCTTAACCTGGAAAACAGAAGAGCTAGGGAAAACATGATACCTGACTTCAAATACATGAAGAATTTAATATAGATTTTAAAAATACCTTTATTCTTCTTGGTCTCAAAGGACAGAAGTAGGAATAATAATCAGAAATTGCAGAACTTCAGATTTTAGCAATCCAGAAGTGTGATAGGTTATTTTAAAAGGTAGTGGCTTCCCATCACTAGAGGCCTTCAAGTGAATTCTGGATGATAACCCACTGAAAATTTTGAGAGCATTCTTCTTTAGATGCATTATGTAGTCTTAAAGATCACTTCCAATTAGGAAATTATTTGATTCTATGGTTACTCCTTTCACCACAGCAGACTACAACCAAATTGTATCCTCTTATCCTATGCAAGTCTTGGCCATGCTGTCCCATAAATTCTACATTGGCAATCTACTCATTGTGCTTCTTTTGCTATACTTTGGGTTATCCATCGTTTATACCTCACTCTCTTTGTTTGACGTCCCTTTCAGTAACATGTCTGTTAGGCTATTTCTCATGAGTTAGTCATTTCTAGTTACCAATCACATTTTATTTACTTTCACTATATGTCTTTCTGACTTTCTTTGGGTCACCTACAATTTTGACTCTTCTTAGATTATGGTATTTCTTTATGCATGGTCATACAGCAGTAGAAGAATAATATTGGTTTTAAAATGATGGGCATTTTAAACCGTGAGCAGCTTGTACTCATTGAAAGTGCCATTTAATTCCCCAAATGAAATTCATCCTGCTCTACTCTTTCTGTTTAATTCTGAGACCAGTTGAGAGTCCATTTGCAATGCTTGTCCAAGATATATGTTGATGAATTAATGGGTTCTCTATCCAGCTGCTTGTCATTGAATGCAAAGTGTATTTTTCATCCACTCTGCTTTGACCCATGAGCCCTCTTGACTAGACATTTTTTTTTAAATGAGGGTTCTTTGATTTGGAAATACAGAAGCCAAAAGAAAATTCCATTACATTCAACAAACATTTAGTATATGCCTACTATGTGCAAGCCCTTTTGGGGGGATACAAAGCCAAAAATTAAACAATGATTTCAAGGAATTAATATTCTACTAGAGTCTACAACACAGATTCATAACTAAGGTAGAGTCACCCTGGCTTTCTCCTAGAGCATTAACATAGTATAAAAACATTCTCCATCCCCACCCTCTAGAAATGAAAATCTAGAGAACACCATCCCTTGTGCCTGGTGGTATCTTAACATTTCATACTCCTTCACCTACCTATGCTACACAGCAGGATACCATTTTCTCACCCAGACCCACTGCCAGGATCCCCTTTTGTGCAGAGGTACTCTAGTTTCTCACTTGATCTCACTCCTTGAGTCACATTTCCATCTAGTTCATCTTCCAGGGTCACTTCCCTACCCCACCCCAGCTCTCTGTGGGAACATAGGTAGGTCTGTCTAGGGAATAGGTTATAACCTTTCTCCATATGAGTGTACAATGTAGTTGGATTGTTATCTTACCACAGGAATAAGGGAAGGGGCAGCTAGGTGGCGCAGCGGATAGAGCACCGGCCCTGGATTCCGGAGGATCTGAGTTCAAATTTGGCCTCAGACACATAACACTTGCTAGCTGTGTGACCCTGGGCGAGTCACTTAACCCCATTGCCTAGCCCCCTCCCAAAAAAAGGAATAAGGGAGCATTCTCTCTCACCATGTCACTACTCCCATCCGCAGTTATTCGCTAACTTATTCACCTCCATCATTTTCTCTACTTCTGTGCTCCATCTTCCACCAAAAGAATTTTTAGTTATAGAGCTAATACTACATGTATGCAAATAAGTAGGTACAAAGTAATTGGTAATTACTCAGGGATCAAAGAAAATTTCCTGCAAAAGTTAGCACTTCAGCTAAACCTTAAAAGAAGATAAAGATATTAAAAGGCAGAGATGAGAAAGAGTATGGACCAGGAAGAGGTATGAATACAGAGACAATAATTGGAAAGTCTAGTCTTAGGAACTTATCTTCCATAAAAATAATCAACAAAAAGTTTAACTAGTTATCCTCCATTGCTAAAACATAGACTATATCAAATGTAACAACATCATCTCGTAATCTAATAACAAGTGAGGTCCTTACTTCCTCCTGAAGCAGTCCGTTCTACTTTGCAACAGATATGATAGTTAGAAATTAGCTAAATCTACCTTTCTGCTACTTCTATCCATTGCTTTCAATTCTATCCTCTGGGCCAAGCAAAACAAATTGAATCCCTCTTCCCATAAGATCATGCCTCAGCCAAGTCCTGTCTTTTCCAGTTGAAATATCCCTAGTTCCTGCAGGGACTACTTTCATTTTTTTTTTCCTTTTTATTAGTAGTGGCTCCCATAGTACCTAGCACATAGTAGGTGCTTAATAAATGCTTCTTGAATAAAATAATCTAGAAGTCTTTCACCATCCTGGTTGTCTTCCTTTAGATATTGTCAGCTTATCAATATCCTGTATATGATGCTCAGAAAACACAATGAGATTTGAACACAGCACACTTCATGAGAATTATCATCTCCCAAAAACTCCCTGGATTTTGACTTCATAATGAAACAAATCAGAAGAGATCCTTTTGACTCACATTGAATATGTAGCATACTAAACCCCAAAATTTTTTCATGAAAACTTCTGTCTACCCATTCCTCCATCATGTACTTGTGGAGTTGAATTTTTAAACTCAAGTGTGGGAGGGACTTTTCATTTATTCAAATTAAAGTTCATTTTGTTAAATTTAGTCCAATGTTTTTGCTTAAGGCTTTTGTTGGATACTGACAAATATGTTAGCTTTCTTGAAGTTTTGTATTATCTGTAAATTTAATAATTACAAGTCTATATCATACCAGTCATTGAAAAAAAAATGTTGAATAGTATAGGGCTAATGTCAGATTCTTCAGACACTCCAATATAGATCATTGACCCTTAATGGTTATTGTTTGAGCCTGGCAACTAAATCAATTTCAAATACACCTAGCTTTGCTAATGTCTAACCCACATCTCTCCACAAGAATATTAAGAAAGCATTTCAAATGCTATTGCTAAAATTTGGATAAGGTGTAACTACAATTTTCCCCTCATCTATTAGTCTAGTAAATGTCATTAAAAGAAATGAGATTAATCTGGTATCCTTTGTTATTAATGAAGTCACATTGACTATTTGTTATTATCACTTCCTTTTCTACATGTTTCCTAATCATCTCTTTAAGGATATTTTCTAAAATTTAACCAGCAATCAAAATCAACCTCACTGGCTGATAGGTGCTGACTCTATCCTAGACACTTTTTTTTTTGAAAATTGGGAGACATTGCTTTCTCTAGTTCTTTGGCACCTGTCCTGTTCTCCATGGTCTTTCAAAGATCACTGAAAATGGCTCAGTATTCCTATGTCTTAGTCTTTCATCACCCTTAGCCAGGTGGATGCAATTCATCTTACTCCATCCCTGTATTAATCAGGAATTTAACTCCCTATTTGCCAGCTTTTGTTCTATACTTTCAAAGTTCAAAAGTCAATCTTCTCGGCAGAAAACATAGAAGCAAAATAATACATGAACAACTTTGCCTTCTCTCTACAAGCATCCTACCCACTCCAAGCAGCAGTCCTACCTCTTTCCTTACCCTCTTTTTACACTCTCTTTTGCTAATGTAAAAAAAAAGTGTTTTTTTTTATCTTCAGCTTTCTTTCTAAACATCAACTCATTCTGACCTTTAACACTCCTGATACTTTTCTCATAACTCTGTCGCGATTTTATGTTCATCCTCTAACTTTTCCTTGGTTCCTTTTAAAATTGAATTTCTCACTGAGTATCCTGTACATCAGTAATTATCTCTTCAAACAACTCCTCTTTTTTCTCCTCATCAATTTTTTTCTTTGCATCTTCAGAATTTCATTCTTCTAAGTTTCCCATGTATTCTACACTGAATTCCCCTATAGAATTTTAATCTGAGGGCTCCCACCTATCTTTTCTTTTTACCCTTTCAAAACTGCAGCCCAAAATCTAAGGTATGCCCAGTTTTCCACTCCTTCACTTAAAGTGATCACTTTCCCACCAATGTTCCCCCCATTTCTATTTCAGCAACTAGTTCCTCTTGGTAAAAACAAGGTCAAGAATTGTTTATTTCTCTACCCCTTTGAAGCACAAATTTTTCAACGAAATAATCCAGAAAATTATTAGATGCTCTGTTTTTGGAAGAGAGACCCAGCATATATTTGGATAAATGGAAGCTCCCATCATAGCTATATCTCATCTCTACTGGATGCATGTCTATATCCTAATCTCCTTATCTCATTCCTCCTTTTGTTCCAGTGGTCTATAGTATTGCTTCTGCCTCTGCTGATTTTCACCCAAATGCTCAATATCATGAATTTCCCCTGTGGTTCCTGTATTCCTTCCTGACAACATCTTCTTAATATACTAAGCTAGTTTCTCCACAGACACTAGGTATACTAGGGGAGAGGAGGCATACTCTATTTGGAGTTAAAGGATCTGGGTTCAAATCTTTTCTCTACAATTTACTACCTGTATGATTTTTCTGGAATTCAGTTTCCTTACCCATAAAATGAAGAGGTTGAACTTGATGATCACTGATCATTATGGTATTTTCCATCTCTAAATCCATAAACCCAACCACTCTACTTTTTAAAATATTATTTTCCTTCTAAATAACCTAGTCCTTTCTAGAACCATATACCTGTAATAAATCACATCTGACCAAATCTCAAAGATAGCATAGATCACATTTGCTTCTCCTGGTGTTAATTCACCTTGATTGTTAGGCATCATTTATGCATTTTTGTATCAGCATCTGAAGTCGTTAAGTCTATTTTTTTACAAAGAACCTAAGGAGTAGATGGTAGTAGAAACAAAAAACCATACACCCCATTTTCCTATACTCAAGTAGAATAATTCTCACGCCATTCTAGCTAGATGGCTGCTTTGACTTTTATTTAAAATTTCCACATGAGGAAATTCCAATATCCCTTAACTACTCATTCCACCATCTTATAATCATCATTGAAAATGTTTAATAATTGCCCACATACACTCATCAGCTCAAGGATTCCATTGTTCCTCTGCGAACCATAAGGAAAGGGACTTAATTACCAAGAATTCACCAGCCAAATCAGTATACTGTCCAAGATACTATGACAGCAAGTTGAATGGCCACAGAGGAATCACAGCCCCAAGACAGAGAAGTGAAAGGAAAGCACATTCATTGTATCTTTTGCACAGCCCCAGGGAAAATATCTGTGTCTGCCAGGGACTAACAAACTCAGGTGAATCAAATGATTAAGTGTAGTCTACATAAATATATATGTAGCATGTGCTCTGGTGCTATTCTTCTACCCTCTCACTCACACTGCCTGGTTGAATCCTTAGAAGGAAAAGACTACATCTACAATAAAGGTTCTAGGGGTAACCCCTAGGACTTAGTGCTTTTCTAGAACTATTGCTCACAAGTCCTTTTCTCCATTAATTAACAATTGATATCAATTAGTTAGCCAGACTTAATTAGATTTTAGAAAAAGGTATTTAATAAGGATATGAATAAGAACAGTTGGTACGAAACGTTGCTGCCCAAAAGTCTGTAAAAAATTCTCCCACAAAGTATTATACGGAGTCTGGGAAAAGGTGGTGAAGGTGTAGCTCACAGGTCCTAGGTGTTGAAAATCTTATTTTCTACTTTTCTGGGGTACCCATAAAATTCCTCCTGGGCTTGGAGTGGCTTTCTATTGTCAGCTATGTGCCTCGGTACTGGTAGGACTACAAAGGGAAGTCCAAAATTCTCTGAACCTTCCACATTCATCTTGGGGAGACTGAGGCTACCACTTCTTCCTCTCCTTGGAGGCCCCCAGGGTTAGTCTTTTCTGGGGCTAAACTGGAACAGTACTCTCCTCTATGGTACTAGACACAGGAATGCAAACAAGGTGTTGGTTTTATATAAACCCCACAGAGTATGACTGAGTCTTTTTGACTAACCTGACTATTCCTTCTGTCAATATCTCTCCATTCCATCCAGTGGCTTTCTCTTTCAAAATTGATCAAGGCCTTTTCACATCCAGTCTAATCAGTCTGTCCATTAACAAGCATTCATTAAAGACTGATCTTCCTGAGTTCAAATCTGGCCTCAGACACTTACTAGTTGTGTGACCCTGGGCAGTGACTTAACCCTATTTGCTTCAGTTCCTCATCTGTAAAATGAGCTGAAGAAGGAAATGACAAACCACTCCAGTATCTTTGCCAAGAAAACCCTGAATGGGTCACTAAGAGTCTGACAGGACTATATTAACTGAACAACAACAACAACATATTTATTTTGAACAGTGCTAAGCACTGTAGAGACCAAGAAAGGCAATGCCTGTCTTTAAGAAATTCACATTATAATGGGGAAGACAGCCTTCATTGATTGATTGATTGATTGATTCTATAAGGATATTCTCCTCTGTTTAATATAGCTATTTTAAGTATGATGAGGTGATTGATTAAATTGAGATGTCTAGGCTTCATTCACACTTCGTGTGAAACAGTCAATACCTATGGTTGATCCAATTGAGAGATCTTTGTGAATCCCTTCCTTACACACAGCATCAATCTTTCCTTTCAAACTTTCAACTATGCCCCTTAAACTTATTTCAGTGATTTTTTTTAAGTTTGGACCTGTTGATTCTGGCCAAATAGATTCAACTAAATTCTCTCTCTCTCTCTCTCTCTCTCTCTCTCTCTCTCTCTCTCTCTCTTTCACTCTCCCCCTCACTCTTGATAGTTTTTGTTTATTTCTTCCATTTGTACCCCTTCATTGTCATTTTATCTTTTTCAAATTTGCTTTATATCTCCATCGTTGTGGGAGAACCTTCAGGTATATCTCTTGTCTCGTTCCCTTCTAGATAGGTAAGTGAAGATATGTTCTTTCAACTCATTTGTTCCTGGCAGATAAGTGCTTGAGGGTGATTCTAAGATAAAATCTCTAAACACCTCTAAGCAGAGAAATTGAAGATAGTTTACTTCAAAGTGCTTCTTTATGTATTTATCTGCAAATTTATTGTCCAGATTTATCATCTTAAGTAGTGTCACATTCCAGAAAGGTGAGAACTACTTCTTTCTCAAAGAATGAAACAGATTAAGTATGTAAACATAGTCACTCTTTTGAGCCAGCTGGCCTATTTAAATGATTGCAAAATAAATAAATAAATAAATAACCTTTGACAAAAACATCTCCTTCCTTTGCTCACTTTTGGCCTAAATTCAAAAAGTGAATGATGAATCAAACTGATCTTATGAATTAGAATGAAATAATAAAATCATATAAACTTAGAGGTGGATTAGACTTTTGAGATCATTGGTCCCACCCTCCTTCTTTTACAAGTGAAGAAAATTGAAACTCAGAGAGATAAAGCAGTTTATTGAAGGTTAAACATAATAAATAGCCAGGCTGGGATTTGAACTCCCCTACTCCTCTAAATCTAAATCCAGTTCTTTTCCACTTTACCTGACAGAGAGACCATAATTACTTTCACTTTACAGATACATGTGATTTGAGTAAGACTTTTTTTTTTTTTACTTTACTAGGTAATTGTCTCAGTCCTCTATTTTCCTTTCCATATTCTTCAATCAACTAAGCTTTTGTGGTTGTTCAGTCTTTTCAGTCATGTCTGACTCTCTGTGACCCCATTTGGGGTTTTCTTGGCAAAGATACTGAAGTGATTTGCCATTTCCTTCTCCAGCTCATTTTACAAATGGAAAAACTGAAACCAACAGGGTTAAGTGACTTGCCCAGGGTCATACAGCTAGTAATTGTCTAAGGTTGGATTTAAACTCAGGTCTTCCTGACTCTAGGCTAGCCCTCTCTCCACTGCACAATCTAGCTGCCCCTTCCTCCCAAATCTGTTCTTCTCCAGACTTGCTTCTTTTTCTTAATAGTACCTTAGACATAGGTGTAATTCTCAAAGTCACCCAAGGTCCAGGCCTCGTTGTCTGCTTTGACTCTTCCCTTTCTTCAGTCCATATTTAATCAGGTTTCAAGCTCATTTGGCTCAGTCTGCACAACATCTTTTGAATGCTTATCCTCATTTCCATTTCTAATGAAACCAGCCCATTTCAGAAGCTCATTACGTTTCACCTGAACTATTGCGGTAGCTTCATATCCATTCATTCTCTAAACAGTTATTCAGTGCCTACTGTGCACCAGGCATTATTCTATGAAAAGATCCTTGCTCATTTCCTTGTTGGTTTCTTTGCCCATAATTTCTCTTTTCTCCTGTCTGTCCTACATACCATTACAAGTGTGGTTTTCCTAGTGCAGAGCTTTGGTTATGTTAGAGACAAGCTTGAAAGAGAGGCCTTGAGGCTTAATGGATAGAGGTCTAGCCTTGGAATCAGAAAGACCTTGGTACAAATCCCACATCTAGCAGAAGTTGGCTGAATTACAATGGCAAGTTTCTTAACCCCTAAATTCTCGAGGTATCACTAAGATTACAAATTGCAGAGAAGGTGCCATCTCCCAGTGGTAGAAGTGAATGGACAAAAGGAGTCAGTAATCTCACCTGGGAGGTACATTTTCCCCTTTTTCAGTGAACTCCCAGATCTACTCCTAGTCTTTATCTGCTCAAAAATCTTTAATGGTTCCTACTGAATAAGGTACAATTTCCTTCACGTGGTATTCAAGGTACTCCATTATCTGGTTCCAACCTTGTACCTTTTGATACTTTACTCATTCTGCCACCACACACTCAATGTTTCAGCTTCCAAACCTTTGGCTCCATGAATTTATGCCACCCTTTCCCACTTCTTGAAATACTAGCTCAGGCCTGGGAAACCTGCGGCCTCAAGGCCACATGTTGGCTTCCCCACTAGCCATCCTTCAAAGCCCAGTTCAAACACTACCTACCCTTCTCCCCTGAAGCCTCCCTTGATCCACCTAGCAGAAAATAATCTCTCCTCAAATTTCTGATAGCATTGTTGGGCTGTCTCTCAATATTTAGTATATTCCCTTTTGTGTTGCAGTTAATTAGGTATCATATCTTTTCATCTAGAATCTAAGCTGAATGATGCAAAGCACTATGCTATGTTTGTCTTTGTATCCCTTGGAGATTAGGACAGTGTTTAGTATATTTAGGCAATGATAGGGAGGGCAGAGAGAGGAACAGCATGTTCATAAGTACAAGGAATTCTAGATATGGAAACTCCCTCCACCTATGCAAATCCACAGCTCATCTGTATTTTGAAGTTTTAGAGAATTGCCTCAGGCACTGAGAAGTTAAAAGACTTTGCCTATGGTCAATGGTTAACATGTTTGAGAGAGGAGACTGGAACCTAAGGCTTCTTGACAAAACTGGACCCCTATCTACCACACCACGTTTAATAAATGTTTGCTGAATTGAATCAAGGTAGAAGGAAGGAAGTATTCATTTAGCCGCTTCTATGTGTCAGGTATTTTGCTAAGCACTTTACAAATGTAATCTCATTTGATCCTCACAATAACCCTGGGAGGTGAGTGCTACTGTGATCTCCATTTTACTGTTGAGGAAACTGAGACAGGCAGAAATAGCCAGAGTAACTCAGCTAGTAAGTGTGTGAGCCCAGATTAGAATCAAGTCTTTCTGACTCTAGGCCAAGTGCTCCATTCAATGAACCATTTAGCTCTGTTTAGTGATTACCTTTCTATATTCCCAGCACTCTGCTGATGGGAATAAAAGAGAAGTATTTATAGTGCTTTGGAAAACAACTCACAATATCATTGGAGAGACCAAATTAACTAACTTTCATATGAGTAGGGCTCTTTTCCTTGCTCTTATAGAGACTGCATTCAAAGACAGACATAGTAGCATGAACATATGCAGGAGCTGAGTAACAAAACATCCAGAAAAAAAAGACCAAAAATAACTATCAAATAGTCATCTTTTGTTTACCCTTAAAAATTAGATAATAACCAGAGTAGCATAAATTCTGTTGAATGCCTGATAATGTATTTCTTCTCTGCTTTAAATAAGAATATTGAATTTCATTCTATATAAGTAACTTTTTTTTTTTGCTTTCTCCTATAAATATTTAGTTATTTGTCTGGAGCTTAAATCTGCCCAATTATATCTGATTAAAGAAGAGCATGATTTCACTTAAGGAATTCAGATATAGGGCTTCATTTCTACCTCATACCCATCCAACTCTGCAAGTGCTACCATGGGGGCTTTATGTATATATTAACACTTTGCAATGGTACTATTTTAATGGCTTCCTCTCTCTCCTTCTCCTCCTTTTTTTTTTTTAGGCTTCATTCTGTTTTTTGAATCCTTTTACTTTGGTCCTTTGTTTTCATCTCAGATAGAAAAGTTAAGAGTATAGCCAGAATATTCCTATGTAATTTTACAAATATTCATTTTAGCAATGTGATAAAAGTGATTTTTTTTTACTTTGTGTTTTATTTATAATGTGGTAACAGTCCTTTGGCTCTCTTCTTATAGGTGCGTGTGCAACATTGACTGCTCTCAAACCAACTTCAATCCCCTTTGTGCTTCTGATGGGAAATCTTATGATAATGCATGTCAGATCAAAGAAGCATCATGCCAGAAACAAGAGAAAATTGAAGTCATGTCTTTGGGTCGATGTCAAGGTAATGCTTTTACCAAAATTTATTTTAAAGAAATTTTCAATCTTTGAGCAGAAATAAGAAGAGAAGACAGTTTATTTTTAAGCAACTCTTACAGTTCCAAAAGACACTTCTCATTTAATGTACAAAATAAAATCTAGGGTAGTGAGGATTAACTCAATTATAGAGATCTGGGATCATATCTACAGCCATGAGCATCTTTTCTTATGCGATGTGCACTAGATTTTCATGGCAATGTTTTATCTTTTCAATATGGCAGGCTAATGCTTTCCCCAAATTTTTCCCTAAAAAATTCAATTCAATTCAGTTTGCATCAACAAACATTTATCAGCTAAATTTCATATTCAATGAAACTGGAAAAAATCTAAATAGTTATCTCAGGAAAAATTTCTTGATTCTTTATGAAATAATTTTATTCAAGAACATTCAAGTTAAGATCATAATATCATGACATTTTCTATGTACTGATTGAGTAAAATAATTTCAAGCACATTTGTTATAAATTAAGAAACAGGGTTTTTTACTCATTTATTCCCTTAAAATCCAGCAGTTTTTTTAGGTTTGACTTATAAAAACAGGACAACTATTTTCAGACATCATTGTATACCTTCTTCATAGACCTGAGAAAATCTTTAAAAATTAACATCTATAAAAATTATGTTATTCTTTTTAGTCATGTTTAAACAGAGACAGACACTGAAAGTTGGTTTGGGATCATAATCACAACAATGCCTTAGTTTTACAAAGATATTGCCATAGAGAAAAATTAATTTTGAAATCAAATAACCATCCAACATAATCAGTCAATCCTCATTTTTATGTATGCTCTTTATCATAGATAATACAACCACTACCACTAAATCTGAAGATGGTCATTTTGCAAGAACAGATTATGCAGGTATGTACAGTTTCAGCTATTCACATATGATTCCTTCTATAAAACATTTCTTATAGACAACTTCATATGGTCAGAAGCTTATTGTTCACATCTTATATCCTTCAAGTTTTTAATAGGTTAGTTTTCATTGAAGCAAATGATACATACCTCCCCCTCCCCAGTTAAATCAATTGTCAAGAATGTCAGAAAGATATAATTAACTTGTTTTGACAGTAAAAATGTTGCAACTGACAAAACATTTATCAAATTAATGGGCACCAATGGAAATTAATGCAGGTTTTGGCAGCACATTGGAATATATGCAAATGCTCTAGTATATTTTTATTTTGCTTTTTTTCATAAAAATCAACTGTAAAATATAGTTTTGCTATTCCCTGCAATAAAAGGGCTAGAATAGAATTGTGTCCTGAGAAAATTCTCTAAATAGACTATAGCTCGCCTCAGTTGAGATGCAAAGCTAATAAGATATGTATAATCGATTTTTTTAAAATGATAAATGTCTTTAATTTATTTACAAGCTAAAATATAGCTTCTAAGTCATATAAGCTTATAAAGCATTTTAAATAAAAAATGTAAATGTTATTTAGAGACTATTGAATTTTGTTTCGAACAGTATCTTTCTCTAACCCACTTTGCTTAATATCCAGATTCATTTATGAATAATCTAAATGAGTGGGAATTTACTGGGATGTTCTAATTTCATAGGGTTTTGTAAAATTATGCCAAAGTATTTTTGTGAGTCTTTTTTTGTATGGAAAATAAGAAAGTGACATTAACGTTTTTGTGTTATATGAATTATGTTGTATATATACATGTGCTATACCATGGCTTCCTATTCAGCTGTAAATGCTTTACAGCTGAATTTATAGCCAACACTTATCCAAAAGACGAAGTGTACCTTATCTTTCAGGATAGTCATAACCAATCATTCTTTCTGAAGGTCTCTCTCCTTTAACAACCTTTTTCTATGGTTATGTGCATAAGAGGCACCCCCCCCAAAAAAAAAGAAAAAAGAAAGTCAACTACAATGTAAGTGAAAAATTCAGCCAATCACTTATGTTTTATATACATGTCACCCAATCTCTCAATATTAGAAACACCCAAATGATTGAATTTTTCAGGTTTCATTTGGCTGGCTGTCATCATATAGACAGCACCCTGTAATGTATTAAGGACTTAAGGTTATCATGGATAGCCATACAAAAAAGGCTACTTCTACATTTTTATATGCAAAATACTGAGCTAAATACAAATACATGCCCTGAGGCTAGCACTGCAGTGCATTTAAGAATTTTAATATAAATATGACATCTAATTAAGTGGATAAACAACTCCCAGATACATTTTGGAAATTATTCTAGAAATGTGGGTATTCTCATAGTGCCCTACTTCTATCAAGGGAATAACTTATTCATCAATCTAAAAAACAAAAACAAAAGCAAAAAACTCAGCAATCACTTTTCTTTCTGTGCTTGATTTACTTTGACAGACTTGAAGGAATGTTTCCAGACTTCTCTTGTAGCATATGATGGTCACAGAACTCTCCATAATGTGGTCAGTGCATGAAACACAAGAAAACTCATATTTCAGCCTTAAATCTTGGCAGTAAGATGAAGAACTCTTTCAACTGATCTATTTTAAAATGCAAATATATGTGCCATTTAATAATGCTGCACCAGCAGCCAGGGCTGTTATTATCTCAGGGCTGCCACTGATTGCATGACAACATTTAGTCCATTTTAGATAGGTTCTGCAATTGATTTTGATTCTAAAAGGAAATAATATACAGGTTTCAAAAACAGGGTCTGTGCATTTTGATATCTGTGCTTTTACTTCAACCATATTTTTTTCAGTCTTTTTTTTTAAAAATATGTGCTTATGTTACTAAGCATAGTAAAAGTGAAAGAAAGCTGGCAAGGTTATTCCTATCTGTACATATGCTTCAAGTCCCAAACCTTGTTTATCTAACAAATCTCAATGGAAAACTCTTAAGATAAAAAGCAAAACTTAAAACTATGTTTAAGTATTTGCTATTCTTAAACATTCTAATTTGAGAACACAGAGGGTAATGAGGAAAGGAAATTAAAACTATACATCTAATAATGAAACAAATGTGATTCTGGAAATTTTCCATCAACCAATGAGCACAAGTCTGTGATTACATGACCAGTACCATGCTGATTAGGTAAACTGCACCCTCCATCAGCAATAATTTTCCATCTAAGCAGTCAGTACAGCCTATCTATATGATGAGTACTTGGCCAGAGACATAAGTGTTTCTTATTGAGCCAAAGTTTGTAGATGACTTAATTGATTTGACCAAAAGTTACACTCCAAATGGTTTTCCAAACCCAATTCTTTAATTTTAAATACTAGATGGAGGCCTCCATCCAAACTATGTCAGCTATTCCATGCTTCTCTAGTCTTTTCAGGTATGTCTGGCTGTTGAGGTGAATATCCCAGCTTAGACACTACAACTGTCATACTGCCAAATAGAGCAACCACTGGCCTTCACTACTTAGGAAGGCATCTACTGGAGAAGTTTGGCTAACAACAATGAAATAATAGCTGAGATTGATAGGGGGCCATAAAGGGTTTACATACTTATCTCACTTGATCCTAAGTGCCAAAGGATAATAAGATTTAGTGCCAAAATAAACCACACAGATCATTCAGCCAAACCCACTTCATTTTACAGATGAATAAACTAGTATCATCATGCTTACATTATATTATGAAGAAAAGGTTATATTTTGTTTAGTCTATTGTTTGCTGGGAAGTATGTGATATGAACATTAAGGGTAGGAGACTATATATAGATATATGTATGTGTATATGTATATATGTATTATGCATGTGTAGTATGTATCTGTGTGTGTTCAGTCATTTTAAGTCTTGTCTGACTCTTTGTGATCCCATCTGGGGTTTTCCTGGCAAAGATACTGGAGTGTTTTGCCATTTGCTTCTCCAGCTTGTTTTACAGATGAGCAGATTGAGACAAACAGGGTTAAATGACTTGCCTAGGGTCACACAGCTAGTGCATGTCTGGGGCCAGATTTGAACTCAGGAAGGCAAGTCTTCCTGACTCAGGTCCCAGCAATCTACCCACCTAGCTGCCTCTGTGTATGTTTCAGGGAACAGCTAATAGTACAATTTGTCTAGAAGGTAGTATGCTTTAATAAAACTGATATGAAATAGGGCTAGAAATTGAATTGAAGCCAGATTATATCTCACGGTAGAATATAAGCTTCTTGAGGGAAAGGACTATTTAATTTTGGACTTTGCATCTCAAGAATTGAACATGGTTTCTTGTGTGCCTCATAAATGTTTTTTGAACTAAATGCTAAGAAAGGGTAGACTGACTGTGTAGAATTTGATGTTAATGGAGTGAGAAGAGAATTACAGAAATATTGGAGAATAGCTTAAGAGGAAAATTCTGTTCATTGTAATGTGGAGAAAAGGAAAATTGATCCTTAAAAGGAAGTTGTGTGCTCATCTCTGGCACACAGATAGCCCACTGATGGAACAAATACATTTCACCCAGCTTCCTCTCATCTACCAATTTAGTTAACCTGTCTTTATTCTGCTCTTTAAATCATTGGTAGAAACTGTTGGCTAGAAAGAGATTATAGGATCATAGATCTAAAGCTGAAAAGGATCTTGATGGGGGTGGGAGGGGCAGAGATCTTGTTCAATCTCTTCTTTTTATGGATGAGGAAACTAAGAGCTGGGACATTAAGTCACATGCCTAAGGCCACACAGGTAGGAAGTGGTGGAGTTGAGATTTGAACCCAGGTCTTAATTCTCCAAAACTAATACTCTTTCTATTATACCAGCATTCTCCACTAGAGATCTCTTTCCAAGTTGACATCCATCTTTGGGTCTGGTCCTTCCACCCCTTCAGGATCTACTTAACTCTTCTCTCATCTAGCCCAAATGTCTTCATCTTATACAAAAGGGTGTGTGTGTGTGTGTGTGTGTGTGTATGTTTCTGCCCACATCTCCAGTAGAATGTAAATTCCATGACTTTCATTTCTGTATCTTCCACACTTAACACAACACCTTCCATATCATGTGTACTTAATAACTATATTTGGAATTAAATTAGTCTACTGAAGTAATTTGCCCAAGATGACTCAAATCATATCAGCTGAAATTTAAGCCCCCATCCTTTGACTCTCTATGAGGTTGGTAGGAAGAGAATAACTATCCTCATTTTATTGACCAATGAAACCAACACCAAGAGAAGTGAAGTCACTTAAGAGAACAATGTTGTTACTGTTTTGGGAGAAACAACATGTGACTGTGCTCTTCTTTGAGAGTTCTAGGTCTCTTTTGCCCAATGGCTGCAAAGCATTACATTCTTACAGTTGCCTTTTCTTTTGTAATAACCAACATAACAATAGCTAGCATTTATATAGCACCTACTATATGCCAGGCACTGTGCTAATCACTTGACAATTATTATGTCATTTGATCCTCACAATAACTCTGTGTGGTAGGTGCTATTATTATCCCCATTTTACATATGAAGAAACTGAGGCAAACAGAGGTGAAGTGACTTGCTTAGGGTTACATAGCCAATAAGTACCAGGGGCCAGATTTGAACTCAGGTTTGCCTGACTCCAGGTTTGTCACTCAATCCACTTCACTGACTAGTAAACACATTCTAAGATTTATGTTTCAGGCTGTTTCAATTTTTATCATTAGAAGCATGTGTAAATGTATTCACAACAATTAAGTAATTTAGAAAAACACTGGAGAGAGGGCAAGAGCGTTTAATGCGATGATTAAAAACCTATCAAGAAACAAACTCTTGGATGGGAGAGCATATCAATGATTATATTAATAGTAATAGTGGTGGTGGTGGTGGTGGTGGTGCTGGTACAGGTGGTGGTGGTAGTGGTGGTGGTGGTAGTAGTAGTAGTAGTAGTAGTAGTAGTAGTAGTAGTAGTAGTAGTAGTAGTAGTAGTAGTAGT
>NW_020954557.1:20230786-20270354 GCF_900497805.2 Vombatus ursinus
GTAGTAGTAGTAGTAGTAGTAGTAGTAGTAGTAGTAGTAGTAGTAGTGAAAAGCTAGCATGTAATATAACACTTCCAGATTTGTATGTGTTATCTCATCAGTTCCTTACAATACCCCTATGAAGTAGGTGCTATTATTATGCCTATTTAAAAATAAGGAAACTAAGGCTGTGTTGACTAAAGTTAAGTGACTTGCCCAGGGTCACACAGTTAATAGGCCTCTGAGGCAGGATTTCAACTGAAGCTCCTGATACCAAATCCAGTGCTCAGTCTACCATGACTAGAATAGCAAATTAACACAGACTCTATAGAGTGCTTCCATAAATGTTAACACCTCATCAAGATCTCTTTTTTTTTGCCCTTGTTGGTTGTTTCAAACATTCTGAGAGACTTAGCACAAAGGAAAAAGAACTGGTCTTGAAGTCAGGAAGAACTGGGCTCAAGTCCCCCATCTGACATGGCTAAGTGACCCTGGGCAAGTTTTTTAATTTCATAGTGCTCTGGGAAACTCTCTAAGAATATAGATTACAGAGAATATAGATTACAGAGATTGATTTTCAAGAACTGGTAAACAGAGGAAGTTACCTCACCTGGGATCTCCCTAGGTCCCCAAACCAATGAACTCCCAAGTCTTGTCTGTATCCTTATCTGCTCAAAAGCCTTTGATAGTTCCTGGTCACCTAATGAATAAAGTGTAGGCTCCCTCCCCTGGCATTTAAGGTACTCCCTCATTCGGTTCCAACCTTATACCTTTTGAAACTTCTATTCCACTACTACCCTCCACATGTTCAATGTTCTTGATAAACTTATGAGTCCTTAGATTTCTCCCACCCTTTCCCACATCTTTGCATTTGCCCTCTGCCTTGAATGTACTATTAAAGTCCCCACTTCTACCTAAAAGGAAAAAGAGGAGCATACAATTCCTGTTGTCTTTCCTGTGGCAGAAAGAGCATTGGATCTAAGGGTTGGGGATCTGGGTAAGCATCCTGGATTTGAAACTGATTCGTTATGTGACCATAGGGGAGTCACAAGCTCTTGGATCCCCAGTTTTCTCAACTATGAAATGTAGATAATAATAAGTATAGCACCTACCTCACTTGATTGTTTTGAACAAAGCATTTCGTAATCCTTTTAAAAAATGTGAACTATTATGGTTACCTTTAGTCCTTCAAACATCCATGCCCTCAGCTACAAAAAAAAACTGGAAACACTATTGGAAATTTGTAATTGCAGAAGAGATATGAAATTTTAGAAAGTGATAATTCTTTTTATGTTAAAAAAATGTAAGAGGTATAAAATGTTCCTAATAAGAACAAAATGAAGGTAATAAGCTAGCATTAAGCCCCAAATCTCCTTTCCCAAAGATGGGGAAAAAATGTGTGAGTGTGAGAGACAGACAGGTGATATTCAAGATATGTAATAATACCTTAAGAATTCTTATGTGCTGTGTGCACGTATGAATTGGGGAATAGAGGGAGGCCAATAGACACATCAGTCTTCAATTCCCCCATACTGTGTGTATATAGGTCAGATGCAGTCAGCAGCCAGAACCTAAGAATTTGCAAGATCATCATTACCTGCTTTATTCATGTCTGCATCTAAATCTCTTGAAAGCAGCCTCTTTTAATGAGACCTAAGGTCTCAGTGTGTCTTTGATCAGGAACTTTGACTCTTTTTTCTTAGAGTCAGAGTGTCCCCATTAAATATGTTAAATGTGCCTATTTAATTGTGACCTTTGGCCTCAGATTGGGGGATATTTCTCCATCCCCAGCTAAGGAGACAGATTTGGTAAAAGAATATTCTTCCAAGCTTATAGACTCTTATGTTGGGATTATCCACTTAGGGTTTTAAAATAGCATACAGTACTACTGGAATTTGAGCCCTTTTCTTTGACAAACACCTTTTTTTCCCCATGCTTTTAAAAGAACAAGACTACAAGGCTCAACCACATTATTCCCATCATATATGCCATGAGGACACATTTGATGACCACATTTGGTAATTACATTTCTTTGCTTTTCTGTCTAAAAATCTGACTGTGCTTCAAAAAATGAGGCTGTATATACAAACTGTTGGCTTTTACTTAACTCCATAGTACAGTAGTTTTAAAGGATGCATGGATTATGGCTATTTGTATAGATTGGGCTGAAAAGATAGTCTTCCTTTTCTTCACTTGTTCTGAATATACAAGGTGAGTATTACCAGTACCTGGCATATACTGGGTGCTAGATAAACGTTTATTTCCTTCCCTTACTTCCCCTAGTAACACATAAAATCCAGACTCCTCAGCACAGGGTACAAGGCCCTCTATAATTTGGTTCCAATCTCCCACTGCAGCTATTTCTCCTCTATTCATCCACCACACTCTAGGCAAAGAGTCCTATGAACCTTCAACATGGTTTGCCCTTTATCACCTTAATCCTTTGTTCATGCTACTTCCCTCCATGGAATGCCCTCACTTGCCCTCTCCCCTATTTCTACCAAACAATATTTTGCCCATAATTCAAGATCCAGCTAAAATGCCACCATGTCCTTAATCATCTCCACCACCTTGGCCAGACTGTGATGTTTTCCTTTTCTAAAATCCTATAGGATTAGTTGCATTCTCTTTTATGGAATTTACCATATACTGTCTGGCACTGTAATTACCTGTGTGCTCAATTAAGATCCCCTACTAAATTGTGGATTCTTTGAAGGCAGATAGGATAGGAATAGGGGCTGAACCTGTAATTGTCTAACATAAAGGGACCAACTGGGTGAGGAATCTCTCTCTACTAATTCAGGTGAATACCAATTTATAGTTATGGAGACTATATGGCAGTTGGCACAGAGGATAGAACTCTGGGCCTGGAGTCAGGAAGATCTGACTTCAAATCTAGCCTAAGGCACTTACAAGCTATATGACCCTGGGCAAGTCACTTAACCTCTGTCTGCCTCAATTTTCTCAACTGCAAAATGGGAATAATAATAGCACCTACCTCATAAGGTTATGGTGAAGATCAAATGAGGTATGTATAAAGCACTTAGGATAGTGTCTGGCACGTAGTAGGTGCTATATAAATGCTTATTTCCTTCCCATACTTCCCCCACTCCCAAATTAGATTTACCTAGAACATTGAGAGATTAAGTGATTTCCCTAGAGTCATACAGCCAGTGTATTTCAGAGGCAGAATTTGAACCCAGGTTTTCCAGATTTTGGAACCAGTTCTCTTGACACTAAACCATACTTCCTATCTTGAGGGCAAATACTATTTCTTCTAGCCACTATGATGACAAGCACAGAACTATGAACAAAATAGATGCTAAATAAACATTTGTGGAATGGATAATGAACCCCAGAGATAAATCCTTATGGGCACAATTAGCACAAGAATCTCATTATTAAAATGATTTAACATTTGGGTAGGATCTTATGATGGATTCTACTCATTAGATCCCTTGAGAAAATAATTTTGGGAGATTTTCCTCCATGTCAGCTACATGGTACCACAGTGTTGGAGTTGGAATCAAAGTGACTAATACCTGAGTTCAAACCCTGTCTCACATACATATTAGCTGTGTGACCCTGGGCAAATTACTTGAGCTCTCTGTGCCTTGGTTTCCTCATTTGTAAAATGGGGAGGTTAAGCTTGATGACTCACAAGGTCCCTTCTAGCTCTAATACTATTAGCACAAGTAGATATGGTAAATGAAGAGCAGCACACTGATAAATTTTTGTAGTTATCCTTCACTGAATTTGCAGGGTCCCATTCTACAAGTTTTTGATGTAAATTTGGAATTGCACCTTTGTATGCAGTATTTCAAATCCACTTGTGGCTTTCCAGAGAAGAATCCCTAAAATGCAGTAACTAATTTTCAGAGTGGATAGAATAGATAGTTCAGGAAAACTTAAGTTCAAATCCTGCCTCAGACATTTACTAGCTGTGTGACAATAGCTGTGTGGCAAATTACTTAATCTCTCTTAGCCTCGATTTCCTCATCTATGAATTGGGCTAATAATATCACCTTCTTCAAAGTATTATTGAGGATCAAATGTGGTAACAAATGTAAAGTTCTGCGCAAATCCCAATGCCCTATTACTATTTTTTATTTTCATTTATTATTATTTCTTCTTCTATCCCAAAGAAGCTCTTCCAAGAGAAAGACCAAGAAGCACAATGGTCATGGTATATGCTGTGGAAGGCCCATTGATTCTCTTAATTCAACCTATAACAAGTGCAAAAGGCTATGAGACGCCTAAGGTTCCATGAACCTTTACACTTATATGCAATACCTGTGTCAACTGAACTCATACAGATTCAAACAATACCTAAGCAGAACTCCCAAACTAAAGGCCTTTGAACTATACTTCCCCTCATGACTGAGGTGTCCCACATGCCAAAGGGCTCAAGTAACAGAAAATTTCAGCCACAAGACCTAACTAGTGATGCCATTCTATAAACAAAAGAGAACCAGCCAGGGGCGTTAGCATTGGTCAGGTAGACATCACAGTGAGAATAGTCTTTGGATCCCAAACATCTGGGATTCATAGGGAGGATGGAGTATAGAGTGAAGATTGGGGTAATGGAACAAGGACAAAGATATGTGATCAATGAAGAGACTAGCTTTTGGAGTAATGAGCTGGGGGTGGGGTGGGAATAACTGATCAGATAGACTGTGTGTGGCCCAGCTCTATTCCCGGCCAAATAAATAATGTAGTTAAAAGGAACCAGTGATTGTGCCTTGGGTCTCTCCTTCTAACAGCTTCCAGAATTGGGTGTCCAACAGCCACCCATAGGCCTATAGACTGAGATGCCTGTCCCTTCAATGGGGGAGGGTGAAGTACTCCTTAAAGGTACTTAAAACCTGAAAAGGAAGATATATAGCAAGAGAAGACAGTGGGTTTTAAAACAGCTTCATCTGCTTCATAGTTTTGCCTTAAAATAACCCTATTTACTTTGCTCAGATATAGAAGGAAGGAAGAAAGGGAATAGAACAGCCATACAGTGATACAAATGTAGAGTACATTGCTAAATAAGTGTTTTCTCAATTAAGATCATAAATATTAGAGTTGGAATGGACCTTAGAGATAATCTCTAGGAGCTCTTAACCTTTTTTATGACTTGGACCCCTCTGGTAGTCTGAGGAGACCTACGGACCCCTTCTCAGAATAATTTAAAATAAAATTCATTGAAATAAAAAGGAAATTAATTATATTGTAATAAAGATTTTTTTTTCTTATCCAAGTTCACAGACATCTGAAATCCACCCACAGTCTCTTTGGAGAATCCATTAACCCCAGATTAAGAACTCCTAATCAATCCAACCCACCTGCTTTTATAGATCAGGTTTTGAGGACCAAAATGATAATGTGATTTTAATTAGTATTAATGAAATTGCCCAAGGTCACTAGAAGAATCTCGATTTGAACCCAAGTCTTAGGACTCCAAATATCAATACTGCTCTTTCCACTAATCAAGGAAGCTTCTCCTCACTAAGATACTAGTGTGTATCCTGAGGGCACTTGACAAATAATTCTAAGGGAATGCCCTGCTAATACATGATTTCATTAAAAGACCAGAACAGAATGGAGGTGGCACATGACACCTGGCGGTCAAGTAGGCAAATACCAAATGGTGTAGTAAGAAAGGCTGTTCAAAAGGAGAAAGAAAAAGACAGGCAGACTTGAGGCAAATGCATATAATTCTAAAGATACATACAATTTTCTGTACACATTTCTTTACATTTTGTGGCCTAGCACATTTTAATAATAATTAACAGTCCTGGGGGCAGCTAGGTGGTGAAGTGAGTAGAGCACCCACCATGGAGTCAGAAGGACCTAAGTGCAAATCCGACCTCAGATACTTGACACTTACTAGCTGTGTGACTCTCGGCAAGTCACTTAACCCCATTGCCTAGCCAAAAAAAAAAAAAATTAGCTACAGTCTTCCTCCTAGGAAAGAATAGAATGCATTCATAAAAACCTAAATTTTGAGCAACCTCATTATTTCACTCTTACATGGAATTAAGGTGGGTTTTTATTTGCTTGGTTGAAGATACTTGATTTTTTTTTTTGGCTAGGCAATGGGGTTAAGTGACTTGCCTAGGGTCACGCAGCTGGTAAGTGTTATGTGTCTGAGGCCAAATTTGAACTCAGGTACTCCTGAATCCAGGGCTGGTGCTCTACCCACTGTACCACCTAGCTGCCCCAAAGATACTTGATTTTGTAAACTCACATGACAACTCATGCTGACTTCAATTTTGCTGTTCTTTATTGCTAGAAAAGAGAAGATTCAAGGAACATAGTTCTATTCCAGTAGATGAAGGTCCCTCATATGGAAGAGATGAATTAGATTTGTTCTATGTACTTGTTCCCTGGAGGGCAGGATTAGGAGCAATGGTGGGTAGAGGAGAGAGGGGGAAGATAACAGAGGAGAGAAGAGGGTTTGGAGAGAGACAAAGAGAGAGAAATTTAGGCTTAAGTAGGAGGTAGCTGGGTGGCTCAATGGATAGAGCACTGGGCCTGGAGTCAGGGAAACCTAAATTCAAATCCAGCCTCAGCCACTTACAAACTGTGTGACCCTGGGCAAGGCACTTAACCTCTGTTTGCCTCAATCATTTGTAGAAGGAAATGGAAAACCACTCCAATATCTCTGCCAAGAAAACCACATGGACAGTATGGCCCACAGGGTCACAAAGAGTCAGACATGGCAATCATTGACCAATAACAAGGAAAAACAGATTTATAATTAGTGTCATCCAAAAGTATAATGAGTTGCTTTGTGAAACAGTAGGTTCCTCCTCATTGGATGAGGATTGGGGCTTGATGACTACTTGTTGAATATGTGCAGAGGGTAATCATTTAATCTTTTTCAGGTATAGTTTGGATAGGGGTCACTAAGGTCCCTTCCAACATTGAAATTTTATGATACTATAATACCATAGTCTTCTTCAAATTATGGGGCATCTACAGATCAGTTGATTGCAGAATTAACATTATTATGTATTCATTGGGAAATGTAATTTAAAATTCTACAGAATATAGAAAGGAATACCTCCTAATAAATTGTCCCCCTAAAAACTTACCCATTATCCTTCAGCAATAAAAGTAGACACCAAACCCATGTTTGTGCCAAGGCACAAAACATGGAAGAAGGAAACCAGTTCTAGGAAACTAAATTATATTAATTTCACTAAACATTTCATCAATCTATTCTACCATCTTGAGGAGAGACTGCCTTTCAAAATATTTTCACATGTCAGGTAGATATTCAAAATGGGCTGTTGCATACTCTGTTATGTCATAATTCCCATAGCTATATGACCTGCAATAGGAGAGGATATATCCCCATAATTCAGGGTCTTAAGCTTTGACTCTTCCTTGTGCTAATGTGCACCTCCTTGGGGCTCTTATAGTATTATGACCATGTCTACAACATTACTAGGAGATGCTCTTGGGAGATACTATTCTTTTTCACCTAGTGTCTACCTTTTATAAGCTTCCTATAGAGACAACATATTATTTGGTCAAACACCTTTCCTGTTCTTTCAATATTTCTACCTTGGGACAAGTGAAGCAGGGAAAGTAAATGTTCCAGACACCAAAGAATTCAAAATCTTTCAATACAGAAATTGATCATACTGACTCCAAGTATTAGCATTAGAATTTTGTTATCAATATTTTCACTTGAAATAGCAATATTTGAGTGTGTATATATGTGTGTAAAGGAATGTGGGCTACCCTAATAATATTTTTGTTCATTGTTTTGTTGTGCAGATTGAGATAAATTCGTAAAATTGTTTTATGCCACAATCATGTAGAGAATGACTTTTGTCTCATGGAAAAATCAACATTTAAAATGGAAGCTTTTTAATTTGTCCATAAACATACAAACCAACTCACCTAAAGGAATGTTGAATCTAATAGTTGGAACTCTGGGAAAGTAATAGTTGACAAAGCAGACAAAAGCATATACAATGAGGGTCAACATCTACATTTAGATAAATAAATAAACAAACAAATGAATGAATGAATAAACAAACAAACTAATAAATGGGCAAGCAAACAAATAGACCATCCTAGACTTTTATAGTCACTAAAGCTTGCCTTAAATATTACCCATTAGCAATAAATTATCCTCAAGATTTTGGGAGGGTGGGATGATGTCATCATTCAAGTAATTCCCTTCTGGAATTTACATTAGAACTCCATAAAATTTATAAAGCTAGCTATAGGCCCTATATCACTGTTGTCCCTGCTCCCATAAACTCCTATGCTTTTCCTATTTTCTCCATAATATTATGTAGCCAGTCATTTGTAATATCATCTTATATTAGTGACTAGAGATAAACACAAGAATGGTATCTGCAATAAAGATGAAGGTTTTGTAAAGGAGAACTAGCCTTGGGCTTGTGTAGACACGCCAGGAACAAAATAAAACACAATTGCCATTTATTGCCCAAGTTCCTGAATTCACCATGCATCATTTATGTATGTTTCCGTATTTGAAATGTCATTCTCTGGAGTAAGGTAGGCACCTTTAATAGTCATTTGCCTATTTGCCCATTCTATAAGTTTATGGTAAAAGAATGTTATCTCCTTCTTGGCTCCAAAGCTAAAATGGAGTTGAAACTAGAGGAAACTCAGCTATACTGGATATATAAATGCTGTTGATATTAGCTGCTTATTTACTAGGTGTATATTCTCCCTTTTTAGAGGGAAACTTTTCAAGACAGTGAATATATATATATATATGAATATGTGTATGTGGGGGGGTTTATATGTATATATACACACATATACATACATATATGTGTATAGGTGTATCCACATATATATAAAATTATACTTAAGCAAAAGGAATTATATCATTTTCCCCAATGCCATATAATCAGTTGTTTGAAGAATAAGATGTTGATCTAAGTTTTAAAAACTAAGTGTGAGTCTGAAACTCGGTAGCCTAATCACTATGCAACACATCCAGTTTTCCTCTGAACAACATAAATTGATGTAAAAAGTACTTATGTAGATGTCATATAGTTGTTTCACTATTAATAATAGAATTTCAGTAGTTTAGTGGAAGTGCTTATCACTCAGCAGAGCTCCCTCGTGATGATCACAGCCCTTCAAATTGCATTTTTTACTTGATCCTCCAAATTGTGTTCTTTATGCTCCACAGAGTGAACACAAGGAAGTAACACATTAACAATTTTTAAAATGCATTTTGTTTAGCCATTTCATGGCTACACAAATATAACTTATATGATATGTGGCCATTTGCTTCATTTCATGTAAGGATACTATGGAGTGGTGAATAGAGCTCTGGACTGAGTCAAAATTTGGATACTAATCTTCGCTTCATCATTGACTAGTTGTTGGATTTTGGACAACTCACCTACCCTCTCTAGGTCTTAGTTCCTCCATCTGAAAAACAAAAAGGGAGCACTAGAGATTGACTTTTACAATCTCTCCTAGTTCCAGCACCCTGTGACAATTCTATGATATTTCCAATCAGAAGTTTTGGTTTTCAGGCATTATTAAGTCAATATACAAATATAACACCAATCTTGGAGATGTGGGACCAAAATCAAAGTAATAATCCCTAAAATCAAAGAGATTATAAGTATATAAAGCAAAGGGGACAAAAAGAAAATGTCCTCTAGGTGTACACATCTGGATATGCCTAGTGAAATAGCTTCCATCATAAATCTAGAAGGGATACCCAAAACTCTCTAGTTCAGGGGGGGTGAAATTTGGATTCAGTCAAAGGGCCACACTTGAATACTTAGGGGGCCACGTATGCCCTCGAGGCCACAGGTTTCCCACCCCTGCTTTAGTCCAGTGCCCTCCCTTCACAGATGAGAGAACCAAAACATAGGAAAGGTAATTCATTTACCTGAGGTCACATAGGTTTGTAAGTATCAGAGATGAGATTTGAACCCAGAGGAAGTACTGCTTTGCACTGTACCACACCAATGTCAGCTCTGTTTCATCCCTAGGAATCACAGCCTCTGACTACTGTAGGTGTGTTGCTTTCATTGACAGTAAGTGTAACATACTTATAGATGGAGGAAGAAATTAAGAAGAGTCTTAGCTTTCAAAGGTTTGACTAAAGTAGAGATATAAATGACATGCCTTTAATTTCAATAGAAGTCATCCTGCTGCTTGGTACAATGTCAGTTTTCCCATAGTGTTTCCCATTGAACCAATGAGCACGAATCCTGCAGTTTCAAAAGTATCGCCTTTTCATAGTATTTGGATATTGCTCCATTTTGCTAATAAAGACATGCCCCAACTGTGTGAACCCATATTATTAGGTATATTAAAAATTCAACTATCACATCTACTTGGTTGTTTGAGGCTTGGAAAAAAATGTATTAAGATGATGATATTCTGAGCTTCTGCCTGCAAATCTGCTTTTTCTATATAAAACTAAATCTCCCAGAGAAAAAAACATCCATTTCTCTTCATTAGTTGTATCTTGTCCCTTCTGCTTACTCATTTTGAAGACTCTTGAACTTTGAGTCTAAGCTCAACAATAATCTGGAAAAAATCTAAATTGTGAATCAAATTTCAGGCATTGTAGCTTATAAGAGCCACCACCCATGAAAATGCTTACTAATACAGCTTTGAACTCAGACTTGCAAATTGTGCAGGTCTTCAGTGAAGCTGCAAGTGGGAAAGGTGTTTTTTCTGCACCAAGAAAAGACTCAGTAGAAATAAATGAAAGTCAGTCTGAAAATTAGTATTGCCCTATCGAATGTCGTTAGCTCATTTATCTGTTCAATATTCTTTTCTATGTTGTTATTTCATAGTTTGCTCATTCTCAACTTATAAGTACACAGGAATCAAATTAAAAGTTAAATGCCTCTGAAGCCAGCTACACTCAGTCCTGGACTTCTATGTCCTTCTGTATGGTGAAACCTGCTATAAGTGTGTGTATGTATGTATGTATGTGGGTGTGTATATAATATATGCGTATAAGTAATCATAATTGTCCTTACTCCATCCTTTTCCAAATGTTACAAAGAATCCTGTCCACTCACTGCCAAATGTGCATATGTATATATGTGTATGTGTGTATGATATGTGTATGTATGTGTATATACTTCAATGTGTCTGTATACATAGTATATGCATATTTACATGTACCTAAATATATACATATGTTTATATATTATTTTTGGCAAACAGGTTTGGCCTGGCTCCCTGCGATGATTCCTCCTACCTATTCCATGAGACCCTATGGTATCATTGTTAGCGTGAAAGTCTCTAATGACAAAAGTGTAAACTGAATGTGTTTCTTAATTACACCAACACAGACTTGGAATGGGGGATCCTGTGGAGAATTGTTATGACAAGCATTATCAATTTTTGATAGTGTTACACAATATTACTTTAAAATACATTTCAGACTGATAAAAAAAATCCCTATTGCTTTTAATCTCTCTCCTTCCCATTTTCTGAGCTTTACTGCTCTGTGTGTTGTACAGAAGAATGCCCCCCTCCCAAGAGTATTTCATTTAAACATTCATTTAATAGTGGAAACAAATGTCTGTCTGACTAGGGGAAATGATTAAATAGAAGTCATGCTTAAAAATGAGTCAAAAAGCAATACTCCATTTGTCCTCCAAAGATTAAATACTCAGGAAATATTATTGGTAAATAATCTTTAATAAATAATTTGCATTTTAGACAAACATGCATGCAAAATTCACTTCCACAGATTGATTGTGTATATACATCAACAATTATTTGATGAATCTTGCACCAATGATTTCCCACCCACCCTGCTATTGACTAAGGAGCTGAAATATCTACATTAGGGATGATAGAGACATTCACCTCTAATCATGACATAGCCTACAAGTTTAGGATTTTTTTTTTAAAGAGAAACACCAGAGCAATAAGAGGCACTGTTCCATAGTGAATAGAAGGATGGCTTCATTGTGAAGAAGATCTGAGTTCAAGTCCCATGTGCTATGTGACACTGGGCAAGTCACAGCCTCTCAATGCCCCAAACAATGATCTAAAATTCAGTTTCAGACAAGTTGCCAATATGCATCAGTGGAAGGTGTTTCTACCCTGAGATTCTTCCACAGAAATGGAATCATAGGTCCAAATATTCTCCCTCTCTCTTCCAAAAAGCAATAGCAATAGAAGTGCTAGTGTGAACAGTCATAGAATATTAATATCTAGGGGCAGCTAGGTAGTGCAGTGAAGAGAGTACTCACCCTGAAGTCAGAAAGACCTGAGTTCAAATCTGGCCTCAGACAAAACACTTGACACTTACTAGCTGTGTGATCCTGGGCAAGTCACTTAACTCCAATTGCCAAAAAAAAAAGGAATATTAATATCTATACAGGTGTTACATAAAGTTAATTCTCAGTTATTCATGTTAGAAGTTGCTGTAGCACAGCAACTTCTGCCACCTACCATATAGATTTGTTTAATCATTAATCAATATGTACTTGAGTACTAAAACTAAATTTTATATTTTCTTAATCAAAACATAGTAGAAAGTAAACCCACAGGGGGAAATAATCACTTGATCCATTCATTCCAAAGCCAACTGAAAGGATTTTGAAGTCTTCCGTACTTATCTTCAGCCAAGGTATCAAAAACGTAGTCCACTGACTGCATCCTACAACACTCTTGAGTGCACCTGAACCGGATTAAATGTAATTTGGAAATATTTAACAGAATAAATAAAAATACAATAAAACACAGATAATATTACGTTTAAAAAATAAGTCAATATGAGGCCAACCTGGATCCTTACATATGGATTAAAATTCCCCTTTTCTATCTGACTTGGATACACTGATCTACAACACTAAAATTTCTCTGATTAGTGGGAATAAGCATACTCATCATAAAATCATTTAGATTTTGAAGTAACCTTGTTTATTTAAATCTGTGAAGTAGGAGGTGATCAGGTATGGTGAAAAGAGCAAGGTAGAATGGAAGTGAGAAGATGCTTATTCCAAACCATCTGAAGTTGTATCAGGCAAGCTGTTTACCTTCACCAGGCCTGATTTTTCTCATTTGTAAAATAAGAAGTTTGTACTAAATGATGCCCTACGGTTCTTTTTAGGACTATATAATATTGGAAGTTCCTTAAGAGAAAGCAATTGTCATTTTTCATCTTTTTATCCATAATACTTAGCAACAATGCCCACAGCAAGTGCCTAATAAATGTTTGTTGAACTTAATGTAATTAAAGATAGCCTCAATTTAGAAAGAGGAGCTAATGTGATTACTTTCTGGATCCCCAAAATGGAGCCTGGCATTCCAAGACTACATAGGTATAGATCACACTCAGGAATATAGGGATGCAGAACCATCTCAAATTCCTCCTTTGGCCAAGTAGGGGACACAAGCCTCAAAATGATAAGCATTGATGTAGGCCAGTTTCATAGAAGTGAGTTATCTTTCCAAACCCACTATCGCTAACCCGTTATTTCATGGATGGCCTTCCCTTGGGGTAGAGATCCCCTTGAAGGCCTCACATAAAAGTATGTGGTGTAGTCATTGAGAAAGTTGAGCTGAAAGCTAAAATATATAGAATTCTCAAAATCAAGTTAGACAGCATTTTGATTTGGATATCTTCAGGCAATTTAAGGAACTGGAGAAAGCCAATAGCCAAAGTAATATCATGAAACCTCTTTTATATTTCTAGCACGCATTTCACCTAACATGTTCTTACTTTGCTCTGTTCAAACTTAGTTGACATTTTTTAAAATTCATATTTGCTGCTAGTTGTAAATTTGGTACAAATTGCTCAATAAAATACTGTCTGTATAAAAGATATTAATGGTGTCCATACACACACGTGCACACACACACACACACACATACACACACGCACACATTCCAATATATGCTAGAACATGGGGTAGAGAAAGCTGAAGAGAGCATTTCAGTGTTGTTCTCTATTGTTTGGGTATTTATCTGGTTGATGGAAGTATATTCAAGGAGCAATTTGTTAAATTGTTTTAAGGAGTTTCTATGGCAATCCAAATACAGCAGCTTTTAAGGATTTTTTAAAAATCAGTTTTGTTTTATTGAATCTTTCCATGTTGCTTTAGCTTCAGAACCCAAGGATTTTAAGAAAAACTACAAATCTGAGGTGAAGTGGAAAACTGAAGGATAGCCTTTAACTGAGATTAACACTTAACTGAATTGAACCCCATCCTTTATAGAGTAAAGTAAATGCTAGAAAGATTTGTGCCATTCCTTTCCAGAGTACCTAGGGATAAGCATTGTGAAGAAGGGGCAGCAAAGGCATGTTGATCTTGTAGTTAAGTGGCCCAGTAGATAGAGTATTGAATCTATGTTCAGGAAAACCTTCAAACACTTGCTAATTACTTAATTAAGTCTCAGACAAGTCACTTAGTCTCTGTCTGCCTCGGTTTCCAAATTGTAAAATGGAGATAATAATACCCCTCAAGATTGTGAGGAATAAATTACATATTATATTTAAAAATTTTGCAAGTCTTACAGAATTCTATAAATGCTAGCTATTATTATTAATATTATTTCACAGAGGAACAGTCACTGGATCTATAACAAGCATCTATGATAAAAAAAATCCATTTTAAAAGATATCATGAAAAAAATGAGTAAAGACAATATGTAAGCTGGGAAATGATAAACAAGCAAGACTTTGCTACAGCAATTACTTCAGTACTGAAACAAATGAGCAACTTCACAACAACATTATCTTCTGTCTTTAGTTATACAAGTACATATTCATATTGTGTTTATACTATTTTTTTCTATTAAAAAATTCCAGGAGTAGAGAAATACAATGGCATTTTTAGTTGCATTTAAGGAAAGTTTCAGAAATGTTTAGTGTTCAAAGTAAAAGTCATGTACTTGGGTGCTTAGAAAACAATATGCCAAGATTATTTGTTTGTTTGTTTTTTTAGGTAGAAGTAGTATATTTTTTGAAAATCATTCTAATATATATATATCAAAATAGAGCTTGAATTGCATGCATTCTAATCATATATAGTTTCTGTTGGTTCATATGCTTGAGACTATTTGACATTTGTGCATTTTTAAAATACCTGACAACACAATCACCAAGTTTTTTTGTGATGGGCCAGAGATTCAATTAATTCTTGAAATTGAGTGTTAAACTTAGATCCAACTTTAAGCAAAACTAGAATTGGAAAACATTGCAATTCTATCTCCCCATTTCTCTAGCTCTAGGTATAATCGTTGGCCTGCTGTGAGGATGAATGCTAATAAGGTTAGTTTTCCCCTGCCTCCACAAAAAACATCAAGTTTATGCCCTTATAATGCCTTTCTTACCCAATCACAAGCTTGAGAGTCCCTGTCATCTTTTCAGAATGGCACATTATTGAATGTTATTGACATCTTTTGAATTGCTCCTTTTTTACATACACTCCTAAATGATAATAATCACTACAATAACAATGGCCATTTATTTAGCCAATTAAAGATTGCAAAGAAGTTTAAGAACATTTTCTAATGAAAGTCTCACAACAACCTTTTAAGTTAAATATTACAAGAATTATTATATTCCTTTAATAGACAAGGAAATGGAGATTTAGAGTGTCTTGCCCAGGGTCATACAACAAGTAGGTGACTAAGACAGAGTTTGATCCCAGACTTTTACTGGCTTCAAGTCTGGAACCCAACATGCAGTACACACTTTTAATTCTTTGAGTCAAAAATTACATGAAACTAATGTAATATATTTGAGCACAAAAAGAGACCTATGTGTATGCACATATACATATATGTCGTATATACATGTATATGTCATATGTGTACATGTGTATTTATACACATATAAAGTTTTGAGGCCACAATTGATCAATCTATCTGCCTCAAAAAATGTTAACCTAATCTTAACATGCCAAATGAAAACTATAGCTTGGTTAGATTATATTCAAAAGCATACTCCATGGGACATACTTGGGAACTATGACATTCCCTCAGAAAGTGATAGTTTGGGGGTCAGCTAGGTGGCACAGTGGATAGAACACAGGCCCTGAAGTCAGGAAGACCTGAGTTCAAATCCGGCCTCAGACCAAATACTTGACCCGTACTAGCTGTGTGACCTTGGGCAAGTCACTTAACCCCAATTGTCTTACCAAAAAAAAACAAAAACAAAAAAAAGTGATAGTTTGGCATTTTAATAACCAGCCTCAATTAAACTAAACGTGGAAGAGATTTTAAAAGTTTTCATCAACTATTACCCTTTGGAAGGTACCGTTTTGGTGTCTTACTAAAAGGAAATGAAAGCTTGGAAAGACTTTCATAAATTATGCCAGGCAATCATCTCGGGCCCATGAGATTCTGCACTACTTTGCAAACACATGGAGAAAGAGTTGGGGAAACTCTTCTTCATCCATCATTCTGCTATTTAGGAACTTGCAATGTACATCAAGAATTTCTTTCCTGGGGCAGCTAGGTGGCGCAGTGGATAGGGCACCAGTCCTGGATTCAGGAGGACCTGAGTTCAAATCCCGCCTCAGACATATAACACTTACTAGCTGTGTGACCCTGAGCAAGTCACTTACCCCCATTGCCTAACCAAAAAAAAAAAGAATTTCTTTCCTTTAGACCATGTAGGAATGGGTTTCACAACCAATTATGTCAGAGAAGTACATTTAAATCACAACAGTTTTTTTTAATGTAAATAGTGCTTTAAAAAAGGTTTGCAAAATGCTTTAAATGTATTATCCTATTTGATCTTCACAAAACTCAATAAAGGTAGATGCTATCATTATCCCCCTTTTAAGTTGAGTAAGCTAGGCTTAGAGATGCTGATTTAGCTGAGGTCATAAAGCTAGTAAGTGACTGAGATCAGAACTGAACCTAAGTCTTTCTGATTCCAAGTCCAACACTTTACCCATTATAGCATATTGCACCTATATCTTTTTTAAAAATTGTATTGACATCTTCTTTTAACCTTACCTTCATTTCTAAATATATCCTTCCCTTCTCCTGCCCCCATAGAACTAACCATAGTAACAACAAAAACAACAACAAAACTCTTTAAGATGTACAAAGCTGTTCAGTATACACACACATACATGTATATATATATGTATGTATATATGTGTATAAACTGCTGAGTATGACAGAATAGTACAGACAATATTCAAAACCCACAGTATCTCACTTATGCAAAGGAGGAAGGGACATGTGTTTTACATCTCTTCTTTGGGACTAGGCTAGGTCATTGTAATTACACAATGTTCAGTTTCTTTTGTTCTTCTTTCCATTTATGTTGTTGTCATTGTGGATGTTGTTTTCCTATTTCAGTTTACTTCACTTTGTATCTTTTCATGCATCTTTCCATGCTTTCTCTGTATTCTTTATTTTCATCATGTCTTATGACCCAGTAATATTCCATTCATAGATGTGACTAAAGTGTGTGCCTAAAATTTGGTATTTTGTTTCTTTAAGTTTAGTTCTTTTTTTAAAAAAAATTAAGTTTAGATAAGTTTCAGTTTGATGAATAAAAAACAATGTCTTTTCTAATTGTGTAACCCATAAATGTTTACCTTCAAAAGAAAAATTTCTGGGATGCATAGCCTAGGAAAATCTGCGCCTATGACTCCATACATTCATGTAAGGTGCCTCTTTTATAAAGAAAAGTTAGCCTATTTGTATTTAATTCTCAATGATGCCTTTAAAATGTGTAATTTTCCTTTCTCTACTTTCCATATTTCCAGGGGACAGAGGGAGGCTCTCGGTATTGTGGAATCCATCTACAAACTATTATTAGTTCTGTGCCTCATTTTGAACCTTTGAAATAGCATAGTTCATTCACTGACCTATCTGACATTTTAAAAACCTGAGCAAACAGTATTATTCTTGGAAAAGAAAAACCCTTTCTCACTAGTTTCAGCATTTAGAAACAATATTTTATTGATTTGAATCAGAAAATTGTCTCCCCAAACTTGAAATGAATATAAACAATGGGCTCTGTGAATAGATGCTATCAGCTCTTGTTTGTTGTCGTGGATCTTAGCTTCTCTTTTGATGGGTGCTTTGTATTCAGTGACACCACATATGCTTGAAGCCTTCTGAACCACATTTCACTTTCATTCCTGTCAGCACCCAGGCTTGCCATGCACTTGGCTCCTGAGCTGAACAGAACTCCCTTCTCTGCAGTGCAACTTCTCTTAATAAGAAGCGTGTTGTAATCATTCAACCAGGCACAGTCAACTCGTATGTCAAGATCACTTGTATTTTTTACTACCACTTCTTCACCCCAAAGAAGAAAAGGGCATCTTTTAGGTGAACAAAGCTGCACTCCCTACCCCTTTAGGCAGAATTCTTATATTCCTCAAGGGGCCAGAGGTTCATCTCCTTCTGCCCTTGGGAGAAAGAAGACTAAGATGCATCATTAATCATGCAAACTGTCTCCTGCAACGGGGCCAAGAAAATGATCATCCTTACACCACACATCAATATTCTTGACACCTGTCTTAAAACTCAGGTCGTGCATATCCATCTGCCATGAGAGAAGTGTCAGAGGGAAAACATCCCTCCACTATTTTAGGGTGTTGTCAAAATTATTCATCAACTATCTGTCAGCTCATCCAATTTGTCACATTAACATGATCGACAAAAATCCATACTGGACATGCTCTTCTTGTATTTCTTTGTTTTGTTTCTTTGAAAAAAATAAAAGTATAAGATGTTTTTTGACATTGTTGAACATGAGAGGACTTATGCCAACAGAATGTATGCTCTAGTGGGCCCTACCAAGCTAACAAGGATATGAAATTGGGTTGTTGGGTGACACACTGTGTCTGTTAGCCAACCACCACTTCAGCTAAGTTTTAAAAAGTTCACCATCAGTCAGTCAGCCAGCCAAACAGTCATTTATTAAGTGTTCATTATGTGCTAGGCACCATATTAAGCACTAGGGATACAAATAAAGGCAAAAACAATCTACCAGAAGTTTAGCCACTAGTAATTTTTTTTTCATGGAGAGAATCTCATGAAGAGAGTTTACTAAGGCTCAGAGGCGTTGCACTACTAAAAACTACTACTAAAAATATTGTAATACATGCAAATTGTTATGAAGTAAAAATCTTAAAGATGGATAGAGTACGATTCCCCTAAACTATGGGGGAACTATGCATTTTTATAAATTATTTTCAAAAAGATAAGTAGCAAATCTTAAAACTTTAGTGATTTGCTTTAATTTTTCACTAGCTTCTATCCATTTTAGTACTTTTAATGTAATGTGTAATCCAATAGTTTACATTTTGGTTTGTTTGTTTTTTTCCCCTCTTCCTTTCAACTACATTTCCTGGCTTCTTTTAGGCACTATCTCTTGGTAATAGCTATGTAGTTTGGTATATTAAGCTAAAATTGCAATGACATCATGGTTTTCAAGTTCCATTTCTGCTGTTTATTATCTCTAAGAAAGTTACTTCACCCCTCTGGGCTTCAGATTCTTCATTTCCATAATGAAGGGATTGCATAGGATCTCCAAGGTCCCTTCCAGCTTTATATTTCTATGACCTATTCTTCCACTTTCTAGCTACTTGGTACACTCAGCCTAACCTCTTTAAGGTTCAGTTTCCTCTGTGAAATGGGAATGACAACTCTTCTATCAGACTCACAGAACTTTGGGGGAGATTGAAAGTTAATGTCTGTGAAAATACTTGCTATCTGAAATAGGAAAAGCAAATGCAGGATGCCATTTAACAAATAAAATCTACTCCAACAGTTTATGCTGTTAAATATCATCCAGTCAATAGGTACTAAGGACATTGATCATAGATCATGAATCATAATTCACTCTTCAAACTTTCACCTGGCATCCCAGCTTTGAGGCTTTAGCTTTCTATGCTCCATTTAGCACATGAAAAAATACAGTGGTATTAATTTAGGGAAGAACTTGTATAGAAAACATAGTTCTAAACATTACTTTGGAAGTCACTGCAGAGGCTGTTTACAGGGAAAAAAAGAGACCTTCATATGCTAATGTATGGCATTTGAAAATGTCATATAGCTACATCAACATATAAATAAGCTGCTTTCTGAATGTACCATTATCCACCTTCTGTATCAAAATAAAGTAAAGCTGATAGAGTATCCCTGGGTCACTATATGGAAAGTTACTTCTTAGCAGTCAGTTAACTAATCCTACTAACACTCCAACTCATTTCAAAGATAATGTTGCTGGAACCACAGCTTGTGTCATTATTTTATAAGGTAGGTACAATGAAGCTAAAAGGAAAGAGAATCATGAATCAGGATGTCTTCCTCTTCCTACCAAGAATCAGCTTCCCTCAGAAATACTGATACGGAGCTATTTCAGTCTTCCACATTCACATCTATCCTACGCCAAGTGGAGAGCTGAGCTTGTCCTTTATGTGGGAAAAAGCAGAGCAGAAAAAGAAAGTAGAAATTTTGTGCTGAATGGTGACTATTTTTTCCTTGCCTTACTAATGAATCAAGCAACATTTACCAAACAGCTACCCATGAGCCAATCATTTTGCTAGGTGCTGGTGATACAAATACAAAGAATGGAACAATCTTGCCCTCAGGAAGCTTCCCTTCTAAAGAGGATGATCGTTCTTCATTCATTCATTTATTCATTCATTCAACAAACATTAAGGATCTAGTATGTGAAACCCTCTGTGCCTGCCACCTGAGATGAAAGATAAAATAAAAATAGACCTTGCCTTCAAGGGGTTTACATTCGACTTAACCCACTAGCACTGGGCTAGGTGCAGTATCATTTCAATTTTCAGTCGAGTCCAACTCTTCATGGCCCCATTTGGGGGTTTCTTGGCAAAGATCCTGGAGTGGTTTGCCATTTCCTTCTTCAGTTCATTTTACAGAGGAGGAACTGAGGCAAACAAGGTTAAGTGACTTGCCCCGGCCAGATTTGAACTCAGAAAGATAAGTCTTCTTGATTCCAGGCACTGTACTCTATCCAGTGCACCACCTAGCTACCCATCATTTCAATTAGGTGCTTAGAATCATAGATACCACCTCTGATCTCAAGTTGCTTATAATCTATGATACAAAGGAGTATGTGATAGATACAAAGGAGAATGTGATAGGTTCAAAGGACACTGGCAGCCACAGAACCATTTTAAAGGGGGTGGGAGAGGAAGTAGGGAAGAAAAATAGGGAATCACAGAATCTCAGAGAGTAGGAAGAGATGTCTGAAGCCATCTTGTCCAAGCTTGGAACGAATGCTTTCTCTACAAAATATCTGAATAATGGTTATCCACTTTTAGATAGCTCTAACTGCTTGGAAATGTTTTTTTTTCTTACATCAAGTTTAAATCTGCTATGGCTCCTACTTATTCCTTCTGGACACCAAGCAAAACAAGTCTAATTACTCTTCTAAATGGTAGCCTTGAAAACATCTGTCACTTTTCCCCCCCCAACTCTATTCTTCTCCAAGTTCAATGTCCCCTCTTCTTTCAACCAATCTTCATATTATATTCTCTTCTGTTCTTTCATCTTCCTGGTTGACCTCTGGCCACTGCCCAGCTTATTGATGCCCTTGATATGTTATACTCTAAACAGATTTGGTTAGACTCAGTCAGAGTAAAGTTGGATGATCATCTCACTGGTTTGAGATTTTATGCCTCTCTTAATGTAATTTAAGATTATATTAAATTTTGGGGGTACCCTATCAATCTGTTGATTCCTTTTCAATCTGAAGTCCCTCCAAATCTCCAGATCATCTTGAGATAAACTGTTTAGCTACACTTTCCCCACCTTGGCCTTTGAAGTTGATTTTTTTAATCTATGTTTACATATATGCCTATTAAATTTTAGCTTTATTAGATTCAGTCCAGTATTACAGCCTGTCTAAGTCTTTTGGCACCTTGATTGTGAGATAAGACCAATAGCTATCCATCCTAGCTTTGTGTCATCTATAGACTTAATAAGCTCTTGATCTGCTTTTATCTGTTAACATAAAAAATGTTAAGGAGATATTATTTGAGTTGATCCTTGAAGAAAGAACCTCAATAGGAAGACGTAAGATGAGAGGTTACAGAGTTCCATTCCAAGCAGGTGAAACTGTATGAATAAAGATCCAGGGATGGAAGTTGGGAGAGTGAGGGATGAGAACTGAGGGAGGAAAGGAGGGAGGGAGAAAGAGAGAGACAGAGAGAGAGAAAGACAGAGAGAGACAGAGAGAGAGAGAGAGAGAGAGAGAGAGAGAGAGAGTAATCATTTCTTTAGAGCCCAGAATGCATGAAAGGGAACAGTTTGAAATAGGCTGGAAACACAGGTTAAACTCCAATTGCAGAAGGCCTTGAATGCCAGCTTGGGGAATTTATATTCAGTAGGCCATAGGGAGCCATTGAAAGTTATTATTATTGTTGCTGTTATTGTTATTGTTGTTGTTGTTGTTAAGTGGGGGAGTATTCTGCTCAGGATGGCACAGTAAGATTATATGAAGTATAGTTTGAAAAGGGAAATATTAGAGGTAGAAAGACCTGTTAGTAGGCATTTATACTATGAAGAAACTCTTTTGATAAGAAAACTTCTCTGTAAATGGCCCTGTCTGAATAAATTGCTGAACTATATAACATGAATTATCCTTCCAGTGCATTCTATAAATTACCCTTTCCAGCACACTATTATTGGAGCTCTTGGTCCCTTAGAAGAGTTAATTTGTCTCACCTGGGCAAGCAGCTCACTCCCAGAAACTAGATTACTCACCACAGGATCAGGTATTATTTTTTCCAATAGGCCATTTACCCCTGCCAAAGGTGAGACTAAAGAATTCACCACAAGAAAAAGAAAAGAAGGAAAATGATATGATTTTATGTAGTCTTTACTGGCAACTTTGAGAATTTCATGTTGGAATCAGGCTTTCTCGCCATTTATAGCTTACTACGAGCTATCTATCATGGAGTTGGATGGAGTTCATTCTATTTCCATATATAACATTAGTGGACACATGGAGAACACATAAAATAGCTAAGATACCAGAACAATAGCATAAGCTTTCTCTCCTTTCCACCTATCCTACAAGAGAGGGATTTATAACTATAACATTAGCTGTCACTGTGGACTAGAGGTAGATCTGGTAAGGACTGAACAAGAAAATCATGAAGAAATATTCAGGTAAGCCCACTTTTGAGATAAGAAAGTGTTTACGGGGGCAAATCAGGTAGGTAGGGACAAAGAATACCTGAGTTCCAATCTAGCCTCAGACATGTGTCCCTGGGCAAGTTACTTAACCTCTGTTTGCCTCAGTTTCCCCAAATGTAAAATGAGGATAATAAGAGCACCTACCTTGCAGGCTCGTTGTGAGGATCAAATAAGATAATATTTGTAAAAGCACATAGCCCAGCGCCAGGAAAATAGCCCTTAATGCTTTTTGCCTTCCCCTTCCCCACCCACCATAAGATAACATAGGCAAAAAAACTTTGCAAATTGTAAAGCACTATATAAAAGTTTGCTATTATAACTATTACTATTAAAAATTTTTGAAAAGAAATTCTACAAGACTGAAGGCATCAGTAAGGTCAACATTGAGGTGGCACAATGGATAGAGAGCTGTGCCTGAAATCAGGAACTTGTGATCAAACTCAGACATTTACTAGCTGTGTGACCTTGGGAAAGTCACGTAACCTTAGTCAGCCTCGTATTCCTCGGCTGTAAAATGGGGATAACAATAGAACCTATCAGGGTTGTTGTGAGGATCAAATAAGATAATATTTGTAAAATGCTAAGCACAATGCCTGGCACTTTGTAGGCTTTTAATAAATAGCTAGTTATTTTTCTTTTTCACTTTCTTTCTTGCAAAAAAGTCCAAATGCCAGAGAAAACAGAGAGTATGGATATGTTCATCAAGTACAACAATTTTTGCTATATAAAAACAAACTAGTAGTACATAGGAATTATTAGGATAGCAAGATCTAGTTGGTGAAATCCATATGCAGAGGCTCTATAGGTAAAAACTAAAACCATGAGAAATGAAAACATCAGAATATTGAGAAAGGACATGATGATAAGGAATATAGTCAAGTCAAGCCAAAGTTTTTTTTTTAAAGATTTTGTTGACTATTGATTAAAATGTGCTGATATACATAAATATATATGTTTTATAGGAACATCTGGGGAATAGTCTGTCTTTTATTCAGAATTTTATATTATTAATGACAAGAGAAGGCTGAGTAATTTGCTACATTGCCATAATGGGTGAATTTCTTACAGGATTTTTTTTGTCTATTACAGCATCTGATCATTCTATCTAGCATAAAAAATACTAAACTATTTTTAAAAAGACACAAGTGTATGTTATCTTGTTCCAAGAAATTCATTTGCATCAGAACATTTAAAAGTAAAAAGACTATGTTGAGCAAGCATCTTTTGTGTCCAAGGACATGTGAATCCATTTCAATTTATAAGGCCTTTACTTATTAAAATTGTGCACTATTATTAACATTGCTTTTAATCTGCAAATTAGACAAAACAACATTTTTTTGTTTTGACAATCCTGATTTTATTCTTTATTTTTCAAAAGATGGTATGGAAGAGATAAAGATTTTGTTTAACTTGTCAGTAAGAATGTTATTATAACACAATTCTTTTCTATCTATTGCCTTTAGCTATCTCATAGTTCTATATTTAAAAACTAACAGTTTCAAGTTCTCTTATAGATAGGTAAGATACCTTTTGTAACTGAATTCTTTCTATAAAAATGACCTCACATTGTGTCACAAATTCAACAACTGATTCACAAAAATATTTGAAAAATTTTTGGTGAAATCTGAGCCAGGTTTCACATCAGGAACCAAACGCCCATACTTACATTCACCAATCAATCTTTACCAAACTTTTTAATTGTCATGTCAGAATATAGCTTTTGAGGTTAGGAATTGCCACAAATACCAATTCAGAAGGAAATTGCTATATTTCTTTTAGTTCTGTTGCCTGATTCTTGAGTCCATCCTAATCTATATTAAGACATGGATATGTTAGTCAATACTTAGGAGGGAGATAAAAAAGCTTTTTTGTAAATGTAAACTAAAATTTGGTGTCCATTTCCAGATGTGAGTACTCACCTAATCCCCAAGTTGCGTGGTATAAGTTACCAATGACATACAAAAATCTGTTCTGGTAAGGATATTTAACTAAAAATGGGGGGGGGGGGGAAGCTTTTGACGGCCTTAATTTTCCCATGACTGTCATTCTTAACTCTTGTTGGAATCCTCTACTCTGCAAAAGATCACAAACTGAACATAGAAGTGTAGTGGAAAGAGCATAAATCAGTTCTGGGGCCAGGGTTCTAATCCTGACTCTAAGTCCTACTATTGACTCCTTGTGTGACTTTTAGCTAATCTCTTAGCCTCTCTAGGCTTTAGTTTCCTCATGTGTAAAATGACCATTTCTAAATCTCTATAGTTTTATTGGCCTGACTTCCTTACACATAATGGCTAATCTATATCCCGAGCATTCAAAGTTGTTGACTTCATCTCAGCTGCACAAACAAAGCTGTTTTAATTAATATGGAATGACATTGTCTGAGACTCTTTGTCAAGTAGCTCTACATTTAATACTATTGGTCCTAGCAGGTCCCTAGAAGCCCAGTCTTATTTTTATCCATGAGCATGATACAGTAGCTGTGGCCAAGAATGATCCTAGACAAATTAGATAGAGTTATTATCCCACTTGTGATCCAACCAACTGTGTCATAAAAGATTCTTGAGATCCTGTGACATGCCAAAAGGAAGATCAACCTTTTTGAGGTATGAGAAGTATTTACTTACTGCTATGTAGGCTGGAGAGAGGTAGTGTGGTGTAGTAGATAATTACCCTCAGTCAAGAAGACATCAGTTCAAATTCTGACTCCTACATTTTGGTTGTGGGGCCCTGGGCAAGTCACTTAATATCTTGATCTCCCAGGCAACTCTGTAAGATTTTAAATTGCTGAACAAGTATAGATTTCTACTGGCAGAAAAAAAAATTCTCCGTTAGCTCATTATACCAATGAAATATCAAATCTAATCCTATCCCCATGCCACCACAAAAAAAAAAAAAAAGTGGCCTTGAAAGAGATTGGTAATTATGATAAATCTGGTAATTGTAAAGAGATTTTTTTTTTGAAAAGTCATTGCTAGAAGAAAGTATTTAAATGATATCCCAGAGTATGATCCTTCTGAGTTAGTACAATGAAGGTAACATTTCTAAAATGAAGATATGGCCAGACCAATGTACCATCCAAATTGGTACAATTTTCTTTTAATCTCTCTTGTATCCAAAGAGACTAAAATCTTTAACCCAGCAACCACACTGAACAGTGACCATGTTCTTACTTGAGACATTTAGATGTAACCTGAAGATAGAGATGCAAGAAAGTTATATGGAAAACCAGTTTTCTGAGAGAAAGAGCTAGAATTATAGTATCCCTTGAAATGCAGTGGGGAAAGAAAACAGATTATAGAAAGATTATAGAAAAGGGAGAAATTGTTTTGTTTCAGTTATGTTAGTTCTGACAGATAAAACTTTTCTTTTCTTGAATTATTCTGTTAATTATTTCATTTTTCTACTATCCTTTCCATGGACAACTTGGAAATGATGTGTTGCAGTTTTGATAGGATGGTGCAGTGAAAAGAGCCACATGAGGAATCAGGGGATCCAAATGATAGCTTTGGTTTTATTGGTCACCTATTATGGGAAATTATACAACTCATTTAATCTTCCTTTAGCCTTAGCTTCTCTCTCAGTCAACTGAGGATAATATTATCTACCATACCCACCCTTCTAAGGTTATCATGAAGATAAAAATGAGATAAGGTATGCAGAAAGCATTTTGAAAAAAGTTAAAGCATTAAACAAATGTAAATTACACTTATTAAATCTGTTACCAGGAAGGGGCCTTTAATACATCATGGAAATTGAAGATGACAATCTATAGAACCCATTCCCTGTCATTAAAATGTTATTATTTTCTTGTGATTTATTTTCCCTATAAAGAGAAAGTGCTTTCTAAAAGGATTCATCATTAAGGTTTTTCTCATATAGAATCTAAAATTTCCCCTTTCATTCCACTATGCTAAATAGTATTTTTATACCCCTTAGCATTTATGCCTTCAAAATACTAGTAGACAAGTACAAATGTTATACCTCCTACTTCAGATATCATATAACCAGAATGTTCCTATTTAATACTTTTAATTTTTCCTTACAAGACAGACATTCTACCCCCTAATCATTTTTGCTGCTATTCTTTGAATTCTTTCCAACTGCCACACCTCTTTATGTTATAGAAGCATGCAGACTTGGATGTAGGATTTTCATTGTAATCTCTAAAATCATAAAAAAGAGATTTCTGTCATATTCTGGATGTTACCTGCAACCATAGCAATGCAATATATAAAGGTCATGGACCCAGTTGTATCTGAGGATATAAAATGGAGCGGGGGTGGAGGGGAAGGATAGTGAGTAAAAAAGAAGCTTTCCCTCCTCTTTGACTTAAGAGAAGATGTGTCTATGCCGTCCAGAGCCAATAGAAAGCAGATAGGTTGAAAGTTCATTGAATCAGGAGGTGGGGGTATGGTTTGAATTATCCATCTAATTGTCTTATTCTCCACTACACATAGCCATTATGTGCTTTTTCTATTTCAAAGAAAGCGAATGTTTAGAAGATCCAATTCTACATGTCAGTATTTCTATTTCTAATGGACAAAATAGCTGACTTGTGCCAGATTCTAATTTGTGTACACATTCTAACTCCTATTGATTTCTTGAGTAACTAACCATATCCTTCCAGAGCGTAAATTACACCCTGAGAGTAAGTTAGGTCTGTTAGAAGGTAAACTAGCACTGTCAGACCGCAGGATACCATTTAGTATGCCATCTAGTAAATACCTTATTTCTCGTCACTAAATGGCCCCTTAATGTTATGAAAGGGTACCACATGCACCCTTAACTGTTTCCATAGCATTCTTGTTGCACTGATTAGGAATTCAGGAAGCATCAGAAGCAAATCAATCATCCAAATTCAAAGCAGAGAATATTCTTTGCTATTTGGAATCCTGAAGAAATGAATCATTCTAGAAAGCCATTCTAGATAGCTGAAGTTTAACCATTTAAGCGACAGGGTTTTATTTTTGACTAAGCTTTGTTGGAGTTGTTTATAGAGCATAATTTCCCATTTCCTTCCTTTTTAGATGGAGTTCATTTAACATTTTTCAAACTTTTTTGATGTGAAAGTGAACATTTGCCACCCTTCTTCCCTGCAACCCCAAAAATCATTTGCCTTAAGTAGTTTCATTGTTGAAATACTACTGATGGCTCTTCACTCCTCCATCAAGAATTCAGGATGGTTTCTTCACCACTCATTCCATTCTTCCATCACTCTCTGTTTCTACTGCTCTCTACTTCTTGTCATTGTCACTACCTGGGGAGCCATCACTCCCACCCATTTTTGATCACCATTCTTCCCATCTCTTCTCTCATGCTTTTTCTGTCTTCTATGACTTGTCATACTTTCTTTACCTTTTGTACCAAAAAAAAAGATAGCTTTTCATTTTAAAAAAATCACAGACTGACAAAATCACTCCTTTTCTGTCATGAGACAACCTGACCCATCATAGAGGGTAGGGTATAATCTTTAGGGTCTTTGACCCTTTTGTAACTGTTTGTTTGTGATTCAGTTTCCAGAAAATACTGCTTCCAAAAGAGGAGTTGGTGGAGAGGAATCAAAGCTTTTTGGGGGCCATAAATGTACTGGAAGTCTGATGGATTAGAAAGTTGGTCTCCAGATTTTTTTGTTGCTTTTTTTTTAGAAGTTTAGAATGATTTTTACTGTTATTTATAAGTCTCTCACATAAATGTTAGTATATGTCACGGGAACCTTGTCAACTATGTGAGAGGCCATAGTCTTAAAAGAGGTAGAAAATTTTAAAAGAAAACATACTTGCCCAGCCATGCTCCTTAAATGTCTTTCCAAAACTTTCAACTCTTTCAAACATGAATTCAATAAATGGTATAAATTTATTGCAATCCAAGGTTGACTCAATCTGATAGAGAGCTCTAGGCACCATGTGCCCAACTAGGTGCCAAGCTTTTCTTGAATATTAGAGAGCTTTAATTCTGTTTCTATTTGCATCCCTAGAACAGTGCCTAGTACATAGTGAGCATTTAATAAATGCTTGTTCATTTGTTGACTTCAGTATTCCTAGCTTCATTTTCTATTAATTGACATTTTTTTCATCAAAGGAAATATCTATCTTTTCATGAGTGAAAATGTAGTTCCTATTTTATTAAAATGTGTATGGCTCCTTTACCAAGATGAAATTAGCAGTAACATAAATTTATTTTTCCATGCATAGAAAACATTTGTCACTCTAAGTTCAGTTTAATCTATCTCTCTTAAATATCTATTATGATAAATTTCACTCTTTACAAGCAACATGAATAATAAGAAGAAAATTTTAGAAAGCAAATCATCTCTATCACTGATAAAAATAGTATGAATGATACGAATTTCACCATTTTACAAAAAGTTACCAAGTAGATTAATAATTATTATTATTATAACATTTATATAGAACTCAAAGATTCGCAAAGCTCTTTACAAATATCTCTTACAATATCATTACAATATTATTTATCCTTACAATAACTCTGTGAGGTAGATGTTATTATTATCCCTATTTTATGGATGAGGAAACAAGCACATGGAGGTTCAATGACTTGCCCAGGGTTATATAGTTATTGTGTCTAAAGTGGGATTTGAATTCAGGTCTTGCTGACTGCAGGTCCAGGGCTCTATCCAGTGAGGCACTTAGCTGTCAAGGACACAAAACACTTGTTTCATTGCTTATTTGGTATCTATTAAATGCCCATTCCAGAACAGGGACATTAATTTTAAAATATATGTTCAAACACCCAGTATTGATACTCTGGCAATGGGGTTACAACTGGTTGATTGCCTAATCATTAAGCCTTACAACAATGTTATTCACTTGATTATTTCTTCTCTCAGATTAATGAACATTAAATGGTATTGGATGATATAAAACATTGTCAAAAAGACATCTATTTGAAATAGATGGATATTTATTAAAGAATATTTCAGAGCAAGAAAAAAATAAAACAATTTGGTAAACAGAAAGGACTTTGAAGTTCGGGAGCTCTGGGTTTTAATGTCAGCTCAGACAGCTATTTGACTTGAAGCAAATTAATTTATGTCTCTGGGTCTAAGTTTACTCGTTTGCAAACTGGACTAGATTATGTTGAAGGCTGCTTAAAAACATTCTGTGAGTATTTTAATAGGGGTAAGAGAGGTGAGAGAAGAGGATAGAGTCAGATTATCCTCCTTTTTTTCCTATCTAACAAAAGGGAGAATATTGCCCCTTTCTTTACACACACACACACATATATTTGATTAAAATAGAAATATATTTTCTATAAAAATATAATAATTTCTATATTAAATATAAAATTGCTCCTAGTTGTTATTGAGTCCTGTCTGACTCTTTGTGACCCCATTTGGGGTTTTCTTGGCAAAGATACTGGAATGGTTTTCCATTTCCTTCTCCAGTTCATTTTACAGATGTGGAAACTGAGGCAAAGAGCGTTACGTGACTTACCCAGGGTCAGACAGCTAATAAGTATCTGAGGCCAGATTTGAACTCAGAAAGATGAATCTTCTTGACTCCAGGCCTGGCATTCTATCCACTGTGCTACCTATCTGCCCTCCTAGTTGTTAGACCTAAATAAGACATCTATCTCATTTATATGACTAACTTATTCATCAACTCCATCTTCATAAACAGTATAGAGGTAAACTTAAATCCAGCCCCCAAAACATAGCTTTATGCCTTCTTTAAGCCTTCATCTGTCCTACTTACCCCTATTCACCAATCAATATTCACAGTTCTATACACTCACATTCACAGAAAAATGGCCTTGCTTGTACCCTTCTCAAGTAGACTCTAATACCTAGTCTGGTAAAGCCTAAATGATTTGTCCTCTTCCCTTCACGGAACCACCCCCCCAGTGTGGACACACAGACATGAGGCTAGGTAAGAGGAGGGACAGGCAGACCTTTTCTGAGTTTCTTTTAGACTAATTTCTTAACTTCTGTCTAGGCACACACGGGCTAATTTTCTAGTCCTGTTTAAGAAAATATGAAGTGAATGTGATACCATTTATTGACTAGCTTAAACAATTAAGAAAAAAGCAGAACAAAGATTTTAAAAACAAGAAATATACTTGTGGTTACAGAAAATACAGGAATTTTGAAATTCTACAAATTGACTGTTTTATGTTATTTTTATTTGTAGGGAGCAACCAGTACACTTGTTTTGGGCCTGAAGAAGATAGAAGGAAAATGCTGGGGTGTGGTCAAGCTAGAGTCTGTTTTCTAAGAATCTATAAAATCTATATTTGGCAATCTAAAACCTATAAATTAATTCCATGTAGCTAATATTATGAAATGTATTAGATTCCAATAGATCAAGTTTTCTAAGATACACAGTTCATTAATATTTAAATCTCATATTGATTTCCACTTAAGAAGTATCCTATAAACTTTTTACCTATTAGGAATGCTCTTACTAGCCATTTTCACGGGATTCAATTATTTCTTTTCATTTTGTCCAGCTGAGAAGAGGGCCAATTTTAATTCCAGCCCTGTAGAGATTCTTGCATTACTAATGGTAGCTTTACTCAGACAGTCCTGACAAATCTTCCTTTTATTTGATTGGGGCTTCTCATGAAAGCCTGCTAAAAAAAAACTGAGAGCTATGTCCATTACCTTAGTTTAAGGAGATTCAGGAGGTGGCCCTTGCTTTTTTAGAATGCTCCCAAAGGAAACAAAGCAGGACACTGTGCTATTCATTGCGGTGTTAACACTCATGATCCCCCAGTTAGGCTTATACCCCAAGGAGGTCAAAGATAGAAAGAAAGGTCCCATATATACCAAAATATTCATAGCAGCACTTTTTGTGGTAGCAAAAAACTAGAAAAAAAGTGGTTGCCCACTGTTTGGGAATAGGCATAAATGAACAAAATCACAGCATTTGAGTGGAATTTAGTTGCACTGTTAGACATGAAAAATGAGAAGATAGGAAAATGGGAAAAATATAAACTGTTACATACCAAAGTAAGAAGAACCAGGAAAACAGTATAGTAATGCCTACAACAATGTAAATAAAAAGAACATTAAAATGAGAGTTAACACCATGTCATCATAATGATCAACCTTGGTACTGGAAGAGATGAATGTAACACCCCCCTTTCATTAGCGAGCTGAAGGGGAATAGTTCCAGAACATTGCATAGACTACGCTAAACTAGAGTAATGCAAATACTAAAGAGAGACACTACCTGCCCTTGAGAAGCCTGCATTCTAAGAGGGATGATGCACACATCAAGGGGAAGGGTGGTGAAAGCAGGAGTTGTAGTCACTAAGATGAACCAATAGGGGTTAATGTTGATATGATTATAATTCTCAGAGCAATAAATGTGAAGTGGGGAGAGAGGTAAAAGATCATCAGCAGACCAAAAACTGGGCGATTTCGAGCAAAAGTGGAGATGAGGTACAGAGTGCCAGCACACAGAGCCAAGAAGTTTAGCTTGTCCCAGGTACGGTCTCTGGTAATGCGGTTTGGAAGCTGGAGCAACGGCAGAGTAGAAGATGGCGGGGGTGTTACAAGGGAAAGAAAGTTCGTTGAGTGAGGACTAGGGTGCTATATCCAGGAATGCCGATCATATTAAAATGAAAGATATAAAAAACCTCTTGAAGACATACATACAAATAGGTATATGTACATAAATATATGCATAAATGCATACACATACAAGTATGTGTATGTATGTGTGTATATACAGATATGTGTCCGTGTGTATATGTATAACCCTCTCTGGGCTCACTACCACCTTCAACATGTACTGGTGGGCTAGGGCCCCAGAAATTGATTATTGTTCCTTTCAGGCTATTGAGAATAATGCTGAGGAGCCAAGGTTTATAGTACGGTCACTCACAAGGCCTATGTGTCATGTACCTCATAACTAATCAACCATTTAAATTCCATTAGCCTTTTGAAAAAAGGCTTACTTAGAAGGTATAGCAAGAATGATAGTTATAAAGCGTCATACTCCACTCACTCATCCATCCCCAACTTAGGGGTACAGGTTTTCCTTACCAAGCAAGGTCCCTTGGGGAGAGTGGCTTCAGGCTTAAAGTAAGATGATAATGAGGCCCATTTTTAGAGAATACTTGTGGCTGAGCAGTACCTCCCAATTCCTAGCCCCAGAAGTCCTTTCTCCCTTGTGGAGTCCTCAAAAGATTCTCTTTAGGTGTAATTCTCTACTGGTTTCAGAAATCTATGTCTTTGTAGAGTCCATAGACAGCATTTCTCTTTGTCACGAGGGTCACAATATCTGAAGCTGCTACCATCCTTGGGGGACCATGTTTCAAAATCCGTCTACTGGTGAATCCTCTGTCACTGACCACTATGTTCCAGGAGACTCATTGAGTCTGTTTGTCCATGCTACTTCTGAAGGGTGTGATGTATCCCTTGGTCGCCTGGGCACTGCCATATCAGAATACTCATTCTCCTGAAATCAGGAAAGAGTAAATGCAAAAAAAAAATCAAGGTTCATGGTGACCAGGTGGGAGATAGGGCAGCCACCCTTTACTCCAACCAACATCTCACAGCAGTTGTGCCTCACTTGCCAATAGGAATGAAAAAGAAGCAAAGGACAAAATGGAGAATCAGATCACTCCTCTTATATACATACTGAATTCTAGCTTGGCAACTCATGATTCATCAGCCTTCCAGCTTCTCAGAAAGCCAGAAGACTCTGTTTCCACATAGCACCAGCCACTCAGTCACTCATGATCAGAAGCCAATTTCCAAGTTCCAAGTGTTAGATTAGAACCAAACAGAGACCATCTACCTAAGTTCTGTATAAATAACCAATCAGAAAGGACAAATATGAGCATGCTGTAACGACTGAAAACTCATTCACCACCCCTATTGTACACACATGCATATTTACGTGCATGCACACATATATATATATGTGTATACATACCTATGTGTGTAACACCTACTTCATAAGTTGTTAGAAGAGCCAAATGAGGTAATAGGAGCACTTTGTAAATGTTAAAGTACCAAATAAATTTCACCTTTTTGTGCATATCCAGAGCTGTGACAGGACCCTCCAGAAGTGTAGATCCGCAATTTATCTATAACTCAGAGTCTTTTTCTTGAGGCACTTAAAGATTAAGTGATTTGTTATAAATGAGTCACATAACTAGTATATATCAGGAATAGGATATGAACCCAGGTGCTTCCTGACTTTAAGGTTGGCCTTGCTGACTCTCTGTATTATTATAATTAACGTGCAATCTCGTCAAGAGCAGGGACTATCTTACTTTTCTTTCCACAGTGCCTGGCACAAAATAAGTACTTATCAAATGTTTACTGACTGATTTTTACATAAGAGAATAAATTCAAGGATATGGTAGGAGGCAACTTTCTGGGGAGAATTTGTCTTGTTGGAAATTATATATGCTCAGAGTTTCAAATGGGTTTGTTGTTGTTCAGTCATTTCATTTGTATCCAACTCTTTGTGACCCCTTTTGGGGTTTTCTTGGCAAAGATACTATAATGGTTTGCCATTTCCTTCTCTAGCTCATTTTATAGATGAGTAAACTGAGGCAAACAGGGTTAAATGACTTGAACTTGGGTCTTCCTGACTCTAGGCCTGACACTCCATCCACTGTGCCACCTTGTTGCCCCTTTCAAATGGGTTTACCTTGGCCCATTAAAAAAAAATTTAGGAGCAGCTAGGTGGCACAGTGGATAGAGCCCCGGCCCTGAAGTCGGAAGTACCTGAGTTCAGATCTGGCCTCAGACCAAACACTTGACACTTACCAGCTGTGTGACCCTGGGAAAGTCACTTAACCCCAATTGCCTAAAAAAAAAAAAAATTTAGAGCTTTCATTCCTTTTTTTTTTTTGCCTAAAAAGAAAAAGAAAATTCTAGTTTCTTTTTTCAGTAAAATATCATATAAACAAGTTGGAAAAAAAAACAATATAGTATAATAGAAAAGGCATTAGTTTTGGAATCAGAGAACATGAGTTTTAGTCTTCTAGCTGTTACTACCTACATCACTTTGGGCCTCAGTTCTTCATCTGTAAAATCAATTGGATTGGACTGAATGATTTCTATGGTCCCTTACAGCTCAAAATTCTCTGGTATCCCATCCAACCTCAGACACTTATTAGCTATGTGACCCTAGGCAAGTCATTTAATCCTATTTACCTCAGTTTCCTCATCTGTCAAATGAGCTGGAGAAGGAAATGCCAAACCACTCCAGCACCTTTGCCAAGAAAACCCCAAGTGGGGTCTCAAAGAGTAACCACACATCTGCGCAAACCTGAGGGACATCAATGATTATAGGGAAGAAGATGTAAGTCCTAATTCGGAAAGAGAACCCTGAGCCATGAAGTTCCACCTACAGAAATAGAGAAGGGACTTCTTCAGCTGGTCAGTGTACTTCTTGAAGAGTGGCTGTCAGGGATTTTTAATGGCTACCAGGAATTCTCAAGGCACAGATGTAAGGAAAATGCTCCCCAATACATCCCCTGGCTTTCAGTGATTACTATGGTAGAGACTAAGAGTAGACATTCACCACTCTATGACCCTATCTCCACCTCCACTCCCAAATTATTCTGCTTTTTAGAGCTAAGATATTATCTTATTCCCTGCTGAGCTCATTTCCTCTTGCATATCTTTGGTTTATTCTAATCTGTATAATTTTTCCAATTCCTGTTTACTGGTTACTTTGATAAAGAGCTTACTCACTATTAATGATGGCTTGTTGCATGACCAGTGTTGGGTAGTAAGAAGCTAAACTGTAAGTTAAGTATTAGCCTTCCCTTGATCATGGAAAGTGATATTTATCTTAAGATCCAAAATAATTCACCCCTAGACTACTAATATTTGAGGTATGGAGTATAGATATAATTATAGCCCATTTTTCCCTCCTGGAGAAAGGTAAGGAAAGAACAAATAATCCAGCCCTTCTGCTCCCCATAGAGGCAGAAATTGAAGTCTCCCATAGAAAGGGGTAGTCTAGAATCCAGATCAAATATCTATTGATGTCCCCTCCCAGGAGCTGAGCCATGTTTATATTGGGTCAGCTACAATACAATTGGCCTCATACGCTTATGATGCTCTAATATGGACTGGCTGAGCAGGGTATAATTCATGCACTCAGAAGAGGAAGTAGTTCTTTTCTAAATTGATAAATAACAGTATTTTCCAAATTGTGTTTTGTAGGCTCTTTCTGGTCACCCAGTGTATATAGGGTTTAGGAAACCAGTGTCAGTGTTAATGATATTTTTTGCTCTATAAATAGTAAATTACATAAAAATATTACATATAGTGACTTTGGGCTATTAAAACAGGTTTAACTTCCTCTATTTTGCCCAGAGTCCCCAAATTTCCTTTGTTCAGCAGAATTCATACCTTCAGACCTCTCATACCAGAACTGACAGGTTGAATCAACTTATATCCAGTCTAAAAGCGATGCATAGCCAAATTACTTTGGGAAACATTGGTAGAGGTGCAACACACAAACCTGGGTTTCGGCATTATGAATGTCAGTAACTACAAAGGATATTCAGATTCATGTACTTTACATTCGCCATTTCATTAATGAAAATGGCAACAATTTCCACAGAGAGACAACTCACATTCAATATCAGTCAAATTGTTGTTGTTCAGTCACTTTTCAGTCGTGTCTGACTCTTTGTGACTCCATTTGAAATTTTCTTGGCAAAGATATTGTAGTGGCTTACCATCTCCATCTCCAGATCATTTTACAAATGAAGAAACTGAGGCAGACAGGGTTAAGTGATTTGCTCAGAGTCACACAGCTAGGCCCAGCATTCCATCTACTACACCACCAAGGTGACCTAATCAAATCGTTATCATCCCTTGAAAGCCCACCTGGGCAACTAGATGATGCAGTGGATAGAGTGTCAGGCCCAGTCAGGAAGACCTGAGTTTCCATCCAACCTCAGACACTTATTAGCTATGTGACCCTGGGCAAGTCATTTAACCCTATTTACCTCAGTTTCCTCATCTGTCAAATGAGCTGGAGAAGGAAATGCCAAACCACTCCAGCACCTTTGCCAAGAAAACCCCGAATGGGGTCTCCAAGAGTCAGACACAACCAAAAAGGACCAAACAACAATAAATCCCACCTCCTTTTCTAACTTCCTTTTTTCTGATGAAGATGCCACTATCTTTCTAGTCAACTAGTTCACAACATCAAAGTCCTCCTCAGTTCTCCCCTCTCCCTCACCCCTCATATTCAATCATTCACAAAATCCTTTCAATTCTACTTCCACAGCATCTCTTATATCCATTTCTTTCTCTCCACTCACTTTCACTCAAATCCGTAACCATCCTAAATCAATGTTATATCACCTTTCTCCTAGACTATTGAAATAGCCCCTTAATTGGTCTCTCTCCCTTCAGTCTTTCCTTGTTGATCTGTCCTCCACATAGCTTCCAGATTTATATTCATAAAATGAAGATATGATCATCTAAGTTTCTTGATCAGTAAGGTCCAGTGGCTCCCTATTACCTCTGGATAAAATATGAACTTTTCTACTACCTGGTATTTAAAGCTCTTCACGATCTCACTCCATTCTGTCTTTTAAAACTGATCACATATTGCTTCCTTTCTCATAATTTACATTCTAACCAAACTGCCCTTACTGTAATCTATATACAACATTTCATCTCCCACCTGAGATTATGCCCAATGCCCAGAACGTCTGTTCTATCCACCTCCTCCTCAGGGTCCCTAATTTCCTTCAAAGAAGAGCTTAGGTAACACCCATTCTCATAGGAAGCTTTTCACAATCCTCACAATTGTTAGTAGTGTTCTGCCCCAATGGAATTTGCTTTGTATTTACTCTGTGCATATTTCTTATGTACACATTTATATATGTATATAATACATACATTATATATACATATATGTGTGTATTATATATACATTATGTGTGTGTGTGTGTGTATATATGTATTTATATATATGCACGCATACATGTGGTTACCACATGTGAACATGTGGTTAATGGAAAGTATTTTCTTTTTAAAGCAGACAACCTATTGCTTTCTTCATTAACTTCTAGAGCAGCAGAAAGAAGTAGGCCGTTCCCTCCTCTCAGATCAATGAGTTGTGATTTCTGATTAACCTATTGTTACAATTCTCTTACATTCTGGTTAGCAGGGAGACTGAGACACTGTGGGTTATAAAGGCGAAAGGCAGTGAAGATGGCAGCTCACCCAGCATGTAGGAAGTTCTCCCTGGGTTACCTTTGTCATACTGAAACTGGGGAATTTACTGGAGCTGTAAAGGGGGAGCCAAGGGAAGCTTCTCTACAAGTAACTGCATTGCAATTTATAAAATATGGAAGCAGCTTTTAGCTAGGGCAGTGCTTCTTGAACCTTTTTGTGATCCCTTTGGCAGTCGGCTGAAGCCTAAGGAATCCTCAGAATAACATGTTTAAATGCACAAAATACAATCCATAGGTTCACAAAGGAAACCAATTATATTGAAATGAAGTTATTAAAATATAGTTTTAAAAAAAAACCAAGTTCATGGACCCTATAGTAAGAACTCCTGAGTATATAAGGGACAGAAAAGAGAATGAGATTTATAAAGTGCCTACTACATATCAGCTACAGTGCTAAGTGCTCTACAAATATTAACTCATTTTTCTCACAACAGCCCTGGAGGTAGGTGCTATTTTGATCTCCATTTCATAGAAAACAAGGCAAACAGGGTTAAATGACTTGCCCAGGGTCACACAGCTAGTAAGCATCTGACACCGGATTTGAACTCAGAAAGATGAGCTGAGTTCAAATCCGATGTCAGATGCTTACTAGCTGTGTGACTCTGGACAAGTCACTTAACTCTGTTTGCCTGAGTTTTCTCATCTATAAAATGAGCTGGATAAAAAGATGGCAAACCACTCCAGTATCTTTGCCAATAAAACCCCTAATGGGTTTATGAAGAGTTGAACGTGACTAAAAACAACTGAACAACAAAATTTCCTCATTTTAGACCCATACTATCTACTTCACCACCCAGAGAAAGTGATAACTATCATTGATGCAAGTAAGACTGGCTGCAACTTCACTTTGTCTGGGTCAATTAGGATGTATTGTATGGAAGGAACTAGTCTTGGTAAACCTTCAGCAAACAGGACATGTCTGGCTCTGTATGCAGGACTCAGTACTTTTCTCCTGTACTTGTTGAGTATGTGCCATTCAGTATATGGCACTGCCCTTTTGGAAAGGCAGCTGGGAATGAGAGGGCAGTTGTGAGCTATCTCTGCTCCAACCACTCTCCTGCCGTCTTGTGTACCTTCTCTGCGTTTACTATGAGTCCTAGAGTTGAAAAGTCAGTTAGCTGACTGGAAGGAAGTCTGGGATGACAGATCTAACAAATCTAGCTAAGAGTCCATGCTTTTCTTTAGGTCAAGGATTCTTAACCTTGCGTGTGTGTGTGTGTGTGTGTGTGTGTGTGTGTGTGTGTGTGTGTGT
>NW_020954557.1:20270364-20281395 GCF_900497805.2 Vombatus ursinus
TGTGTGTGTGTAACGGCAATCTTGCGAAGCCCTTCTCAGAATGTTTGTTGTCTACATTTATAATCAGAGGTGATGCTAAGCTTTGGTTAGAGATTAGTGGAAATAAAACTGTGTTGTTTTTTTTTCATCCAAGTTCACAGACCCCCTGAAATTTATTCATGGAGTCTCTGGAATTCTTTGGACCCCAAGTTAAAAACCCTTTCTTCCAGGATATGTTTGAAGTAACCCTAGACATTAAGAGTTCCATCAGCAATAGTAATCCCATTCCTTCTCCTTAAGCATCCTAGCTAAATGTCACTTTGAAATGCTAGAAATGGTGACACAGTTACTTTCAGAGCACCAGATTACCTATAGCCTTACACTGCAGAATGATAAAAGGATCCATGCCAGGAGCCGGCAGTCTCATCTGCTCTGCACTTTGGCCATCCTATTCTCCCTGTCCTGCTGACACCTGCTGCCCTTCCATCTCAAAGTAGCTCTTCACCATACTCTCTCCCCTTGTCTTTCTCCTTTCTACCTTCCCATCATTACCCAGAACTTAGGATGAAAGTAATCAATAGAATATAAACTCCCTGACAACAGGGACTATTTCATTGTTTGTCTTTGTATCCCCAGCACCTGGCACAATATCTGGTATACAGTAGGCACTTAATAAATGCTCATTGATTGAGTAGGAGACCCCACCCCATAAGAAGTAGTTTTGGTTCTTCTAGTTGAAAACTCCAGTTATCGTTCAGAGGAACTCTCCTATCTGGGTGACATTAACAGTGGAGGAAATAATGACAAATAATTGGTTTCTAGGACTAGTAAAAGACAAATAATAGGCAAGGAGGAGTAAACCACAAGCATAATTAAATTATGGAGATCAAACAGCTACCATGAGAAGCCTTCTCCTTGCTTGGCAAGCAAATACCTGGATAGGTGATGAATTAGCATTCTCCCCCATTGGCATGTAGAAGCTCATATTGCCTTTCAACTTTGTTTTCCACCTTTGTTTCTCCTATATTTAGAGAAATGTACAATTAAATTCAACAAGCTATCTATTAAACATCTGGTATGGCCAAGGCACTAGACCAGATCCTAGGGATCTAAGAAAAAATTCAAAAACTAGCCCCTTCTCTCCAACTAAAATGGTCCAAGCTAGAGCCCCCCAGTTATGTCCAGAAGTATGGCACAGTGCCAAGAATACTCATAGTCCCAGGACCTAGAGTTGAAACCTGGCTCTGACACTTACTAAGTGTATGACTTAGAGCAAATAGTTTCATCCCTCTTTATTCCTCATCTCTAGAGTCAAGGTAATGGAGTAGGTGACCCTTCAGGTCCTTTCTAGTTCTAAATACGTGATTCATTGATCTTTTCTACTTCCATGACCATAAGAAACAGGATGAAAAAAAATGAGTTTAGGTCAAATAGCTTTTACTACTGAAAAAGCAACAGAAACAAGCTAGCACCTGGTCTTCTTACTTCTTTCTTAAGGCATTTTGGTTGTCATTGATCTATGACTCAATAAATGTTTGCTGCATGAATGAAGAACAGACACCCACTAAGATAGGGCATCTAGATTAGCCACAATGGAAACACCTTGGCAGGAAATTTCTTTCCTCCACAGGGCAACACATAGAAGGTAGATCTTATTCAATGCAAGATGAATGGAGATGAAATCTCTCTGGTACAAAATGGTTTCTTGTCACCATTTTATACCAGATTGCATATTTGTGGAGCAATTTGGGGATGAAAAGGAGTAGAGAAGGAAAGGGGAAATTTTTAATTAGTGGTCTATGTAACTAGTGCCAATAGAACAGGGCTTGGGTTCCCAGAGGCCATCAGTAAGTAGAACCAATTCAAATTTAGTCGAATATTTATGGATTGTCATTTGAGACATCTAATGCTCCAGGAAACATGTCATTTCCATAGAAAGCCTTCTTAAACAGAACTGGTTCAGTTTTCAGAAATTGCTTTCTTGAATTAAGGTTTGGCCTCCAGGGGGTAAATGCAGAAGGCAAAAAAGAAGATGCTAGTCTTTATGAAAGGATAGGGCCACTGTTACCTGCCTCTTCCTCCTTTCTGTACCTTGTTGTTAATTCCCTACTCCTCCTGTTGCCATATGTTTGTGCTTGGTAGAGGGGTTATTTTGTAGTTAATAGGTGAAGGGACCTTGCTGAAATTTGTGCTAGGTGGTCCAAAATTTCTAACTGGATGTACCTACACCTACCTTGGGCCAGATCTTGTTAGATTATCTTTATAAGTGGATATAAGTTAAAATGCTGTGAACAAGTTTTTCTGCATCAAGATTTTACTGATGCATTAGCTCTTATCTATGCAAATGTATTACCACTAGAAACTGAGATAATAAAAACCCATGCAAATAATCAGCCAGTATTGTTCCATTACAATCATTCTAGTACTGAAATTATTATGTATATTTCAGATGCTAGTGCTTTTTCCAATTTAAATTGAAACAATTCTTGAATAATACCATTAAGGGCTTCTCAGGGAGTGTAGAAACATGAGAATTAGATTTCTTTCACTTTATTTTAATTTTATGACTAATAATAACATTTATAGTCATGCAAGCAGGGATAAGGGTAATCAAATCTCACATTTTATGGCTGGAGCTGATAGCTAGAGGGATAAGGAAGAATTTCTTTCACCCCCTATCCCTGCCCTAGTTTAATTAGCAATGCTCAAGATGCATTAGCTACCTTGTTCTTTTGAAAAATCAGAAGTTTCCAGTTATCCCAACCAAATGCCAGATTTGATAGGCTTGGCCTCTTATTTGAAATGTTCTTTTCTGAAATCAAACCTTTGGTCAATTTAACATAGATTAAAGTAGCTAGAAATGTTTAACTGGGTCATCATGTTCTACTGAACTTGGATATGGAACATGTCCTTACATTCCTCCAAATCCATAGTAAAAGCTGATAACTTTTAGCCAACGTTATTTTTTTTCGGCCTCAGTCCCAGTGGCTATTATAAAGAGAGAGAGAGGACCTAGAGACATCCCATGTTCTCATTTCTGCCACGAAGAAACTATGACAATAGGAGAGAAGAGTATGGCATTTGTTAAATGGCATGAATTCAGACTGCATTCCAGGCGGAACTGGTTCTATGGAAATGCTTTTCTGTTTTTGAAACAACTAGAATGGGTATTCAAACTAGAAATAACTTTTTTTTTCCTGCCACATTACAGGTTTGTACTTGATAAGATAAGCAAATAAAATCTTTGGAAGTAGCAAATAAAATTCTTTGGAACCAACTCTAATCAATACTTGAAATAATCTCATCTTTGCTTCAAAATTTCGTGACTAATTTCTAACCATGTCTTGATGTAAAAATATAATAGGAAGCAAGATCACTTGTCTTTCTTTATTTCTATTTAATCAAATTTTATACATAATAGTGTGGCATCCTGCAAACATCTTTCTCCAGGTCTCATATAGCTCCTTACAGACATCTAGCTTAGTGTCAAGGTATTATGTAGATCTACCTCTGCTCAAAATCGTAGGTCACAGCTGACCAATAATGTGTCTATTGTTAATACTTATTTAGAGGACACACTTAACTCAAAGCAGAGATATTTAATCAAAAAGCATAGTAAGAAAAGTGGCAACATCCATCCCCTCCCTTTAGTTGGGGCACACTATCCCACAAATAAACAAACCGTCAGTGGGAATAGTGGACACACCTACAGAACACACATGGGGAAGAGATGTGACCAGGGAACAAACGGGGAGGATTAATTCCTAAGTCCGATGATACAGGGTCACTGATTTCTTCTGAGCACGTCATCATGTTGCTCCCACTGGTTTCATGCAGCATTCAGTCTTTCCCAGGCATGATAGTCTCGGTCAGGCCTGCAGTCTTTGCCAAGCATATAAGTGTGATGGACAGTCTCTGCTGGTCATTACCCGCTGCTGGCCTCATAGGGCCACTGCTTGATAATGCTCTAATATTCTCCTGGTCACAACTGCTCATTGTCAGCCATGGCTTTATTGAGAATTAGGTTGTAGGCCTTCTGACCTAAGGTAAAATCCTTTTCTACAGTACCACCTTTCTCATAAGAGAAAAAGTGTAATCTGCCATCTTTCCTTTAACTTAGAGTCAGGACATCTTACTACAGCTCACTAGAGTCCCCACACCACATACCCCTAGTTAATTTTCCTCTAATAAGAGACATTGTCATAAGGACAGGCCTCAGAGTTTATTTAGAATCTATCTGAGAAGGAGTTAGAAAGTCCTTGCATTTCTAGTTCAATGTACTATTTTTTAAATTAATCAATATCAGTTTATTTATTGTCCTTTCACCAAAGTAACAAGAGCTCTCTGGGTCTGAGTCCTGATACCCCAGGTTTAATACATTTAGATGACAGACTGAGTTCTTCGGACCTGAGAAGTTATCTCTCAGCTTGTTGTTGTTCAGTCATTTTAAGTTCTGTCTGACTCTTTCTGACCCCACCCCTCTCTTGCATAGATGTGGAACTGAAGTCCAATGACTAGCTTATCATACAGGTAGCAAGTAGTAAAGGAAGGATTTAAATCCCTTAACTACAAATCCACTCCTCTTTGCCAGATTCTTTTTGTCTTTCATGCAAAGGAATAAGAGAGCAAAGGTACAGGAACAAAAGTGAAGCCTGGGAGGCAAGGTCACCACCTAGTCATATTCCTAACTTAATTATGTATATGCCACAAAACTTTCCAGTATTAGAGCCCCACCCTACAAATGTATCACGCTTCAATCTTTTCAAGCCCCAGGAAATCTCTGGCAAGAATAGGAGGACCAAGTTAAGTACTCACAGGCAGTTGAACATGTGTGTGTATATATATACATATATTATATATATATATATATATAGTGGACATATAACAAAGTGGTTAAATGTGGTTCAACAATGAAATTTTCCTGTACTGTCTTTAAATGTGAGATATGTCCATCTTATCTAAATATCACCTAAAACTAGACAATTTGGCTTTTCTGTTCATTGGAAATAAGAAATAGAGAAAGTTGGAACATTAACCTAATTGGAGCTAAAAATAAAAAAAAAAACAACAGTAAGAACATACCTTTTGCCTATACTAGAACACTTGCTCCTTCCTGCTCTCTTTTCCATTTGAGTGATGTGGGGAAAAACAGTGTGTCTAAGCCAAGTGATAGGCACAGTAAAAAATAGGGCTGATACCTAGGAGAGCCTGAGGAAGGCATAAGAGAAAAGACGTACAGGGAGAGAGTGGTGACAGCCAAGAGAGAAGAAAAAAAACTCAGGATTTCTGTTTTTATTTTTCCATCTTTCAGGGTATAAAAATATTGGAAGACTTGTTCCATCCTGGCCTAAAAAAAAACCTAAGGGCTGGAACAACATGCTATAGTGATAAGAAAAAGCAGGAAGAAGGAGAGAGAAAGAAAAAGAGAAATGCTGCTTCCATACACATCCTCCCACTCCACTCTGGGTAACTAGAAGCAGCAGGCCAAGATAGGACTTGGAGGGAAGGGCCTCCACCAGAGCAATCTTTGTACTAGAGAATGTAAACAATTCTGGGGATTATAGCAATCTTTGTGCAGAGTATTCCAGTGTACTCTTTTACCTCTATACTCTTTCACTTGGTAATGTTGTCAGCTTCCATGGATTTAATTATTATCTTTGTACTGATGATTACCAGCTCCTTTCTAGCTCCAGAGCTCCATTCACACATCACCAACTGTCTGTTGAACATCCTGCACTAGATATCCCATAGACTACTCAAACACTTTATGTGAAAAACAGAATTTATTATCTTTATCCCCCAAACCAATGTTCTTCTCAATTTCCTTATTTTTATTGAGGGTGCCATCACTCTTCCCGTCTCAATTTCACAACATTGGTGTCATCTTTAACTCCTCATTCTCATTTACTCCACATAGCTAAAAGGTACTAAATCTTATCATTGCTACCTCTTGGACACAACTCTGTGTTCTTCACTCAGAAAACAGTGCCATGGTCCAGCCTCTCATCACCTCTCCCCTAGACTATTGCCATAGCCTTCTAATTGTTCTTCCTGGCTCATATACACTTATCCTGTTTGTAAGTTAGCATTATAACATGATCTTGTTTCTAAAACTTTTCTCTCAAAGTGGCAATATTTAAGGTTTCAACCAATGCTTAGTTGTTTAGTTGGCCTACTCTCAATATCACTACAAAGATAGGCATTCTTCATTATCTAACTTGTCATGTTTATACTCATTTTTTCTATTTTTTTGTTGGAAATTACCCTATAATCCACAATTCAGAGTGCTACCAAATCCATTTGCCTGAGCTCAGTTGATTAACAGCTGTTCTGAAGAGATTTTCTTCTTCCATGTGGTGAACCAGGAGGGATGCTGGACCCCATAAAAGCATTCAGCTATGGCCACACTATGACATTCTCTCTCATAATATGTTTCTTATTCAGTTCTAATGTGGGGAAAGGATAAGAAATGAAAAACACCCTGAAAAACCATGGTATAGGAAAAGAGTTAAAGCTGAAAATAGCCTAAAAAATTGGCTTTTGAGCTATACATCTTTGTGCTAAAAAAAAAAATTGAAATTTTTGGCAAATGCCAAATGCAAGGGGGGAAAAGCACTAATTATATATGTTTGAAGAATAAGAAGACTGAAATCATATTGTAAGACTTGAAATGTTATTTTAAAAAGTCCTATATCTGCAGGTGTGTGAAAGCACTGAATGGTTACCCCCACATTGAGTGGAAATGGTAAATGATATCTTGTAAGGGAAGATCCAAGTGAGAATCATTGCTGGTTCATTACTTCAGCCATGGGGCAGACATGGCCCCAGTGCTAAAGCTTCTCTTCCACAGCTTGTGCACAGTTGGACCATTGTGACCACTGACTGTGCAGCAATAAGCTGACAGCCAACTTCAGCCTGCTCATTAGGAGGTTCATGGGTATGAGCCTTTCCAGGGTGGTCCTGGCATGTCAGTGGTTTTGGGTTCTTAACTTATTTTGTGTTATGAGCTCCTTTGGCAGTCTGGTGAAGCCCAGGGCCCATTCTCAGAATAATGTTTTGAAATGTATGAAATAAATTACATAAATAGATTACATTAGGCAACAATAATAAATAGATTACAAAATATAACAATTATCAAAATATTTTTAAAATATTCTAATTTTCAAAAAAAAAATTAAGTTCAGTGACCCTAGGTTAATACCTACCTTCTTAATTCATTGGGTATTATTCCAACAGATTAGCTTGTCATGTACTGCTCCAATTTGCTATAGGCAGCTGCAACATCATAGAGCTCACAAGTAGATCAAAAAGCAAAAGAAGAGACCAATGAAGAAACATTTGAGTCCATCCTAAAGGGACAGAATGAGGCAGGAGAACATAGAAACTTAATTTTTTCTTTCTCTGTAACTTTCACTTCAAATAGCAATTTCCATTGATATTCTTGTATTCTTTCTACCTATACCCATGCCAAGGACTAGGGCAGAGGGGATGGGGTGGTGGGGGTTGGAAGCATGTATGTTTGTGTGCATGTATATTTATATTTATTTTTTTTACTTGAGCCTCATTCATTTGCCAAATGTCCCAATATCTAATTTCTAGCAGTTTCTATGTTCTTCACTGTAAAACAGAAGTTTGGATACATGCCTAATGGGAATGACTTGGAACTTCACATTGCATTGCTATTCTCCATTAGGGCAAAGTGCTTTTTTCATTACATTATTAGTATTGCCTATTTTCTAGGTCGCTGGTATTTTATACTCTGATGGATCCAATATTTCACTGATATGAGTACATCCTTCAGCATACATACATATACACACACACATGCATGCACATGCACACACACACAGACACACACACACACACACACACACACACTGAAAAGCTTCTCCAAGATAAATATATTTGTATTAAATTTAACAAAGGCACATATTCAGGTCTGAGTGTTGGAAATTCACCCACCACAGTACACGTACTACTATGTGTACACAAAATTCCCTATACAAGAAAGCACTGAATATATTTACCAAGTGTAATTAACAGCTTAATGCTTTACAAAATGGGCATAAAAATATTGCAGATGGTACTTAGACATTAAAATGTCTAGATGTCGCATACATCCTCTTAAGCACAAGTAATGTTCGGTTCACCCGAATCACTGACTGAGGGAGGCATCTTCCCTCCTTTGATGAATGTGCTCCTCTCTCATTAATGCTAATGGAAATTACATGTACACACTGTAGAAAAATTATAACCCTATGTGTGGAAATCATTTATTTTAGAAATACAGTAATTTATTCTATCTCCTAATCACTGCTGGCCAGTTTGTCAATTATGAGATAGGACAGAGGTCCTTTGTTGAGATGGAGAAAAGATATGGTTCTCTAATGTGTTGGGCTTGGTCTTCAGGAATGCGGTATTCCAGATTTATTACACTAAACTCTCACTGTGTGAGGTATTTAGCAATGTCAGTGAAGGTGAAACCTTATTGTTACAGAATCAGCACTCGAGAGGGGGAAATAAAGTTCCAAATCTCTACAAAAGTAAGAGTGACCAAACAAAACTCATCATTGTTCCATTACATCCATTTCAGAGTTACTGGAGTGTTTTTAATAAAAAGCAGTAGCATATACTTTAGATGGGTCATTTTAGATCAGACTATTTTTTCTTTCTCATAAGTTTATATTTGACACAGCAATTTATATGTGTGCCAAACTAAAAACATTAAAATATATTTAATATTAGCCTTCACCATATGCCATGCAAATGCCAATATGAGTGCTATTTAAATAAATCTTGAAGATTCATCTTTGTTTTTAGTAAAAAAAAAAAATGCAGGGATTCTAGCAATCCCTAAAGCAACTCACTTGATGCATAAGGTTGAGAGAATCGTTTATTGAAATTTTCATTTAGTTTGAGAAACATTTATTTACAACAATTGAATAGCCTCCTCCTCCTTTTGCCTTTCAAGCTCCCATAGTTAGAAAGTATCAAGGCATCACAAGCAATTTAATCTTAGGGACATTATGTTGGGCTCTAGAGAGGCAGAAAAATGGGCTCTTTTCATGGGTTATTTTATGATCAATGTACAGTCTCTTTAAGTCAAATTAAAGCTGTCTGACAACTCATAGATACATCACTGGCTGTTAAAGATGTGGGAGATTGCATAAAAGCATGAAAAGTACTGGATAATTTCACATCTTCTTCACCAAACACAGCTGGGAGGATCAACATTATTTCAATTCTTCCCCCTCCCCCCGCCACGTATACACCTTTTCGTAAGAAGAGCTTGTTTTATTCTTGCCCTTTTAAAAAGTCTTTCCTGTAGCTTTACTTCTTAGTCCATGTTGCTTGATCTTAGAATACCTTAAAAACATATTTATAGGGGGCTTCTTTGTTATCTGTGTTCACAGAGAATCCTGACAAATTAGAAGAAAGTGCCAGAGGACTCTACATTCCTTGTCCAGAACATTACAATGGCTTTTGCCTGCATGGGAAGTGTGAACATTCAATTAATATGCTGGAGCCATCTTGCAGGTAACACTTTTCTCCTGAACTTTTAAAAATTAGTAAACCAAAGATAAAAAGGGGGTTAAATTCAAGTACACTGGATGCAGGGAAAGCACTCTGCTTTTAATAGGTAATATCTGGCAAATATCATGTTCTCCCTCAAATTAGAATATTCCCAAGCACAGGCAACCTACCCTACCAGAGATATCGTGCAGAGGTGTGACAATATAAATCCCATTAATACAAACAGAAATCATATTGTTCATCCTTTACTCCATGGCCTCAGTGCACATGATTTCGTAAGTTGTATTTTTTTTCTTCTTTTCCTCATCTTTTTAAGGGTATTTTTTGTTTTCCTGGAATTAAACTAATCTACATAGAACTAGCAGGAGCTAAGCCCAATCATTTTTCGAGTATTGATATTCTTATCATAACAAAATTAGCCAAATGCCCACTACCTCCAATCCAGGACTGAGACTGCTGCTTTGGACTACTTAGTGATTTCTGAGGTTGGGTACCCCTGTCTACATAGTAAGCATTGTGGAGATGCCAAAAACCAAAAGAAAAATCAAAGGTATCTTGAGTTAAATTGTGATGCAGATGGCATTTAACAAAATAGACTCCTGTGAAACTCTCAATTCTCCATTCTTAGTTTTGTTTGGGGTTCCTTTGCACCCCAACCTTGTCAAGACTGTCTTCCCTTGGTGCTTCCCTTCAATGAATACACTAACCCCTGCCTTTTAGTGAATTCAGGCAAAAGGAACTTAACTGAGAGGTTATTCAGGTTGTTGTGCCACTCTTCAGGAGAGCTGTCATTACTGAACTATGCCTATTGCGGAAAAGGGAAAGGTCTTAGTCTTTGTTTATAAAGAACTCAAAGAGGGAAGAACTAGAAGAGAGGTGCAAAATCAATGACAAGTTCATCCCAGTGAATTATGCTTTGATGTATACAGGTTTCTTATACTGTTGCCAGACAGCTCAGTTCTAATGTATGTGTTGTCATCCTTGAGCTCCCAAGTGTAAGGTTATATTAGGTGATCAGCATTCATTCTCCTAGTTTGTTCTTCAGAGCTCTATGGCCTCTGTCATCATCACCTTTTAAAAATATAATACACACAATTCTCCCAGAGCATTAGTTATTTTGAATAAGCAGACCATTTTATGACCAGTAAAGTGCATAAGTTACCTTTAATGTTCTTCTATTTAGTATATTTCCAGCATTTATTCTGGGTATAGAACTGGGAATTTATTATCCAAAGAACAAAGGAAAGTATCCCATTTATTATATCCTAGTGTCATCAGAAACAAACCTTTTCCCAAGCAATCATGTTGACATAGGTTGATTAAAATTCTAGTTAAACAAAACTCATGACTTACTTACAGAAATATGGAAAGAACGGCCATCCCCAGACACCCATTGGCTTTCAATATTGTCTTCAAGGACAAATTTTTTGTCTGGCTTCCTCTCCAAGGAAATCAATCCTGAGAATATAAAAAATTGACCTTCCGCCTCCAGAAACAAACAAAAAAATTTTAAACCAT
>NW_020954557.1:20281405-20444963 GCF_900497805.2 Vombatus ursinus
AAATTGACCTTCCGCCTCCAGAAACAAACAAAAAAATTTTAAACCATCTGCAAAATAAACAATTGAGCTCCATGTTTACCAAGTACTCTTATATAAAGTATAATGAGACCTTATATTCATGCTGTTGGCACATGTGTGCTGGTAGTTTCTACAGCTGGGGAGGCCAAGACTAGCGAATCGCTTGAGCTCAGGCATTCTCATTTGTAGTGGCTTAATCTGATCAGGCATCTTTTACCCATATGGTAAGCCACTGGGAGCAGAGGGCCACCAGACTGCCTAAAGAGAGGTGAGCTGGCCCAGGTTGGAAAAAATAGAGTGGGTCAAAGCTTCTAGATCAGCATTGGGATAGGGCCCATAAGTGGTCACTGCATTTCCAGCCTGAATGAGATAAGGATACCCAAAAGAAAACAAAACAACCCTGACTCAGCAGCCATAGTTAACTGGGCAGCATATTTCATTCTAGGTGTGATGCGGGCTATACTGGACAACACTGTGAAAAAAAGGACTACAGTGTTTTATACGTTGTTCCTGGTCCTGTACGATTTCAGTATGTCTTAATAGCAGCTGTGATTGGAACCATCCAGATTGCCATCATTTGTGTTGTAGTCCTCTGCATTACAAGGTCAGTAACTGTATTCTTTATTAACAGAAAAGGAATGGGTTTTTTTTTTGTTTCCTTCTACATTAGTCATAATGTTCTTGATTACTTGAGGCCTTTTTTAGATATTACAACTCATTTGCCAAGTGTTTCAACACCATTCCTCCAATGACTTCTAGTTTCTTTGCTGTAAAACAAGAGTTTGGATACCTACCTAATGGGAAAGACTTGGAATTTGAATTGTTCCCCATTAAAGCACACACCTTTTTTAAATGATCAGTTATTAGTTTTATTTCTACTCTAAGCAGCTAGGGGCTTTCTCTCTGACATGTTTTGTATTCTGGTGGAACCAGGTGGAACCAGGATTTACCAATATAAATACATTCTCAACTAATGAGAATATAACCTTTTCAAACTTCAAACTATGTAGTGTTTGTCCATATTTACCCACAATTCCTCCAAAAAGAATTTATTCAACATACTTGAAAATGTTTTTTGTTCTCTCAGCATCTTAGGAGTGCCAGTGTCCCACTTATCTGTTGTCTCTCATTCAGAATGTAACAGGTGCCATTATGTTATCCAACAATAGTTTTATTGGTACTATTGTTTTCTTTAGCTACTTCACAAAATCATAGAATTTCAGAGTTGGAAGAAACCTCAAAAACTGTTTATATGAATCCATACCTGAACAAAAATCTCCTCTATGACTTAGCAAATAAGTGGTGGTCCAGTCCTTACAGAATACCTCCAATGAAGGTGAACCTCTCCTGAGGTGGTCCATTCTCCTTTTGGATAATTATCGTTAGGCAGTTTTTCAATTATGCTAAACCTAAAATTGCTTTTTTTAGCAACTTTGACACATTTCTCCTAGTTCTGCCTTTTGGAACCAAATAAAGTGAGTGTAATTCACTTTCCATATGAAAGACCTTAAAATACATAAAGACAACTATCATGTCACCCCTAAGTTTGTCCTTCTCCCAATTCCATCATCTAATCCGTTTATGAAGTGATCTTCAAGCCCTTCATAATCTTAATTACCTTCCTCCAGACATTTTTCAACTTACTAATGTTTTTTTCCTAAAAGGCGGAACCCTGAACTGGAAACAGTAGTCCAAATGTGGTCCAATCAGGGCAGAGTACATTGTAAATGTCACCTCCATCAATAAAATCTCTGATACTCTGCCTATCTTAATACAATCTGACTGCATTAAATTACTTACCTGACATATCAGAGTACTGACTCACATTGAGACTGCAGTCTTCCCAAATGCCCAGGTTTTATTTTCAGACAAACCATTGTTTAGCCATACCTCCCCCTACCTTGTACTGGTGATGTTGATTTTTTTTTTTAATATCCAAATAATACATGTTACTTTTTATCTTATTAAATTTGGTCCAGTATTCCATCAGTCAACAAGTATTTATTAAGCACTTACTATGTTCTAAGTACTGTTATTATCCTGTCAAAAGTCTTTTTGCAACATGACTCCATTATCTAGTATGTTAACTATCCAACTGGATGAGCATGCTATCTTTATCCAAGTCATTGATAAAAACCTTAAACAGCACAGAGTCAAGCTCAGTTCCCTAGAACACTGCAGAGTCCTCTTTTCAAGGTGACACATCCGGTACATTGTAGCTTAATAAATACTTATTGATTGATTTGGGAGGGTCATTCAACCAATTTCAAATCCTCCTAACTAGACTATCTTCTAGTTTACATATTTCTATCTTTTCTAGAATAATACCATGAAACAGGGTGTCAAACACTGTGCTAAAATCTAGATAAGTTATATTTATAGCATCCTCTGACCCACCAACTTCATAACCCTGTTTTTAAGGGGAAAAAAGAACATGAACCTTAAAATATATTTTATTTTAAATGTATAAGATGACTTTTAGCCACCAGAATATAAGGGAAATGAAATAGTAATCACAAAAGAAACTAAATAAGCAAATGAATACCCTTGTGGTACAAAACAGGATATATTTCTACAAGATATCTAAAGAAGAAATAGAACTTTGGTGTCCTTGCTACCTAAAACACTGAATTAAGTGTTTGAAGACTAGAGTTCTGGTTCTATCTCTTTTCTTAAGTAGCTGTGTGACCTTAGTCATCATGATACATCTCTAGGACTCTGTTTTCTACTTTGTAAACTACAATGGGCTAGACTAAGTAGTTGCAAAAGTTCCTTTTGGTTCTAATAGCTTATCTATTTTCCCCCACAGAAAAGTTTCAAGTAAGTTTTTGCCAAGGTTTTTTCCCCCACATTCACAAAGTAAAATTCATTTAGACTATCATTGAGTTTGTAAGGTTCTAAAGATAAATCAGAAGGTTTCCCCTAAAAAATCTTTTCAAACAACAAGGAAATAAAAGAAAGCATCATATCTCTAGCAAATAAGAGCCGTAATATATCTCAGTATCTGTGTTGTACTATCTGATTTGAGGACAAGTGTGACATTTGCTCTTGAAAAAGACAAAAAATGGTTCATAAATCCTCCCCTGGCCTGAAGGCTTAAAGCAAAAATCATCAGCTAGAGCTTTCAGCTACTCTCTAGCCAAGTTGAGTTCATCAACTGTACTCTCACTATTAGATGCCAAATAAGTCAATGGATTACATTAAAGTAGGTTTCAGAGAACACAGAAATAACTCAGGAAACCAAAAATACTGAGTATTAAAAGACATAAAAGGAAGATAGTAAAGAACCTGATAGGAAACTATAAAACCTGACTTTCTTCAAGAGGTTCTAGTTTTTCATCTATAAGCAGTAACATTTATTCAAAAGAATTAATGTTATGTTACTTGATAGATATGGTCCTACAAGATGATATCCATTTTGTTTATTTTAGATATTAACCCCTTAAAATGTATTTGAGTAAATATTTCTAAGCCTAATACCAATACTGTAATCACTTCTACATAAATTCATATTCTGTTATTCAAGATTACCTGAACTCCAGACATCTTGTTTTAAATAGGTATAATTTTCTTTTCTTTTTGTGAAAGGGAGAGAGCAGTTTAAAACTTAATTCAGCATTAGTATATTAATTCAGCATTAGTATAAATGGTCTTTAGACATACCTCCAACTTTTAAACCTAGTAGCTTCTTATGATATAAATCATCTGTACAGTGTAATGGAAAGAATACTGACCCAAAAGTCAAGAGATCTGGCTGGTTTTAATCCTAGTTCTGCCAATTCAATGGTCTTGTGACCTTGGGCAAATTGCTTGGTCTTTTGGGGATGAAATTTCCTTGTCTTTAAAATGAGGGTATTGTACTAACTGATCTTTAGGGCCCCTTCCAGCACTAAAATTCTCTAATTCTGTAAAAATAATTCTTTCTAAATAACCTAAAAGAATTCCCTTTTGTTTATTCCTGAAATCAGACAAATGTAAGAATAAAAAAAAATGCAAAGTCTTTCTAAAATGCAATGACAGAGACTCATAATTAAAATAGATTAATGTTAACCAGATTGATTATATGTCTTTAACTTTGAAATATAGAGGTTGAACTATGTGATTTCTAAGATGAGGCAATGTACTAGGTGAGGATATAAAGACAAAAAGGAAAGCATCCCTGACTGACCTCGATATGCTTCCATTCTAATAGGGCCACCCAACATTTCCGTAGATAAGTAATGACAGAGGAGATACAAAATAACCCAATTATTTCAAGAGGGAGAAAGTGTTCAACACAAAAGAATTAGGAAAGGTCTCATGAGGGAGGTGGCACCTTAGCCGTATCTTGAATCAAATATCCCAAGCAATCCATGTTTTTCCTGCTGAATTATTTCAGTTTTTCAAGAGATAATACAGATTACATTTATGTTCATGCACACAAAGGAAAATTGGGTAATTGAGGCAATTACAGGCCACTTACAGTTTATTCTCAAAAGTTTCTATGTGTCATGGACTTATTCTGTAGGAAGCCTAAAGTCCCGTTGGACTTTAGAATCAAACATTTAGAGCTGAACTTTGGAATTTATTCCTTGAGACAAAAGCATAAGTCGTTCACCTATTCCCCGGAGTCTAGCATAGCCAGAAGGAAAGGACTTTTGAGCAACATAATTTCTATACTTGTTTAACCCCCTCCTCTAGGGAAAATGTGGATCAGACAATTAATTTAGAACAATCAAGAGCTCTGAGAGTTTAAGAAATGATGCTGTTCACACCGTCAGGAGGGAGATAGAAAATAGGGAAAGCTTGAGCAGAGGAGCAAAATGAATGTTAGGCACTTTAATTGTTTTTCCCAGGCTAGTTCTTTGTAGGGCTGCATTTCTAAAGAGGCAGTGGTATGAATTTCCAGAATATTAGAGACATTCATGTTCATTCAAAAATGCAACTAAAATCCAATGTAGGTTTATTATTACTATTGCCGTTATCATCTATGATTGTTATATCTACTCTCCTTTATTAGTTCAGAAAAATGAAAACTAATATTCTCTTCCAAGCAACTTGACAGTTGTTTTAATGTATGTGTTTAACAACCCATAAGACAAGTTTAAGACGATTGTCTGCTTTTGGTCAAGGAAGGGTAGAACGGAATAAGCATTTATATAGTTAGTGCCTACAATGTGCCAGGCATTGTGCTAAGCACCTTATAAATATCATTTCATTTGATTCTCACAACAATCTTGCAAAGTAGATACTATTTTTATCCCAATTTTATAGTTTAGGAAATGGAGGCAAACTTTAAGTGACTTGCCAAAGGTCACACACCCATATATAAACTGAGGTCTTCTTGATTCCAGGTCCAGCTTTCTAGCCACTGCTCCAACTGTCTGGGAAACCAATAGGGCAAATCAGGATTTATTTATTTTTTGTCCATGAAGAACTATTTTTTTTCTCTTTTATCCTCCTTTAAGATACATTTGAACTATTTACTACCCAAAAGATTAAAAATTCTCCCCAAACTTATTTCTGCTACCTTTCTAGTTGAAATGGTATACCAAAAATGCATCGTAGTGTGATCAAAACGATTGTAGGTGGGTTCAAAGCCTACATTTTTTGTTCATTAGTTAGGTGACCTAGAGCAAGTGATTTTACTTTTCTGACCCTCTGTTTCCACTTTGGGAAAATGACAGGAGTTAGACTAGACTAACTCACTGGTTTCTCATCTTTTCAAGAACAGATACCCCTTTTTAATATCCAAAAATTTTCAAACCCCCACAAGATGTGTTACCCAATTAATATCTGTTGATTCAGAAAATATATAACAAGAAGATGCTATAAATTCAGTAATGAATACTTTAAAGTGAAATTGTATTTTATTAGTTAAAACAGCATGCATATATACATATTACATATGTGTATATATATATGTATATACATATATAGTATGAAAAGTAGCAACACATGTGCAAGACATTTTTTTCAGTCCTAAGAAGATATAAGTTAACTATTTCTCATACCAGAATTTATTTTGGCTGGCTATTTTCTTGAAACTAAATAAAGATCATGATACCAATACTTACTATATATAAGGATTCCTGAACCCTTGAAATAACTCCCCAAGGCCTTCAGGGTTCTTAGCGCCTCAGTTTGGAAGCCACTGAATGAAATTATCTCTAAGTCCATTCTATCTTGAAGTCCTAAGATAATATTTTTTTACTTAAACACATCATTTAAAAAATCTAATTAAGCAAAGAGATCATTAAATTTTAGGGTTCCTCTTTCTTTTCACTCCCACCCCAACTCATAAGGAGAGAGAGGAAAGTTAACTCCGAGAGATTAAGAAAAGCCAGAAGTGGAATTGGTAGCTGGGTCCCATAAGTGCTTTGTTCCTGAGAAATGTGAATCCATTGGCCTATTTGGGGTAGCTGATTAGAAAACTGCTTTAGGGATGCATACTCTTTATGAGGAATAATTTTCCATAGTCCACTATCTGAAAATTGTTGTCATTCCTCTGAGATCCTCAGTCTCTTGTTTCGATATCAATTGTCTCCATCTCATTCACATGCGTACAAATGCACACACATATATCATACATTACTACATACACATACACTCACCACACACACCATCTTGAGCATCTAAGAAAGTCTTTAATGTAGACCCTGAGTGTCAAGTAAGTTAAATAATAATTTTACTGTAAATATTAAAAAAACCCTATGATTATTACTTCTTTTTCTGGACGTTTTATTTTCCCCTCCAATACTTAAGTTTAGCTTTCTGCTGTTAGTGAAATAGTTTTAAAATATCATGCCCAATTATTACCAGCAGTACTATGGGAACAGATTTATTCACAAGACCAAAATGTATTTGTTTGTTGTTGTTGTTTTTTATTGGCCTACATCTGGAGTACCCCAGATATTTGTGACTGTTTTCTTGAAAAAAAAAATTGGACACTTCTGAGTTGTCCACTACAACAGTTTATTTTTGACTTGGAAGTAAAAGTGGATCACTTAAATTCTTATTTACAAGTGTAATTAGTATCTAGATAAATCAATGTTGTTGTTGGGGTTTTTTTGGGGGCGGGGGGAGGGTTGTGTCCAAGACATATCCCAAAATGGACTTTTTTTTCAAAATCAAAGCAATTCTTAGCTCTTCTCTCATACATTTAAGTTATATGAACAATTACCGGCAAAATCTGATAACAAGAAGGATTTTGTAATACAAAGCACTTTGTATGTCATTGTAGATGTTTGGTGGTAGTGATGATCATTAGTCTTGTATAGATTTGTTTATAAAGAATAATCTAATAAAACAAATGCTTTTTTCTCTAAGACTTTTTTTTTAATTTTTACTGCCTTTCAGGAAAGCACTTGATTATTGTTTTATTTAGTCTCAGTTTTAGTAACTAAACTTTGAAGACCATAAGATCATAAACTTTTTAAAGACATAAGAAAACTATAGATAATCTGATCTAGTCTTCTCATTTTGTAGATGAAGAAACTGAGGCCTAGGGAGTTTAGATAAAATCTTACAATTAGTTACTACCATCTTTCCTTTCACTCATGTGAGGCACAACTTGAATGGAAATGGGATTGGCTCTGTGATCTATGATCTCATTGGTATAGAGAACACTCAATGAGGAATCTCCTTCCCAAAGAAGATGTGATTTAAAAAGTTGCCTTAAAAAATCTTGCTCAGGATCACCTAGCCTGTGTGTGGCAAAGCTCTCTATTTACTCCCAAATAATATGGTGCTTAGTGAAACACTCACAAAATGACCAGTTAAACTCCAGAAATAATAATAATAATTCAAGGAAAGAGCTAGGTTTGAATACACACACACACACACACATATCTACATATCCATATCCATATCCATATGCATATACATATACACATACATATAAAATCCCCCTGGCACACAGTAAGCACTATATATATGCTTATTCCCTTCTTTCTGCCCTCCTCAGTCACAGCACTTCACTTAATAATTCATTAAAATAACTTCTTTCAATTAGTTCCTCAAGGTTTTGTTGGTTTGTTTGTTTGGGGGGAAAGGCAATGTTTAATCTACCTTTCACCATTGACTTAGAGTGCTTACTTGACTGTTATTTCTATATATGTTGACTTTTCAAGCACTTTTCTTAGAGTGAACAAGGGAAGTAGGGTCGATCACATGTCCTGACTCCCGCAAATCAGGAGGATTACTAACATGACCCCAAAGAGTTGAGCCACTTTGGAGAAGCAACTCTGCAACAATATTGGCCTAAAATAAGACTATTTCCTCACATCATAAGGTTTAAAGTTGTCAGGAATTTTCCAAGTGACTTGCTTGAGATCATACAGATAATAAATGGCAAAAACTAATATGGAAGTTGGGTCTTATGACCCCTGATCCCAAAACATTTTCCACTACCCCAGACTTCCCCCTCTCTGGAGATTCAGACTCATATGACAATGATCTCAGTCAGAATCACCAGATCCAATTGGGCAGAATCAATAAACTATTTACAAAGTTAAATAAATCAGAGGTTTTCCCATTTTAGTCCATTTTATCTCTTTTTTTTTTTCTTTTCCACTCCTCTTTTCTCTTTGTCTCTCTTTCTTTATCTTCTTTATTGACAGGTAGATCTAGATTCCAATCCTGGCTCCAGCATGCAAGCCCAGCTTTCTCATATTTAAATTTCAACCTTTAGGGGCAGCTAGGTGGTGCACTAGACAGAGCACCAGCCCTGTAGTCAGGAGGACCTGAGTTCAAATCTGGCCTCAGACACTTGACACTTACTAGCTGTGTGACCCTGAGCAAGTCATTTAATCCCATTGCCTAGCCAAATTAAAAAAATAAAATAAAGAGAAAATTTTAACCTTTATACAGTGTACCTCACAGAGTTGTTTTGAAGGAGGTTCTTTGAAAAACTTAAAGCATCATATAAATTTCAGTTATCCTCTTCCTTTTTTAAAAAAAAAATTGTCTTCTTTCCTTAAAGGCAAAAAGGTAGCACAATCCATAGAGCCCTAACTCTGGAGTCAGGAAGACATGAATTCGAATACACTCTCAGACACTTACTAGGCATGTGACCCTGGGCAAATCACTTGACCTCTGTCTGAATCAGTTTCCTCAACTAAAATGGAAATAATAATAATAATAATAATAATAATAGCACCTGTCTCTCAGGATTATTGTAAAGTCCAAATGAGATAATATTTGTAAAATACTTAGCACAGTTCCTGGCACACAGTAGGTCCTTAATAATTGTTTGTTCCCTTTCCCTCTTATCATTTCTTTTCCTCTTCTGCCTCACTTTTATTCTCTCTTGCCTCTTCCCCATGCCTATTTTCCTATTTCATTTTATGGACCTAGAATTTTCAAGTTGGACCAGACTTTAGTGGTTATTTATTCAAACCCCTTCATTTTACAAATTAAGAAATTGAGGCCTAGAGATCTATAAGTAAACTAATAATAATCACATCCACATTGAGTTTTTCAAAATATTTCTCTCCCAACTTAATCAGAAAGAGCTAGCACAAGTATTATCACTCCTGATTTACAGATTTAAAAAAACAACAACAACAGATTCAGAGACATTAAATGACTTGTCCAAAGGTCTCATAGCAAGATTCAAAGCCAGGGTTTGAGCCCAGATTGTCCAATGGTTTCACCTCTATAAGTTCCTGGATGAAAAGGACTGGCAAACATGGTACAATAGAGAGGCTAGCTTTCAACTTTATCATCCTGAGATCCCAATAAACTGAAAATTTGATTTCTAGCAAGAATAGTAGTAGAAATAATTTGCATTTATATAATAATTTACAAAGCACTTAAGAAGAATGAAATTATCATTCTTCCCATTTTACAGGTGAGAACAGAAATGAGGCTAAGAGATGACTGTGATATAATATATCCATTATGACTATTCCACTTCAACGATAAAATTAAGATCTACTAAGGAGCTTTTTAGAATATAATTTTGCCCGTATGTTACATTGTTATTCTGTTTATGCATTACACTAATTCCTTCTGGTTGGACCTGGAGGCAAAAACATAGTGGGTCTGAGATCCTGAGTCTTTCCCACTGACTGTTAGCCTTGTTGTAAAAGTGTGGATGTGTGTAATAATTGGACCCAAATTGAATCCCAAGATCATTCTAAGAATTCACAAAAAGATTAGGTTGAACTCAAAAATATTCAAGTATTTTACTTTTCTTTGAGTCTTTGAAATTAATGATGTACATGTATATGTATTTCTTTAGATCCATTAAAAATACCTTTAACTAGTAGCATCATAGCAGAATAGAATATTGCAATTGTAAAATATTCAAATATGTGAAGTCATCAGAGATCTTTAACATCAGTAAGAAGGCTCAGAACATGTCGGTTATCATGCTGAGTCCTTATGCCCAGTAAATAAGGAGTTCACAGGCCCTGTAGGGTGTGAAGCAATCTTGTGCTTCCCAGCTTCTGATGTTTCAGACTTCTTTCTAATCAGATATTGAAAGCAGCTCATGCCTCCACATGCAAAAGAAAAGAGGTGACTATCGGAAGGATCCCAAACTCCAAAAGGCTGCTCTCATCCGGAGTAGCTGGAACATTTCTGTGTTTTTCTACCTTACTCTGTGTGTGTGGCCAGAGCTTCCAGTAACTGGATATCTATGAACTTTCTCACTTTTCAGGAAATGTCCCAGAAGCAACAGGATTCACAGACAGAAGCAAAACACAGGGCACTACAGTTCAGACAACACGACAAGAGCGTCCACAAGGTTAATTTAAAGAGCGCATGTTTCCACAATGGCCAGACTACAGAGAGAGCTTGGACTACACAATTCAGTATTATAGACAAAAGATTAAGACAAGAGATCTACACATGTTGCCTTGCATTTGTGGTAATTGACACCAATGAAAACATGTACTACAGCTATATTTGATTATGTATGGATATATTTGAAATAGTATACATTGTCTTGATGTTTTTCTGTAATGTAAATAAACTATTTATATCACACAATATAGTTTTTTTCTTTTTCATGTATTTGTTATATATAATAAATACTCAGTGATGAGAAAAAAATTGGCATTCTTAAATTTGCTGTATCTCATAACTCTGTAGAGGTGGGATAGTACAATTTGTACAATTACTGGTGTTTTATTGTACTGTAATTCTTGTGGCAGAATTTGAGTTTATATAGGACTCAGGGACTAGGTTTTGAATGATTCCAAAATCAAGGAAAACTCTGGTTATTGGAAAAGAGAAAAATAATTTACTTTATATCAAGTACAGATAAAATATTTCAGATCTTTGAAGCATCTCTCTTTCATCATTTTCCCCCCTCTGGCCTTCTAGTTTCATGCCTAGAGCAGGGAACACTCTGGTACAGAAATCAAATCAAAGAAAAATTGGAAGTAGAAATGTTTGATAACTCATCAGGAGACTGGAGGGAAAGTGTGACTTTCATTTGGGAGAGAGTTTAGTAACTCCCAGCCAAGAAGAAACCGAAGAAAACTCATTCTGGGTGACCTCAGCAAATTATATCTCAAGGGTACTTAATGTAGCAAAAATAAAATGTTTTAGTTGAGCCAAATTACTAACTAGAGAAAAAAAAGAAGTTAATAATGTTATTATCTAAGCTGAAACATGGGGTTGGTGGAAGGGGATAGAAGCTAAACTCACAAATAAATATTTCATTAAAACTTTGTGAATGAGACTAAACCATTAATTGTAATGGAATCAAGATTGTGGTTATACTTCATGAAAATAGGGAAATATTTTGAACTTATTCATCTGCTGGATGAGATTTTAATGTCATAGCATTTGAAAGGTCTTAGTGGGAAGAAGGATCAGGGTTTGAATTTTTGGTATTGTTTTGAACTAATGAACAGACATTCCTGCTTTATTTTTTAATCAGTAGGAGTTCTTAAAGAATAAAATGTAAATAAAAGATCAGATAGTTTATTTTATTGTTATTTAGCCCTGAATTCAATAATTGAAGCTAATGAAAACTTCTAAATGAGATTCCTTTTGTTTATCTCCTACAAATGACCTCTCCTTAGTCCAGAAAAAAATCATAACTGTCTACTTAATAGCCACTTCCTCAAGGAACAGCCACAGAAAACAGTACTAAGTAATTCAACACCTTTTGAATACAAACAACTTCAATGAAAAATGTGTTGTGAAGAATGATGTTTAAGGTATTTGTTAAAATACAAATAAAAATGACAATCTAAATAGCATCACTTAGGGTTCCCTGAAAGTCCTGCAATTCTAAGTCACTTTGAGAAATGTGACTATTGGCTCTGTTATTGCACTATGTGTGTCCATGACTTGGTCCTTTGTTACTAAGGTGAGGAAAAATTAGCTTCTATTTCTCTACAGAGCAAGATATCTCTTTTTCTAAGGCTGTGAACTGTGGCCTCAACAGGATGTCAATCAGTCTTTTCCTTACTCCAAAGGCAGAGATGAATGTGGATTTGGTGAGCTGCAAAGGGTTCAAAAGAATGGTGCCCCTGACGTTTACTTAAAGAATGTGAAGTTACTTGCATCAACCATTATTGATGAACCACTTTGAAATGATATTTTACCTGGGAATCATAAACTATTAGAGAGGAAAAATCTCTGCAGGAGGTCACCTAGTCTAGCTTCTTCCTACACCATTCAGAAGTTTATTCTATGACTTATACTTGAACAGTTTTTTTTTTAAAAAAAAGCAAGAAAGAAAGAAGGAAAGAAAGAGAAGTATTGAATTCATATTTTATTTTCTTTTTCTTAATCATCACTTTTATTTATGAATCTATCCCTCCTCTCTTCACTAGCTATTGAGCCATCTCTTGCAAGAAAGATTAAAAAGGAAAGGAAAAAATCAGTAAAATTAACCAATACACTGACCATGGCTGACAGTATATGTGACATCCCATAGTCCCCCATTTCTGTAATGAAGGTAAGAAGGGCATTTTCTCAACTCCCCTCCAAGGCTAAGATTAGTCATTATAATTATGCGGCCATACCTGAACACTTTCAGTGATAGACTACTTTATGAGGTAGCACATTACATTTTCAGCCACTCTAATTCTTAGAACATTCTCCCTTACATTGACCCAAAATTTAAATACATTCTTACCTATTTTTTTCTAGTTCTGCCCTCTAGGTAAACACAGAATAAATTGACTCTCTTTCATATGACAGACCTTCAAATATTTAAAGACAATTATATCACCCCTGATTTTCCTCATCTCCATGCTAAAAAAACTTAGTTTCCTCCACCCCTACACAATTCACAGATCTGTCATCCATCCTGAAGACCCTTCTCTAAATACACTTGAATCTGTCAATACCTTTCTTATGGTACTGGAAATTGGACATGAAGCTCCAAATATGGTCTAACTGATACAGAGTAAAGCTGCAGCATTATATTACAAATCTGTACACTACACTTTATTTAGAGACAAATAATATTGTAGGCAGCTAGGTGGTACAGTGGATAGAGTGCAGGGCCTACAGTCAGGAAAACTTATCTTCCTGAGTTCAAATCTGGTCTCAGATGTTTATTAGCTATGTGACCCTAGGCAAGTCACTTAACCCTATTTACCTCAGTTTCCTCATCTGTAAAATGAGCTGGAGAAGAAAATGACAAACCATTCTGGTATCTCTGCCAAGAAAACCCCAAATGGGGTCATGAAGAATCAGAGACAACTGAACAACAAAATTTGCATTATCTTCTTTAATCACTTATATCACACTATTATATTGGATCATATTAAATTTAAGATTGATGGTGAAGTGAGCAATAGAATAGGCTTCTACTGTGAACAGGAAGTAGTGAGGGAAAGTATTTCAGCATCTTTCCCTATGAGGCCAATCTTAACACCACAACAACACCACAAAATCTAGTTTTAGTTCTTTAGTATTTCTGCATGCTTCAAATAAGTCTGGGCTTTAACCTTCCTGGCATTATTCTTACAGGGCCATGCCACTTCTTTGTATTTGTCTTAGTGATGTGCCCTTCCTTTCACCTTTTGTAGATGTTCTTTTAAAATCTCAGCTTATCAGCGAGCTACTGAGACAGAAATATCAGTTCCTTATAGGTTCTCATTCCACACCAATTGTATTACTTAAGATCATTCCTAATTGTATTTTAGAGCCATATTTTTTTATCTGAAGATCTCTGGCTACAGGATAAAACCCATCATTTTCCCTGAACTTTTTGAAATTTGCTTTTTCACAACCTAGGCTGCATGTCTGACTATGTTTGCCATTCCTTTCCTTCACTATTAGAAATTTCAGAATAATGTGGGTTTCCCAGTTTTCTGCCACCTCCACATCAACAACAACAAATTCCTCCTTGTTGGTCAGAAATAAATTCTGAGTAGCATTTCCTCTTTGTACTTCTACCTTCAGCAAGATTAAATTACTAACAAAGCAAGTCTAGAATTTATCAAGAACTCCACTTTTATCAGACTTAGACATCAGCCAAAGATCCCAAAATTGAAATCCCATAACACAATCCTATTTTGCCTCTGTGAGTTTTGTGATTTATATTAGGATATCATCTATATCCTTTGATGTGGTGGTGCAATCACTTTTTTTTTAATTTCCCTATTATTTTCATACAAATGATCTACATGCTGCTTGTACTCTACAGTTGAAGAAAAACATTTTGAAATAGCTATAATTTCTTAAAATACACTAATTAAACACTTATCTATATTTGTCAAATTAACCCACTGGAAAAAATTGAAATACTGATTTTGATCGCCAGAACTCTTGAGATTCATTAGCTAATTCCACTATTCACCAAGTTTTGTCAGATTAATGCCCAAGTTAGAGAACATCTCATATTTGATTTTCATTGTCTTTGTCTCTTATTATAATTTCCCTCAGTTTTAAAATATTTTGCCCCTTAAATGTTAATTGTATTTTTCACAATTAAAAGAGAGTTATATTGTCAAGATACATAAAAGCTTTGAATTTGAACTTTAAAGAAGTCAACACCTATAATTCTTATATTGTTTTTTTCCCTGCAGAACTGGAAATGGGTGGTATTTTAATAATGAAAGTAAAATGAAAGTATTGCTGAAAAATCAAGGTCTCTCTTAAAGACTGTCATTCTAAATGTACCACTTAAGGGGGTTGCCACCACATGCAACAATAACAAAAAAAAAGTCCTTATAGGAGCTTTTATGAATATTTTGACTGTAGGTTTTACCCACCTAGTGAGTTTCAAAAATCTGAAACTTTAATCAATATATACCTTTTCAAATATATTGCAAACATATAATTAATGTATGAAAATGCAGAGTTTGATGTGTGGTTTGTTTTTTTTATCATTTTTATTTGCCTGCCAAGCACCAAATTAAGAGCTATGCGAAGCACAGAATCAAGATTCTTCCTCCCAAGATATTTATTCTGAAAAAAAATAGCAAATCTCAAAAAAACCTACCCACTACCTTTTATGAAGGAAAAAAACAAGCATTTATTAAACAACTATTATGTACCAAGCATGATGCTAAGCACTTTACAGATAGCCTGTCATTTGATCTTTACCACAACCCAGGAGGTAGGTGCTATTATTGTCCCCATTTTACAGTTAAAGAAACTGAAATAAACAAAGGATGAATGATTTACCCAAGATCACACAGCTAGTTAGTGTTTGAGGCTGGATTTAAATTCCCATCTTCCTGACTCCAGGCTGGCACTCTATCTACTAAGCCACCTAGATACTTCATTAAATCTGCTTAAGTGCTGAGAACTGTCAGTTATATCAGGAAGATCACTAGATTTCAAATTAGAACAACTCAGTTTAAAACCTAGTTCCACCACATACCAGCCATGTGACCTTGACAACTCATTTGATCTCTCTGAGTCAGTTTCCTTATCTATAGAAATGAGGATAATCATAGCTGCCTCACCCACTTAACCATATTGTTTTGGGGATCAAAAATAATACTGTATTCAGAAATAGCAATTTGTAACTGTAAAACACTATATAAACATAAGCTAGTATCATTATGCTACAAGGAGACACAGTAGTATGCAAGTGACCTGGTCACATAATAAATTATTACTTTGAATGAATTACTTAGTTCAGAAAAAAACAACAAAATAATAGGCAGCAAATAATTTCTAATAGGAATCATGTGATCATATAACAGGACACTAGTCATTTTGTGCTTTCTCAAATTTATACCTATCAGGTTTTCTCCATTCCTTTATTCCTCTGTCAAAAAAGCCATTCACCCCTTTCCCCCACTTTTGCCTCCATTATTTCTACTCTATTATTTATCCTTAGTGATTCTAATTACTCTGTATCTTACACAGGTATGTGCCAAACTAGCTGGTCAATCACACAGCATGCAGTAGTGAAATTGTGCCAGAAGTATCAACCAGTGGCAGCTGCTTGAGAAAGCTGGGCACCATGTTTATTTAAATATAACCCTTACATGGACAGAGGTTATACTAAAGTCCTATTCCAATCTATAGAATATTAATCTTCAAATGACAATGAGTCTCTCCAAAGTACAACCAATACCTGAGCCAACTATTGGCTATGCTGTTGTTGTTTTTGCTTTATTTTTTTTTTGAAAGAGGGTCGGGAGGGTTGGGCCAGTTTTTAAGGTCCATTGCATTTAACTCTGGAAATTCATGATACTGGTAACTGCCAGTGTAGAAACTCACTCAATCAACACAAATCGTCCCTGATTCTTGAACTTAGAATCTTACAAGAGTTGCTTAGAGCAGGTTTGTCAAACATAAATTGAACCAGCAGCCACTGTATATAGAGATCCCTGCAGCTGCATATTGACTGAGAAAACCACATATTAACCTTATATATATCCTATTGTATTTTTATTTATTTTGTTATATATTTCCCAATTACATTTTAACCTGGTTTGGGCAGCAGGCCTATGTGTTTCAAACCTCTGGCTTAGAGCACAGAAAGTTTAAGTGACATGGCCAAGGTCATTCAACCAGTAGGTAAGACTTAAACCTAGATTTCCCTAACTTAGTAACTAGCTTTCTATTAATTGCACTATGATGCTTCCTGCACTAGCTTTTACTGTTGCCAAAATGCACTAAAAAGTGAGTTACAGTATGATTCATCTCAGCATAAATATTTAAGACATCTTCATTCAATTAATTTGTCTATATACACAGCATCTCTACATATGCATCTATAATACATATCTCTATGAGTATAAATATGATGTGATAACATGTAATGAGGATTATTTTCTCTCAGACATCTTGTTCATCCAAATGAATGTAGCTTTTCAAAGCTGTCACTTTGGAAGGTTATATATTTATTTGTAACAGTATGAATGAATGAAATAACACATCAACAAGTATTTATTAAGGACTTACTCTGTGCCTGGCATTTAGAATACAAACACAAGCAGAAAGACAATTCCTGCCCTCAATAAACTTGTATTCCCATGGGTCAGATAACACATAAAAGAAAGCTAAAAAGGTATGTCAAGGAGGTACCTTCAAGAAGTCATCATAGAGAAAGTCTGGAGAGTCAGATACAGACTGGAGAAGAATAAAAACATGGCAGTCCCAGGTGTACCTATTAAACTGGATGTTTGGGCAAGAACCAGACAACTAGAGGAAAAGGCCACTGCAGTATAGGGTACTTCCAATATGAGAAGTCTAGGGATGCAATGAACTTCTGCTGTGAAGATATTTCTATGGCAAAGTAGAGAAAATCCAAAGAGTCATGAGTAGAGCCTAGAGTAGAACTAATAAAAAAAAAGAAAAAAGACACAAAGAGAAGATGGGAAATGGAATGCCACATTTTGGGAACCTCTAGTAAGCCACTTTGGATGGAACTGCATACAAGCAAGTAACATAGAATATTCCTAGAAAGGTAGACTAGAGGTAGATTAAAAGTCAGGCTGAGGATACACTTTCTTTTAGAGGCAACATGATGGCAATCTTCAAATATGTTAAGGACTGTCTTAGAGAAGAGAGATTTGACTTGTTTGTTCTCAGAAGGCAGAACTAGAATGAGTGGAAGTTTTATTCTATGTAATGAAAAAGCTCCTAAAAACTAGAGTTTCCTGAATATGAAATGAGCTGCTTTGAGACATTCCTCATCTATGGAAATTGTCGAGCAGAAGCTGAATGATCGTTTGTCAAGGAAGTTGTATAGTGATGAGAGTTCTCTTAGATTACATCTGAAGTTCCTTCAAATTCTAAGATTCCATGAGTCTCTAAAATTTACCCCCAAAATATGTCACATACTCTGAACATAATGGTAGAAGAGAATCTATAAGAATTTTTTGGTTTTAGTTAATTAAATGAGCTGCCTCTCAAAGTTATTATGATGAATGACCATACTTACTTGGATTGATCTGTAAAAAAAAATTACTTCATAGTGACACTTCTAGGACATATAGATTTGCCAAACTGATGTACTTCTGTGGTTTTGATAACTATTGCAGTAATATCTCCTGAGAACTTTGTTCTCAAGTCTAATAGTAAGGCCTTGAGTTTACTGGCAAAGGAGCAAGAAAAGAAAATGATTGAGTAGTAAGAATCACACTAGGGAGTTTGCCTTTTTAGTATTTCTATTCCACCTATTTCCCAAAGGGGCTTTAAAAATTAAACACGATGTAAAACAAGATAATTGGAAAAAAAGACAAAATCCAAAAATTTAAGAGGGAGCTCAGGAATTTGACACAAGTTAGCTACTACAGTTGCTACTTAATTCAGCACTGAGCATTAGGGATGAAAAAAATGCCAACTATCTAGTCTGGTCAGTAATGTTTACTTTTGATGGATTATGGCAGGGAGGGAAAGGAAGGTTAGAGAAAATTATCTCAAATAATTAGGGTGCACAAGAAGACATCTATACAAATAAGGAGGAGGGAGTGGAGGGAGTACTGATACACTAACTTTGCTTTCATCTGAACTGGTGAAAAGAAGCAAAAAGAAGCAAGAATACAGACAGAGAGAGAGAGAGAGAAAGTTTGACACAGGAATACATTTCCTTCGATAAAAAGATAGGAGGGAATGGGGAGAAGGCAGAGGGGGAATTAGAAGGATGGTACAATAAATTAGGAATCAGTCTTAAGCACAATAATCTCTAAGCATGTACAAAAATATTTATAGCTCTTTGGAGATGGCAAAGAATGGGAATATGAAGGGGTGCCCACAAATTAAGGAATGGATAAACAAGTTAGAGTATATAAATGTGGTGCAACACTATTGTGTTTCTAAGATATGAAGAAAGGGATGATTTCAGAGAAACTTGGAATGACTTGTATGAACTTATGCAGAGTGAAGTGAACAGTACCAAGACAATTTACACAATGACAATAATATAGCAAAGCAAACAACTTTGAAAGAGTTAAGAACTCTTATTAGTGCAATGACTAACCATGATTCCAGAGGACTAATGATGAAACATGCTACTCATCTCCTTATAGAAAGGAGGACTACAAGTACAAATGAATCTATTTTTTTTGACAATTATGAAAATTTGTTTTGATCATCTATACATGCTTATAATGGTTTATTTTTTCTTAGTTCTCATTTGTGTTGGGGAGGGAGGAGAGGTTTGGGCATAGGGAGAAGAGGAAGATTTTTACTGATTGAAAACAAATTGAATAAAACTTTTTAAAAAGCTGAAGAGAAAATTGGTCAGCAAGGATGGGGAAAAGCAATATGAAACCTTCTTGAATGATTTATAAAAGATAGTCAGTTAAAGTTTAAAGTTTCACATCCTTTTTCTCTGCTTGTAACTCACTGCCAGTTTAATTCAGAAAAAGGTATACTGTCAGAGAAAAAGGTTGAATCATGTTTCCTGCAATTATCATATTTATTGTAAAACTTAACAGGTGTTGAAGTAGTATTGCTATTCTCGTGATGGTGAGCAGGTATATAGGTATCAGTCACTCTTCCCTACCCATCTTTTGGGTGGTTAAATTATTCCTCACCTCTCAAGCCACTCCTTCTGAGAAATGAAATATTCTCTAAATGTCTGCTTTGAACAATCATTTTACAAAAGTTTTATCAGCTAAAAAAACAAAGCAAACTATAAACACCAAAGAGTAAATAAACTATTAAGAAACAAGAATAAGCCTCCTACAGAGGGAAGAATGGAGAGATACCAAGCTCAAAAGATCTCAGGGAAGAGTTAGGAAAAGGAGAGACAAGATATGAAAATTTGTTTTATGTCTGCAGTCTGGATGGGTTTCAGCAACTGCAGGATCCAACCTGAGAAACCATTTACCCATGAATTCTCAATGTCACCTTGGATCTTGAATCCTAAACTCAAAACCCCATGGCTACAGCCTCTCTGCAATGTTCATGGCTACCAACCTCCCACGGTTTCTTCCTCTTGCATCTCTATGGGCTTCTTCCTTTCTATGTCCCAGAATTCCAAAGGATTCAGGAGGCTAACATGAATGTGAATCAACCTTTCCGCTAGGGAAAACCTAGGTAGTAGGGTAGAGGAGGATTTCTGCCTGAAGGCAGCAAATATCCATCATTAGTATCCCCGTCTCCTTGCCAATGCCTGGAGGACTCAATGACCAAGACATTGGAAAATATATACATATGTGTGTGTGTGTGTGTGCACATATGTATGTATATATGTATATATTTGCTACTAATCCAAAAGATAAATTGTACAAATTAAAAGATGACAGAATAAAGCTCTAGCAAAGCAAGTATAGTGAGGGAAGTCTACTTCCTTTATCTTATCTCAGTTTATATAATTATAGAAAGTAACAGACATATAACAGAAAAGATATTAATATGCTAATGAAATATCACACTATCTATTCGCAAAAGGTGAAAATTTTCTCTAAACTAGGATGGGACTTTGACATTAGCAGGCCAAAGATTGGTCGAACTCTTCATAGCCAACAACAAAAGCATTTACAAAGCACTTTAAGGTTTGCAAAGCAATATGCTTAACAAATATCGTCTCATCATGTCCTCACAACAGTACCGAGAGATAGGTGATATTATTATCCCCATTTTACAGATAAAAGAAACTGAGACAAACAGGGTTAAGTGACTTGCTCAGGGTCACACAACTGATAAGTGTCTGAGGCTGGGTTTGAACTCAGATCTTCATGACTCCAGGCCCAGTACTCTCTACTACTACTCATAGTGCCTTTACAAAGCTGTGTCTGCAATCTTCCCCTACTCAGCTGTCCATTGTTCCTTAGATGAAAGTCTGTGAGGTAAGAGTTCACGAGGTGAAAGTTCCTGAGGCTGTGAGTGAGGTGAAAGTTGAGGCCCAGTCTACTTCCCAACAGAGCTGCTCCCAGGGCCCTGCATGTTGACTCAGTGGAGTCAGCCTGGAGGTGTCTCTACTTCCCTCAGGTCAAGCCTCAGCCCCTGGAGGCCCTGTCTTTTCTGAGGTCCTCTCAAGTTATCCTGGGTGGACAACTGCTTTACTCTTTTATTTTTGCTGCTCTGTGTTCATTTCATGCCAATTTTCTATCTGTTTGTGGAGGAAAATCTGAAGAGTTTGGAAATTTCTGACCTTCTCCATTATCTTCCCAGAATGCCCCCTGCCAGGCCTAGAGAAAGTTAAGGTTCCAGGCAAGGAGCAGTTTTGTGCAGTGTGACCCCTCAATCTTTGTCATAAGGCAGCAAGTGGAAAGAGAATTTTCTCTTCCTCCCCTCTTCCCCATCAGCCATGGCAGATTGCAGTAGAGATACTGAACCAGCAGGAGATTCCACATCAAGCAGAGAGTGGAGGGAGACAGAGACAACTAATGGGGACTAGGAAGCAGCTTTAAGCATCATGACCTTGGCAGAAGAGAAGAGAGCCAACTGTAGATTCGAGGGAACATTAGCCTTGGCAGGTGGTAAGTGAGCTAAAGAGAGAAACAGGCCCAGAGATCCCAGCAGAGCAATCTGCCCAGCACAGATACTTCACCCAGCAGGAAGCAGCATGAGATCTCCGGCGGGGGGTTTGGGGGGTGGGGGGGGGGGAAATATAATATTAATTTTCCCCCTCTCCCCCCCCCCCAAACCCCCCGCCTAAATTGTGTGTGTCTGTGAGTCTGTGTCTGTGTCTTCTGTGTCTGTGTCTGTTTCTGTGTGTGTCTGTGTGTATGACCCTCTAATACTGGAGACTATTTCGATATATATACCATTCTCCTTCTTCCTGGCATTCCCTTCCTTTATTCAGCAAAGATATCAGTGCCCTCAGACTTACCTCTAAATGACAACATTCCCCATCGCTCCCATTGCAACATCACAAGACCTGCCTTTTCTAAAGATAATCTCTTGTTCCAACTCTATCTATTTCCTATCCATTCCATCTACGCACTTTATCAAACTGTCTTGTTAATCATTAAACCACAGAATTTAAATGAATCTTAAACACCATCTAGTACAAGTCCCTGCCATTATCTTATATTCGTTGAGCAATTTAAAGTTTACAAATGACTTTCATTACCAAAATCCTATAAAGAACTTGGTCTAAATATTATTATCTCCATTTTAGAGGTGATAAAACTGAGGTCACTTCTCTCTGCCAGAAGGAGACACTGTTTCCTGAAGCTGCTACCATCCTTGGCTGACTTTCTTTCCGTATGCACTGAGGGTGACAGTTACTGCTTCCAGGGAACATTGCTTCTGTTATCATTCATCTTTGATCTATATAATAGGACCTATGATGGAACCTCCAGTCCTCTCAAACTTACCAAGTTGCCTGGACATACCTATTCTAGAACACCCATTGGTCTAAGATCAAGACAGAACAAACAAAAATGAGACAGTCATGTAACAAGCCACCTTGTTCCAGCTCAGCTCTTAAGGAAACAGCTCAAATGTTCCTGTCTGACTTGAAGCCCCAAAGAGAACAGGGTAGGGTGTTCTTTCCTTTTATGTATGCCCGCTGTGTTTTCTCTAAGTGATTCTTGAGTCATCAGTTTTCCCAGCTTTGAAGCCAATTAGAAGATAGATCAGAATGCTATTAATATTTTAGAATTAGGTAAGAGAGTTTATCAGATCATTTTCTGACAGCTGGGTTAAGACGTGTTGAAAGAGAACTTTATTCAGAATTGGGAGACAGGGTCTCAAATCTCAGCTCTGAAATTGGGTGTATGACCAGAGGCAACCTATCACCATGCAATATCACCCTCACTCATACACGACCAGAAAGAGGCTCACCCCAAACTTCCTTGTGATCTCTTGGACTGAAACCAGGCGGGGAATATCTGTACATGTTTCAAGGACTGATCCCCAATGACTAGTCTACACCTATTCCATGTAAAATCGAATAGGAAACAATAAAATTTCAAATAAAAAGGAAACAAAACCCATCACACTGTCAAAATGAAAGCATTTAGTTCATTCTTTGCCTAAAGCAATGGAAGGGGATGAGATGACCAGAATGTGGAGGAATGGAGGAGGGTGCTGCAATTAGAACACTCAGACCTCTTACCCCTAGAGGCTTTGAAGTTTCTTCAACAGTGTGTTCTGATTTTGTAGCAGGCAGGGCAGAGCAGGTCCCAGGAACAGGGCTCAGCTCAAAGCTATTCGGGGATGTGGGGGGAGGTCAGGGTAGGGAATACTGGGTCTGTGCTTAAATAAGGTTTTCTGCCTGTGCATAAATTTATTGAGCACAGCTAGCTGACTGTGAAACCTAATCTTGACCTGGAAATATGTAGATTAGGTCTTTTATATTCTGTAATTCAAACTTTTTTTTTCCAAAACATAGATCACTCCAGATAAAGTGGAGCAGGTCATAAGCTACACCCATGTGTCTTCCTCCCCTTGTTAGGGCAGCAGGCATTTGGGGAAAGGTCGCCATCACCAAAGGGGCAGGGCATATGATTTGATCTGGTTATGCTTGGAAGATGAGGTGCAAAGGCCTTCAGCCAGCCTTGACTGTGATAAAGGGCAAGGCTTAGACTGTGTGTGAAATGCATTACTAAAAAAGGCCCTGGGCTCGACTTCTGCTTATGGAAGACAAATCCACTAGTAGATTACCTGAAGATATATGGGTCAAAACTGCCAACCAGAGAGAGCCTGTTGGAAAGTATTGTTTAGGTTTGAAAAGTCTAGTAAGGAGAGAAAAATGACTTTCCTAGCAGAGGAGGTTAGAGAGGAAGGGAGGACCAAGGGCCTCTACTTTTATTTTGCTCGTGCAGGGTGGAACTGAGGGATGGGGAAATGAAAAGTGGGGTGATTTGTAATTAGGCTCAGAGAATAGACAGTGAATCTTCTAAGCAGGAGTGGAGGCAGCAGACTTTTCCCCATGGAATTGAGACTTCACTGCAGCAGCATCCACACAATAACATTATTTTTCTGTTTTAAATAAGATGTACATGAATGTTCACTTGCACCCAATTATGGTAATGCATGATTTCCATAAAATTAGCTTCCTCTGCTTAATTATAGTCATCTCAGGAATAAAGAGGAAAGGGCATCTTCTTTTCCACATTACTTTGCTTAACTCGCCTGCCTCTTCCTGAAAGATAACTGGTGCAAGCCCACATAAAAATATACTTCACAGTCCCTGGATTTTGCAATACATTTTCTTTGCTTCTGCTAGGATTATGTGTTATCTGAATCATCAATGTTTTTACCTAGTACAGGCAAAAGGAAACTGATTCTTCTGAAATTTGGATGAAGATAAACTGGCCGGCTTTATAGCAAAGATCCAGGTTTCAGAAGCTTTGCATACAAGGCAAAGTTTAACCCTCCAGTAAGGAAACAGGCAGAGGGTGAGGCGATATCTAGGGCTCCTGTTTTCCAGAAGCAGCTAAGAAAATTTTGTCTTCAAAGGACTAGCCAAAGCTGCTTTGAAAACAAAATGATTAAAGGCTGTCTCTTCTCTCATCCTACATCAGACACATTTTGGCACCCTGCCTTTCACCCCAGTATAGGAAGACAATTTTTCTCTGAGCATCACTTCAGATTGCATGTTAACTTGAAATTAAAAGTGAAGTCCACCACAACCTACACCAAAGGATTTTTTTCCCCACCTTTGTCAGACTGGGTGCCAAAACCTGAACTGAAGAGGATTCATAGGGCTGGCATGGAAAGAAAGTGATTGAAGGCAATAAGGCCTAGCATCTGTATTTCATCATTATCAGTTCAGTAGCAGTGGGAAAATGCTTTTTCTAGAAATCTGGCCTAAAACACTTCAAGGGAACTGCTCGCTGTTGCCAGAACACCACAAAGATGGATATCTATTCTTGAAATATGATCAGACCTCTTCTTAGTATGTATACAGGAAGAACAGTTGTTTAAAAAACAATAAGAAGCATTTTATTAAACTGCTGCTCTGTACCAGATATTTTGCTAAGTGCTTTAAAAATCTTATCTCATCTGATCCTCATAATAACCCTGGGACTTAGGTGCCATCATTATTTCAATTTTACAGTTCTGGAAACTGAGGTAGACACAGAGGTTAAGTGACTTGCCCAGGGTCACACCATTAGTGTTTTTGTATCCCCAGTACTTAGCACAAAGCTTGGCACACAGTAAGTGATTAATAAATGTTAGTTTACTAATTGTTGTCAAACTCAGTATAAAAATAGAGTATGAGAAGTAGATCACTGACCACCACTTGGCAAAGAATGCATAACTGTTCCATTTAGCAGACAGTGCCCAGATCCTACTTTGTGGGAACTTTGCCACTACCTCCACTCCAAGAGAAAAGTTGCTGTTTCATCTGTTTTTACCCCAACCTCATCAGTGTTTTTCCACAGGAGGTCATTCAGTAGCTCCTGTGCCAGCAAATGTATGGACCTCATAATGTTCTGGTCTGTAAGTCAGGGATTGAGACTTCACTTTGCCATTTAGGCAGCTAGGTGGTACAGTGGACAGAGCATTAGACTTGTAATCTTAATTTCAAATCTTGCTTAGACAGATGTTGACTAGCTGTGTGAGCTTGGGCAAGTCTCTTAACTTCTCTGGGTCTCATACTCACCTATAAAATGAGGGGGTTAGATGCAGTGGCCTCTAAGGTCTAAGTATATGATCCCAGAAAGCTACAACTAAAGGTTTTCCACTGTGCTCTTTGCACTCATCTAGGCACACTCATGGTTTCCCTGAAATATGAAGAGGTTTTCAATTTTACTTGATCTTGTAGGACAGAGCCAAACAGATGTTCTCTAAGGGTCCAGTCCACGTATCCCCTCATCTTCCTCCCTCCACCACCCTAGGAAGAGGTTGTTACTTTCAGGGGGAGGAGGCTCCAGGACCCAAGCAATCTGGTCTGGCATGTCCCCAAGGTCATAGCACTGGTCAAGGATGCCCCTACAGTTATTGAGCAGTGCTTTGAGCTCCAGCAGAATGGTCTGGTTCAGGAAGTTCTCAAGGGACTTGAGGTTCAGAGGCGAAATCTTATTGTCTATCAGCTGCACATTTTGAAACCTGCATTTCTAGAAGCCAATGGATGATGGAGTCCAGGGTAAACTTCTAGCTACAGGATATAATGGCACCATCCCAAGGGCCCATCTCCCTCCCTAGTTCTCAGCAGGTCAAAATGAACATTTAGAAAAATGAGATAGTAGGGCATTGTGTTCCTGACCTATACCTTAAAGTTCAGTTTTTTTTTAATAGAAATGACCACAAATAGCACTTAAAATCATCTACATTCTATGCCTATATGGTAGAAAATGGCCTATAATATTCATGACTTAAACAAGGTAACTCATCAAATGATAATATGAGAGGCAATGTTGTATATAAAAAAGGGAAAAAATGGAATTAGAATCTGGAAATCATGATTCAGACTACATACCTATCATATCATTCACTACTTATGTCATGTTGGGCAATCAGCTTAGCTTCCCTGAGACTTGGTTCGTTATATTTATGACAACAATAAAGCTTCTACCACCTACCTCACAAGATAGTTGTGGAGATAAAATGAGATAATCAACATCCACTAAGTCCCTACTATGTGCCAGGCAATGTTCATTGAGGATATAAAGACAAAAGTGAGATAGCCCCTGCCCTCAAGGAGTTTAAAATCTACTCTTAGGATAAAATGCATATAGTTGAGTGGTAGTCCAGCGGGGACATCTAGGGGCAACTAGATGGAGCACTTGCTAGAGTTCCAGGCCTAGAGTCAGGAAGACTTGTTTTCCTGAGTTCAAATCTGGCCTCGGACGATACCAGCTGTGTGATCCTGGGCAAGTCACTTAACCCTGTTTGCCTCTGTTTCCTCATCTGTAAAATGAGCTGGAAAAGGAAATAGCAAACCATTCCAGTATCTTTGCCAAGAAAACCCCAAATGGGGTCACAAAGAGTTCACAAAAGCCCTGAAAGGAAGCTTGGCTCTAAGCAGTCATAAGGATTGTGATAATCTGTATAAAGTGACTTTGTTGCCTTATAGTGGCATGGTATGGTTAGAGTATAGTACAGTATTGTAAAAATATATCATTATTATAAAAGTATATTTAATATATAAGGGGGAAGGGAATAGAAGGAGTAACCCAAAGGGAGATGCTACAAATATAATACAGTAGCAAAGCATATGCTATACAAAGTCTTAAGAAACAGCTTAGGGGCAGCTAGATGGTGCAGTGGATAGAGCACTGGCCCTGAAGTCAGGAGGACCTGAGTTCAAATCCAGCCTCAGACCAAATACTTGACACTTACTAGCTGTGTGACCTTGGGCAAGTCACTTAACCCCAATTACCTAAAAAAATAAAAAAACCAAAAACAAACAAAAAAAGAAACAGCTTAAAACTACACAGAGACTTTTAAAACACCCCAAATAATGTGTATGTGTGTGCACATGTGTTCGTGTGTATGAGTGTGTGTATTGTTTGTTTTTACTTCTATGAATCAGGACATGAAAGAACACACTCATCAGGGTCATGGAATTCAGGAGGCCTTCACTTGGGAGTTTTCACAAACATTTTTCAGGATAATTTTGAGAAGACTTAGGGCCACTCGATGTCTTTTTGAGAAATTGATCCAGAAATTGTTGCCTTCCTTTTCTCATTGCAAACTTCCCTCTAGCAAATGTTGTCATTAAAGAGATCAAGTTGTTGATCATTCTGATGCTTCTGAAGCAGAGAATCTTTCTGTTTTCTTGTACAGCCTTCTCATAAGCACTAGTACCTTCATCTTGCACCGTGATGTTACATAAGGTATAACTTTAAAATTCATTACCCATCCTTTATTTGAACTGAATTTTTCATTCTTTGCTTCCTTGTTGCCTGATGCTTCATAGTATCAAAAAAAAGTGCTAAAGCTTTACTTTGAATAAAGGTCCAACTCAAAATCACACAGCATCGAATTTATCTCAAATCTACAAAATCAACAATTCCCACCACACCCCAGTTAATGTATCCTTGTGTATTCAATTTAATTCAATTTAATACATATTATTAAGCACCTCCTTCATAGGGATTATAGTAGGAGCTGGGAATCAAAAAGATAAAAATAATAGGGAGCTTACCTTCAAATAACACAACTAATCTTGAAGAAAGGGGGAGGTTGAAGTGATGAAAGAGAAAGGTGAGTCACATATTAAAATGATTATTAATTAAACTGTGGTTGATTATATTTATTAATTCCCTCTACGCAAAAGGGGTAGTAGGTATACAAACAGGACTAATAACAAAATTTTTGCCCTTAAGGAGCTTGTAGTCTAATGTAGGGATAAGACATGTAAACAAATTAACATAATAAACATAATATATTAGGAGAAAATAAATGTAGATGAATGGCCAAAATAGGGAAGGTTTAGATTTGGGATGAATTATGTTTGTTTTTACTGAGGGGACTAAATGAAGACTCCTAAGCTATGCCTTAAACAAGAAGAAGGATTTGAATAGCACGAGAGAGAGAGAGACAGAGAGAGAGAGATCATTTCAGAAAGGAGAATGGTGTTTGCAAATGTACAGAGGAAGGAGGATAAGATTGGGGAACAGCTAAGAGTCCAGCATAAGTGAAGAGAAGCAGATTTAACTATGACTGGAGTGTTGGATTGAATACAGGGTATAGAAAGCCCTAAATGATAAATTAAGGAGCTTGTATTCTATCCTTTAGGCAATGGGGAGTGACTGAAATTTTTTGAACAAGGGTGTTATGTAATCAGACTTGTAAAGAAGGTAGCAAAAATCTAGATGAAGGAATATAGGGCAAAACCCAGCTCAGTGTTAATAAATGCCCACAGGGTAGTATACTTGGTCTTATCACTAGGTACCAAAGAATTATCCTCTGACTAACCTAAATATTAAGTGGACCAGGGAAAATTCTTGATGAGAAGGAACAAGGTGATTGAATTTCACCTGATGGACACTGTGACAGCTGGGTGCAGCAATGGGCCTGAGCAACAAAAGAGCTGAAATAACCTTAAGCAATGGAAGCCTTATAGAAGAGTAACCATCCTTTTAAGGAAGAAGATCTCCATGAAAGCAACAGCCCTGAAGGGAAAATTTGGGAGTGGGATGACACAGCAGTGAGACACAAATGGTTTCTGGGAGCTGAAGCACAGCCCTATGACTGTGAGTTGTCTGGAGAAGAATGTTCTCTTTCCTAATTAAGGAATAGGGCTCTGCAGGAGATAGTGCCAAGTAGTGAATGAGGGAATTATTCTTTGTTTATTTATGTTACTATTCTAATTAAATGTCCATTTGCTTTGAATTCATGTTATTTTGGTTTGATCTGGCCTAGACATTCATCAGAATGAGAGTTTGGGACTATCTTTTGCCTTTCTTCAGTTTAGCACAATGCCTGGCACATGGTAGGCACTTAATAAATGTTTATTTCTTCCTTCCCTTCCTCACCTAGTATGTACTAGGTACTGTGGAGGTGGAATCAACAAGACCTGGTAACTGATTGTTTATTAGAGGGAAAGAGAAGAATCAAGATTATAATTATAAGAAGCCCAGCAAATGTTCATGTCACAAATAGAAAGAGTAAAGTCAGAAGAAGGAACAGATTCAGGCTAAAAGGCAATGAACCTGGTTTTGGATAAGATGAGTTTGATGTGTCACTTAGACATCTAATTGAAGATGTCCTGTTTATAACTGAAATTCTAGGTCTGTACCTCAGAAGAGAGTTCAGGACTGAAGATATGGATTTGGAAACCATCTGCATAAAGATAATAGCTGAAGCTTTATAGCTGAAGGACAAACTCTTAGGAAAGACTCATGTTAAGGGATAAGGAAAAAGATGATGACCAGAAAAAAATTTCATTGCATGTAGCAATCAATATTGAATGTAGCAATTTGTATTACAAAGAAATATTCAATATTGCAACAATCTGCTATTCCTCTTATCAAAAACAATGCGTTACTCTAAAACATTAGAACAAATTTTGTGTTTAACAAATGTACTAGAACATATATAGCTACAGGAGATAACCTGGAAAGTTGTGCTTGACTACTTCAAAGAATTGGTCTCATTGTGGTGGGCACTCCCTTTAAGGTGGCAGATCACCATAAAACCACACCTTCTCATCCTGTGTGATGCTATACCTATCTTCCCATAAATCTTCCACAGGGGTCCACCCAGTGGATTGAGTACTATCCTCTGAGCATCTTAACATTGCAAGGGAACCAAGCAGCACACAGACAATCCATCTGTTTCTCCTTGTCTCACACTATATGACCAGTCCACTTCCATTTCTTCTCATACATATCTTTGCTGGTATCTTTTATGCTATTTCTGCTGGATAATTCCTTGTTGTTCAAATGTTGCAGCCTGTTTATACACACTACGTATCTCTCTATTGCTCTTTAGGTGACTCACAATTTTGGTTTTTCTGAGATTGTGTTATTACATGATTTGCAGCCATATAACACGACTAGCAGAATATTGGTGTTAAGACAGGATTTTGTTTTGTGGAAAAGCTCCAGGTCATTGAGATTTCCCAAATGCAATCCAGCCCACTTTCTTCCTCCTATTCAGTTCTGGCCCAGCTCATTGTCCCTCTGCAGTGTCTGTTCAAGACGGATGCACTGATGTACCAGCTGAATGGCCTGGCAATTCAACAACCATTTATTAAGTTCCTCCTATTAGCAAGGCACTGTGTTCATGTTGTACTAGGGAGATAGAATGTAAATGTAAATAAGTACATACAACGTGTATACAAAAGAATACAAAGGAATTTCAGGAGCTAGAAAGCATTAACAACCAGAGGAATCAGAAAAGCTTACTGCAGAAAGCTGTACCTGTGCTACAAAGGAGGTGAGGACAGAGTTTATGGTAGTCATGGTGGACCACTTGTGCAAAGGCATGAATGTAGGGGATGGAATTGTGCTAAAGGGAAGAGATAACAGACTTGTTTAACTGTAAGGAAGAGTGAAGGAAGAAAGAAATATGAAGTAAAGGGAAGCTAATGCTGCATCACTTCAAAATGTGTATGGAAGCCCCCTTTTGGAATTGTTTTCATACATAGTTTATTCTCCACACAAGAAAATGAGTCTCATGATCTTATGGTCTCATGAAACTCCGCTTTAATCCTTTTTCCACTTCCTCCCTTGAGCCTCTGCTCTCTCTTTCCTTGCCTTGATCAGTTTAAACTCTGTCCATTCCTTCCTTTTCTGCTGCATGGCATAGCAGAGGAATACTGAACTGGGGTTTAGGACAAACAGGTTCTCCTCCTTGGTCCATAACTGACTGACCTCAATAAACCACTTAATCTTTCTAAATTTCAAATTCCACACCTGTAATAAGGGGTCAATAATCACTGCACTACCTACCTTACTAAATTATGAGCTGTTACTACAGAGATTGGCAGCTAGGTGGTGCAGAGAGTAGAGTGTTGAGCCTGTAATCAGGAGGACCTGACTTCAAATCTGACCTCAGACACTTACTAGCTGTGTGACCCTGGGCAGGTCACTTAACCCTGTTTGCCTCAGTTTCCTCATCTGTAAAATGGTCTGGAGAAGGAAATGGTAAACCACCCCAGTATCTTCACCAAGAAAACCCCAAAAGGAGTTCATGAACAGTCAAACATGACTAAAACAACTGAACAACAAAATAGGGAGTCAATAATAGTTGTACTACCTATGTTTCTGAATTGTGAGCTGTTACTGCAGAGATGACATGGTCTCATGTTATGAGTGCCAGAAAATCAGATGATGTGAGTTGAGATGGGACTAAGCTCAATCATTTTTCTGTCCTAGAGGGAGTTACCAAACCCCTCTGAGCATCAGTTGCCTCATCTATAAAAAAGAGGATATTACAACTTATCTTACAAGACAAGGTTGTTGTCAGGAAAGTAATTTGCAAAATGTAAAACATTGTATAGCTGTACTCTATTATGATTATAAGCTAGATTCAACTACCGGAAGGCACCCAGAGACCTGATACTGACAAAATTTTAGACATATAAAAGAGATGCCTGGGGAGAGAAGTGCTATGGGATTAGACAGCTTGGGAGCCACGGGGAAGGTTTCTATAGGCTGCGCTCTGATTTGTCCTGAAGGGTAATAAACAAAGGACAATAGAGATCATAACACAAGAGGGCAAATTAGACAGAAGACATTGGTTTCAGTTCTGGTTACTACATTATAGGAAGGAAGATGATTAACATGCTAGAGAGTATCCAGGAAAGGAAAAACAAGAATGGTGAAGGGACCAGAGATCACACCATGTGAGGACTGATTGAAGGGACCAGGGATGTTTAGCAAGGATAAGAGAAGATGTGGAGGAAGAACACATGAAAACTATCTACAAATATTTGAAGGGCTGTTGCTCACAAGAGACATTAGATTTGCATTTGTAATTGTTGTTATCCTTCATTTTCAAAGAGGACCAAAATGATATCACTTTGATTTGCATTACTAGGCTCCACTCAGCAAACTAAGAATGATGGGTAGAAGTGGCAAAGGGGAAAATTTTGGCTTAATGTTACCAGACATTCCTAATAATTAAAGCTGGAATAGACTGCCTCAATAAGTAATATATTCCTCCTTGGGAGCAAAGTTTAGATGTTCATTTGTCAGGTATGCTAATAGAAAGAATTGGGGGTGTGATATCGGTTAGACTACATGGCCTCAGACATCTTTTCCAACTCTGAAATTCTACGATTCTGCAAAATTAGGTCATTTTTGTGTTCCTTGCTACATGTGGCTAAATGGATGATATGGATATAATTGACTAAATGCCACTTAAATTGCAGATATTTGAGGACTGAATGTAGTTTATTTCTGAAAGGAACAAAAAAAAAATCTGTGCTGAAAATAGAGACTGCTGCAAATGATCAAGCATCATCCCTCTGTAACTTTCTTTAAGTAGGCTTAAGCAGTAGGTCAGAGGCAAAGTTCTCAGTAAACTCCTCCAGGGTTATAGAGGAGCACGGTACTGATCAGATATAAATTATTGCCATTGTGCTGTGTCATCTATCAAACTGGCACCTTCGACTCATTTTAATGATCTTCTAAGACATGCTCATACAGGACTGTTTTAGGAGAGTCAACACCTTTTCAACTCCCAAGGCTGTCAATTAATGTCAGTATGACACTTGTAGGTAACATATTTCACTTTGATATTTAACTAAAAGGTGCAGGGAATGTAAGAGTCTATTGAACTTATTGTTTGCTGACTATAAAAAGGCATGGTAAGTGAGCCAGGGTGCTCAGTAGATAGAGTGTTGAATTTAGAGTCAGGCAGATGTGAGTTCAAGTCTTGTCTGAGACACTTGAGCATCTCACACAAGGCTGTATGACCTTGGGCAAGTCACAACTTATCCTAGCCTCAGTTCCCTCAGCTCTAAAATGGCAATAATAACAGCACCTATCTCATAGAGCTGTTGTGAGTATCAAATGAGATAACATTTGTAAAGCACTTTGTAAACTTTAAAGTCCTATACAAATGCTAGCTTTCATTATTGTAAAATGATGTCTTAAAGGCTCTCTCCTTCACTAAGGTCATGCATATTTCAAAATCATACCCAATCCCTTAAAAGATGTAGCAACGGAGATAGTTTTGGTCAACACCTCTATGATTATTCGTCTTTAATGATACCTAAGTCTTCAGGACATAAAAGCTATCAAGGATCATGGAGGATGTTAGGTGCAGTGTCCAAATAGAAAGGATACTCTCTAGAGATGGTGAGGCTTTCCAAATGTTTCTGTTTGCCAGCCATATTGTGCTGATTGTGTCAAACCTCAGAACATTGCAGAACCTCCTAAATGACATCTGAGGGCACTCAAAAAGAGTTCAACCTAACTTTCTGCATAGGAAAAAAAAGTGAATGAAAAATGACTGTTGTCCAGACTATGAAATGCAGTTTAGTGGACAACTCACAGACTTGGCCCTACAGTACATTTATCTTTGACAGAAACTCTGCATGAACAAAAAGCTAGACCTGGAAATGATCAGGGGGAATAGAGTAGGCTGGCTGGATTAACTCTGGGAAACTGGACGGTACTTTTAATTACCCCATGGTTCACCAAGAATCAGAGGCCATATTTTTTAAGAATAATATGCTTCTGAGGAAACTGTAGGGATATTCATAGAATATCATAGTCTATGACAAGTTCAATTTGAAAGTCACCCACAGGGGGGTGGAGCCAAGATGGCAGAGGGAAAGCAGTGACTCTCTTGAACTCTCTCCCAAAGCCCTCCAAATACCTAAAAAAATGGCTCTAAACAAATTCTAAAGCAGCAGAACCCACAAAAAGACAGAGTGAAACAAATTTCCAGCCAAAGACAGCCTGGATGGTTGATTGGAAAGGTATATCGTGCTGGGCGGGGAGAGGAGCACAGTTCGGTGGGGGCACGCAGGATGCAGTGACCCTGGAGCAGGCCTCAGAGGACCTAATCGCGGGCAGCCGTGGCAGTTTCCAAACTTCTCAACCCCTGAACGCCAAAGACAACTTAGAAGGTCAGTGGGAAAAGTCTGTGACTGCGGTGAGAGAGGAGCTAGGTCTCAGCCACAAGTCTCCAGCATGGCCTGGGGCCATGGCTTTTTCCTGTGCTTCTGGCCCACAGACTAGTGGGAATCAGAGTGGATTGCAGGGATCTCTTTGCCAGGGCTGAGGCAGGAATCTCTTGCTTTACCAGTGCTTGGATCTGGGTCACAGTTCTGAGGGGTGGTCCTGGGGCGAGGAGGAATGCTGGTGTGGTGGAGCTTGTTGTGGTGGTGGAGAGAAAACACCTCACCCCTTATCATACCATCTTGGAAGAACGGAAAATTTACAGGTCCATAGAAGTATCCCTGAAAACAGCTGTACAAACCCCCAAAGCTTGGGACAGTACACTCTTCACATTGGAAGCAGACTTTTACCTTATCAAAGAGTTTAAAACTCAAGTAGTTGGCCGGGATCATGAGTAAGCAGCGGAAAAAGAGTCAGACTATATTATCTTACTTTGGCGACAAAGAAGATCAAAACATACAACCAGAAGAAGACAATAAAGCCAAAGTTCCTACATCCAAAGCCTCCAAGAAAAATATGAATGAGTCCCAGGCCTTGGAAGAGCTCAAAAGGGATTTTGAGAAGCAAGTAAGAGAAGTAGAGGATAAACTGAGAGTGATGCAAGAAAATCATGAAAAACAAATCAACAGCTTGCTAAAGAAGACCCAAAAAAATACTGAAGAAAATAACACCTTAAAAAATAGCCTAACCCAAATGGCAAAAGAGGTCCAAAAAGCCAATGAGGAGAAGAATGCCCTAAAAAGCAAAATTAGCCAAATGGAAAAGGAAATCCAAAAGATTACTAAAGAAAATACTTCCTTAAAAATTAGAATAGAAAAATTGGAAGCTAATGACTTTATGAGAAATCAAGACAGTGTAAAACAAATCCAAAAGAATGAAGAATTAGAAAACAATGTGAAAAATCTCATTGGAAAAACAACTGAGCTGGAAAATAGATCCAGGAGAGAGAATTTAAAAATTATTGGACTATCTGAAAGCCATGATCAAAAAAAAGAGCCTAGACATCATCTTTCAAGAAATTATCAAGGAAAATTGTCCTGATGTTTTAGAACAAGAGGGCAAAATAGAAATTGAAAGAATCCACCAATCTCCTCCTGAAAGAGATCCCCAAAGGAAAACTCCTAGAAATATTGTAGCCAAATTCCAGAGTTCCCAAGTCAAGGAGAAAATATTACAAGCAGCCAGAAAGAAACAATTCAAGTATTGTGGAAACACAATCAGGATAACACAAGATTCAGCAGCTTCTACATTAAGGGACCTCAGGGCATGGAATATAATATTCCAGAGAACAAAGGAGATAGGATTACAACCAAGAATCACCTACCCAGCAAAACTGAGTATAATCCTTCAGGGGAAAAAATGGTCATTAAGTGAAATAGAGGACTTTCAAGCATTCTTGATGAAAAGACCAGAGTTGAATAAAAATTTGATTTTCAAATGCAAGACTCAAGTGGAACATGAAGAGGTAAACAGGAAAGAGAAAATCATAAGAGACTTATTAAGGTTGAACTGTTTATATTCTTGCGTGGAAAGATGATATTTGTAACTCACGAGACCTTTGTCAGTATTAGGGTAGTTGGAGGGGAAAAAATTATATGTACATATATATAGATATAGACAGATAGATAGAGGGCACAGGGTGAGTTGAAAATGAAGGGGTCATATCTGGAGAATAAAATTAAGGGGTGAGAGAGGAATATACTAGGAGAAGGAGAAAGGGAGAGGTAGAATGGGGTAAATTATCCCACAAAAAAAAAACAGAAAATAAAAGGCTCTTTTAGTGGAGGGGAAATGGGGGAAGGTGAGAGGGAATGAGTGAATCTTATTCTCATAGGATTTGACTTAAGGAGGGAATAACATACACACTCAATTGTGTGTGGAAATCTGTCTTACCCTACAGGAAAATAGGAGGGGAAGGGGACAAGAGAGTAGGGGAATGATAGAGAGGAGGCCAGATTGGGAAAGGGAGTAATCAGAATCAAATACTTCTGAGGAGAGACAGGATCAAAAGAAAGAATAGAATAAATGGGTGGGCAGGATAGGATTAAGGGAAATAGAGCTAGTTTTTCACAGCATGTCTACTATGGAAGTGTTTTGCATACCTGCACATATATAACCTATATTTAGTTGCTTGCCTTATCAATGAGGGTGGGTGGGGAGAGAGGACGGGAGAAAATTTGGAACCCAAAGTTTTAAAAACACATGTTTAAAAAAATGTTTTCACATGCAACTGGGAAATAAGAAATACAGGAAATGGGGTACAGAAATCCATCCTGCCCTACAGGAAAATTGAAGGGGAAGGAGATAAGAGAAGGGGGGGTTGGAGATAGAAGGGAAGGCAGACTAGGGGAAGGGGTATTTAGAATGCATGCCATCTTGGGGTGGAGGGAGGGGTGAGATAAGGTGAAAATTTGGAACTCAAAATCTTGTGGAAGTAAATGTTGAAAACAAAAAAATTTAAAATAAAATAATACATTTGAACTGCAAGAAAAAAAAAAGATAGTCACCCAAAGAGCAACAGAGAGGCAGATGATGGGTTTGAATAAGTCACAACACAATAACATGAAGGAATTGTGCAAGACAAGTACAAAAGTCATTATCAGGGAGATTTATGACCAGAAAAAGAAGATGGGCCAGTCAGGTAGGGAGAGCAAGGGATACCAGAAGGGCAGTCTGTATGCTTCATAGGCATTAATTTGATGACAAGAGATATAGAAGAATTGAGCCCATAATCAATTTAATTTGAAAGTGCCAGAGTAAAAAGAATGTGTTGAATTTGAAAGGTATCTGTAATCAAAGATCCATTTTGGAATGCCTCCTTTTATACTGAATGAATACAAGGCAACATGGCAACCTAATAGCAAAGGCAGTGTGGTACAGTGGAAAGAGCACTGGATTTAGAGTCAAAGAGTCTAGGTTCTATTTTTGTTTCTTCTACTTACTCAGTGGCGTTGGGAAATCACTTAACCTCTCCTGGGCCTCAGACTCTTCATCTGTAAAATGAGATGATTGGCCTACGCCTAAGAACCTATCTAGTTCTAATCTTTGCCAGATCCCATTCCAGAAGTCAATTTGATTTCCAAATAAAAATATAAAAGCAGATGATGACCTGGTCATTCCTGGATATCACCATTGGGAGCTCCCAGCATCTTTAATAGTCCCATTGGAAATGCCCAACCTATCAACAAATCTAGGAAGGAAAAAAAATGAGAAACATCCTCTCCTAGTTGTTTATTCCAAGTTAACTTAGCTACTTTTTGAGGGGGATGATGCAAAAATAGAAAATGTCATCTCCATAATAATACTTAAAACTCCTGACATAAAAGTTTAAAATGAGCTTTGTTTTACAAGAGGTCAGTTGTAAATTAAGCTGATCTTTTTTGCTCTGCACCTGTGATTTCATCAGTGAAGGGAACTCCCAGTGTAGAGATGCCCTCCAGCAAAGCTGATCAGCAACTTGTCTGTAATTTATCATCTAAAAGACTGGTCAGGGCTACTGAGACTTGCCCATGGTCAAGTATGTGTTAGGATATGGACTTGAGCTCTGCTCTTATTGACTCCAAGGCTGCCCTCTACTCTCTATGCCATGCTGCCTCCAAATGAAACATAAGAGATTGGAAATGATTATTACAAGAAAATGCAAACATCCATTCCAGAGCATGACCTCCCAGTGTGAAATATTGGAAGCCTCAGATTTCACCAGCAGAGCTTACACTGGAAAAATAGAGAGGTCAGATGAGTAAAGGAATTTATAAATGACCTGAATTAAAGGTTCTACATTGAAGTCCCTGCAGGTTTTAAACTTTCAAATAAAAGGAACCCTCTCATTTAATGGTTAATAAAAATGAGTAGTAGTTAAAAGGCACTGAATCTGTCAGACACAGAATGTGCTCTAGAAGAAAACCTATAAGGTACTACAGGAGATCAAACTATTTTTAATTGTATATATCTCTATATTATGTATTTGCACATTTATTATTAAATCTTGGTTACTCTTTGCCCCTTTGGTATAAGAAAAGTGAGGTCTAGTAAGATTTAATTGGGCTATATTTGTTATCTGAATTGGGTCCAACACAAACCTGTCCCAGGTCCAGTGAACAATTCCAGAAAAAAAGATCATGGTGGCAGTACTATATTAGGGCCCACAAATTCAGTGCAAGGGCAGGCTTAGTTAACTATAAAGGGATTAGCCAACTGCAATCATCTCTACTTTGAATATATTTGAGCCAAAGCAGAACATTAACAGTGCACTTTTCATATCTGGAGTAGACTTTGTAGAATTAGGTAAAGTGCTCTCAAAAGAAATTGCAGAAAACTATAAGGATGGGATATCTTATGAATAATGCCCACTACTTCTGTTTGCTCTTTTACATATGTATAGTTGCACTGCGGTCTCCTAATTGTAAAACATTAAAATGTTTTTTACATCCCTGAATTGGTTATTTTTTTCCTAATTTGCATGACATTTGCAATCTCTTGCCCAACATACAATGGGAGCAGGGAAGGAGGAGAGAAACCAAAATACTTTGAGGGTGGAAGGTGATCACAAGATGGTTGATTTTCTGAACCTTGCAAAGGTCCCAGGGAGGCAGTGTGGTAGTACACAATGATTGTAGCCAGAGAATATGCCATGTTGGCACTTTGGCAGCAGGAGATCCTGGCACTCAAGGAAACATCCCACGTGAAGCACAATCTGTCCTGTTTTACGATGTGTTTCAGAGTCACTTGCATGTCCTAATCACTTTCTAAGGTGCGATCTATTCCAGGGAAATAGCTACAACAGACATATACAATAATAGCAGAAGCTTGCTGAGAGAGTGCAATGGTAGGACAAAGTAATTGTATATTTAATATTGTTTGGGATTACTAATGGTGTTTACATTGCCTGGGAGAATTGGTGAGGTCTAGTCTTAGTGAATCAAGCTGGATGCTCATGCATTAGATGCTGCAATTCTGGCCTTGACTTTTAATACATGAAGCCTTCAATAGTGCAGGCCTGTTATGTATCTAAGGGACTGCCTGCTGCCCTGTGGCTCATTAGAGCCCCTAACATCAGCAGGATTAGACTTGCTGACCATTCTGAAACACACACTTGAAAGGAGAGAAGGAAGAGTCTTTTCTCAATGGAATTGGCCTTGGTCTTTTGTAGCACATTTCTAGTCATTTTCAAGGTGGAAATGGAAACTTGCTCCATTTTAGTGGTACCATGCTTAGAGCAGAATTGTTTATTATCAGAATCTGAGGAGCTGTGGGATGAGTTTTCCATTCTGCTGAAGATCTCTTGGTATCAAGTGAGTTGTCTGGTAATTAACTCCATGATTCAAGTGTGGCAATGCAGCATGATAATTACTAAGAAAATTAATGGTTTAAAATTTGATGATTCCTTGGTTTCCTCAGTGTGGGGTAATTCCCTCCACCAATTCAATTTGATTCAATTCAACTAACAGTTAATAAATACCTCCTATGGACAAGGAGCTGTGCTGTGTAGATTATACAAATGTAAAAATGAAATAGCCCCTTTCCTCAAGGAACTTATTTTTTTCCAAGGGGAGATAAGATCAAAATCCCTCTATATCTTCCCTATCTATTAAATACTCATTTATATCTTCAACATCCTGGAGAATATCAACTGATTCTTTTAATATTAGAGTTACCAATGTAGCACTTGGGGTGTCCTTTTGATGTCTTGTTGTATGACTAGCCCATTGCTTTTTTTTTTCCTGGCCATCTATGTCCTTGATGTATTCAAAATTGATCATTTAAAAAAAAACAGATTAAAACCATTGCTTTGAGGGCAAATCCAAAAGAGAAACACTCTAAAAATCAAAGAATTACCCAGAGATACTGGGGGGGGGGGGAAATTAAAATAACAAAGGTAAAAGTAAGAAACAGGACAGGAGTTTAATATTAATTAATTAAAGGCTTCACAAAAAAACAATATATTCAAGAAAGTAACATCTTATTTCAACTATTCAGGCATTATTAATTCATTTTGTATTCATTATGGTAATGTTGATCATTTGGAATTCCTTTAGTGTTTATGTGGAGGGAATCACTACTTCTGCAAAAATTATAAAGTCATTCTGCATTCATGTGCTATTTTTAAAAATGTCACCAGAAAGTTCCTTTTTTATGTCAACAATGGAAGAAAATGCTCCTTATTCAAAAAATGAAATTTCAGTCTTCATTTTGTTTTGATAACCATTAGATTTTTTAAACTATAATTTTTATTTTTTATTTTTTCAACAAATTATCCTTATGCTACAAAGTGCTATTTTTAATAAAATTAAAAGCATGTAAATATAGGCTTTTTAAAGGGGATTTTTTTATTTGGTTACTGTCCTTTGACTGAAAAACAAAAGCCACTGTTTTTGCTTTAGCTTATCACTTATAACAGAGAAGTTATTGAGTTGATATTTATGTCCAGAGCAGATGACACAGAAATAAACACATTTGAAATACCATCTGCACTATGTTGATTTCTTACTTATAGACACAATAGACTTGTTGAAGTTTTGCCTGAGAAGCAAAATCAGGCTTGAGGGGAGAGCAGGGCTATGCCTGCCTTAGAAGAATAGGCAAACATATTTTGTTGAATTTGGAAATTGGGGGTACAGAATCTGGCAGCATCCTGTGGAACCTTTCCATTTTGGCAGATACAGCTCTCACTGCCTTTTGGCCTGCCATCTTCTAGACTGCCCACTTGGCCACATGCCCCAGTGCCTACCTCTCCTTCCAGTCTGTAATCAGGATTACACAGCTTCTCCATCTGTTGCTGGTTGCCAACCTGCTGCTTAGGAAACCCCAGAATACTCCGCACTGAATGATGTGGGAGTGGTGCTCTTCACAGCGATTTGAACTAAGACGAGAAAGCAGCTGGGGGGGAGGAAAGCTGGATGAAAGAACCTGGCCAGAGTTACATGCTCCTTCTAGAGAAGGCAATCTCAGGGGTTCAGTGGAAGGTACATATCACTGGAGTTGTTAAATACCATAAGGCAAAAGGATGTCAGAGATCCCACAGGGAGCATGTTTCCAGGAGATGAATTTGATCATAAAGAAAGGGAGAACAAAAGCATTCATCTCCAGTCCAGTGGGGTAGACTTTTGGTCCAAATGGGATTAACTCCTGAATCCACCACTGATAGCAATGTGGTGATGAGCAAGTTAATTATTCTTGCTCTGTGTGAATTCTTCTGTGAATACCTGCCCCTTCTATCCAGAAGGATATTTTAAAAACAAATCATATTAGAGGGGCAAAGCACTCTTTGGAAGAAACATGGAAGTTAAAGTCTTGGCTCCTAATAAGAGCATGCAGAAATCAGGCTTGCTTCACATACTAGATATAGTGATGAAAAGATGCATATAAAGTAATTGTGACTATATTGAATAATATTTTCCATTGACTTCTAATGTAGTTTTGCAATTAAGACCATAGATGTAGAGCTGGAAAGGACCTCAGAATTTCCAAATCACAGAATCTCAGAGTTGGAAGGGGTCTCAGAGGTTCTTTAGCTCAATCTATGTATAAACAAGAACTTGCCTTGCCATATACTTGACAAGTGGTCAAGCAGCCTCCAGTAACCTTGAAACCCTACTTACTGAGGTAATTCTTCCTATTTTTTCGAAAGATCCAGCTCTTGAGAGACCTTTCCTCTCTTATACAGAGGGCAAAATCTGCCTCTCTGTAATAGCCATCCATTGCTCCTAGTTCTGCTGTACAAGGCAAAGCAGAGCAAGTCTAAACCTTCTTCCATATTACAATCCTGCAAATACTTGAAGACAGGCATCACATTCCACCTACATTCTCTCTTCTTCAGGGGAAATATCCTTTTTTGCAACCCACACTCATAAAACATGATCTTCAGAGTTTCTAATATCCTAGTCATTCTTTTCAGGTGTTTCTTTAGTTTATCACTGTTTTTCAACAAATTTGACTGAGTACTGAACTCAGTAATCCAGCTGTGGTTTAAGCAAGGGAACTATCACACATCCTTAATCTAAGAGACTGTTTTTCTTAATTCAGCATAAGATTTTATTAACCTTTTTAGCTGCCATGTCACACTGCTGACAAACTTGTGGTATGCTCTGACTCCCACATAGTTTTCAAATTGTTACTTAGTCACAACTCTCCCATCTTGAACTTGTGAAGTTGATCTTTTGAGCCTTAGTGAAAGACTTTATATTTATCCCTCTTACATTTCATCTCATTGTGTTCATATTAGTGCTTTGGTCTATTGAGTATTTTTGGATTTTGATTCTGTCACCCAATTAACTATACCTCCTAATTTTGTATCATCCACACTTGTGATAAGCATTCCATCTTTACTTTTATTTAAGGCAGTAATAAAACTGTTAAATGGCACAAGTTAAAGTGCTTATTCCAGTTGACATTGAGTCATTAATGACTCTTCTTTGGGTCTTGCCCTGCAATTAGTTCTGAATCCCTCTGTTCCCATAGAAGAGTACTAGTCTCTCTAACTATTATTATATATGGCATACTACCATACCCATCTCCATGTGATAGTTTGTCAAATGTTTCACTAAAATTGAAGTAGTTGATATTTGCCACTAATCATTTATTACATGATGGGGAGGAGAAAGAGAACAGAATAAGCATGTATATAGTACTTTTCTACTATAGTAAGCATTAGAGATACAAAGAAAAGCAAAAGACAATCCCTTCCCTCAAGAAACTCACAATCTAATGGGGGAAGACAATACATAAAAAGGAGCTAAAAAGAAGGGTACCTGCATAGAATGATGAAGATCTGTAGCTGGGTGGGAAATGATGAGAGAGCTGCACTGCCCTCTTCCTTAAAAGGATATGGGAGAAGCTCTCTGATGCCCACCCCCCCAACCCTCTCCAATCAGAGAGATAGAAGGATTTCAGGGCCAGGAAATTCTGAAGAGGTCCAAGTTTCAGAGTTGAAGCATTCTTGGAGAAAGATGACTTACTGGAAACAATGATGAAGTCAGGAGATCAGCTGGGTGAGAAATGATGGGCCATCTGTAGACATAGGTAAGCTATATCTGTAGCATTAAGTCCTATCATCTATAGTTAGCCTATAAAATAAATTAGGTAATAGTAGCATGAACTGTTTTTAATACAGCCATGTTGACTCTGTGATCACTGCTCCTTTTTATAGGTGTTTTTTAACCCTCCCCTTATTTCAGAATTTTGCCAAGAATCAATTTCACTGACCTGTAGTTATTAGATTTTACTCTTCTCTATTTGAAAATCAGGAGCACATTTGCTCTTCTTTCTCTTGTGGGTCCTTCCCTGTTCTCCCTAAGCTTTCAAGGACTACCAACAATGATTCATCAGTTATATCTTCCAGATGTTTTGGTACCCAGGGATAAAGTTTCATGAAGGAAATTAACTAAGAACAGAAACTCGTGAAGGAAAGCCAAATGCTCTCTCATTATCTCCCTATTTACCTTTAAATTTTGATCACCTTTAACTCATTTTTCTTCCCATTTCTCCTTGGCAGAGAAAACAAAATCATAGCTTACTGATTCTGCCTTCTCTTCACTCTCAAATATTACTGTCTTATTAACCTTTTACCATTGTCCTATCCATTCTCAACCATCATCATCATCATAGCCATTTTTGTTGTCCATGGGATAACTTGTCCTGCTACAATTTATTCTGAGTTTTAATAATCCTGAAACGATTCTCATGAAATCATGTCACTCTGCAGCCATCCTCCATTATCAGTTCTATTTCCAAATTCTGTATGCATCTGAAAATTTAAGTTGCTCTGGAAGCTTCTATGCATACATATTGATCTTTCAGAGGCATCTATGTGGCACAGTGGAGAGTGCTGAGACTAGAGTCAGGAAGAACTGAGTTCAAATCAGGATGCAGACATTTACAAATTATGTGACCCTAGGCAAGTCACTTACTCTGTGCTTCAGTTTACTCAACTATAACCTGGGGATAATAACACCTACCTCCCGGAGTTGTTGGGAGGATCACATGAGATAATGTTTGTAATGCACTTAGCACAGTGCCTGACACCTAGTAGTTACTTAATAAATGTTTGTTTCCTAACTTCTTTTTTGGGTACATCCCCCTCTTCCTCCTCATTAGAATGATTTCTCCGTTGGGTTTCAGGATTTCATTCCCAAGTGTTCCTTCCTGGACCAACTTCTATAGAACTTTAGGCCCTAGGATCCTACCTATGCTATGAAACCTGCCTTTCTAAATCTAGAGTTCTTGTCAAATGATCCCAGACTTTATCACAAATTCTGAAGTGGATTGGTCACTTCCTTACAATGTTTCCATCATTTCTACTTCAGCAATTCCTCCTTATTGATGAGAATGAGGTCCAGAATTGCAGTTCTTCTCATTTGTTTCTCCATCCTTTGGAAGAAGAAATTACCAATGAGATTCTCTAACAGCTTATTAATTTTGGCAGAGCTAGAACCTAGCAAATATCTTAATAATTCAAGGCTTTCATCATTACTTGACCATACCTCTGGCCCTGGTTTGTGATCTGATCCCTGACCTCTTCATCTAATCCATCTTTCTCACCAAGTGGTCTATAGGATGTTTCAAATGACAATACCACTTGTGTTTCAGCCCCTGTTGTCCTTCACCTAAATTATCTTCATCATGCTTCCCACTTCTGGACCAGTGATCCTACAGAAAAAGTGGACCCAAAATATAGCAAAAAATTATACCTAAAACTCCTGCCATTCATTTCTGAGAGGACTTAGCCTTTTTCAGTTCTGTGAAAGTCAGAATATATTTCATTCTTCCATACAGTTCAACAACATATAGTTCATACAACAACAAACATGATGTTTCCTCTGATAAAATATAAGCTTTGTGAGAACAAGGACTGTTCATTTTTTTCACAGTTTACCTAGCACCTAACACAATGCCTGCCTGGCGCATGGAACATTCTTAATAAATGCTTGTTGATTAGTTGATTGATACAACTGCAATTCAATAATTGAGCAAAATTTAATAACAAATCCATAATGTCATACATACTCATTTGAAAGCACATCTACCCAGTTCAGTAAGTATTCACTGAGGGGCAACATATGATATTAAAGCACTTTAAATTCCTCTAATGTATTTTACTTAAATTTATATTAAACTATGCTCATGACTTCCTATTACAGTATATAATTCTTAAGGGTAGGAACTGTGACTTATCTTTGTATCTACTTTCCTGGGCCATCACTAGTTATCCTGACTTTTGTTCTTCCACTGGGCTTCAATGACTGTAGAAGACAGGGTGAGGCTGATGACTTTGTGTGATTCTGCATTACTTAAATCCAATTCAAGAGCAAGTCAAGACATCACTCTGTGAAGACATTGGTCCACTTCAAAAACAAAGGACCAGCAACAACAGCAATCTACTTTTATACATAGCACAATGCATTGTATTCCTAGACCCATTATGAACAGTTGTTGAGAAAGCTCATTCACAAAATCATTGAAGCAAATCCATAGAAGACATATAGTCTTAAATTTGCTTAAGGAATATATCTTCAACCACCACCATTTCGTAACTTTCAGCTTTTAGCGAAAGCCAAATACTTGGTACATGTCGAAATCAATATAAAAAACTTATAGTTGTGCTCAGTAAGTGCTTGACAGCATTTTCAGCCAACAGCTATGGAATAATTGGTTAGTACTGTTACAGTATATCTATTTGATGACATTGATGACAAAAGCTGATGTTCAACCTGTAAACAATTTTAAGCAGTAACAACAACTTACCTTTATATTATGCTTTAAGGCTTACGATGTTTCCCCAAACAATAACCTTCTGGGGTAACTTATGCAATTGTTGTTTCTTCGTTTACAGAAGAGAAAAATAAGGTTATGTGACTTGCCCAGAATAACATGGCTAGGAGACAAAGCTAGGACTTAAAGTCAGGTCTTGTGACTCCAAAGAGGTTATAAAGTCTACATCAATGGGAGACAAACATTTAGCACATAATAAAATTCAGTCTAATCTACTCACACAGGTGAGTAAAAATATTTGGGAAATGTCATTATCCTAATTGTATGAATGTGTAGATTTCTTCCATCTGGGTGCTTTGTGGATTTTTCATAATCATGAAATAATATTAAGTGACATTCTAGGTACTCAGCATTGTTATGGGCATTATTTTTTTTTAAAGTTCATAAATCATTAAAGATGGAAGGGATCTTAGAGATCATCCAATTCAACCTCCTTATTGATACAGTGAGAAGAAATATAGCATGTTGGAGGGGACACTGGACTTGAAGTCGTAATGAACTAGGTTCAAATCTTACCTCAGACACTTTATATGTCTGTCATTTAACCTTTCTCTACTCAATTATCCTCATTCATAAAATGTTGGAGTGAGACTCCATGTCGTTAAAGGTGGCTTCTAGCCCTAAGTCAATGATCCTCCAAAGTAGTCTGCCTTTAGAGTCCTCCTGTATCACTTTTTCTCTCACTTCCTACTGTCTCTTTATGTGACCTCTCCAAAAAATAAAAAGTACCTTTCTGTTAACCTCTGATTATACAAAACCCTACACTGTGCTAGCCTACCTACCCATTCTCCTTCCCCAAATTCCAAAATTACCTTTCAATCTTTCTTCTTACTCTGAGATCCAAAGTCCCCTTTCTAGATGATGGGAAAGCAACTAAATTAGCACAATCTACCCTGCCTCAGAGCTCCCCTACATATCATACATATATGCTTGGGTAGGATATGAAATGCTTTTTAATACCAAAGAACCTCTACCTGAAAAGATTTCAGACAATATGGTGATCAAGTAATAATAGGGAAAAACTGATTTCTGGGTTAAGAACAATGGTAAGTAAACTTGGAGAGGAAGTAAAACTTATGCCCTAGAATTTTTGATAGAAAAGGCATGGAAATTCAGGCATAGTCTGAGATGCACCCTAGATTTTAGGAAAGTAGATACTAAAGGATTCAGATAAAAAATAAGTAGGATTCCATGAGTAAAATGCTTCAGCAGAAGTCAGCCCAGGACAGATGGTAAGTATCAAGAATAAAATTCTGAAGACATAAAGGTAAGAGTCAAAGAACCGATTGAAACAAAGACAGATGGATAGATAGATTGATTGATTGATTGATTGATACAATCTGCATTCTCTTCCCCTTACTTATCTCCTCCATTAAGAAAATAAGAAAAACAAAACCTGTATCAAATGTATATAGTTAAGAAAAATAAATTCCCACCATGGTCAGGTATATGTGTGTGTGTGTGTGTGCGCGCGCATGTATGTATATGTGAATGTGTATACATATATATGTATGTATGTATTCACAATATGTATGTATATGTGTGTACATGTGTATGTATGTTTATTCATATACATATATGTATCATCAGGCATATATATATGGTCAGATCTATGTATACATATATAAATATATGACCAATATAATATATGACCAATATAGTACATATATATTTATATGTGTATACATATATGTATACATATATACATATATGATCAATGTAAGAATTTGTTTTTCTTGACTATACACACGTGAAAGAAGTTTTGTTTTTCTTATTTTCTCAATGGGGAAGGTAGATAAGGGGAAGAGATTTCAGATCATAAGAAAAAAGCAAATTAATATAAACAATAAATGCTTTGCCAGCATTTTAAAAAGAAAAGGAAAAGACACAGGAAAGCAATTCTAGCGAGGATGAAAAACAGATTTTGTCTGAAGAAAACAGTGTAGCTACACAGGCAACTCACTAACCATCTTAGGTATAAAAAAGAAATACAGAGACCATGAAAACAATGCTCAGAGACAGAATATTAATATAATTATAAAGCATGGTGTTGTAAAAAGTACCAAGAATACAAAAACTTATAATGAATGGCAATGTCAATTTAAGGACAACAGAACCTATGAAGTGTTTGTTTTTTAAGATATATTGTGAAAAAATGAGACTCAGACAAGGGGTAGGACATTTGCTTGGGTTGGATGGGATAGTGATAAGAGGCAAAAGAGAGGAGGCAGAGCTACTCAAATTTTATATTGTTTCTTTTTTCTCTGCAAAGGAGAATTAGTTTTACCCTGGGAATGATAGAATAAAAATGACTAACAGGGAATTACCCAAGATAAATGAGGATATTTAAAAAAAAAAAGCTCCTGGCTTCTCTTGATAAATTGAAGTCACCTGACCCAGGTGAACTACATCCTTGGCCTAGAAATTACTGGTCAATGTGATTTTTAAGCCATCATCAGTGATAGTTGAAAGATCATAGAAAACAGGAGAGGTAGCACATGTTTGGAGAAAGGAAAATGTTGTATTGATTTTCAAAAAAAAAGGGAAAAGAAAAAAACTGAAAACTATAGACTAGTGAGCTTGACTTTGATTTCTTGGGAAATTCTGAAATGGATTGTCAAAGTGATGGTTGGCAAATATCTTGATTGGGAAGTGGGGATCACAATCAGTCAACATGACTTCATCATGAACAGGTCATACCAGACTGACCTCATTTCCTTATCTGAAAGGATTATTTAAATAGTAGAAGATAAGGATGCTATGGATATAGTTTACTTAGACTTTAGGAAAGCTTTTGATGAGGTATCTCATACTGTTATAGCAGAGAAGATGGATGAGATGATAATTCAGTCACATGGATTAAAAACTTATTGTATAACTGGACTCAGAGAGCAATTATCAATGATTCAATATATCAAGGTGGCAGGAGGTCTCCAGTGAAGTACCTCAGGCATCCATCTATATTTGGCCCTGTACTATTTAACATTTTTTTCCTATTTTTTAAAAATAACTTCTACACATGGGGCAATTTATTTCATTATTTATTCTTCTCATGGTAATAGTACATAGTTACCTGTCTTGGGTTTTTAGTTGTTTGAGATGTTTGCAAGTCAAATATTCTGCTCACATCTGGCACGAGGTCTTCAGTAGTATATCTCATGCATCTGTGGCACTATGCCATTTAATAATTTCTCAGTGACATGGATAAAGGCACAGACAGTATGCTCATCAAATTTGCACAAAGCTTCGAGGGATAACTAACACGCTGGATGACAGCCAGGATCTAAAAGGATGTTGACAGGTTAGAGAATTAGGTTGAATAATAAAATGAAATAATAAGATGAAATCCATAAGATGAAATTCAGTCAAAATAAATTATCAAGTCTTGTACTTGGGTACAAAAAAAAATCAAATTCACAAGTATGAGATGACCAATGTATGGTTAGACCATAGATGTTCTGCAAAAGATCCGCAAACTTCTTATGATTTAGCAGTCTGGTGTAGTAGCCACAAAGCTAATGTAATCTAGAGCTATATTAAGGGAGGCAAAGTAGGAAGGTGTTGATCCCACTATACTCCGCCATCATCGGATTTCAGCAGGAGTTCAGGGTTCAGTTCTGGGCACCACAGTTTAAAAAGGGCATTGAAAAAAATGTCCTTGTGAGGGCAGCAAGGATGGTGAAGGGTCTTGAGATCATGTCATAGGAAGATCACCTGAAGGTACTGGGCATATTTTACCTGAAGCAAAGAAGATGTAGTGGAGAATGGAGAAAAGCTATTTCAAGTTTTTGAAAGGTTGTCACGTTGAAAAAAGATTGTTCTTCTTCTGTTTGGCTCCCAGAGGACAGGAGCAAGAGCAGTTGGTCCACATGTAAAAAGTCCATTTAGGCTTGATGTCAGGATAATGTTCCTAACAATTAGATCCATCCAAAAGTTGAATGACCTGCCTGGAGAGGTGTTGGATTGCTCCTCTTCATATGTTTTCAAGCAGAGGCTAATGATCACTTGTTGGATATGTTACACAGTCATCCCTTTCACATCATCGTTTTTCCCATCGTGGTTTTGATATATCACAGGTCAGTGGAAGAAATTAAATGGGAACTTTCAGGGAGTTTTGCAGAAGCTGCAGATGACATATGAAAGCAAGCAGATGACACAAAGCCTATGACCAAATACTTAACCCAAATTTTAAAGTAATGTACTATAAACACCCCCTTAAAAAAAGAAAAAAATTGGACTTTTTCTCTGGTGTGTAGGGAGAGCCGAAAAATTTTGCATGGATTTTCCAGATCACAGGTGCAATGTGCCCCTAACTCCTGTGATATGGAAGGGATAACTGTAGTAAAGATTCATTTTTGGATCTGTGTTGGAATAAACAGTTTCTGAAGTCACTTTCAACTAGTAGCATGCTGGTAAATGTTTAACAACTGGCTCCCTAAAAATAAAATGTACTTAGGACACACTTTTAATTTTAATCTGCATTATTAACATTTTCTCCACCACTTTAATCTAGACAATGAACAAAACAATAAGTCAAGCCCTAATTTGTAGTATTTGCTGATTTCTGAGCTGTAGATGCTCACACCGAAAATTTAACAATTGTCTCTGATGAGTCCATTCAACACAACTCTATTTCCAACTCTCAAATTCTATAATTCTGTAATTCTGTAATATTGGTAAAGAGAAATAAATAATATAAAAGGTCAGAACAAGGAGAGCATAAGACAGGTATAGTAGTTGGGAGAGGATTCATGATGAGGGTATAACTTCATATGGGTCTTGAAAAATGGTTAGGTTACATAGGTGGAATTGAGTGGACAGCTATAATTGTAAGGAAATTTTCTATTACATCATTCTGAAATCAGCCTCATCACTATTTCTACCCATTGCAACTGCTTCTGCCATCTGAAACAGTGAAACAAATCCGATCTTTCCTGTGTGACAGTCCTTACAATGCGTGAAAGTAGTCACTATGTCTCCCCCTAAGCTTTTACTTCACCAAATTAAACAGCTTTAGTTGTTTTGATCAATAATTGTCTTCAGTCATCTAAACATGTTATTTGTCCTCTGGATGCACTTCAATTTCTTAATGCACCACCAAAAATAAGACACCTAGAACCAAGCACAATATCTTAGATGTTGTCTCGTCAGGGTATAGGAAAACAGGATTAGCACTTCTCTTTTTCTGGACACTATGACTCTCAACTCTGTCTAGTATAACATTAGCCTTTTTGGCTGCCATATCACACAGTTGTTTTTTCATATGTACCATCTTCTAATAATACCTCCCCCTTCCTTATAAAATTGAGCATTTGAACCCAAGGATTAAACTTTACATTTATCTGTGCACACTTTCATCTATTTAGATTCAGGACAGTTTTCTAGCTTGATTTGAATCTTGACTCCATAATCCATTCTGTTATCTATCTCTTGTAGCTTTGTGTCCTTAGAAAATTTTGCAAACATGACAATTATGCCCTTATTCAAGTCATTGATAAAAATGTTGAAGAGCATCAGGTCAACCACAGATCTTTATAAAGTTGCCTCCAAGACAATATTGATCTATTCTCCTCCTAGAACCTCCATTTAAAGAGGAAGCTGAGGTCAGCCATCTCTTCGTTTCCCAACTACACTCTTTTTTATTTCTCCAGCATGCCTCTGAAGCAGAAACCTTCTTTTCCTCCTTCCCCTCCTCCCCTCCACCTACAGTGCTTTTCTGCTTCCTTTTGTATATTGTCTTCCCCCATTAGGTTGCATGCTCCTTGTGGGCAGGAAATTGTTTTTTTATCCCCAGGACTCAGTATATTTCCTAGCATATAGTAGGTACTTAACAAATGTTTATGGACTAACTGATTCTTCAGAACTACTTTTCAGATCTGTCCATTTAATGAATTCCCAATTCACATAGCGATTTTCATAGAGCTCACATATCTGTATCACACCCACAAAGATAGCAAGAGAGACTTTACCAAATGTTTTCCTAAAATCTAGTAAAGTATATCTATAAACATTCTGTGGTTATACCTGTCTATTAACCCTGTGAATAAAAAGGAAATGATATTAATCTATTATGACTTTTTGATGAAGCCATGCTGGCTCCTAATAATCACTGTTTTCCTTCATCAATGCTCATAATTCATCTCTTTAATATGATGTTTTACAGTCTTACAAGGAACCCACGTCCAGAACATTGCATTATAGCTTTACAGACTCTTTTATGAAAATTAAGACAATGCTCACTCTTCTCTAGCCACAGATCATAGAATTAAAACAGGAAATAACTTTAAAGGTCCCCTGGTGCAACCCCCACCCTCATTTGATAGATGAAGACACTCAGACTCAGGGTGGTTTGGTAACTTCTAACTCTAAACTCCAAACTTTTTCCACTGTCCCATGATGACTCCAGCCCTGTGGAAATTTTCATTCTCTATAGTCTTTCAAAGATCAGTAGTAACAGCTCAGAACCATGCCTGCCATTTTGTTTGGTACTAAAAAGTATAGTTTATTTAAACTCAGAAATATAAACTGATTGAGGGCACCTAGATGGTCACTTATCATATTCTCACTTGTTTGAGGTTTAAACTGTTAACCATTTAAGTTGTATATTTTCTAGTCCAATCTTCCTGAAAGACAAAACAGAAACAAAATAAGAGTTGAACAGTTGTGTCTTCTTAATCATCATCTCTTCTACCATAAGTGGGATTTCTAAAACTTTTTTTTGCCCCAATGTTGTTGTTGTTGTTGTTGTTGTTGTTGTTCAGTAGTTTCAGTTGTATCTGACTCTTTGTGACCCTTTTTGGGGATTTCTTGGCAAGGATACTGAAGTTGTTTTCCATTTCCTTCTCCAGCTCATTTTATAGATGAGGAACTGAGGCAAATAGGGTTGAATAACTAGGCCAGGGTCACACAGCTAGTAAGTGTCTTAGGCTAGATTTGAACTCAGGAAGATGAGTCTTCCTGACTCTAGGCCCAGTGCTTTCTACACTGTGCCACCTAGCAGTCCCCTTATCCTAATACATACTAGGCATTTAATAAATGCTTAATGAATGTATTATTATTTATTGATTGGGTATTATAAATCTGATAGCACTCTGTACAGTCATCTACACCAATGAATGCTCAATGAAGGTTGTCAACTAATGTACTGACAATTCCAGGGAGCAATGTTATTCATCCATATTGTCCAGTCAGAAAACTTTTACCAAAGAAACGTGCCCAACACAGATCTTTTCATCCCCACCTTACCAAAATATCTATTATCAGTATCATTTTTATATATTGCAGTTTCTTCCTGAAGAGTTCTAAATCTTGTCATAAGAATAGCATTAATAAAGCAATAAAAGTAATTAAAGGGAAGTTGCCCAAAATGGCAAATGAGACATTGTTGAAACTGATAATAGATCCCAGGTTGTCTGATTTCTAGACTAGGGCTATGTCTACTGCATTGTATTATCTGAGAAAAGAATCAATAAATTCCCCAAATCCTCATTAAATACATAGGGGGATGAAATAAAAGATTCAATGTTAATCTTGTCAAGAACTATTGTCTTCTACCATTTGAATGGAAAATGATATTGATAACAATTGGGGTGAAGAAAAAACATTTGCTGCCTTTGTATCCCTAGCAATCTACAGGGACCTGCGGTGGAGCTGAGATTTACTTAGGATAAGTTTACTACGACAAACACAGATATGTCCCAGCAAGTTGCTTGAGGCATAAAGTGCTTTCAAGATTTGTCCAAGCTCACTCAGCTAGTAGTGTCTGAGGGGAAATTCACATCAGGATAGTCCTCACTTGAAGTCCAACACTCTAGCCACTGCACCATACTATTTCTACATACAGGCCCTACATATGGTAGTCACTAAATCAGTGCTTATTAAATTATTTGTTGACTTGGCTGGAAAATTTATAGGAAAGAGCATACATGTAAATGTGAATATATGTTTGAAAGAAAGAGGTAAGGGAGTAACTTCCCTAACATTGCCTTATAAAAATGGAAAGAAAATCCCAAATGAATCAGATCTGGATTTACATACATATCTAGAGTCAAAATAACCTTCTTTATAAGCCATCCTCTATACAGCTACTAAAATGATCTCCTTAAGATTCAAGCCTTATCACAACCCTCTCCCTAGTAGTTCCCTATTACCTCTCTAGGATAAAGTAGGAACTACTGTGTTTAACATTTAAAGCTTCTTATAATTTGACTCTAACCTCTTTTTCTATCTTCATTATACATTACTACTTCCCTTCACACACACTATGATATAGCCAAACTGGCCTTATTATTGTAAATTTTTTTAGTGATTTTTTTCAATTAGCAATCAAATATTCTCTTCTTGCAATCTCTCCTCCTCCATTAAAAGAAGGGGGGAAGAAGAAAGGGGAGATAGGAAAAGGGAGAGGGGAGAGAGAACCATTATTTCAAAACAAATTTCTATATTGACCATATCTAAAAATGCCTATCTCATTCTGCATATTTGGTCTACCAGCTCTCTGCATTCTTAATTATTTGGTCCTCTGGAATCATGGCCAGTCATTGTGCAAAGTTCTTAAATCTTTCAAAGTCATTTGCTTTTACAAAGTTGTTATTATAGTATTGTGTTCTTGATTCCACTCCCTCCACTCTGCATCCTTATACAAGTTTTTCCAGGTTCCTCTGAACCTTTCTTCTTCATCTTTTCTTAAGACACAATAGTATTCCATTTTATTCATATAGCATAATTTGATCAGCCATTCCTCAATTGATAGACATCCCTTAGTTTCCAAGTGTTTGCCATCACAAATATTTTTGTGTGTATATGTATGTGTATATACATCCCCTTTTTTATCTCTTAGACTCTATGCCTTGCCTAAAATGTACTGCCTCCTTAACTCCATCTCATCAAATCCTTTATTTCCTTCAAGAGTCAGATCAAAAGTCAACTTTTACAAGTCAATTCAATAAACAGTTATTAAGCACCTACATGTGTCTGGCACTGTTCTAAGCCCTGGGGATAGAGAGACAAAAGTAGCCCATGCCTTTGAAGACCTCACAGTCCAATGGGGAAGACGACATGCAAAACTACGTGCAGACTTGGAGTTCATCTCAGATGGAAGATACTAGTATTAAAGTGGACTAGAAAAAACTTCTTGAAAAAGGTAGAATTTCAACTGAGACTGGAAAAAATCCAGGATAGAGACAGATAAGGAGGGAGAGAATTCTAGGCATGGGGGACAGCAGTGCACAGAGTGCAGAAATGGAATATTGTGCATGAGGAACAGCAAGGAAGCCAATGTCACTGGGTCACCGAGTACATGGAGGAAAGTGACGTATGAAACTCAAAAGAAAGGAAGGGACCAGGTTATGCAGGCCTTTAAAAGCTAAACGGAGGCTTTTATGTTTTATTCTGGAGGCAATAGTGAGCCACTGGAGTCTATTAAGGTTAGGAGTGACATGGTCAGACTGGTACTTTAGGAAGACCAATTTGATCATTGAATTAAGGTGGACTACAGTGGGCAGAGACTTGAGGCCAGCAGATTCACCAGCAGGTTTTTGCAATAGCTAAGGCTTGAGATGATGAGGGCCTGCACCAGAGGAGAGAAGGAGGTATATTGGAGAGACATACCTTCCTGACACCCCAATTGCTAGTACATTCTCTCTATTTTGAATTTTTTTAATAAAACTACAAATGAACATATTGTGTAGACTATAAGTGCTTCAAAGGCAGGAACAGGGATTGTTTCACTTTTGTCTTTGTATACCTGATACCTAGTATAGTGCCTGGTACATCGGAGGTACTTTATAAATGTTTACTCATTGATACTCTAATATTCTGAGGGTCAAAAAGGAAGCTAGCTGATATCCAAGCTGCTATTATTGGCAATAGAGAAAAGGGCCTGGGAGACAGCATTAAAGTCTTCCTCTGCCCCCACGGGGGTGGTTTTAGAATTTAGCAATCTAAAATATAAGGGAAACAATTTCCTTCTTTCCTGAGCTGGAGTAAACAAGGGTATATTTATACCTTCCATAAATGAAGGAAGGTTTTCCTCTTACTCAAAACCACTGGAGGACTATGACTGCTTTCAGGTTAAAGTAACCTTGCAATTTTTACAAGTCTGTCATTCTTTAAGGAGTTCCTATTAAGTCATAAATGTTGCAGAGTTTAAAAGGTTATATTAATGTTATTAGAGACTTGAGATAAAATGCCATGCCTTGCAGGATATCTTTGCATTTAATGAAAACATTTTCATCACATTCTGAGTCTATTATGCCAGATCTTCATTTCATAAGTTGTAGGATGATTTTATTTTAATTAGAGGAGATAGACTGAGCACATTAAAGTAATACAGTTAAATGCATTCAACTTTTTTCTTCCCTTGTCAGGAAAATGCTCCCTCATATTGTGCTATGCTGAGATGTTATCACATGCACATCAAATGAGTTGTGTGCATGTTTGTATGTAAAATCGCAGCATTATTTGTTAAGTATGAAACATATGTTCTCTAATTAGAACCCTATGTAATGTCATACACTAGGCGGCAGCCAGATGACATTGAATAAGAGCTCTGGGCCTAGAGTCAGGAAGACCTGAGTTCAAATTTGGACTCAGACACTTACTGACTTTGTGACCCTGGGCAAGTCACTTAATCTCTCTCAGTCTCAATTTTCTCATCTGTAAAATAGGGATAATAATAACATCTACCTCCCAGGATTGTTGTGAGGATAAAATAAGATAGTACTTGTAAACCGTAATGTGCTATTATTCTTATCATCATCATCATCTTATAGTTTTATATGGAAAGTCAATTATCATTTTTTCTGTGTACAAATTATTTACTTTGCGGATCATATACTTCAATATGTTGATGGGTCCATGATCTCATCACTACATGTACTTCTACTAGCACGGCTCATCCATACCTTCTCATCCTGTGTCCATGCCCTTCAATAAATCCTCCATAGAGAATCTACCCAATGTTCAAGGGGCCTTCCTCAGGGTTCTGAACCTTTTTGGTGTCATGGATCCCCTTGGCAGGAAATCAATTCTATTGAAATATAATTATCAATTAAAATTTTAAAAAAGCTTGCAGACCACAAGTTTTAAAACCCTGTAGATCTTTCAGCATTTCATGCTTTTGAACATAGCCTCCGGATTGTAAATCTGTTATACATCACTGTCACTGCAAGACAGGTTCACCTTCTTTTCCAGTTGCACATATCATTGATGATGTGTTTTAAGCTATTTTTTTCCTTGCACACAAATCATCATCATCATCATTATTATCAATAATAATAATAGTTGATGCCATATAATGCTTTAATAACAACAATAATATTAATAGCTTACATCTAGCACTTTAAGGTTTTCAAAATACTTTATAAATCTCATTTTATCAGCATAACCAACTTGGGAGGTAGGCACTATTATTAACCTTTTTTATAGATTAGGAAACTGAGGCAGGCAGAGATTAAGTGACTAAACCACAGTTAAACAGTTAGGAAGTGTTTGAATCAGATCTTCATGACACCAGGTCACCTAGCTGCCTCTATATTTATAAAGAAATGTATATGCATTATGTTATTTGGGCCTCACAACAACTCTGCGAGGTAAGAATTATTATTATTTCCATTTCACAGATGAGAAAACTAAGGTAAAGAAAGGATAAGTGCCTTATTCTGGGTCATATAGCCAGTAAGTGCCTGAGGCCAAATTAGAGCCCAGATCTTCTTGACCTGCTCTCCACACTGCCTGCCACAATAAGCATAAACCTTCTTCTCCATTTCCTAGCACTTGTCCAACTGCTTGCCCCCAGAGCCTTGGCAGAATGTGTTAAGAGAATTTGAAAATTGTTCTTAATATTAGTCTCAGCATTGTCTAATTAGGAAGGTAAAGCTGCTGCTAAACAAAATCACATAATATATTTTAAAGCTAAGTATAATTGACCAAGTTCTGAGTGGTGAACTGGAAAATGTTGCTGGATGTCTTCCTGCCTCTTCACAGAGCTGGGGGATGGAGAAATGCAAGGAGATACTTGTTTATTTTCACACTTTGGTGAGGGACTGGTTTGTTTTTCATGACTATATCTATTTATTGCAAAAAGAGAGCTCTATTGGGGATGGGACTCAAAGGCATTGATGGGTTAACAATAATGTAAAAAAAAAAAAGAAAGGGAAAGAGACCATCATTAAATCATTTTTTAAAAAAGTGGTCTAGGAAATATCCATAGGAGAACCCATTATATAATAGTCAACATGCCATAATTAAGTCACACGTTCTGGGGCACAGGGAAAACTGCTTAAAAAGCCCATCCTATATTTAATCCATTTTATAAAAGGAAATTATGGGAAAAATAGTCATTTGGGTAGGGAAAGCTTAAAATAAGAAAACATGATGACAATTTTAAAAAAATTTGGAAGCCCCAAAAAAACTACATACCACACACACCCCAAAAATAAGTAAATAAATCCCTACACTAGAAAAGAAAATATTTATTTCTAACTGGTAAAATAAACAGGGCCCTCAAAAAAGGGCAGGGGGAAACTTTTTTAAAAATGGATTGTCTGCCCATGAGAAAAGACCTATGAAATCTACAATGGGGTAAGTCAAGTACAAACCAGGAGTAAGTAGGGCCCCAAAAGAATACAAGGAATATCTTTTAAGAGACTGCAAGATCAACAGTAAAAGGTTCATTAAATTCAACAAAAGAAGGAAGCCAGCTCGAAAATCAAAAGATGTGCTGAGAGAAGAAAAAGCAATAGCAGAGTGAATCAATGGATTACTTGCTGCAGTCTTGACTGAGGAAGACTTAAAGGAGAGTCTCCCTTCCAAGTTCTTTTCAGGCAGACAGGTCAAAGGTATTAGAACAAATAGCGGTCAATATACAGGCTTCTCTAGACCTAATTGACAAACTAAATATAAATAAATCACCAGGCTCAGATGGCAGCCACCCAAGAGTTTTGAAGGAACTCAAGGGTGAAATATGGAACTGTTGGCCAAAATGTGTAAGCTGTCGTTATAGACCGCCACTGTGTCAAAGGACTGGCTGATTGCCAATGTGACTCATGCATAAGGGCTCCAGAAGAGATGCTGGGAACTACAGTGGGTAAGTCTGACTTCTACGGTTGGGAAACTGACTAAAGATTAGAGCTGTTAAGTACACGCCTACTCTTTGAGTTATGGTTTGGATGAGAGCAAATCATATGTGAATAATCTACTAAGAGTTTCTTAAGGAGTTAAAAAAGTGTTTGATTGAGAAAAGCTTGGTAGATGTAATTTATTTAGTCCTTTTAAAACATTTTATTATAACTGTCAATAAAAAAAAACAGGCAAAACAAAAGGCAAAGTATAACACCGGATTTTAGCCTTTAACAAAGCAGAAACAAACCAATCAACAAACAATAAACAAAGAAAATGCTTTTGTTCTGTTTTCTACCACCTTTGGCTGCTTTCCTCTTTCCTTCTTTCTTTTCTTTCTTTTAAAAATATAAAATGTGTCAGTTTACCTCCAGTTTTGTTTCAGCTTATTTTGTTCTGCATTATCTCATCGCAGGTACCTCATTTGCAAAATGAGGACATTATACTCAATGACCTCTAAGATTCCTTCCTGCTCTAAATCTATGATCTACTCAGGTCTTCCCAGATTTACATATGTACATAATATTTATCACTTTTATAGAGCCATATTTTAGTTACATTAGCATAACAATATAGTCATCCATTTTATAAATGTTGGAACACAGACCGTCCAACAGAATGTCCAGAAGAATGCAAGCTCATTGAGGGCAGGGGCCATTTTTCATTTTGTCTTGTGTCCCTAGCACAATGCTCATACATAATAGGCATTCAATAAATGGTTGTTGAATTATATTGTACAGAGGTTATTTCTAGTGTTTTGTTATTACAAATGGATCCGCCTTTAATATTTTTGTATAGATAGGTTCTTTCTTCCTCTGTATGATGTTTTTTGGGATAGTCTTAGCACTGGTCAAAAGGTATGATCAAATTTGTGGTTCTTACTGTATTTATTTAAACTTTCAAAAAAACTACTCAGAAAATCCAATGCCTTCTCGCTATTTCTAGGATCAAACACAAACTCCTCTGTTTGACTTTTAAAGTGCTTCACAACATGACCCTTGTCTGTCCAACTTTATTCTGCATTGAGTAATGCAGAATATCCTGCTCTACAGTATAACCAAACTGGCTTTTTCTTATCCTTACACATGAGAGTTCCTCTTCTTTGTCTATACTCCAGCACTTAGAACAGTGCCTGGCACAAAGTAAATGCTTAATAAATAGTAATTGACTGACTGACTAGCTGGCTGTCCCCCAAAATGCACGCCCTCCTTACCTCTGCCTTTTAAAATCATTTATTTTCTTCAAAACTGTATAAGTGGAAACTATTTTAGAAAACCTGTTCCTTCCAATGGTGAGTGCCTACCTACCACAAATTTATCATACATTTATTGCCTACATATTATGTATATATTTATACATAGGACCATAGATCTAGCAATACAAAGGATTCAGGGACCATCTGGTTCAACTCTCTCATTTCACAGGTGAGGAAAATGAGGCCCAAAGAGTCTAAGTTATTTGCCCAAAAATACACAGGTGATAAGTGATAGATCAGTGATAGATAGATGAGATTTGAATACAGCTCCCCTAATTCCAAAGCCAATGCTCTTTCCATTGATACCATACTGTTTCCCTTGACAAAAGTGTAAATTTCTTGAGAACAGAGACTCTTTCATTTTTTACTTTATATACCCAGTACCAAGCACACAGTAGGCATTTAATAAAGATATAGTGATTGATTGATTGGTTGGTTGGTTTCAAAAAGTCTCTTAACAGAGTTAATACTAAAGCCCATTGTAAAAATTGAGAATTTTATTGTGGATAAAATATTGTGGATATATACCACAATGAAAAAAGTAAGGCTAAATGGGGACTTCTCTTGACATTGAAGCGTTAAAGGCATTATATCATCCTTCACAAGCCCATATTACTTAACATTTTTACACATGATCTGGAAGAAAGACTACACAGTGAAATCTCCAAGTTTGTGGATGACACTAAGCTCCTCTCAGAAGTGGAAAGCCAAGCTGATAGGAATAAACTGCTGGGAGAATTGCACAAGACTGATTTAGTGGGATGAAAAAATGATAGATGAGCTTCAGTATCAGTAAATAAATAAATAAGAAAATAATCATTCTAAACTAGTTTTTGACCTAAGGTCTATGAACATGCTTTTTAAAAATATTTTAACTATTTTGAATATAATTGGTTTCCATTGTAATTCCATTTGCTTTATTTTATGTATTTAAAAATATTTTTCTAAGAAGGGGTCCATAGGCTTCACCAGCCTGCCAAAGGGGTCAGTGACACATTAAAAGATTAAAAACCTCTATTCTAAAGCATTTCAATAAAGTGACATATTTATTGTTTATTCTGATGAAAAAAAAGGCAAGTACGAGTTATTGTGGATTGTAATCTAAAGATTTTCCCCATTGTACTGGGGCAGGTAGATGGCACAGTGGATAGAGTGCTGGGCCTTGAGTCAGGAGGATCTGAGTTCAAATCCAACCTCAGACAGACACTTACTAGCTATGTGACCCCGGGGTAAATCACTTAATCCTGTCTGCCTCAGTTCCTCATCTATAAAATGAGCTGGAGAAGGAAATGGCAAACCACTTCAGTATCTTTGCCAAGAAAATTCCAAATGGGGTCATAGCCAGACATGACTGAAATGACTCAAAAACAACAACAACCATTGTATTAGTAAGACCAAAGAGACCTATAAAATGATGGCCATTATTGGGAAGATATATTGGAAACAAAGCCACAGGCATCACTCTATACACATTTAAAGAAGGGTTTGTTTCATATAGGTCTGATCACGGTATCTAAGGAAAAGTGTACCTGAGGTGATAAAAACTCAAAGAACAGTGAGGTTATCTATTACTATTCCATCTACTAAGATGATCATTTGAAGTGCATGTCATATGAAGATAGACTTGAAATTAAGAAAACAATTTCATTGTTGGAAAATACCCTAAAGGTTTTATCCAAAAATAAACAAACTAGTTGATTAATGATTTTGTAGCAGCATCACTTGTAATTGCCAAGGAACCTGTAAGTAACTCAAATGTCCGACAACAGGAGAATGATTAATAAAATGGAATACTCTGAGGCAATTAAGACTGATAAGTATGTGGTACATACAGAAATCTAGGAAGAATCATATATAATCAAAAGTGGGAAAAGAGAGCAGAGAACATGACATCTGTGATTATATGAGTGAAAATGAATAAAAAAGGAGTAATGATGTACACAAGGAAAGTCACTGAAAAGTTTTGATGATATTTTATACATTGAAATTAATTGATTTGTACGTATGTAATTGCAAAGCAAGTTTGATTAGTTACATACTGGTGAGAACTTGGAGTATTGGTCAAAAGTGATGATTTCCAGGGTGTGTAGAATTCCCTTCATCAATGTAGATCTACAACTAGTCTGTAATGTGTTTAGAGCTGCCAGCTGAAAAGTTACAAGACTTGCCTATGGCTATGCAGCTAGAAAGTGTCAGAAGCAAGACCTCAGTCTAAACTTTCATGCTTCCAAAGCCAGCCCTCTATTCTCTATGATAGGATATTAGGTTAATAATAAATCTTTTTTTTTAAGCTAGACTTTAAAAGATTTTTTTTCTGTCAAGAGAGATGAAGATTGAGAGGAAGATAAGGGCAAAACATTAAATCAAAAAAAGATGTAAATAATATAAATGTGGACAAGACTATAAAACACCAGAGGGTCTCCCCTTGAAGCACACAGAGGAAACTTGTGATAGTTGTACTTCTAAGAGGTGGCACAGTCAGAAGATAAAAGAGACTGAAGAAAAGTACAAATAAATTCATGGATTACAGATTCCCAATGCATCACAATGGAAAGCTAAAGATCTTTGGAGGAAATATCTAAGCTTTTGAGTTTGACATTGTAGAGGGAAAACATTTTCATCATAAAATATGTCCTGGTGTCACTATCAAAAGTTCAGTTCAGGAAATATTTATTAAAGAACCTGCCAAGTTATTAATACAAAGTTTAGACAAGACATAAGTAGAATAATGAGTTATATGAACCTTTGATCCTATTTAGTATAGCATTTTGAAGTTTTCTTAGAATTATTCACTGTTTTGGATTTTCCATGTCTTTTCCTGGGCATTTGCAAGACACCAAGAGTCCTGGTACAATGGATAGACTGCCAGCCATGGAGTCAGAAGTCTCCCTCTGATACATACTCCATGTCTGGCTCTGGGCAAGCCATGTAACCTCTCAATGACTCAGACAATTTACTAAGCTGCAGAGTCAGTGCCTACTACCCTGTATTCATAGACAGAGTTCCTTATTTCAATGAATACAGTCAAAAACAATCAAAAACTCTTCACTGTTTCTGAAAGCTTTTGAAAGAAAGTAGAGTATAACCTATTTTCTGAGTAAGTTTCCATAGATCTAAAAATAGATGGAAATGTGAGGGGAAGTAACTCCCCAAATATGCCATTAAAATTACAAACATTTTAAGGATCACAGAGTCAGAGTTGGAGCTGGCAGGGACCTTAGAGGCCATTTACAAATGAGAAACTAAGGCCCAAAGAGTGTGAATGACTTTGGAATCTCAAGTCTACCATTTACACAAGTAGCATAACTTGGATTCAAATCCAGGTCCTTTGACTCTCAATCTGGTATGCTCTTCAGAATACCATGCTGCACCAAATAGATGAATGCCAGAAAACAATAGCAATACTAACATAGTTTCTTTAGTTTTGTCTTTAGTTGTTTTAATTTGGAATATTTATTGATTTATTATAGCCTCTTGATTATATTAATCATAGTTTGTATTTATTATGGAATTTACTCAAAATTCCAATCAATTCAATTAAAAAATTAATTATTGTGTTCTCTCTGTACATGCACTGAATTAACAGTAATCGTAGCTAGCATTAATGTAGCACTTTAAGGTTTTCAAAGCATTTTAAAAATACCTCACTTGATCCTTACAACAACCCTATGAGGAATATGCTATTAGTATGCTCATTTTACATATGAGTAAAATTAGGCTGAAGGAGTTTAAATTACTTCCTCAAGGTCACAGAGGTAGTAAGTATCTGAGACTGGATCTGAACTGAGGATTTCCTGACTCCAAGTCCAAAACTCTATCCGCTATGTCAATTATATGCCTTTAGTGAATAGCTAAAAAAGTTCATTAACCCTCATCCATCCCTGATGCAAGTAGACGGCAACTGTTCTCTCCATTTTATGCCTCAGAAAAGTAAACACAGAAGACGTAGTATGGTGTTCTGGAAAGAGAATACCTGGAGCCAAAAACTAGTGTTCTAGACTGGGGTGTGCCTTTAACTACCTCTGTGACCTTGTTTTGATTAGATCATGTAGCTTTTCTTGGCCTCCATTTACTCCTTTGTAAAATGAGAGGGCTCAACGTTGAAGATCTTGCTGTAAATATTCTTTGTGAAGGTCACATAAGAGCTGTGTGATGTATGAAATGGAGCATTGTTTCACTCCACTTAATTCATAAGGATGGTCCATATCGAGGCACCTTGCCTATTTTCTCCCTTTCTAACTCCATCATCATCACTATGACCCCTGTCATGCTCTATGCTGCAAAATGTAACTGTGCACAGTTGCAGACAGGGGAAGACAGGAAAGAATCACATGTGGATTGGAAACATTTCTTGGTAAATACGTTTAAAACATCATACAAGCTCTTTATCCTATCAGGTGCAATTTGTTCATATGGTTCTCATTAGCTTCAGGGTCTTTCGATCTCATGTTTGTAAGTTCCAAAACGAAAAAAGTGAGGTTAAAGGCAGAATTCCCATGGTTTTCTTATGGCAGATGGTCCTTCAGGCTTTCTTTTCATTCTTCACAATACGCAAAGGAAGTCTGGCATCCTGGTACAACCACACACTTGGCCTGTATTTTTGGCTCTCAGATGAGTTCCTAGACTCTGCTTCCTCTTATTTTATTATGAGGCTGAAATCCTTTCCTAAATAGGCCAGAGAGGCAAGTTTGATTGTTAGCACCAACAATAATCATCACAGGCTCTAAGTTCTAAGGAGGCTAAGGTTCAACTAAGAATAAGCTAAGTGACTGACCAGCTCAAAGTCAACCATACCATTGTGGTGATTAAGTTAATCTGGAGAACTCAAGAGACTTGGGAGACATGACAGCTGTCTTCAAGTATTGGAAGGGCTATCACAAGGAAGAAGTACTAGACTTATTCTGCTTGGCCCCAGAAGACTAAACTAGAAGCAATGGGTAGAAATTGCAAAGAATTAGGAAAAACTTCCTATTAGAGCTACCCCAAAGTAGAACGGCCTGCCCCAGGAGGTTGGGCACTCTCCCCTCACTGGAGGTCTTCAAGGCAAGATGAACACTTACTGGATATGTCGTAGAGAAGATTCATGTTCAGAAGTGGGGTAGAGTTGATGGTCATTGTGGTCCCTTCCAATTCTGAAGAAAAACAAAAACAAAAACAAAAAACCAAGAAGTTCCTAGGTCTGGATGTCTTTATCATTTCGGTCCCTCAAGATAAGACATTTTCCTATTAGAGGGACTACATTTGCTCAAGTCACTTTATCCATCTATGTACAAGTTGAAATATATAAAAATCCTTTATAAGAAAACAATTTTAAAAGACATTTATGACATTCTGCTTCATTTTATCCAAATATACCTCAGGACAATTTTACACATTGTCCCTTCAATCCTCCGCTAGTGAACAGAGAATGGCTTGAAAGGGGCTGTGGGATTTAGTGTTGGAAGAAACCTTATATTTCCCCATCTGTAAAATACATATTGGGCTAGATGACTTCTGAGGTCCTTTCTAGCTCTAAATTCATGACCCTAGGACTCTCTGATTAACTGTGTCCGATTTTTTATATTAAAAACAAGGAAACCACAAGGAAAAATTCATATTAAAAACAAGGAAACAAGGAAATCACATATTAAAAACAAGGAAAGAAGATTAGAGAAGTTAAGAAACTTGCTCAAGGTTACACAGCTAGTAAATAGCAGAGCCAAGATTCAAAATCAGAACCTTAGACTAACTCCAAATTCCAGTGTGTTTTCCACTGCAATATGACATACTGGGAAAGACACTGAATTTAGAATCAGAAAAATAGACCAAACACAGTAATAACAGAGTTTGAAGAATAACAGGATCTTAGTATATCCCCTTTGTCCAAATGACTCTGCTGTGAGCCAGGTACTGAGAAGGAATTTTACTAGGTGAAGTAGAATAATATAATGGCAAGACTTAAAGTCATGATTTGGGAGAGGTTCTATAAGGTAGGTACAGATGAAAGGTATAAAGTCTATTTATAAATATCCTTCTTATTGCTAGAGGAATCAAAAGAGAATTTTTATTTCTTTCATGTAATAGAGCAAGGGTTCTCATTTTGCCAGGATCCACAGACCTTCAATCATTCTAGATTTTAGGGAATCTATGAATTTGAATGGGAAAAAGATTTCATCTTTTGGTATAATTGGTGTTATTTATAATTCTTTGTGTTTAGTTTTATTTTATGTATTTAAAAACATTATTCTAAAAAGATATTCATGGGCTTCACCAGACTGCCAAAGGACAGAAATAAGGTTAAGAATCTCAACACTAAGGAATTCAGACAGTTGCCCATGGAGATGGCAAACTATGCAGTCAGGAAAGAGGAGAGACAAAAAGATTGTATGTCACCAATGGTTTAGCAGATGAGTGAGGTGAAAGGAGAGTGATAGGAGAGGTTGAACTCAAAAGCCATCATTCAAATGTGGTTGATAATAGAAATTTCCAAATAAATGAATTATAGAAATCAATAAAGATGTTATTTGTTCAAGGTTTTTAATCAGCAGAAAATTTATCATGGATTCAGAAGGCAATTAAATAGGAGCACATCAATATTCTCATATTAATTTTGCTGCTCCTATAAACCTAATAATTCTGATAAGCCTAACAATGTTTAGGCCTAATAATAATAATAGATCCTGTTTACAGCACCTTAAGGCTTGTAAAACCTTTTCTAAGACTTCCAAAAACTAGGAAAGGAAAATGGCACCAGGAATAAAAGTAATATATTTGATATAATATGAATGAATGTGCTGTTTAAGGTGGCTTACCTTTTCCATATATAATCACAGAGCTTCACAGAATTTAAAAGTTGGAAAGGATCTCATAGTCCATCCAATCTAATCCATACCCCAAGAGAATCCTCATTATAACATATCCCCAAAGTCATCATCCAGCCTCTACTTGAAGACCTGCAAGGAGGGAGCACCCACCACCTCTAAAAAGTAAATCATTCCACTTGGGGATACCTCTAATTGTCAGAAAGCTGTTTTTGTTTTTGTTTTTGTTTTCCCCTGATATCAAGCCTAAATTCGGCCCTTGAACCTTCAACTCATTGTCTCCAGTTCTGCCCTCTGGGGTCCAACAAGAAAAATCTAATTCTTCCCTCACATGACGGTCCTTCAACTATTTGAAAACAGCTATCACATTCCCTGAAGACAGCTAGGTGGCACAGAGGCTAGAGTACCTGGCCTGGAGTCAGGAAGACTCATCTCCCTGAGTTCAAATCTGGCCTCAAACACTTACTAGCTGTGTGACCCTGGGAAAGTCATTTAGCCCTGTTTGCCTTAGTTTCCTCAATTTTAAAATGAGCTAGAGAAGGAAAGGACAAATGACACCCGTGTCTTTGCTGAGAAACCCCCAAATGAGGTCATGAAGAGTCAAACATGACTGCAAACAACTCAACAATAACAATAACAAATTATGTCCCCCCTGAATTTTCTCTTTTCCAAACTAAATGTGACCATTTTCTCCCCATATGACATGAACTGAAGGTCTTTTCTTCTGGACAATCTCCATTGTATCAATGTCCTTCTTAAACCCTGGTGTCCAGAACTGAATATATACTACAGATAAAGTTTCATAAGAGTAGAGTACAGCAGAAATTAACTGTATTAGCTTATTCTAGTAAGCTATGTCCCTCCATTATCTGGGGGCTGAAAAATCATAAACTCATCTTAAACTTATAGTCTGCTAAAAACTCCAGATTTTTTTTTCGGAATAACTATAATAAACTACGGCTTAGCCATCTTATACTTGTCAAGTTGATTTCTTTTTGTACTTAAGTTCAAGATTTTACATTTATTCCTACTGAATTTTATTTTATTAGATTCAACCCAAAGTACTAGTTTTTCAAAATTTTTTAGGACTGTGACTCTGTGATTTAGTTTGTTAGCTGTCCCTCCCAGACTTGTGTCATCTGAAAATCTGTTGAGCAAAACATCTTTGCTTTGTCCAAGTCATCAAAAAAAAGTTAAACAGTGACTATTATGTCTTATTAGCAAAAGACGGCAAAATAGACATTTTCTCTGGACCCTACTACCTCTCAAAAAAAAAAAAAGCAAGAGAAAATATGCACCAGGTATAGAATAGCTACCATTGAATCTATAGGACAAGAAAGGGAGAACCTCCTCAAGACTTATAAATTGCCACTGGAGAATGAATTAAGTAACAAGTATTTATTAAGTACCTACTTGATCCTAGGCCATAGGGATACAGACATGATGAATGAAACAATCTTTAATCATAAAGAATTTACATTTTGATGCAATAGATAGCAATAATATATATAAGGCTACATACAATAAATAGAAAGAGAATATTTTATAAATTTTTATTTTATAAAAAGAATTGAAAATTCAAATAGATATAAAGTATATTTCAAATTATTAAATACAAGGTTATTTGAGTAGGAGGGTACTAACAGTTGAGGGTATCTTCACTTAGAAGATGGTACTTGAGCTGCATCTTGAAGGATGAGGGGAAGGAAAGAGGATTCTGAGATGAAAGTGAGGAGAAAATGAATTCCAGGTATTTGAGATAGCCAGAACAAAGGTATGGAGTTGACAAATGGGGAATCATGAGAGGAGCATAGAGGAGGCCAGTTTATCTGGATCAAAGAGTATAGGAAGGGAATACTAATCCTTAAAGCTCTCACTCAGCACCACCACCTCATCAACAGTCTTCACTTTCTTTTAGAGAGGTACAAATTAATTCATAGATTTGAATCTGAGATCCAAACAATGATTCCCTTCATTTTCAGGAGCTGCCTGTAGACCATCTTCTTTCCCATTCCTTACCATTCAAGGCAGACACTGGTTCTGTCCAACTATGTGGGGAGAAAGAGGAAGGAAAGTGTTGTGCCTTTTGCTTGGAGTTCCTAGGTTGGAGACTTCCAGGATTGCAGAGACACTTTCCAAATACCCATCTCTCATTCTTTAAAAAGTAGCAGACACTGATTCAGCCCAGCTTTAGAAGGAAAGAAGATGATCCATTCTAGGAATTGGGGCAGTAGGCCAACATGAATTGCTGCATCAGACCTAAACAAAAGGAATTGGAACCCAGCTGGGGCTATTTCTGTTCTCAGGGAGCCACATAGGGCTGGGACCAAAGTTAGTGAAAGGAAAATCCTCCAACCTGGGAAGAGGGTGAGGTAACTTTACATTCCAGCTCTGGAGTACACCCATCAATGAAGTGGGACAAGTCAGAAAATGAGTGTTAGAGGATTATAAGAGTGGGGAAGCAATAAAACACTTTGGATTTTGAGAGGAAGAAAATTCAATTAAAAGCCTATGACATAAGCAAATAAATCAACAAAGAAGATTCTAAAAGTAGCAGGATGAGTACTGAATACACAATGTATATACAAATGTTACAAGACAATAAAAGAGAACCAATGCCTTATGAAATACAAAATTCTGTGGAATCTCAAGAGAACATGAAACAACATTAAGAAATTGGTTTAAAAGAGAAATGAAATTTCTTCAAGAAGAAATTAAAATGGAGTAAAGGTCAGAATATATAACTTTCAAAGGAGAAATAATTATCAGCAGATTAGGAAAACTTGAATCCTCAGTGGCAAATTTTTCCAAAGAAGTAAAACAGAGAATAATAGATTTGGAATACAAAAATAATGAACTGGAGGATATTTTAGTAGAAAAAAAGCAAAGAGCTATAACATTAAAAGAATGCCTGATCTCTATATAAGCCAATGCCATTTACCATGGTGACAGGATGTACAAAAGAACATGATTGAACATGTTATTGCTGAAAAATAATACCAAAAAAACAAACTACCCAGAACTTCTGAATACCAAAAATAAAGCACCAATCAAAACAGTCCACAGATTGCCTCCAGAAAATAACCCTGTGCTTCAAACTCCAAGATATATAGTGGTTAAATTTAATAACCCTAATGATAAACAACAAATTCTGCAAGCAGCCAGAAGAAAGACCACCAAACATGGAAAGGAAATTTAAATAACACAAGACTATTCTGTACCCACTAGAAATTGCAGAAGGGAATGCAACAATATATTCGGAAGAGGGAAAAGCACAAAATACAAGACAAAATTACATACTCTGCAAACCTGAGCCTAATTGTCAATGAAAAAAAGATATATAGTTAATAAACAACAGGCATTTGAATCATTCCCGCCAAAAAAATAAATCCAACACTTCAAATACTAAAAATATAAGACTGATAAATAAGTATAATTACCATGAAAAGAATAAGTAATGAAATAAGTTATTCTATGTCTAGAATTTATTTTTAAAAACAGAGAAAAAATGTTAAATGGATTGGGGCCAAATACAGATAACTGTGGTACCTCACTGGAGACTTCCTGGCACCTTGACCCAAAACCATTAACAACTACTCTTTTGAGTCCAGTTGTCCAACCAGTTTTGACTGTGTATTGTCTAATCCATATCTCTCCATCTTCACCACAAGAACTGTATAAGCTATTTCATCAATATCAAATTTTATCAAATTCAATAAAATCTAAGTAAACTATATGTACAACTTTCCTCTTGTCTACCATTTTAATAAACCTGTCAAATAAGGAAATGAAGCTAGTCTGGCCTGAACAGTTCATGACTTTTCTATTAAGATGTTAGCCAATCTTCTTTGATGGCCTACTTCATTTTTTTCCCAAGAATCAAAGTCAAGTTCATTGGTCTATAGTTTGCAGTGTCTCTCTCTCTCTATCTCTCTCTATCTGAAATCAGCACATTTGCCTTTCTCCAATCTTGTCATTTCTCTCCTTTCAAATATCATTGACTGTACCTTGGAAATCACATTGGGGGGCAGAGCCAAGATGGTGGAGTAAAAGCAGTGACTTGCTTGAGCTCTCCCCCAAACCCCTCCAAATACCTATTAAAAAATGACTCTAAACAAATTCTAAAGCAGCAGAACCCACAAAAAGACAAAGTGAAACAAATTTCCAGCCCAAGACAACCTGGATAGTTGATTGGAAAGGTATATCACACCAGGCTGGGAGAGGAACACGGTTCAGCATGGGCGCACAGGTTGTAGCGAACCTGAAGCAGGCCTCAGAGGACTGAATCATGGGCAACTGTGGTGGTTTCCAGACTTCTCAACCCATGAAAACCAAAGACAACTTAGAAGGTCAGTGGGAAAAGTCTGTTTCTGTGGTGAGAGAGAAGCATAGGGTCCCAGCCCCATTCCCCAAGCTTGGCCCTGGGGTGGCAGCTGCCTCCTAAGCTTCTGGCCCACAGACTGAGAGGGAATCAAGTGGCTGATCAGAGGGGGACTGCAGGGATCTCTTTTCCAGTGCTGAGGCAGGAATCTTTTGCTTTGCCTGTGCTTGGTGAAAGGAGGAGCGCTGGCGTGGTGGAGCTTGTAGTGGCTGTGGAGAGGAAATCCTCCTCACATTTCCAAGACAGAAAAGAATGCTTGTGGTCACTCATAAAGCAGAGCACAGGACAGGAAAGGAGTAAACACCTCACCCTTGATCATAGAACCTTGAAGAACTGAAAATTTGCAGGTCCCTAGAAGTATCTCTGAAAACAGCTGCACAAAATCCCTGAAGCTTGGGACAGTACATTTTCCACACTGGAAACAGACCCCTACCTTAACAAAGAGTTTATAACTCAAGTAATTGACTGGGATCATGAGCAAGCAGTGCAAAAAGAGTCAGACTATATTATCTTACTTTGGTGACAAAGAAGATCAAAACATACAACCAAAAGAAGACAATGAAGCCAAAGCTCCTACATCCAAAGCCTCCAAGAAAAATATGAATTGGTCCCAGGCCATGGAAGAGCTCAAAAAGGATTTTGAGAAGCAAGTAAGAGAAGTAGAGGAAAAACTGAGAGTGATGTTAAAGGAGACCCAAAAAAATACTGAAGAAAATAACACCTTAAAAATAGCCTAATCCAAATCACAAAAGAGGTCCAAAAAGCCAATGAGGAGAAGAATACCCTAAAAAGCAAAATTGGACAAATGGAAAAGGAAGTCCAAAAGATTACTGAAGAAAATACTTCTTTAAAAAATAGAATGGAGCAATTGGTAGCTAGTGATTATATGAGAAATCAAGGCACTGTAAAACTAATCCAAAAGAATGAAAAAATAGAACAGAATGTGAAATATCTTATTGGAAAAACAACTGACCTGGAAAATAGATCCAGGAGAGAGAACTTAAAAGTTACTGGACTATCTGAAAGCCACGATAAAAAAAAAAGAGCCTAGACATCATCTTTCAAGAAATTATCAAGGAAAACTGCCCTGATATTTTAGATCCAGAGGGCAAAATAGAAATTGAAAGAATCCACCAATTACCTCCTGAAAGAGATCCCCAAAGGAAAACTCCTAGCAATGTTGTAGCCAAATTCCAGAGTTCCCAGGTCAAGGAGAAAATATTGCAGGCAGCCAAAAAGAAACAATTCAAGTATTGTGGAAACACAATCAGGATAACACAAGATTTAACAGCCTCTACATTAAAGGACCACAGGGCATGGAATATAATATTCCAGAGGGCAAAGGAGGTAGGATGACAACCAAGAATCACCTACTCAGCAAAACTGAGTATAATCCTTCAGGGGAAAAAATGGTCATTCAGTAAAATAGGGGACTTTCAAGCATTCCTGAGGAAAAGACCAGAGATGAATAGAAAATTTGACTTTCAAATACAAGACTCAAGTGAAACATGGAAGAAGTAAACAGGAAAGAGAAATCATAAAAGACTTATTAAGATTGAACTGTTTATATTCCTGCAAGGAAAGAGGATATTTGTAACTCATGAGTCCTTTGTCAGTGTTAGGGTAGTGGGAGAGAAAAAATTATATGTATAGATAGATAGATAGATAGAGAGAGAGAGAGATGGATGGATAGATAGAGGGCACAGGGTGAGTTGAAGATGAAGGGGTGACATCTGGAAAATAAAATAAAGGGGTAAGAGAGTATTATACTGGAAGGAGAAAGGGAGAGATAGAATGGGGTAAATTATCTCACATGAAACAGACAAGAAAAGGCTTTTACAGTGAAGGGGAAATGGGGGAAGGTGAGAGGGAATGAGTGAAACTTATTCTCATAGGATTTGGCTTAAGGAGGGAATAACATACACAATGGGGTATGGAAATCTATCTTACCCTACAGGAAAACAAGAAGAAAAGGGGACAAGAGAGCAGGGGGTTGATAAAGGGGAGGGCAGATTAGGGGAAGAGATAATCAAAAGTAAACACTTCTGAGGAGAGACAGAATCAAAAGAGAGGATAGAATAAATGGGGAGTAGGATAGGATGAAGGGAAATATACTTAGTTTTTCACAACATGACTACTAAGGGAGTGTTTTGTATGACTACACATATCAAGATGCTTGCCTTTTCAATGAGGGTGGGTGGGAAGGGAGGAAGGGAGAAAATTTGTAATCCAAAGTTTTAAAAGCACATGTTAAAAATTTTTTTTAATTTTAGAAAAAGAAATCACATTGACCAATTCTTTCATGACCTAAGGATGTAGCTTATTTGAACCAAGTGACTTAAATTTTTCTTGAGTAACCAGGAGTTCTCTTTTAATCACCTAATATATTTTGGTAACCACCTTCCTGTTAGTCATTTTTGTTCTCTCATTCCAGAGTAAAGCTCATACCTCTTTAGAGAGAAAACAGAAACAAAATAAGAAATTAGTAACTTTTACTTCTCTCTATTGCAGGTATTATTGTCCTATCCACCTCAAGCAAAAGTCTTATCTCTTCTTTGATCCAAGTGGCAACTAGGTAGCAAAGTGGATACAATATTGGACTTGGAATCAGGAAGACATGAATTGGAATCCTGCCTTGGACACTTACTAGCTGTGTGACCGTGAATCTCTCAGCCTGTTTCCTCATCTGTAAAATGGAGATAATAATAGCACCTTTCTCAAAGGGTTGTTGTGAGGATTGAATGAGATACCAAATATAAGGTGTTTGCAAACCTTAATGTGTTATATAAGTAATAGAAATCATCATCATCTTTTTTCTCTTGTTTTCCTTAGCTTCCCTCGCTAACTTCAGCTACTTCTGACCTTATTCCTGAAATCACTTTTTATTAGACCATGTCACAATCCTATTCATTCTCTACTTCCTGGATTTGCTTCTATCTTCTGTTCATTTCTTTTTTAAAATCTAAATTGGTGGGTGAATTCCCCCAGCATCCACTTCACACACTACTAGTAACCCAGAGAACATTGTTCTAATCTTGGCTCTGCTACTTAAACAATCATATAGCCTTGAACAAAATCACAGCACGTCTTTGGGTTGCTATTTCCTCATAAGTAAGACAGGGAGTTATCACTAAGGTCCTAATGAGACTGAAAGTTTGATGATTCTATAATTACAAATAAGTTCATTTTCCTCTATATCTAACCAATCATATATATGAGTCTATACCTAGTTGACCTATGCATATGAGAGACAGGGAAGATAATGGATAAATAAAATTCAGAAATAATCCAAAATTCTCATTTAAGTTTTCGATCTAACCTCTTCCCCACCAGAATCAGTAGCAGTAAAGACTGTTTAGAGTTTCTTCACCTTCCCCCCACTTTCCCCCTCAATACCATAGTAACTAGGCAGTAGGATGCCTTATACTTAGCAAGAGAGAGAAGGAATGCAAAATGGTCATGTAAAGAACTAGGAACTAAGTAATATACCTCTGAGAAAGCTGGTTGCTATAATGAGGAGGGAAGTTGCTGACGATACCAAAGCGCCCTTTTCACGTACAGGTATGCCATTAGTTGACATTAAATAAGCCTTTTAAAGTTTGTGAAACAATCAACATATCTCAATCATCTCACTTAAAGCTTATAGTAATGATATGAGATAAATCAATCTACAAATAAATATTAAGCACCTGCTATGCGCCAGGCACTCTGCTAAATCCAACATATATTCTTATCCCCATTTTATGGATGGATCTAGGAACAGTTAAGCGATTTGTCTGTGATGATACAACTAGCAAGGAGCTCGAATGGGATTTGAGCTTAAGTATACTTGGCTCTAGGCCCAATGCTTTATCGCACCATGCTACTCCTCTCTATATGTTAACATACCACCTGACAAGGATGCTTCTATGTCTTCTTTCTTTTTCATTACTGCTTCTAACTAGGCACAGACCAGACCAAAAAGATCAATAAGTGGCTTTTGGTCCTTTCTCTACTAAGAATATGTGTAGTTCATCTTCCGGCTTAGGACCATTTACAAAGGGTGCTGCAGTTTGCCTCATGGGCTGCACAGTTTCAGCTGGAATCAAGGCTGATTGCTGCACCCCATCTGTCAGTTTCCAACCATCAGCAACCATATTATACTGCTTCCTGGTGTGTCCCATTTTGTCCTGATCAGTCTGCTTTCTCACACATCAAAGGAAAGCTAACACTTTGGAGTCCAATGCATTTTAAGGGAACTCAATGACTGACCATCCCTTATTGTTAAAAATGAGAACTGAATTATCCACTCTGTTATCCCTGTCCTGTAATGCCAGCCAAAGATTCATTTCTTCCTTCCTCTCACTTTGTCTGCACTCCTCAAGAAAGATGCCAGGCTGGAAAGGAAGATACAATATCTAAACTGATTGGAAGTCTGCCTGATTGAAAGCTGATTACTGGACCAAAGGGAAGCACAGCAGCAACGTGTCATATAGAATCAGAAATCTGTACAAGGAAACTCTGTCATTTACTCACCTTAGAAAAAATGAAACAGATCTGAACAGGTCGTTTGTGTCAGTGCTGCTTGGTATAATGGCTAAATCTCCAGCCTTAAAAATCGGGAAAATATAGGCTCCTGGCTCAGACATTAACTTGGGATGTGACCTGGACAAATCATTTAACCTCTCTCAACCTCAGTTTCCTCATCTGTAAAATGGACATAATAATAGCACCAATCTCATTGACTGATTAGCGCATGCAGAGTGCTTTGTAAACCTTATAGTGTTATATAAAGGTCAACTGGGATAATTCTTTAAAAAAAAAACACAGAAAAATCAGGATATTCTTATTATTTGTTTCAATTCTACCTAGGAAAAAACAAGAGTTTGGTCAGTGACCTATCAGTTTTAGTGTTTCTTTCCATCTACTCAACTACTAAAAGGTCATCCTAGCAACAGAACCATTTGCTTTCTGTCCAAACAGGCAAAGTTATACTCAACTCTAGTGTATTATGAAATCTAAGAAGGAACAGATGAATAACAGTATACTGAGGAAGGAAGCAAATAAAAATGTAGAGGCTTGGAAATGTTTCTTAGCCCTTTTGAAAAATGTTATTTTCTGCTACTAGGGATAGACTTCATAAAATAATAATAGTAATAATAATAATAACAACCAACACAAATTTCCTCAGTGTTTCAGGATGCAGTAGTCCAGCAAACTGTCATAGCATTTCATTTGTTGCTAGGGTAAAAAAGTTATTCAATTCCCATATGATGAGCAACAGACCTATGGGGGAGGAAGAGAAGGGGAACAGGAGAAAAAGGAAGGACTCTGGTAGAATGAAAGTAAGCCGAGTTTGGATACAGAAAATCTAGATTCAATTCTCAACTTTGCCACCTACTACCTATCTGACCTTAGTCAAGTAACATAAAACCTCTCTGGTCTCAGTTTCTTCATTTTTAAAAATAAGGACATTGGATTAGATGACCTCGAACATCCCTTCCAGTTCTGAATCTTTGATCCTATGAATAATACCCAGAGACTCTTCCCTCTGTGGACCTTATAATTACATTCAGAGTGCCTGCCATTCCCGACTTAGAAATATTCATCTCTTCACGAAGTCTTATTCGAGAGTAATGCTATTTAATTTGTTAATTTATTCAGAAGTTATTTTGGTGGGCAGAATATTTTAGCTCCAAACATAAGTTAATACAGATTTCAGAAAACCTTCCTGGTACTCAGTGGCTGTGACATGTTCAGCACCAATATCAAGCTGCAATCTTTAAAAGTTTATTAACCTTAAAGAATTTCAAGCCATACTTTTTTTTAATTAATCTCAAACCAAATTGAAGATTACACATATTAAGCATACCTTGAAGAACTGAATATTAGGAATAACAATCATCACTGGTTGCCTAGCAACAGCTGCACCACCACTTTCTGTCAGATTGATTCTAGACACTGGTGTAGAGGCAGTGATAAATACATCTCTTCTTGTGTCCATTTACTAGAGAGGCGCCCATAGACTATGATTAATGGTGGTCCATTTTGTTATCCTGGGGTACCCGATTTCTATGAATATTTGAGGGGTGAGGGGAATTCTGGTAGAATGCTTATCATGAAACTCATGACTACTTGTAGATTCCACCCCTCACATCCTTCCCCTTCTCTCTGCACACACCACAACCACCCCTATCAAGGCCTTTATCACATCTTACCTAGAGATTTATAATCATTTCCAACTGGTCACTCTGCTCCCAGCTTCTCACCCAGGGGTGTGCTAGTAAATGTTTAACAATTGGCTATCCAGAAAGAAAGAAAGGGGAAAAAAAACCTGTGAGCTACTTTTAAAAATGTAATCTGCATTATTAACATTTTCTCCATCACTTTAGACAATCACCAAAACAATAAATCAAAGCCTGATTAATAGCATTTGCCAATTTCTGTGTATAAGTACTCACACTGAAAATTTAACAATGGGCCCCTTATTTTTAAGGAGTTAACTCCCTTATGTATGTCCATGTTTTTATAGACAAAATGAAAGCTGTTATGATCTAGCTCCAATACAACCCTGCTTTACTTCTCACACCCATTTCATAGACAGCTACCAAATTTATATTGCTAAAATACAGTTCTGACCCTGTCACTCTTCAGCTCAAGAAGCTTCAATGTGTCCCTGTAGCTTCTAGGATCAAATGCAAGCTATGTTTAACATTTAAAGCTCTTCACAATCTGGCTCCAAACTGTCTTTCCAGGCTAATTGTACATCCTTCCCTATTATGCATTCCAGTCAGGCTGCCCTAATTGCTCTTTCCTGTAGGTAAAACCCCATCTTTTGCCTCCATATCTTTGTACAGGCTATCCCAAATGCTTACAATGTGCTCTCTCTCTCTCTCTCTCTCTCTCTCTCTCTCTCTCTCTCTCTCTCCTGTTTCTTGGGACTCCAAGCTCCCTTCAACACTTAGCTCAAGGGGGGCAGCTAGGTGGCACAGTGGATACAGCTCTGGCCTTGCAGTCAGGAGGACCTGAGTTCAAATCCAGCCTCAGACACTTGACCCTTACTAGATGTGCAACCCTGAGCAAGTCACTTAACCCCAATTGCCTCACAAAAAAAAAGGCAGCTCAAAGTCCACCTCCTTTAAGAGTTCTTTCCTAATTCCCCCAGTCATTAGTGACCTGCCCCAAATCACTCTGAATTTCTTTTTTATATAATCTGCCTTTATTATCCAGGACAATTATAATATTCTACTATTCTATTACATCCTACTAAATTCTACTAATAGTAGAAAAAATATTAGTACATTAGTATTCTATTAATAGTAGAAATTAGTTCCTTAAACCACAAGGATTGGGATAGAGATTACACCTGTGATTTCATTGATGTTGGGAATTCCTAAATAAGGAAATCCCCTCTACTCATTTAGGTCAGTATTTTCCAGGTAATGAATAGTTTTAGAAAGTTGTTTAGAGCAGGGATTCTTAAATTTTTTCCACTTGTGACCCCTTCAGCACTTCTTAGACTGTGGGGTGCAACTCCATGGCTTAAGGAGCACTAGCCTAGAGCACTGAGAAGTTAAGAAACTTGCCCGGATCACAGAGTCAGTATATGTCTGATGTAGGACTTGAACCCAGATCTTCATGGCTTTGAGGTTGGTTCTGTATACATCATCCCACACTTCCCCTCTCTCTACCAGTGCAGCTAAAACAGAATCAATAACACATGAGTCTCTCATTCTATCATGTTTTAAAAATTCAAATAAAAAAACATACTTAGTTCCCACACATTCTAATTTCCAAAATAGAATATAAGATTATATCAGGTGTGCCTTAGGGCATTCCCAAGGCCATTCAATTCTTTAAAATGCCTGAGGTAGGCCCCATAGCCAAAAAATGTCATCTCTCATCCCATTTCCTCCTGCTGCGGTCTATTGTTACAAATAACCTTTTTAGTCCCGCATACATTCCCATGTCTGTACATTTGCATTACTGGAGTCCCTATTGCCACAATTGCCAAGGAGCTCTTGAAGCACTGTTGCTGGGCTTTGCCAACTCTCTTTGGCTGCCTGGCTCCTTCTGAGTTCCCAAAGCTGGCAAGCTAGTATGCTAATAGAATTCATTAGCCCCAGCTTTGACAGACAGTTAAAACAGGACACAACATAGTCAAGCCAGTGTTGCATGGCCATTATGCTGTTTCAGGAGGCACAGCTAATTTCAAAGAAGTTAATGATAGGGTTTGCAATGGAGGACATTAGAGTCTCGGATAATGGAGAGATTGGACATGCTAAGCGGGCAACACTGCCAGCAACCTTGATTTGATTTCTGGCACCAATCACTGGCTTGGCAAAGACAGCAGTAATGATATAAACTGAAATACCAGGCACTGGGACTGGTCTTTGAAGTAATTATTCTCTGGGGTAACAAGGAACATGATGAAAAGGTTTGCAGGGACAGACAAGACAGTGGGCACACCTGGGACCCAATTTGTATCCCAGAATTCCACCATGCCTAGCAACATTATCTTGACTCAGGTGTGCAGAGTACTAAACAGTCTGTCAAAAGGGAATAAATAAATGGGAGAGAGTCTGGGAAGGAAAATAAAGTTAGAAAAATATATAAGCAAGATGGAGAGGCTGCCAAACTCCAGGAAGTAAGAGAAATAAGAATGTCTGGCTCTCAGAATCATGTCCTAACCCCAGGTCCTTCCTGATAATCCCAGTGGTTAGCAATATTTGAAAATGTTTGGCACAGTACTTGGCACATCAGAGGTACTTAATAAAATGCTTCCCTTCCCACCTTACTCACCACTCTGAAATGTCTTCATTTATATGTTGTCTTTTCTTATCTGTGTGTATGCCATTTACCAGACTAGAATATACGCTTATGGAAGGCAGGGATGACTTCATTTTTTGTTATCTCAGCATTCTCAATACCTAGTATAGTGCTTTTTGCCACATTGTAAGCACTTAATAAATGTGTATTAAATAGAAATGAATTAAATTACATTGATAATGTTACCTAAGCTCATGATCAAGAATGCTGTAGACATTTAGCCTTCCCTTACAAGATAATCTACATTCCACCCACAAGTGGAAGAATGAAGCAAAAGCGAATACCATCTGATGGGAACAAATCAGAAAACAAATAGCAAATCAGATAGTTTGTAATGTTCTATTTGGGTGGTAGTTATTATCACTATTGGTATTATTATTACTATTATTATCAGTTATTGTTGACATTATTATTATGCTTCAGCAGCTTCAAAATCCCTTGGGACATGGGTGATAAAATGGATCTGCTTTTGGCATTCCTCCTTCAGGACTGAATTTTTTCTGAATTTAAAAACCTAAAGTAAAATGATTGAAGAATATTTTCAACTCACAGTTCACATCACTGATTTGTCACACATAACCAAGGCCACCCAAGAATCTTAGTTTAGGAAAGGCCCAAGGCTAAAGTTGAATCTGAAATGAATCATTTCTCTTTCTGGTGCTGAGTAGTACTTCTGAATCAAGTTGGAGGTGACTGGCTAAGCAAGGTAGGGAACCACAAATGTGTTGCAAACTAGCAGAGTTGCTCCTTGAGGGCAAAGTTGGGTCTCTAGCTTTTTGCTGTTAATCTTTTGGTCTTTACAACAGAAAATATCCCCTAGCTGAAATAAACCATATCCTAGACTTGACGATGGGAACACAGCCAGGAATCACAAGTGGACTTGGCACTCATTTTAAAATGGCTAAAATCAGAAGATATTCTTAATATACTTCCAGAGAAATCTGGAGAAGGCAAGAAGTGAGTGAATGGTGAGTCTGAACTAGGGTGATGGTACTGTGAGTGGAGAGAAGGTGAGGGAGGTGAGAAAACAAGACTACTGAAAACAAGATTTGGGTAAAGAAGGAGAGGTGGAGAGACACTGGTGATGGTGGTACCAGTGAAACTGATGACAGTGGCATGTTGATGACATATAGGTGTCTAATCATCATCTCCCTTTCTTTCTGCTTTTCCCAGGAAAGTGGGGATGATCAGAGAGAAGACCTGCTAATTATCCTCAACCTGGTTTAGCCCATCTGCCACCACTATTTTAGGGACAACAATAATCTACACAAGACAGTAAATAGAAGGGTCAGGAGTTGAATCCAGGACATCTGATTCTATATCCAGTGCTCTTTCAACTGTACCACAAAGCCTCAATGTCTACATCATTACTACACGTGTTGAATAATAATTGTTTCACCATCCTCTAAATATTATTAGTCTCCTTCATTGACAAAATACACAATCCTGTCTTTGTGAATTTGATCATCATATAATTTCTCCATTAATTTAATTTTGGTTTTAGGTGTCATGGATACAAGGAACACCTTGGTCTTTCATGGTAGAGGTATCCAAAGTTCTGATTGAACCTCCCCAGTTTGGCAGCAGGGTAGGAATGGGGCCATGGCTGAAAATTCCTTGCTCAGTTGGGGGTCAGATTTTCAGTTTGAACAAGCTGAGCCCAAGAGTTAGATGTTAATGGATCTAAAAGGATAGGACATGGGGGAGGGGGGCGGTTCTGAAGAAGCTGGCTCAAATCCAAAAATCAAAACAAATTTCAAGGAAAGAAAGATAACACTGGCATAAGATTGTCTCTGAGCTTTGGGCTTCAGTAGTTCAGTGCCTGTGACTTCAAGAAGCTCTAGCATGTACAGTGTTCACACTCCAGTAAAACTGTCTTGGCTGGCCAACAGGTGTTAAATGGTTTTTGGAGCTGTGGTTTCACAAAGAATGTCAACTAATAGAAGGGTTGGGATCTGTAGTAGTAGATAGGTGTGTCTGGGATGTATTTTTAAACATTTAACAACTGACTCTCCAGGGAGGGAAGAGTATGCACAACACACTTCTAAATTTAAACTTTTCTCCATCATTTTCCTATCTGTAGACAGTCATCATAACAATAAATCAAGTCCTGATATGTTCAGTCATTTTTTAGTCCCATCTGACTCTCTGTAACCACATTTGGGGGTTTCTTGGCAAAGATACTGGAGTGGTTTGCCATTTCCTTTTCTAGCTCATTTTACAGATGAGGAAACTGAGGAAAACAGGATTAAGTGACTTGTCCAGGGTCACAAATCTAGTAAAAGTGTCTGAGGTGAGATTTGGTGAGGTGAGGTCTGAGGTGAGACTCACAAAGATGAGTCTTCCTGTCTCTAGGTCCATCACCATTCAGGTCCACTGCACCACCTAGCTGTCCTTCCTGATAAGTAGTGTTTGCCAATTTCCAAGGTGTAAAAGCTCATACTGAAAATTTAATAATTGGTTCTCAAGAACAAGTACCAGCTGACTCCAATATGCCCCTGGTTGTATCTCACATCAGGGAAACTGTGGATACTTTAAGTATTCTTAGCAATGTTGTTGTTATCAAGGAGATACAGTATACTTGAGGACATTGAGTGAAGAGCAAGTTAAAAGACCACTTGTTTTTGTGGGAAAGGAGTTAATTTGAATCACAAATTTTGGGTTATGCAGGGTAGCAGAGCTAGGGTTTAAATCTTTTCCCTGACCCCCTGGCTCCCAACCTTTTGGAAAAACTTTTCACAAAGGACCTGAAATATAGAATTGTTATTTATTTCTGTTTCACTTCTTCAGAACATCTCCTAAGGAAATAAACTCCAATGTACCTTAGGAAATGAAAGTAAAAGTAGGTAGGTGAAACAGAGAGGATTACACTTTGTACCCCAGGATTTAAAGGTTTATTCGCATCCATTAACAAAAAAAGCCTTACTAATGGAGCAGTTACTTGCACAGTGGATAGAGCACCAGGCTTGGAGTCAGGAAGAAGACCTCAAATCTGGAGAAGGCGAGAAGTGAGTGAATGGTGAATCTGAACCAGGGTGGTGGTACTATGAGTGAAGAAAAGGTGAGGGAGGTGAAGAAACAAGACTGTTGATCAGATATGCGTAAAGAAGGAAAGGTGGAGAGACACTGGTAATGGTAGCACTGGTGACACCAGTGACAGTGGCACATTGGTGACACATAGGTGACATACCTTTCCCACCCTCACTCCTTACTCCCCAAACTACTTTGCTCTTTTTGTCTTAACCCCACTTCCATCCTGCCCGGGAGCAGCTGTTAGTCTATGGTTGTTGTGGCTGGCTCTATAACACCTAGCTACTAATGGCATCTTTGTCAAATGTCTGCAATATCTTTTATTTCATCTAACTACCAGTGCCATCTATGTCACCCATCTACCAGTGCCACCTGTGACACCAATATCCACATGCCATCTGTGTAATATAACTGTAAATTTTACCTATGTCATTTATGTGTAAATGTCACCTTTATCACCTATCTGCTTATGTCACAAATGTGCTGTCACCCATGTTACCTATCAACCAATGTCACCTATGTCACCTATGTGCCAATGTTACCTAAGTCACCAAGGTACCACTGTCATTTATCTGCCAATGCCAACTATGTCACCTAAATGCCTATGTCAATTTTTTCATCTATCTGTACATGTCACCTACTGACAAATGTCACCGATTTTACCAATCTGTTCATATCACCTATGAGCCAATGTCATCAATGTGCCAATGTTATTTATCTCACCTATAGCCAAATGCCACCTACATCTCTTCAATCATTGCCATCTTTGTCACTTATTTGCAAATGTCACTTCTGTCATCCATCTGCCAATGTCAACTCTGACATCAATCTCCAAATGCCACCTACATCATATACTGGCAAATGCTACCTATGTCTCCTCTCTGTTTAGGTCACCTATATCCCTTACTAGCCAATGTCACCTATAGCACCTAGCTGTTAATGGCACCCTTGTCAAATGTCTGCTATGTCTTTTATTTTACCTAACTGCCAATGCCACCTGTGACACCAATATCCAAATTCCACCTATGTCATTTATGGTCAAATGCCACCTATGTCACCTATGTGTGAATATCACCTATGTCCCCTAAATGTAAATATCCCTTATATCACATATCTGTACATGTCATGCATCTACAAATGTCACCAATGCACTAATGTCACCTATATCACCTATGTGTCAATGTATCTTGTATCACCAAGGAGTCACTGTCACGTGTGTCACCTTCTGCCAATGTCACTTTGTCACCTATCTGCTAATCTCACCTATGTCACCCATCTATCGATGCCACCTATGACAGAAATCTCCACATGCCATGTATGTAATACAACTGCAAATGGCACTTATGTCACTTATGTGTAAATATCACCTATTCCCCTAAATGCAAATATCACTTTTGGCCACTTTCTGCACATGTCATTTATCAACAAATGACACCCATATACTGATGTTGCACATGTCACCTATGATCCAATGTCACTTATGTCACCAAGTACTACTGTCACCTATGTCACCTATGTACCAATGTCACCTGTCACCTATGTCATCAAGGTAACATTTTCAGATAAGTGAGGAAAGAAGGAAAGAAAGTCCACATGCCCATTCATGGGGGAGACTCTTTAATTCACACTCACACTCTTCCATTGCCTGCCATCATCATTGCCCAGCACTCTTTCTATGCCCTTGGAGATATCACAGCATTCCAACCTTATACCGAGTTCCTTCTGGGGCTCTGGACCCAGAAGAGTGAACATGCTGTCTGATGATGATTAGAGAAAGAACACTTATGATCCTCAACCCAAATATAGAAGAACAGGAGGAAATTGGCCTCTTTTTGCCACCTCAGATGTCCATCAAAGGGAGCTGAACTGGGCCACAGCCCCACAGCACAGTGCAGGGTGAGGTGCTCTTCTTTATTCTTCTTGGCTTATTCTTTTGTCTCATATTAATATGCCATGTCAGGAGCTGGTGCCCAATATTGCTGTCATTGCTATGCCAGGATCATTTCAGTATAGACCTCTGTGTCCTCAATGATTCTGGAATCTCAAGAGACAGTTGGCTTAAATTCTCCTTGAAAAAAATGGGCAACTCATCAATTGAGGAATGGCTGAATAAGTTGTGGTATATGAATGTAATGGAATACTATTATTCTATAAGAAATGATGAGCAGGAAAATTTCAGAAAAACCTGGAGTCACATGAACTGATGCTGAGTGAAGTGAACAGAACCAGAAGAACATTGTACACAGTAACAGCAACATTGTGTGATGATCAACTATGACAAGACTTAGTTCTTCTCAGCAATACAATGATCCAAGACAATTCCAAAAGACTTATGATAGAAAATGCTAACCACATCCAGAGAAAGAACTGTGGAATCTTAATGCATAACCAAACATACTATTTTCACTTCTTTTTTTCTTTTTTTGTTTTTTTCTTCTTCTTGTGGTTTGTCCCTTTTGTTCTGATTCTTCTTTCATAACATGACTAATGTGGAAAGGAGAGAAAGGGAAAAATTTGGAACTCAAAGTCTTACAAAAATGAATGTTGAAAACTACCTTTATATGTAAGGGGAAAAAAAGGAAATAGTATTAAAGGGAAAAAAGAAAAGAAAAAATGGGCAGCTGCTTTAGAATAGGGTACTGCCAAAGGATCATTTTGACTTGATTGTAGCCTTAGAGTTACTCAGAATTTTAAAGGTCAACCCATGAAATGTCACTGATCAGTATCTCCAGGTCATCTCCCTGATTTTGTCCCCAAATCCTCTTTCCCAATTCCTTGCTGCAATCCCATTCTCTGCTTTCCCCCCATTTTCATGTTCTCTTTGGTTCTGTAGACCTCTTCTCCTCCCTTGTAGACCTCCTTTTCCCCTCTATTCTCTTCTCTCCCCACAAACCTCTCACCGCCCTCATCACTTCCTTTCCTGACACCCCCTGCCCCCAATTCCTTTAAACCCATATGGTTTTGTATTTTCTATCCTTGTCTTGTGTCTGGGCAAGACCTGAAGGGAGCCTACCTGGTCAAGGACCCTAGCTTCTGAGACTCCCCTCCTACCCACACAGGTACATACCAACTCACCCACACATTCTCATGATGGACAATATAGGTGGAGCTACCAGCACATACAATCATACCCTTGCCTTCCCACAGACACATTAATCAAGTCAAGCACAGTAACCCCTCTTCCAAGCAGCAAATCCAGTACTGCCATTCACTCACTTGCCATTGTAAACATAGAATAAGTTGAAGTGTTTTAGGGCCAAACCTAACTATTTTTGTAAAGTATTTTTTAATAAATCTGAGAGTTCTATTTTTTTTAAGTTTTTTTTCAAAAAAAGTTTTTCAAAATGTTACTATGCTAATAATGTTGAACATTTAACTATCACAGTATCACTGAGAGGATAAAAATGATAGCTATAAAAGTACTTTACTAAGAATAAAAGCCTTCTATTAATGTGAAGTATTAGAATTTCCATATCAACATGTATGTACAGCCAAGGTTTGCAAGATGTTGCTGTCTCATCTTCTTGGGTTCAGTCCAAACCCCTCATTTTGCAGATGAAGAAACTCAGGTCTAGACAGATGATATGACCTTCCTAAGATTAAAAATAGTTGGTAATAATGGTGGACCTAGAACCCATGCCTCCTACATCCCGGATCAGTGTTCTTAGCTCTCCTTTCCACCTCTCTGCTTCTTTAGGTGCCCATACTCCAAATAGATGACTTTTCTCTTGTACTGTTTGCAAAATAAAATGAGTGAGAGCAAGCCAAGGAGATTGACCTGGGGAGCTGTATTATTGAGTTTGACTATCTGTAACAAGCAAATTAATGGATAATTCCCATGTCTCCACTTCACTTTGTACTGTATAAAACTCAGCCTCAAGGTCTTTTTTGATTAAGTCATGGAATCATGAATTTATAGAGAGAATAATTAAGATTATAGTCATAGAATTTTCAAGATGGAAGGAACCTAAGAGATAATAACTATGAAACTGAAGTATTTTTTCCCAGACTATTGATTTCATCAGTGTGGGGTACTCAATGTGAAAACTGCCTCCATTTGATGCAGCGCTATAAGTAGTCTGCAGCTTAAAGTGTTGGAGAGTTTCCTGGCTACACTGAGAAGTGACTTACCCAGGGGCTTAGAGATAGTATGTACTTCAGGTAGGACTTGGAACTTGTCTTCTTGACTCAAGGCTAACCCTCCATCCAATACTACAAGCTGCCTCTGACACTATTTTTCTCCATTCTTGGGTTAAAACACTCACATAATTTGGCATAGATTTTTGTATCCTTCCTCAAATTACCTATACCTTAGATGTCATGCAAATTCTCTTCAATTCATTTTAACAAGCTTTATTAAGTGCCTATTAGGTAGCAGATACTATGGTAGGTGCTAGAAGTACAAAGACAAAAAAAAGTCCTTAAACTCTATGAACCCTTGTCTTTCTTGTATATGTTCTAAGTAGTAGTTATTAGTAACTTTGAAAATATTTTCTGATGCCGTCACCAATGAAGATGGCATCTGATACTTCTCTTAAACCTTCCCCCAAAACATTTTATTATCAACATTTTCTTTTTTTTTAACTTTTGAGAGAACAATGTCTAGTTAGTTTTTCCTCACTTTGACACAGTGGCATTTAGAATGAGAGAAATAGAACTGAAGCTCTATAGTCAGATGGGACCTCTGAGTCCATTTAGTACAAGCCCCTGATTTCACAGATGAAGAAACTCAGACCCAGGGACGTGATCTTTTTAAGGTTACGTAGTCAGTCAGTCAATAAGCATTCATTAAGCACTTACTACATACAAGGCACTGTGCAAAGCACTAAGGACAAAAAGAAGGTCAAAAACAGTCCCTTCCCACAAAAAGCTCATATTTTAATGGGAGAAACAAACATGAAGAAAACTAGGTGCATACAAAGCATATACTGAGTAGAGAAAAGGTGGGTATCAGAAATATGCCTTGGACACAAGAAACCTGACTCTAGAATTAGAGCTCTTTTCACAAAGTAATGAACAGTTTTGACAAGCAATGGGGAAGAAGAGATCATCATAGGACAAAATGTCTTTTTTCCGCTATAACAAAAACACCGCTGTAACCTTTTGATAAACAAATGCTTATTTAAAATATTGTTTCATTGTTCAAATTAAACGTTTGGCATGGGCGTGGTATAGTCTAAAGGGCACTAGACTAGGAGTTAAGAACACGTTGCTACTAGTCCCACTCCATCCTGTCCTGGCTCTGTGACCTAAGCAACACAATCTATTGGAGGCCCACCATCTCCAAAATGGGGATGATAACTGTATCTCACAGGGCCATTGTAAGGATCAAATAAGATTCCTGTATGTATATGAAAACAACCTTGAAAACTATGGCATTCTCCCAAGTGTAATATGTTTCTGCTTGTCTTCAATTGATGTTAATGTATCTTATATGACATATTAAACCAGCACAGTGGAAAGATTATTTGAGGTCAGAGGACCTTGAGATCAGCTATGCTAACTTCGGAAAAATCACAACTTCACTGTATCTTATTTTTCTTATTTGTAAAAATTAGGGGAGTAGACCAGCTGAGATCTCAAACGTCCCTTAAAACGTCAGTATGATTCTATGACCCGAAAATTCCTTGAGAGCAGAGAGCGTGTCATGTACATCTTTCTGTCCCTAGGCAGCATTTAGAACGGTGACTGATTCGTTATAGACACTCAATAAATATTTGTAGTATGAATGAAGCAAGATGTTTAAAAAAAAAAGATGGGGAAACAAAATTTTTAAAGCTCTATAAAATTTTAATGGGTTTCTGAGATGTTGAACAGCATTCTAATGTACCATTTTAAATGATTTCTCCCCTTAGCTTTTAGCCAGTCAATTAATCTGAAGGTTTCCTCTCTGCCTACAGTAGAATAACATTTCAAAATAGCCACCTTTCTGATTCTTTTTTCCTGGTGGGGAATAGCTAAATGCACCTACACTAGGATGGAAATTTTAAGGGCTATTCATCCTCAAGCTTCAGGACATAAACTGATCAACAGCTGGGGTCAGAAAGAAATTACAGAAGCTTCTAGCTTCCTCCAGAGTATACTGCAGTGTTCACTGCTGGAGTCACAACACAAGCATGAAGAGGAAGTTTTGCTGGGGTTTTTTTTTAACTTGTAGCAATTTTTAGAGTTTAGAAACGAAAAACCTACAACTAAGTGGAAAAAAATTCTGATCAAACAGCACTATCAGTTGTTGGGTTCTGGCTTCCAAATAGATAAAGGCGATGGATGATGGTAGCAAGAAAACCTGTGTCATTTGGTGGGCAAAATACTTAGATCGTTCCCTGGGTAAGACATTGTACTAACATCACAAAAGGGTTAGAGAAATATCACTTGCTCCTAGCTTTCTTCAGAGCACAGCTCAGATTAAGTCATAGATCATGGGTTAAAATACCTCCTACAGGAAGTCTTTACTGACTCCCCTCCTTCCAAACTCCCCAGTCAGTTGTACTTTCTTGTTCCTAAATCTCTGTGTAACTCTTGTTTACAACCTTTGAATTTCCTTATCTGTTTACCCGAGTGTCTTGAGAACAAACTGACTGTTTCATTTTTCGTCTATGTAACCCAGTACCTAACACCATCTTTTACTCATAGAAGGGGCTTAATAAATAGCTGCTGGTAAGAAAATATATATTACAAAAAGGGAGATACTTCATTTTGAAGGCTGACAATGATGAAAGTGGAGAAATACCCTAATCAAATGTGAAAAATCTTTGGTCTAAAGTAGTGGTAATTTCACAAAGTCAAAATAGTTCTCTTAGATAATTTCACCTGAGGAAACAAACCAGATATTCAAGGGATTTGAAAAAATTCCATTCTGGGCCATCCAGCTTTTTAAAATATATATATATATATATATATATACATATATATATATTGCCCCCAGAGGCAGTGCTGTCTGGGGCTGATTTAAAAGAAAGCACTACTGTCAGATATCCATTAATATTACCATGTTCATAAGGAAACTAGATGGCATATTCAAAACAATTCCTGGCCTTCAACTGACCCTTGTGTCCCCTGGCACCAACTTTCTCCCTGCTGATGCAAATGAAGGCATTTCTATGTTGAGATATCAACAGAAGCCAACAGAAAAGCAAATTAATCCCAAGTCCATCGATGCCCTTTGCTTCTGAGGGGCACAGCATGAGTCTTTGCACCATGCCCATGTAGTGCTTGGTTTGTTTTAATCTCAGCTGTGCTGGCAGTTGTTGCACCTAGGGAGGGAAGAAAACCGGTGCCATAGTCTTGAAATGTTTTATTGCACTTTGCCAGGTGCTGAGAGCCACTGGACACTCACTGTTTTTGCTCCCAGAAGTCAGTGAGAAAAATGGTGAAAAGATTTTCAGGCCAGAGGACTGTGGACGTGTTTAAATGGATAAGAAAATGATCACTTTTCTAGTATTGAGATGGTGGCAGAGATTGAGTGGAATGAGAAGATGGTGGTGCTGTTGAAATGAGAACTGGAATATATTTCAGGAATTTCAATTACATTTTATAAACATTTATAAAGAACCAACAATGTGCAGAGTACTGTGGGTGGCATAAAGGACCATGGGATCAATAGATCCAGAGCTGGAAGGGACCTTAGAGGTTATGGATTCAAACCTCCTCATTTTACAGATGAGAAACTGAGGCCTAGAGAAGTTGACTTGCCAAAAGTTACATGCAAAGCAAGCAGCAGGGCCAGAATTTGAACTAGGGGTGGGATTTGCCCAGGGCCACATAAAGCCTCACACATTGGACCTGTGACCCAAAAAACAGATTTCAATAAATCATAAACTCTTCCTTTAGACTTTTCATATATTATAATCAGAGGTATGAGGGAGCTAGTTAGTATTGGTTCTTAAAAGATGATTATTAAATTTTCAATGAGCATTTATACCTCAGAAACCAGCAAATGCTATACAAGTCAAATGAATTGGTTTTTAGACTTCAGAAAGTAATGGAGAAAAATGTTAATAATGCATATTAAACTTAAAAAAATGTGTCATATGTACTTTTTCCCCAGAGAGCCAATTGTTAACATTTACCAGCACACCCTGGGATATAAGCTTCCAGAGATCAAGAACTTTATATTTTGCTATTTTTATGGCTGCTCCTGCTACTATCAGTCCTTCAAAACCTGATAAACATATGGTGATGAAGGATGAGAAAGGGGAATGTATCTTCATGGAAGACTGAACTAATGTTATGGAGGAAATAACCTCATGTATCAGCAAATAGTTTGTCATAGATAGCATGTCTACCTGAGACACCTCGTCTTCCTCAGCTAGAACAAAACCTCTGTGGGCTTAAATGGAAAATCTCCCAGTCCTTTTGGAAGAAGTCATCCAGCCTTGTTTCTCATAGTTCTTTCCTACTTACTGGTTTACTATTTTGAAAAACAGTAGATCACAAAGTAATCATTCTTTAGAAAATTGATGGTATACAAAACAAGGGCTCCTGAACCAGGAGGGGAATAGATTTGGGGTAGATCCATCCATCTCCTCACAGACTGAAGTCTGAAGGTATGGGATGACTGACCCAGGTAGGACTCAGCATCATCTCATCCTATTCAATGTCCTCCAATGATGTAACAACAAGAAGAGAAGTTAAAAAACACTTAATTATTTTTCCTTATGTTTCTTCTGAGCTGGCTAATCTTAATATATAAGTCCATAATGAATTGTGCTTGTATAGCACCAGACACCCTTCAGGTATGTCTTCTTTTTTTAAAGAAATCACTCCAATGGTGCCATCTTCATAGTAAGATACTACAGATGTCATTAGATTGCACAGAATGAAGTTATGAGAGAACCTGCTAGGTATCAGTGCTAAATAATGCAGCTTAAAAAAAAAAAGAAATGGCAAAATATTTATAAGGAAGAAAACTTCCATGGAGGATGTGCCATGCTGTCATCCAAAAAAACTTCATTTTTATTACTTCTGAATTGAAATCAGACTTTAGAATCTAAGCTCTATGCAGCTATGTATTGACATTATTTTCTTGAAGGAGAAAAAGGCCTTTGGACAATTTCCAACAATGAATATCTGTGAAGTTTCTTGATTATGCCCCATTTTCCATGAAAGAATGTTGGAGAATTTAAAAGCATAGCCAAGTTTGTCTTACAAACACTGATAAAGTGTACTCAAAAACAACTCAGTTTCTCCATGAAAACTTATGTGTTGCCCAGTCTTCATATCTCAGAATAAACATGAACAAGCTGGCTGCCCACTTTCTGCTCTAACATTATGTGCCGACTCTGAGAGAAAAATAGTTCTTAAAACATTCTCATACTTGAGATTGTGTTTTTTTGAATTAAGTCCAAATTCACTGAATGGAATTCTAGGCTCATACCGAACCATAAAACATTATAGATAAAGAAAATTGGCTAAAATATAATTCATCAGTACTCTAGAAAAAAAAAAGTATTTTGGACCCAGTATTTAACCAGATTTGTTGTGGCCTTTTCAGTCAGTTGGCCAACTTCCAGAAACTGACAATCTCGTTTTTCTGAGGCTAATTGTCACTCTTCTCACTTTGGGATTTTTTACCCTTTGGAAGTGATTCAGTTTACTCAGTTTCCACCCATTCACATGCTGCATGCTCTGTCTGGAGGAACTGTTTCACTGTACTCAGAGGTTTTGCACATCTGGTCCCTTCAAACAGAGCATCTGCATCGCCTACAATAATTAGCATTTTGGTTTGCAATGCACATTATTTTGCATTTATACTGCATTCAGAATCAAATGTCTTTAAGACCTTTAATTAGTTTGTCCACACAGCCCTGGTCCATCAGAATTTTCTATTCTAGTTTAAGCCAGGAAATAGGTGAAAGTGCTATATTAGACAAGTTACACAATGAGGTGGCAAACCCAGAGAAAGAATTCTTGGCCAGAAATGAATAAATCTCTGTACTCCCTATACTTCTTCCCTAAGAATTTCTGAGAGCTAATGAAATATTGACAGCAACAATATCACACACAGGGAAGTTACATCCAGGACCTAAGATGTATAAAGCTTTTTTAAAAAAATTTTATGATTATAAGGGCAGCTAGGTGGTATCGGCCCTGGATTCAGGAGGACTTTAACTCAAATCCAGCCTCAGACACATAACAATCACTATCTGTGTGACTCTGGGCAAATCACTTAACCCCAATCGTCTCACCAAAAATAAATAAATAAATAAAATATGATTTTAGAGTGAAGCAAAAATAATTTGCAAAGCTACAATAGGACAGTCATGCAACCATCTTACAAAGTTGTTTCTATACTAGCAAAATGTAGATTTATAAAATTTCTAAAGAATATCATCCTTTCTCCCCAAGCACAGAGGATTATTTATATCAGCGCTGGCTTATTGCCCAGTATTTGGGGAAATAGTCCCTTGACCTTGGGAGAAAGCACTGAATTCTCTAGATTTCATATTATGAAGACTGTACTTCTCTTATCATTGTAAAAACATCACTGTGACTAGACTTAGTAGGAGATGATAAAAAGTGTCTTTCATCATCTGTGGTGATCTGTACACAGATACCATTTCAGAACTCTCTTCTAGTTAGCATAAGATTATGAAACATTCTCAAATCCTGACTTAAATGTTTCCTAGCTGTATGGCCTCAGTTAAGTCACTTCACTTTCCTTTGCCACAGTTTCCTCATCTGTAAAATGGGGATAATAATAGCACCAACCTCTCAGGGTTTTGTGAGGATTAAAAGAGATAACATACACAAAACACTTTGCACATCTTAAGGCACTATTAAATACTAGCAATTATCATCATTCTCGTTATTATTCTCAGGCTGCTTACTTCTGAAGCAAACATTTTGTGTTTAACCTGGTTAGTATCCCCCAGGTATATGACATTTATCTGATTCATATTAAAACTTTAATTGGCATATCTCTCCTGTGAAGCATAGCTTCTAGCTTAAAGTAAAATATGACTTAAACCAAAAGTTCCATTTTGTGTTGTTTGGGGATCGCTTTTTTTCCCCCTTGTTTTACCTCATCTATGATGTCATCATTGTAAGAAATTCCTGGATTCAAAATTCCTTCTACACATGCAGATGGGCAACTAATCTTTAAGATATAGCCTTAAAATGTCACCTAATGGTAAAAAGTTTCTGACTTACTGGCCACATGCTAGATGAATTAAAAACTAGTCTTGAACTCAAATATTTCCCAACCAAGGCCAGTCAACTTTCCAGTACATCGTGGTGCCTCTCTACATGGACCAGGGAAAGTTGTAACATGGGTTGCAATAGATCCATATAAATGAAGAAGACTGACAAGATTTAATTATTTGTGGAAGAGATGGAGGGGAAAGTGGTGAGGCTGCTCTGTAGCTAATACTCCCCAAAATAATGCTAGTCCACTATCAAAACACTAAACTACATTTGTGGGATGTTTGCAGCATCATTCACCTAAATGACAAGATATCTTAGGAAATCAAGGTGAAAGACAATATTGAAGTATAATATGAAAAATATGGCATGGTTTAGGAGACTGGGGTGGTCTAGAGAGCTCTTAAGTATTAAGATAAAAATCCAGTCCTAGATATTTCTGGCTGTCTATAGACCAACAGTGGAGATACTCAGAGACAAATCTGCACATCACCACTAGCATAGCTGATGGCTCTCAGTAGAGATTGAATTACTTTCTGGAAGAATACAGAGTCTCTCTGCAACCTGGCTAAGGTATATTTGGAAGACAGGGTGAGGAAATGCTCACTGTATTTCAGTGGACATAGGACCTCAATCACTGAACTGTCAGATTAGAAACTCTCACCAGCCCCTAAATTCATGAAAATGTTTATCAGGTTGAGCAGACTCAAAGGGAGCTAGAAATCTGTCTTCAGATCCTGATGTTCTAATTGCTTGTAAACAATAGCAGCTTCTTGGGAGAAAGGTGTTTTGGTATGTCACTAACATCACTTTACTGCCATTTATATAACTAAATGTCTTAAAAGCCCTAAGCAGGGTTTTTATGATAGAAAGAGGAAGAACCATTTTTCTACCATTTTTTTTCAAATAACTTGTAATATCTATAAATCAATAAAATAATAGGTAGTATTTTCTAGTTAATAATATTCAAACCTTCTAAAGATAATCTTGCTTAGTGGAAAGAGTGCTGCACTTAGACCCAGAAGGAGCTGGCTTTGAATCAGAAACTTAATACCTGTAGGATTCTGGGAAAGTGATTTAACCTTTCTCAGCTTCAGTTTCCACATTCATAAAATGAGGATAAGAACAGTAGAAACTCACTACATTTTTGTGAGGCTCAAATGAGTGAAGGGATGCAAGATGCTTCATAAATTCAAAAGCAATATATGAATATCAGTTAATGTTTTGCTGTTGGTAATGGTGGTAGGTTTGTTTGGTTTTTTTATTTGTTTGTTTGTTTTTAATTGAGAGTTCCTTATTCTGGGTGGGCAGCTAGGTAGTGCAGTGGATAGATCACTAGGCCTGGAGTCAGGAAGACTTAAGTACAAACCTGACTTCAGACACTTACTAGCTGTGTGACCTTAGGCAAGTCACTTAACCCTGTTTGCCTCAGTTTTCTCATTGGCAAAAATGGAGCAGGATACGGCAAACCACTCCAGTATCTTTGCCAAGAAAACCCCAAATGAGGTCATGAAGAGTTAGATGTGACTGAAATGACTGAATAGCAACTTTATTCTGAGTAATATGCCAAAACAGGTTCTCCCAGTATATGAGGTTATTTCTTTTAAATTAGGCCATTTTGGCAAGTACTTCAGTGCTTTGGGGCTGCTATTAATTGAATAACAACTGTGTGGACTGAAAAGAGAAAGCACAATAAAGTAGAAGATATTCTGGATTTAAAGAAAGAGAACCTAAGTTCAAATACTGGCTTTGTCACTTAGAAGCTAAGTGACCTGGGCAAGTCTGTAAGCTTCTCTGGGTCTCAGTTATCCCATCTGTAAATTGAAGGATTGAACTAAATGATTTTTGGGTTTCTTCATAGAGCCAAGTCTATGATTTCATGAATTAAGGTAGTATCCCAGCATCTCACACTTAAGATATGTCCACAGGGAAATATCTAACATTTTTCCTCTGAAGTTCCCAAGATTAATATAATATGAATATAAACAATTCAATTTAACGAATCTAGTACTATCTATTAAGTACCCACTCTGTACCAAGTACTGACCATATACCAAGAAGAAAAACATCACAATCTCTATTCTTAAAAAGTTCACAACCTAATGGTGGGTGGAGGGGGAGAAAGGGGAATGCCATGACCCAAATAAGAATAATGCAAGGTAGAATTTGAATCGAATCAAAAGGAGTTCCATAGTACTCTAGGAATCTTAATGGAAGGCACACTTTCAGCTGGGGTGATCTAGGCTTACAGCAGAGTTGACACCTAAGAGAACCTTTAAAGGAAGAGGAGGATTTCAGTAGGCAAAGATGCAGAGAGTGAATTCCAGGCTCGGGGCAATGACTCGTGTGGATGACTCAGGTAGTGGTATGTAGTGGCATTATTCCATTTGCTCTGTGATGTATAGAATGTGAAAGGAAGCAATGTCAAACAAGGCAAGAGAGGTAGGTTGGAGCTAGGTTTTATAGAGCTCAAAATACTCAGATAAGGATTTTGTGTTTTGTCTTGTGAATAGGAAGTTGTTGAAGGTGACTTGTATAACCTGTGGATGAGGATAATTATTTGGATAGTTTTATGAAGGATGGATAGTGAAAGGAAAGCCTGAAGGCAGAGAGACAAAATCGAGGGCTGTTAACAATGGTCCAAGTTGGGACAGCTAGTTGACACAGTGGATAGAGCACCAGCCCTGAAGTCAGGAGGACCTGAGTTCAAATCTGGCCTCAGACATTTGACACTTACTAGCTATGTGACCCTGAACAAGTCACTTAACCCCAACTGCCTAAAAAAAAAATGGGAAAAAAAAAACAATAGTCCAAGTGAAGGGTGATGAGAGTCCAAATGAAGTAAGATGTTTACAAAAACCCTACCAGGTTAGATTCCCCCTAAGCCAATAAGGCTGATAGGGTCCACCCAGCATAAGACTCTCCAAAAACAAAACAAAACAAAACAAACTTCTCAGTTCTGAAGGGCTGAGAAAGAAGACTGCCATCTGGGCAGCTCCCTTCTGGGTCAGAGAGAGCAGTAGAAAAACTCTTAGAGAAGGAAGGGAGAAAAATCAGGGCCCTCCCATGAAGCAGTAGAAATGGAGATGGTAACTAAGGTTTTCTGAGAATTCTACTCCACAGACTTAACAAAGGAACTGAACAAGGAATATAGGTAAAGAAGAGGAGGTTATTTCCAAGTACTCTCTAGAGATGATGCCAAAGGGAGACAAGGAAGAAGTGACAATTCACTGGGAGGTAAGAGGGAGTAGATAACTGCATAGAGGTGTCACCTGCCTATTCAACGCCAGGCCCAGCAAGATGGCAAGGCATCAGCTCTGGGTGCTGACCAAAAGAAGGGATCATAGTTTTCGAGCTAGAAGATGCTCACTTGCTCCTCTTCCATCCACCCTGTTCTTTTTGCTCTCTAAGGGCTAGCAGAGAAGGTGGAGTTGAGGGGATGGATACAATCAATATTGTTGGAATAGAACTGACAAAGTGTATCAGTAAATTGGATATTAATTGGATATTAGGGGTGAGTTATTGGAGAGGAAGAGTTAAAGCTGACCAAAGTATTACTCCTAAATAACTAGAGGCATGAGTACCACTGATAAGACAAGAAAAGTTGAGATGAGGACTAAGTTTAGGGGGGGAATAGGTCTGGTTTTTGATAATTAAATCCATTTAACAAAAATTTATGAAGCACTTAATGTGTCAGGCACTGTTGGATGCTGGCAATGTAAAGACAAAAAATGAAAACAATCTTGCTTTCAAGAAACATGTTAGCTATAAAAAATGCACATAGCTAAATAATATGTGTGTTTTTGTGTACATGTACATACAAATATGCATGAATATGTATATATTGCATATAATATTATTTTATTATACTTATTATATAAGTTATCTATCTATCTATCTATAAAGTAGTTTGCGGGTAAGTGGATAGGGAGAAAGTGAATAAGATCTCCAAGGGAGACAGAGCATAGAGATAAAAGAAGAAGACTAAGGAAAGCACTTTGGAGAACACAAATTTAGTACTTGTGGATAGGAGGAGGTGGCATGGTAATAGGATGCTAGGATTGGAATCAAGAAAACTGGTTCAAATCCAGCCTCAGACACTAGATGAGTAACCCTGGGCAAATTTAAATTCCTACCTCAGTTTCTGTGTCTATAAAATAAAGTTAATAATAACACATACCTCCCAAATTTGTTCTGAGGATAAAATGAGATAATATTTGTAAAATGCTTTGTACATTTTAAAGCTCCTTATAAATGTTAGCTCTTGATTAGTGCAGAACCAAGATGGCAGAGTTAAAGCAGACAATCACCTGAATTCTCCCCCAAATCTCTTCAAATATCTAAAAAGTAACTCTGAACAAATTCTAGAGTGGCAGAACCCACAGAGACAGAGTGAGGCAGATTTCCAACCCAAGACAACTTGAAAGGTCGACAGGAAAGGTCTGTTGCATGGACCTGAGAGAGGATCATCTAGCATGTAGGATGCAGCATGGACCCTGCCTGAGTAAAGCCAGAGCAGGTTTTGGGGGACTGAATCACCAGCAGCCATGGTGGGTTCCAGTCTTCTCAGCCCACAGATGCCAGAGACAACTTAGAAGGTCAGCAGGAGGGGTCTGTCAGAAGTGGGTGAGAGAGAAATGCAGTCCAGAGCAGGGCTGTGGGTGTGCAATACAACCCCAGCACCAGTAAATCAGGAACCAGGTTCCTAACCCCCAGCACAAGAAGCCTGGGACAGTGCCCCCTGTGTCCCAGAAGCAGAGATCAACTCTAAAAGCCAGAAAAAAAGGCAAACAACATGAGCAAGAAGCAACATAGAAAAACAGTGACCATAGAAAAGTATCTTGGTGACAGGGAAGATCAAAACACAAATTCAGGAGAGGAAAACATTGTCAATATACCCACATCTAAAACCTCAGAGGGGAATATGAACTGGTCTCAAGCCCAAAAAGCCTTCTTCAAAGAGCTCAAAATTTTAAAAATGAAATATTTTAAAAATGAAATAAGAGAGAAGAAAAATTGGGAAAAGAAATGAGAGATATGCAAAAGACAGTCGACAGCTTGGAAAAGGAAGGGCAAAAATTAACTGTAAAAACAAGTCCGTAAAAAGTAGAATTGGCCAAATGGAAAAGGAGGTACAAAAGCTAACTGAAGAAAACAATTCATTGAAAATTAGAATTGGGAAATTGGAAGCTAATGACTCTATGAGACATCAAGAAGCATTCAAACAACATCAAAAGCATGAAAAAAGTGAAGAAAATGTAAAATACCTCATTGGAAAAACAACTGACCTGGAAAATAGATCCAGGAGAGATAACTTAAGAATTATTGGTCTACCTGAAAGTCATGATGAAAAAAAAAAAAAACCTAAAAAGCATCTTCCAGGAGATCATCAAGGAAAACTGCCCTGAGGCCCTAGAACCAGAGGGTAAAATGGTCTTCAAAAGAATCCACTAATCACCTCCTGAAGGAGATCCCAAATTGAAAATGCCAAGGAATATTGTGGCCAAATTCCAGAATTATCAGATCAAGAAGAAAATGCTACAAGCAGCCAGGAAGAAACAATTTAAATATTGTGGAACCACAGTCAGGATTATGTAGGACCTTGCAGCTTCTACATTAAAATATAGAAGGGCTCAGAATGTGATATTCCATAAGGTAAAGAAGCATGGATTTAAACAAAGGATCAACTACCCAGAAAAATTGAGTATAATCTTTCAAGGGAGGAAGTGGATATTCAATGAAATAGGGGTCTTCCATAATTTCCTGATGAAAAGACCAGAGCTCAATGGAAAATTTTATCTTCAAATGCAAGACTTGAGAGAGGCACAAAAAGGTAAATAGGAAAGTGGAGGGGGGGGGGGAACAAAACATGTTATTCAATAAGGTTAAACTGTTTACATGGGAAGATGATACTTTTTGAGAACTTTTGAGAGCTACATTTTTATTATGACATTTAGAAGGGATATACATAGACAAAGGGGATGGGATTAAGTTGATTTTGATGTGATGATAAAAAATCTAATAAAGTGGTGAAAAGGAACTGTAATAGGAGAAGAAGAAAGGAGGAAGCAGAAAAGGGTAAATTACATCACATGAAGGGCACAAAGACATATTACAGTAGAGGGAAAGAAGAGAGGGAGATGAGCATTGTTTGAACTTTACTCTCATCTGATTTGGCTCAAGGAGGGAATAATATACTCAGTTAAGTATAGAATTTTAACTTGCCATATAGGCAGTAGGAGGGGAAAGAAAAGGGAAGGGAGGATAGAAGGGAGGAAAAGAGTAGTAAGGGAAAAGAGAAAGAAAAGGGAGGGGGCTGATAGAAGGGAGGGCAGATTGAGGGAAGTGGTGGTCAAAAGTAAAACTCTAGTGAAGAGGGAAAGGGAAAAAAGGAGAAAGAAAATAAACAGAGGAGAGGGTAATAGACACAGATAGTAATCTTAACTGTGAATGTGAATGGAATGAACTTTCCCATAAAATGGAAACAGAGAGTAGAATGGATTAAAAACCATAATCCTACAATATGTTGCTTACAAGAAATGCATTTGAAACAGAGTGATAAAAACAGGGTAAAGGTAAAAGGGTGGAGTAGAATATATTATGCTTCAGTTGAAGTAAAAAAAAAAAAGGAGAAGTAGCAATCCTGATCTCAGACAAAGCAAAAGCAAAAATAAGTCTTATTCAAAGAGACAAGGAAGGAAACTACATCCTGCTAAAAGGGACCACAGACAATGAAGTAATATCATTACTAAACATATATGCACCAAGTGGTATAGCATTCAAATTCTTAGAGAAGAAGTTCATGGAGTTACAGGAAGAAATAGACAGCAAAACTACAGTAGTGTGGGACCACAGCCTCCCCGTCTCTGAACTAGATAAATCTAACCACAAAATAAACAAGAAAGAAGTTAAAGAGATGAATAGAATTTTAGAAAAGTTTGATATGGTAAACTGCTGGAGAAAACTGAATGGGGATAGAAAGGAATATATTTTTTTCTCGACAATACATGGCACTTACACAAAAATTGACCATGTATTAGGGGATAAAAACCTCACAATCCAATGCAGAAAGACAGAAATATTAACTGCATCCTTTTCAGATCATGATGCAATGAAAATTATATGTAATAAAGAGCCATGGAAAACAGACTAAAAATTAATTGGAAGCTAAATAATCTTATCCTAAAGAATGAATGGGTCAAACAGCAAATCATAGAAACAATCAATAATTTCATCCAAGAGAATGACAATAAGGAGACAACATACCAAAACTTATGGGATGCAGCAAAAGCAGTTCTTAGGGGAAGTTTTATATCTTTAAATGCCAACATGAATAAAATAGAGAAAGAGGAGATCAATGAATTGGGCATACAACTTAAAAAAAACTAGAAAAAGAACAAATTAAAAATCCCCAACTAAATACCAAATTAGAAATACTGAAAACCAAAGGAGAGATTAATAAAATTGAAATTAAGAAAACTATTGAGCTAATAAATAAAACTAAGAGCTGGTTTTATGAAAAACAATAAAATAAATAAATAAATATTTGGTCAATTTAATTTTTAAAAAAATAAGAAAACCAAATTACCAGTATCAAAAATGAAAAGGGTGAACTCACCACCAATGAAGAGAAATTAAAACAATAATTAGGAATTATTTTGCCCAACTGTTTACCAATAAATTTGATAATCTTAGTGAAATGGATGAATATTTACAAAAATATAAACTGTCCAGATTAACAGAAGAGGAAGTAAAATTCTTAAATAACCCCATCTCAGAAAAAGAAATTGAACAGGGCATCAATGAACTCCCTAGGAAAAAAATCTCCAGGGCCAGATGGATTTACAGGTGAATCCTATCAAACATTTAAAGAACAATTAATTCCAATGTAACACAGACTATTTGGGGAAATAGGCAAAGAAGGAATCTTACCAAATTCTTTTTATGACACAAACATGGTACTGATACCTAAACCAGGAAGAGTCAAAACAGAGAAAGAAAATTATAGACCAATTTCCCTAATTAATATATATGCAAAAAAATTTTTTTAAATATTAGCAAAAGATTGCAGCAACTTATCACAAGAATAATACACTGTGACCAGGTAGGATTTATACCAGGAATGCAGGGCTGGTTCAGTATTAAGAAAACTATCAGTGTAATTGATCAACAACAAAACTAACAGAAACCACATGATTATCTCAATAGAGGCAGAAAAAGCTTTCGACAAAATACAACACCATACCTATTAAAAATGCTGGAGAGCATAGGAATAAATGGAGTCTTCCTTAAAATGATAAGTAGCATCTACCTGAAACCTTCAGCAAGCATTATATGTAATGGGGATAAGCTAGAAGTATTTCCAGTAAGATCAAGGGTGAAACAAGGATGTCCATTATCACCACTGTTGTTCAAGATAGGACTAGAAACATTAGCTTCAGCAATAAGAGAAGAAAGAGAAATCAAAGGTATTAGACTAAGGAAAGAAGGGGCAGCTAAGTGGAGCAGTAGATAGAGCACCGGCCCTGAAGTCAGGAGGACCTGAGTTCAAATCCGTCCTCGGACCAAACACTTGACACACACTAGCTGTGTGACCTTGGGCAAGTCACTTAACCCCAATTGCCTCACTAAAAAAAAAAAAAAAAGAATAAGGAAAGAAGAAACAAAGCTATCAGTCTTTGCTGCTGATATGATAATATACTTAAAGAATCAAGTAAAAAATTACTTGAAATAATAAACAAGTTTAGCAAAGTTGCAGGATATAAAATAAACCCACATAAATCATCAGCATTTCTATACTACCAACAAAGCCCAACAGCAAAAGATAGAAAGAGAAATTCCATTTAAAGTTATTGTAAACATTATAAAATATTTAGGAGTTTACCTGCCAAAATAAAATCAGAAACTATATGAACACAATTACAAAACATTTTTCACACAAATAAAGTCAGATCACACAAATAATTGGAACAACATCAGTTGCCCAAGTGTAGGCTGAGCTAATATAATAAAAATGACATTTCTACCTAAGCTAATTTACTTATTCACTGCCATACCAATCAAATTATCAAAAATTATTTTATAGAGCTAGAAAAATAACAACAAGATTTATTTGGAAGAACAAAAGGTCCAGAATATCAAGGGAACTAATGAAAAGAAATGCAAGGAAAGGTGGCCTAGCCATTCCAGATCTTAAATTGTATTATAAAGCAGCAATCATCAAAACTATTTGGTTCTGGCTAAGAAATAGAGTGGTGGATCAGTGAAATAGGTTAGGTACATAAGACACAGTAGTCAATGACTATAGTAATCTACTGTTTAATAAACCCAAAGACCCCAGCTTCGGTGATAAGAACTGACTATTTGACAAAAACTGCTGGGAAAACTGGAAAAAAGTATGGCAGAAAGTAGGCATAGGCCAAAATTTTACACATATACCAAAATAAATAGGTACATGATTTAGATATAAAAGTTGATACTATAAGCAAACTGGGAGAGCAAGGAATAGTTTACTTTTTAGATCTATGGAGAAGAGAAGAATATATAACCAAACAAGAGATAGAGAACATTATGAAATGCAAAATGGATAACTCTGATTACATTAAATTGAAAAGTTTTTGCACAAAGTTAATGCAACCAAGATTAGAAAGGAAGCAGAAAACTGGGAAAGAATTTTTACAACCAGTGTCTCTGATAAGGGTCTCATTTCTAAATATATGGAGAGAACTAAATCAAATTTATAAGAACACAAGTCATTCCCCAATTGATAAATGGTCAAAGGATATGGACAGGCAGTTTTCAGATGAAGAAACTAAAGTTACCTATAGTCATATGAAAAAATGCTCTAAATCACTATTGATTAGAGAAATGCAAATCAAAACAACTGAGGTACTGCATCACACCTATCAGATTGGCTAACATGACAAAACATGAAAATGATAAATGTTGGAGAAGATGTGGGGAAAAATGGAACATCGATGCATTGTTAATGGAGTTGTGAACTGATCCAATCATTTTAGAGAATAATTTGGAGCTATGCCCAAAGGGCTATAAAATTATGTATACCCTTTGACCCAGCAATAGCACTTCTAGGGCTGCATCCCAAAGAAATCATAAAAATGGGAAAAGGACCCACATGTACAAAAATATTCATAGTAGCTCTTTTAATGCTATACCAACCAAATTACCAAGAAGATACTTTATAGAACTTGATAAAGTAAAAACAAGATTTACTTGGGAAAAAACACTAGAATATCAAGGAGAATGATGAAAAGAAGCAGAAACAGAGGGAATAGCACTTCCATACCTCAGACAGTACTCTAAAGGAGCAGTCATCAAAATCATCTGGTATTGGTTAAAGAATAGAGAGATCAAAGAAACAGTCTAGGTAAGGGAGTTTCAGAAACCATGTAACTCAATAACTCAGTATTTAAGTGGAAAACATAAATTACCTGGGGGGGATATTTGATTAAAATATTTGGGATAACTAGAAAGTAGTCTGAAAGAAATTAGGTTTAGACCAATACCTGTATATCATATTCTATAATACATTCAAAATGGATATATAACCTTAATATTAAACATCATACTATAGAAAAAATTAGGAGATAAGCAAATCATAACCTCTTATAGCTATGGGTAGGAGATATATTCTTAACCAAACAAAAGACAGAGGAAATTACAAGAGACAAAAATATGTAACTGTGATTACTTGAAACTAAAAAGTCTCTGGACAGACAAAACATTAATATATCTAAAATAAGATGGGAAGGGGTTGAATGGGAAAAATCTTTGTATCAAATTTTCCTGATAATAGTTTGGTATCCAAGAAATATAAACTATATATACATATACATATACATATGCACACACACACACACGCACACACACACACACACATATTAATTAGACCAGTAGTCATTCCCCAAAAGATAAATGGTCATAGAATATGAATAGTTTTCAAAAGAAAAACTACAAAGTATTCACATTCACATAAAAGAATGCTCCAAATTACTAATAAGAGAAATGCAAGTCAAAACAACCCTGAGGATTCAACTCACACTCTGTAAATTGCCAAAATTGACAAAAATAGCAAGAGTCAATTTTAGAGGGGTTGTAGACTAATACATTGCTGGTGGAGCTGTGAAATGTTATGATCATTTTGGAAAGTAATTTAGAAATTATGCAAAGAGAGTGACTAAAATGACCATACCTTTGAACTAGAGACTCCACTATTGAGCTTATACCTGCCCTCAATGAAGACATTGATAAGAAGAAAGTTCCCATATACTCAAAAAATATTTATAGCAGCACTTTTTGTTATAACCAGGAACTGGAGGAAATGGCTAAACAAATTGTCATACATGAGTGTAATGTGTAATCACTGTGCTATAAGAAATGATGTGTATGATGAATACAGAGAAGCAAGGAAAGTTCTATATGAACCAATGGAGAATGAAGTAAGCAGAGCCAAGAAAACAACATACACAGTAATTACAACAATGTAAATGGAAAAACCAACTACACACCAAAAAATGAAAAGCAAATGTGACAAAAAAAAATTAGAACTCAAATGAAGAGATGAGGGAAGACACTCCCAACCTATCCCTTTGTGAAGGTGGGAGGTCCATAGGTATATCACAGTGCATGTGTTTTCAGACTTTTTCAATGTATCAATAAGTTTTTTTCTCTCTAAAAAATATTATTTACCATATGAGATGGCTCTCTCAGAGGAGGAGGCAGCAGGATACTTGGGATAACTATGGTGACATAAAAAAAGAAAATATCAAGAAAAACTTTATTTAAAAATATTTTTAATTTTTTAAAAAGAAGGTAATCATAAATATGCAAATCAATTAAAAGTATATATTACAACAATCTTGGGAAGTAGCTGCTATTGTTATCCAAATTTTACAAATAAGGAAACTGAGGCAGACAGATATGAAGTGTTGCCCAGGGTCACACAACTGGTAAGTATCTGAGGCTGAATTTGAACTCAGGTTTTTCTAATTCCCCATTCAGCACTCTATCCGGTGCACCACCAAGAAGTAATCTAGAATTCCATTTCTTTTCCTCATGTTCCTTAACATCAAATATCAAATGTCAGGCCAGCATACAGGGGCTTCCTTTTATCTTAAGTTCTAAAACTCAAATCTTTTAACATCATCTCCCATTTTTTTTTCTCCTTTGCTCTAGTTTCTGAAGGAGAGATGACTCTTTTTCTTGCCATTGCTAACTCTCCCCACCAGGGGCATGCTGGAGCCAGCTTAAACCAGCTAAGAATCAATTAATCGTAATAGTACAGATCTCTATACAAAGCTTGATTCATTATTTTTTTTGGTCATCTAAACTGAAAAAAGTGTTAATACTGCAGAATGAACTTAAAAGTGTGCATAGAATACATATATATATATAAAACACTCATATACATGTATATATACACACATACATATATGGTTGTATGTATGTATGTATTTCCCCCTGAGAGCCAGAGTTAAACATTTACTAGTACACTTGTATTTCTTTGTTAACATTGCTCAAGCTCAGCAAGAATGCCATAGAAGGTTCAGGGAATGAAGTTAGGGTTAGAAATGAAATGGAGGCTTAGTGACTTTTAGGCTAGTCAGCAGAAGCAGCAGCATTTATATAGAGCTTTAAGGTTTGCAAAGTACTTTACATATATTATCTCATTTGAGCCTCACAACACCCTTATTTCCCACACACATACTTATATACTTGATCGTGCTTACCCTCTCCTATTTCCTTCAGGAGCTCCTCCCTTTGTTCACCTCCCCTCTCCTGGAATCTTCAGTTTCTATATTAAGTCCTCCTTTATTGCCTTCAACTATGGCCAGATCTCCCATATCCTTAAAAAAAATTTATTTGACCCTCTTAGCCCCTCACACTCAACTCTTCCCTTTCCCTCACCCCTCTCATACCCAATCAATCACCAAATTTTGTAGATGCTATATAAATGCTAGCTATCATTATTATTATTACTAGCTGTAAACCCACTATCTCCCCACCTCTCCATCAGAACATGATCTCCTTACTAGCAGGGACTATTTTCCTTTTTATCTTTGTAATCCTAATACTGAACATGGTACTTCATACATGTTAGGCCATTTAAAAAGCTTATTGAATTAGTTGAAAAGAAGTGGGATAGATGATAGTAAAATTAGGTGGCTTTGGGATTAGTTGAATGACTGTCCCCAGAAGAGTCATTAATGTCAATGTGGAAGGAAGTTTCCAGGTAAGAGACACAGGACTCTGCACTGGACTTTATGATATTTAACATTTTTTAAACAATGACTTGGGTAAGAGATATCAGTATGAAAGCAACCTCCCTCCATATTAACCTAAGGTCTACATAACAATGAGTAGTATAAGCCAGGATTTTTTTTTTTTGCTTTACTATCTATATTTTTTACTTTTACTTTTTTTATTATTTGGAAGTGGGAGGGAGGAAGGAGAGAGAAAATAAATATTTGTCACTTGAAATAAAATAAAATATACAAAAACAGTGAGTGCTATAATAATAATTCTTTCACTATCTCTCCAGCAGCTATTCTGAACCTTCTCATCTCTCCTCAAGCCTCCCCTAGCATCTCCTTCCTCCATCCTCTCAGTTAAGTCCTTTAAATTATACTTCACCAAAAATAAATAAATAAATTTAAAGCTGTTTGACAATAGATCTCCCTCTCCCCTCCTCACCCTTGAGTCTAGCTCTTGTCTTCTCTATCAGATTGCCCCCATTATCACCTTGCTCTCTAGTTTTCAATCTCTCTCTAGCTATTGGCTTCTTCCCTAATGCTACAAATATGTCTATGTCTCCCTCATCCTTAAAAACCCATCACTTGATCCTACTACCCCCATTAGCTATTGTCCTATGTATTTCTCCTCCCTTTCATGGCTGAAGTCCTTAAGAAAGTCATTTATTCTGGATTCTTTTACTTCTTCTTTTCTCTCTCTTCTAAACCCACTATAATGTTTCTTTTGACTTCATCATTCAACCAAAACTGCCCTCGCCAAAGTTGCCAATGATCTCTTAATTGTTAACCCTAATGGCCCATTCTCAATCTTCCTCCTCCTTGACATCTCTACAGCATTTGCCTCCTCCTAAATACTCTCTCCTTTCTAAGTTTTCATGACACTCCTTTCTTCTGGTTCTCCTCTCATCTGTCAGACCACACCTTCTTATTATTTGTTGCTAGTCCTTCATGCATGTAATACACACTAATTGTGGGTATTCCCCAAAGCTTTTCCCTGGTTGTCTTCTCTTTTCACTTTGTACAATCTCACTTGGCAATCTCATCAGCGTCTATGTGTTTATTTTTTCATCTCTATGTTGATAAGCCCTGGTTCCTTTCCCAAGCTATAGTCATGCATCACCAGATGCCTTTTGGACCTCTCCAACTGGTTGTACCATAGACATTTCCTACTCAGAATATCCAAAACAAAACTCATTCTCTTTCCTCCCCATATCCTTCTCTCTTCCAAACTTTCCTATTAAGGTCTTGGACATCACCATCCTACCAATAACTCACAACTTTAGTGTTATCCTGGACTTAGAATTCTCATTCACTCACCTGTCTACTATGTTCCTAAAATATGTTTCTACCTACAAACATCTCATGCATGTATGTGTGTGCACATGCATGTATATGTGTTCACACACATGTGTGTATTCCTTTTGCTCCATTCACACAAATATAATCCTTGTTCAGACCCTCATCACCTCTTGCCTGGACCATTCTGATAGATTTCTAACTGGTCTCCCTGCCTCAAGTCTCTTTCAACTGTAATCCATTCTCCACTTACCTGCTAAGATGATTTTTCTAATACATTGCTGTGTATGTCACCCTCAACCTCAGTCAATGAGATCCAGTGACTCCCTTCACCTTTGCCTATTTCTCTGACTTCTTTCAAGACTCACTTCAAATCCTACCTTGTTCAGGAGGCCTCTCCCAGTCCCCCTAGATACTAGTGAATCTTCTCCCAGATGACCTTTCCTATTCTCTGTATACATGTAATTGTTTCTTTGTCACTTCCTCCATTAGAATGAAAGCTCCTTGAGGAGCTCTGTTTGTTGTCCTTTTTTTGTGTCCCCAATATTTAGCACATATAATGTCATTGACTAATTGACAATATGGGGGAGTCTGCTTGTGAAGGTAAATCTAAACAAGTAAATCTTTCCTTATGTGCATGTAAACCTGACCACACAAGTGGGTAGGAATCAAGACTCCCATTCCTACGAATGAGCAAATGATTATCTGATATAGGGAAAGTAGATTTGGAGCATCTCATCCTTATGATTACCAAAAACAAAAAAGAAGAAGAAGAAAGAAAAAAAGAAAAAACTTATCCCAGAAAGACAATAAAGGTAGGAACAGGTTGGGGGAGGGAGGGGGAGAAGAATGAGCAGAATGAGCAGACAGAAATTTCAAGGTCTTTGAAAAAGATAAACAAATGTAAAAGCAACTCTTCCCAGTAAAAAGATGTATGCATCCATCTGTTCAGATAGTCAGGAAGATTAGATGGCAAATTATCGGTCATTGACTTGGGAGTTATGTGCACCTGCAAGAGTGTTTATTTAAAGACTTTTGTAATTTCTCTAGTCATTTCTGTTCTTTGCCATTTAATTCAGTCAATCAATAGTCAGCTCCTACATAACACCTTTATACTTATAGGAGCCGGGATCCAGAGCTAAAGGGACCCTCAGGTCCAACTCTTCTATTTTGCAGATAAAGAAACTGAGGCCTACAGAGTTTAAGTGTGTTGGACAAGGTCACAAAAGCAAGAAGCTTCAAAGATGGGATGTGAATCTTGCTTTCATCGACTGCAGGCTCTGTATTTCTCCCACTGTCTCTGCTTCTCCTCAGCCGCAGTCCCATATAACAAGGTGCCAGTTCACCTGCACTGAAATTGATTTACTTGAAAATTATTTTATTTTTCAGTTTGGGGAAAAAATGAATGCTGTTTCTGCCATTCTAATCAAATTTCCCGAGGAAAATTGTTCTTCTAGGAGGGAAAGAAGAAATCTGAAAGAGAAGAGACTTGCACTCAAGAAATATTAGTTAACTTTTTCTCCACTTGAAACAAAGAACTTGAAGGCAAGGCTTATCTCTTTGTTTTTGTTTTGTCTTTGTATCTCAGTCTACCACAGTGCTTTGCACATAGTAGCAACTTATCAAATGTTTGTTGAATGAAATTAAACCCAATAAAAAAGAAAACACTTTAAGGGATTTTTTGTTTGTTTGTTTCCATAGATATCAACAAAATGAAACAAGGAGGTTTCAATTATACAAATAAAGTCAAGAATAGCCATTGGGAGAGTCTGAATAATGAGACTGCTAGAGACTTGGGCTATAGACTGTTGTCATCTGCCCTTTGAATTCCATGGCTAAATTGTATCTCTGTGTCCATTCCTAAGCTCTGTCAGGGATTTCTGGGAAAATGTTTTCAGATAAGCATCTTGGATGGTTTTCTTTAGTCATTTGAATATCATCTTGTCCCATCATATCTGATAAACACAAAATAGTAACTCAGGTTGACAGCATCCCTACCAGAGATATGAAGCTATTGAATTATCAAAGGACAATTCTAAATATCAGCCTTTGAAGGATAACTGATCTACTAAAAGCCAGTATTGTTTTGGACATGCTATGTCACATTTCTAACTCTTCACTTTACATGGCATCATGCAGTGTCCCTCGGTGTCAGCTAACATCGGAAGCAGCATTACACAACATGACAGGATGACTTAAAAATTGAACTAAAGCCTCATTCAGCCTCAGTAACCATTTTATCTCAGTCATTAAGAAAAATGTAAGAGCAAAGAATGGTAGGTTATCTTTAGGATCTGTTGACTGAAATACATCAGGCTGTCCTGAGTTGCATGTACCAAATGTCTATGTCTTCTCTTTTCTTACTTCATTGCTGATTCTTGTAAAAGCTAAATTGTAGAAATAAAGCCTAGGCCATTTCCCTATTCAATGGGCATTTATATATATTGCTAGGCCATTGAATATATTAAAATTTCTGGACTAAAGTGCTAGTTCTTGTATCAAAAGACAGAGATCCTTATTTGGGGCTGTTCTAATAGCAACTAACAGTGTGAGTTCAGATAAACACAACTGTCATTTATTAAATAGTACCTACTGTTTGTTTTAAGCACTGGGCTAGGCATGGAGATACAAAAACAAAGGAGCCTCTGCCCTCACAGAGTGAGGGCATTCCACATAGTACAATAGAAAGAATCAGTTGTTATAGGGCCTGGATTCAAATGCTGATTCTGGCACTCACTACTAGCTTCAGGCTGCTTATCCTCAAGATAAAGGGGTTAGACTACACTAGAAAAGGCCCTAGAGATCATCTAGTCCAACTTCCTTGTTTTATAGACAAGGAAGCTGAGGCCTGAAGAGAGAAGCATATTGGAGCCAGTTCTAACCAGTCCCTGAGAGTTGATCATTAAATTTTCAGTGTGAGCATTTACACTTCAGAAACTGGCAAATGCTATAAATGAGGACTTGATTCATTGTTTTGTTGATTATCTAGACTTAGTAAAGTGAGAAGATGGTTGAGCATTTTTAATGTATGCCTGATTTGATATCAAAATGGTCTGGTTCCTTTTTTAAAAAAAAAAATCAGATTGTTGAGTCATAGAGTCATTTATTTAAAAAAAAACTCAGATAATTAGAGACATTTGAAGACAGCTGTGAAATTCAATGCCTCCCCAATAAAAAGCAGAAAACAGTGGGAAATTGCTTGTGAAAACAGAACAAAGCTGGACAGGGGCTAGATGCTCTAAGAGAAAAGAAAGAATCAAAGCAAGCGAATTAGAGAACCAATAAGACATCTAAGCTTCTCCTAAGTTGTAAAGTAATTTTAATGAGGCATTCACATACCAGGCCTTCAATCCGCTTATAAATTAAAAGTAAGCTAAGATAGAACTAAAGTAATGGTAAGGTCTGATAAATTTGTTAGTAGGAATAGGATTATTAATATTAATGATAAATATGGAATTTCAGAATTGGAAGAGATCTCAGAAGCTGGCTAATCTAATATACACTTGATCAAGAATCACATCTGTAATATACCCAAGTAATTATCCAGTTTTTGCTCTGGTAAAAGGAAATCTCTTTCAAAGCAATCCACTGTGTTTTTGGACAGATTTATTTTTGAGGAAGGTTTTGCTTGTATCAAGCCCAAATTCACTTCTTTGTGACTTTCACCCATTTATCCTGTTTTTGTCCTCCAGGGTCAAAGAGTATATGTCTAATCCATTTTCCATATGTCAGTTCTTCAAAATTCTTGAGAAAGCTGTCATGTTTCCCCTAACTCTTCCTATGTCTGGGCTAAACATTCCCAGTTCCTTTAACTGATCCTCATGTGGCATGAACTTGAGGCTCTTCACCACCTCCATTGTTCTCTTTTGGAAACTCAACAGCTTACGAATCTCTTTTTTAAGAAAAAAAAATGGCACCATAAACTCACTAACATACTTCAAATGTGCTCTTACCAGGGCAAAATATGGCAGGATTATAATTTTCCCTAGTATAGGATGCTATATCTGTCTTAATGCAGTCTAATATTGCATTAGCTTTTTTTGTCTTCCATATCATCTGTGGTTGCTGTTGTTCAGTTGTTTCAATTATGTCCGACTTCTTATGACCCTATTTGGGGTTTTCTACTGGAATGGTTTGTCTTTTCTTTCTTTAGCTCATTTTGCAGATGAGGAAACTGGAGCAAACAGGATTAAATCACTTGCCCAGAGTCACACAACTATTAAGTGTCTGAGCAGAATTTGAACTCAGGTCTTCCTGACTCCTGGCTTGGTGTTTACTGTGCCATCTAGCTGCCACCACATCATACCATTGGTTTATATGGTTTACTGCCCATATTAACTCCTATTAATCATAAGGAAACATAATAAGAATGATCCCAATAGATTATATGATTAAAAAGCTTTTTATAGATATTTTATTTGATCCTCACAATAATCTCATAAAAGAAATATTTGATGAATAATGATCCCCATTTTCCAGATGAAAAACCTGAGTCATCAGTGGTTATGACTTGTCCATGGTCATATATAGTATAGTCCCTTCAAGCTCCAAATCTTTGATCCTATGATCCCAAGTATTGGGGTCAAGATTCAAACCCAGATCTTTCCTGACTCCAGGTCTACCTCTCTTTCCAACTATAGTACTCTGCCTCTCATTTACTTGCTTGATTAACCAAACAAATTACTAAAACTTGAACTTCATTCACATTAATTCACATAAGCCACTTTGTAGACATCTCTCATCATCTGTAGTCAGATAAATTGGTCAATGTATGCTTAATACCATAGTCTAGATTTATCCTCTCTAATCAATGCATCCATTTGCCTACCACATTGTTACTTCATTCACTAATGAATTGTAGTAAACTGTAGTAAATTGTAGTAAACTGGTCCAACCATTCTAGAAAACAATTTGGAACTAGGCCTAAAGGGTTATAAACTGTGTATACCATTTGACCCAGAAGTACCACTACTAGGTTTGTATCCCAAAGGGATCAAAGAAAAAAATAATCTGTATGTACAAAAATATTTATAGCAGCTCTTTTTTTGGTAGCAAAGAATTAGAAGTAGAAGGGATGCTCATCAGTTGGGGAACAGGTGAGTGAGTTGTGGCATATGATAGTGATGGAGAGTTATTTTGCTGTGGCAAGTGATGAAGGGGCTGGTTGCAGAAAAAAAAAAAACATTGCAAGACCTATATGAACTGATGCAAAGTAAAGTGAGAATAACCAGGATATTGCACATAACAGCAATGTGGTAATGACGATCAACTATGAAAGACTTGGCTACTCTGATCAATACAACCAACCAAGATAACTCCAAAGGACTCGTGATAAAAAAAAAAATGTTATCCACCTCCAGAGAGACAACTGATGAACTCTGAATGCAAACTGAAGTATAATTTTCTCATTTTACTTTCCATGACGTTTTTTTCCAGCAATATGGTTAGTATGGAAATATGTTTTGCATGATTTCACACGTATAATTGATATCATATTGCTTGCCTTCTCAGTGGATGGGGGAGGAGTGGGAAGGAAGGAGAGAATTTGGAATTCAAAATGTAAAAAAGAAAAGAATGTTAAATATAAATAATTTAAAAAAACCACAACAAATTGTTACCTCAGCTCTGGCCCATCAACTCCAGTGTTGTTGCTGTTGTTGTTGTTATTTTGTTTTTCTGCTCCTCCCGTTAGGTCTGAACACCTGGAATGGCCTTGGACTGTGTCGTGGTTGGCTTTGATCCCTACAAGAACATTGTGTTTGCCGCCTGTTTGCCTTGTAAGACTTCCTATCTACTTTTCATTCTAAACCCTGGTCAATTCATTCTTGCTAATTAGAAGGCTAGATCTGGTAGGAGTTCTGCTTAGTGAATGAAGCTGTTCAGCCTCATTCTCCACATCAGACTGGATGTCTCCTTGCAGATCTCATTCATCTTACAATATCAGCTGCCACTTCTATGGTGAAGCTTCCCAATTCTACACTTCCAGCCCTGCTGTATCAAGTAACCTCTTGAGAGCTTATAAGTTCATAAATCTTGAGTTAGAAGAGAACTGAGAAGACATATCTAGTACAACCTCCACATTCCACAAGTAAGGAAACATAAACACAGGAAGAGTAAGTGATTTGCCTGAGTTTGCATGGGAAGTAAGCACCAGAGATAGACTCTGAATACAGCCTCAAAGCCAGTGTTCCTTCTACTGTATCACAATACATCCGTAAGAACCACTGTTCTTTATCTCCAATTGACCCCCAGGATGTCTTGATATTGATATTCTATTATTATTTCAGTATGTCCAATACCGAACTTATTAACTTTGCTCACTTAAATTTGTTCATTCCCTTTCCAACTTCGCTATTTCTGTTCATGACTCTGCTCTTCTTTCAATTTTCTAAACTGAAAATTATGGAACTATTTTTTACTCTTTACTTCATTGCATTTTGCCAAATCTGTCACCAGCTTGTGTCAATTTTTCTCCACACATATCTCTTAGATTGTCTTTTCCTCTCCATGGTCACTAACAACACCCTATTCCAGGCCCTCATCACCACATCATTTTTCCTAAAATCAGAAGATAATAGATGTAGAGTCAGTTGGAAGGGACCTCAGAAGCCATAAGGTCCAACCCCCTCATTTTCCAGATGAAAAAAAAAATGAGGTACAGAGAAGTTACATGACTTTCCCAAGGTCACATAGCCACTAAGTATCTGAGGCAAGATTTGACCTTACTTCACACACAGTACCCTATCCATCGTGCCACACAGCTTTCATAATATTTGTTCATTCTATGAACATGTAGAACATTCATTATAAGAGCATTTCTTATTAGGTCAAGTTTGAAATTCCCATTCTGACATTTAAAACACTCTATAATTTGATTCCACTTTATATAACATTATTCTCTATTAAAGTTGTTGTCCTCACTGCTACTTACTTATGCCACCCTTATTCCTTATCTAGTGTCCATAATATCAATCCTTTGAAGACTAGCTCCAGACTCTCCCAAAAATGTCTCTATTTAGAGCTTTGACCCACACTCATCTTTGCCTTTCCTTACCTTCTATAGGCCTTATTATTTGACTCATGCATCTTGACTCAGTTTTATTATTTGATCTTTATTATCCTAAGTTTCTTGTGCATATCTTATTTCTTCCAACTATGCTATTAGCTCCTTGAGGTTAAATATTTGTATTCAAGTATCTGACTTGAGGTCAAGAACAATTCAGTGCATCTTTCATAGGACTCAAAGTGCTCTAAACAAAATAGAAGTTTGAGAGAAATGACTATTAATAACCAATGATTTGGGGAAATCCAGAGTTCTCCCCATTTTTCTAAAGTCTTCATTTCAACGCACAGCCTCTGAAGGACAGGACTGATGATAGCAGATAGGATTAACATTTTTCTCAATCTTGATATTGCTACCCCACCCAAATTTATAAGGAGTTAATCTAAGGTGAAACTCCTGCTTAGGCTTTTGGGGTAGTGATAGATCTTGGGGATGATTTGGAAGTAAATGACCTGATCGAAGATATGCTCCCTAGCCCCTCATTAAAATAGATCCATCTCTCATTATAATGTTCATTCTCTCTCATTAATTGTTAACCAATCAGAGTTGATTACCACATTCAGGAAGACCCATTCTTCCAAAGGCATATAAACACTGAGCCCACTACTATCATTTGTCTTTGGCATTTGAGAGTGTCACTGACCCATTTTTTCAGTAATACACTAACATTGTTAATAAAATAACTAAATAGAAATTATGTCTCAAACTTTTTAAACATCAAAAGTTTAATAAATATAAATTGAATTGTAATGAATTAGGGGGTATTGGAAGGCAGGCCCAGGATTTTGAGAGGATGAGTCATGGTAGAGGTAACTCTTGATTAAAATATAAGTTGAATCACAAAGGGTAGGTAGTTTTTAGGAAGAATGTTATAGGCATGTCTATATCATCAAACATATCCTGTATAGGACAGATGCCAGTAAATTTTCTGGTTGCAGCACATGGGTCTAATATTTCTTAAGACTTAGTATTCAGGGAGAATGTCTTCTTTTGATCAGCAAATATAAATAATTTTGCATGATAGAAGGATTCCTACTGCTACTTTCCCAGCCAGAATAATTCTGAGCAATGGTACAATAAATGGAAAGTAAGTACAAATGACAAGCCTATGTTAGCTGAGCAATTTCTTATCTATTCTTATATGAGTAATCATCATTATTGTAAAAACCATTTGTCACTTTAAGTCTAATTCAGAAAGATATGGGGGGGGGGGAATGGAGACAAGATGGTGGAGTAAAAGCATTGACTTTCTTGAGCTCTCCCCCAAACACCTCCAAATACCTATAAAAAATGACTTTAAACAAATTCTAGAGCAGCAGAATCCACAAAAAGACAGAGTGAAACAAATTCCAACCCAAGACAACCTGGATGGTTGATGGGAAAGGTCTGTTGTGCCCAAGCTGGGAGGGGAGCACAGTTCAGCGTGGGCCACGCAGGCAAAGACAAGGCCTCAGTGAGCCTGGAGCAGGCTTCAGGGGAATTGAATCAAGGGAAGCTGTGGCAGTTTCTAGACTTCTCAACCCACAAATGCCAAAAACAACTTAGAAGGTCAGTAGGAAATGTCTGTCAATCCTCAGTGATAGAGAAGCTCAGTCCAGTCCCACAGCCCCAGGGCAGCAGCTGCTTCCAAAGCTCTTGGCCCACAGATGGTGGGGGGGATTGAGTGCCTGATCAGAGGGGGATTGCAGGGATCTCTTTATTGGTGCTGAAGCAGGATTCCCTTGCTTTGCCAATGCTTGGATCTGAGTCTCAGTCCTGGGTGGAGGTGGAGAGGGAATCCTACTCACAGTGCCAAAGTAGAAAAGAGTGTTTGTGATCACTCATAGACCAGAGCACAAGCCAGAAAAGGACTAAACACCTTACTTTGATCATACCACCTTGGAAGAACTGAAAATTTATAGGTCCCTAGACATATCTCTGAAAACAGCTGCACAAAACCTCTGAAGCTTGGGACAGTACATTCTCCATACTGGAAGCAGATCCCTACCCTAACAATGAATTTAAAACTCAAGTAATTGGCTGGGAACATGAGCAAACAGCACAAAAAAGTCAGACCATACAATCTTACTTTAGTGACAAAGAAGATCAAACTATACAACCAGAAGAAGACAACAAAGTCAAAGCTCTTATATACAAAGACTCCAAGAATAATATGAATTGGTCCCAGGCCATGGAAGAGCTGAAAAGGGATTTTGAGAAGCAAGTAAGAGAAGTAGAGGGAAAACTGGGAAGAGAAATGAGAGTGATGCAAGAAAATCATGAAAAACAAGTCAACAGTTTGCTAAAGGAGACCCAAAAAAATACTGAAGAAAATAACACCTTAAAAAATAGCCTAACCCAAATGGCAAAACAGGTTCAAAAAGTCAATGAGGAGAAGAATGCCTTAAAAAACAGAATAGGCCAAATGGAAAAGGAAGCCCAAAAGCTCACCAAAGAAAATAATTCCTTAAAAATTAGAATGGAGCAAATGGAAGCTAATGACTTTATGAGAAATCAAGACATTGTAAAACAAAACCAAGAGAATGAAAAAAGAGAAGACAATGTGAAATATCTCAATGGAAAAACAACTGAGCTGGAAAATAGATCAAGGAGAGAGAATTTAAAAATTACTGGACTATCTGAAAGCCATGATCAAAAAAAGAGCCTAGACATCATCTTTCAAGAAATTATCAAGGAAAACTGCCCTGATATTCTAGAACCAGAGGGTAAAATAGAAATGGAAAGAACCCACCAATCACGTCTTGTAAGAGATCCACAAAGGAAAACTCCTAGGAATATTATAACCAACTTTCAGAGTTCCCAGGTCAAGGAGAAAATGGTGCAAGCAGCCAAAAAGAAACAACTCAAATATTGTGGAAACACAATTAGGATAACACAAGATTTTAACAGCTTCTACATTAAGCCATCTGAGGGCTTGGAATATGATATTCTGGAAGTCAAAGGAGCTAGGATTAAAACCAAGAATTACCTACCCAGCAAAACTGAATATAATCCTTCAGGATAAAAAAATGGACATTCAGTGAAATAGAGGACTCTCAAGCACTCTTGATGAAAAGACCAGAGCTAAATAGAAAATAGAAAAATTTGACTTTTAAATATAAGACTCAAGAGAAGCATGAAAAGGTAAACAGGAAAGAGAAATCATAAGGAACTTATTAAAGTTCAACTGTTCACATTCCTACATGGAAAGATGATATTTATTACTCATGAGAGCTTTCTCAGTATTAGGGTAGTTGGAGGGAACCATATATAGACAGAGGGCACAGGGTGAGAGGAATATGAAGGGATGATATCTAAAAAATAAAGTTAAGGGGTGAGAGAGGATTATAGTGGGAGAAGGAGAAAGGGAAAGGTAGAATAGGGTAAATTATCTCGCATAAAAGAGGGAAGAAAAAGCTTTTACAGTGGAGAGGAAGAGGGGAGAAGTGAGAGGGAATGAGTGAGGCTCACTCTCATTGGATTTGGTTTAAGGAGAGATTAATATACACACTTGATTAAGTATGGAAATCTATCTTAACCTACAGGAAAATAGGGGGTAAGGGTATAATAAAGGGGGGGATGATAGAAGGGAGGGCAGTTTGGGGGAGGGCATAATCAGAAGCAAACACTTTTGAGGAGGGACAGGGTCAAAGGAAAGAATAGAATAAATGGGGGGTGGGAGAGGATGAAGGGAAATAAAGTTAGCTTTTCACAACATGGCTATTATGGAAGTGTTTTGTATACATGTATAACCTGTATCAAGTTGCTTGCCTCCTCAATGAGGGTGGGCAGGGAGGAAGGGAGAAAATTTGGAACCCAAAGTAGTTTAAAAACAAATGTTAAAAATTGTTTTTACATGCAACTGGGAAATAATATATACAGGTAACAGGGCATAGAAATCTATCCTACCTACAGGAAAATAGAAGGAGAAGGGGATAAGAGATGGGGGGGGGGTTAGATAGAAGGGAAGGCATATCAGGAGAAGGGGTATTAACAATGCACACCATCTTGTGGTGGAGAGAGGAAATAGATGGGATGGGGAAAAAATGTGGAACTCAAAATCTTACGGAAGTAAATGTTGAAAACCAAAAATAAATTAATTAATTAAAAAAAAAGAAAGCTTATCAGGTTGCCCTGGGAAAATGTCATTCCTTCAGATTAAAGTAGATATAGAACTTTCCAACCAAAATTCTCAAAAGGAGTGCTTTGCACACCTATTATCATGAGATTAAAACAAAAGAAAATTCCCCAGACCACAAAATAAATCCATGGCAGATGTAAAGAGAGGGAAAAGTCTGGTTTTCTGACTTCTTTATGTGGTATCCTTAAAACCAACTACTAAAGTCTTCTTCCTTTGGCTGACCTACCTTGGGCTATTTTGATTCTTCTCATATCTTTACCAAATGATGGCCCAGAGACAAAGAAAAAGATGGAAAAGGTGGAAAACTCAGATCTCTTCACAATTAAAATTATTGACTTATGATCAAAGGAACTGTGAGTAAAAAGACTGAAGTAGGAGAAGGGTAATCAAAATAATGAAAGGCCTAAAGTTCATGCTCCTGATGATCACTTCAAAGAAATGGCATTATTTGGACTGTAGAAGAGAAGATTCAGGAGAAGCATGATGGCTGTCTTCAAGATTTGAAGGGTTACCAGATGGAAGAGGGATTCAATTTGTTCTGCTTGATCCCAGAGGGCAGAAGTCAAGAAATGGATAGGGATTACAAACAGGAAAGTATAGATAGATTCAATATAAAGAAAAACTGTCAAACCATTAGTACTGTACAAAAACAGAACAGGATAAGAGGCCATGGGTTCCCCCTCACTATATGTCTTCAAAGGATGGGTGGCTAGGTGTCAGATATTTTGTAGAGATTTTTTTTCAAATATGTGTTGGTCACAAGGGCTGTTGAGGGCCCATCCAACTTTAAATTTCTTTGACTCTGTGTAATAGGGGAGAGAGAGAGAGAGAGAGAGAGAGAGAGAGATGCAACATGTTTCTTTAGGCTGCAGTAGTCCAAGTTATGACCTGCCCTTCATCAATATTGATAAAGAGATTTTTTTTGCTCTTATTGTTGTTTTTATTAATTTTGCTGATGTCTTTTGTTTTTACATTACAAACATTTGCACATTACTTCTACTTTGTGAGTGGTCTCTTGAAACAAATTAAAACAGTTATGTAAAATTAATAATATAGTGACCTCATCCAAAAGTGCATACAATATGAGGATAACAGAAATCTATTTTGTCTCCCTCATACCTCCCTCCCCCCCATTGGGGGAAAAAAAAAGAAAGAAAATATTAATTTATTGTAACAAATATACAGAGTCAAGCCAAACAAATTACATCAGTGGCTGCATAGAAATATAAATACATATATGTATATATATATATGGGATAGCTAGGTGGTACAGTGGATAGAGTATCGGGCCTGAAGTTGGAAAGATCCAAGTTCAAATCCGATTTCAGACACTTACTAGCTATGGGCAAGTCACTTAACCTGTCTGCCTCAGTTTCCTCATCTGTGAAGTGAGCTGATGAAAGAAATGGCAAACCACTCTAATTGCCAAAATCTCAAATGAGGTCATAAACAATCAGGCATGACTGAACAACAACATACACATATGTATATTTATACTCATATACATATGTATTGAATGAAATCTATATATGTACGTATGTGTATATTAAATTAGACAGATACATTTTCATTCTGTAACCTAAGTTTATCACCTCCCTATAAGGGGTAGCATATTTCATCATTGGTCCTCTGGAATCATGAACAGTCATTGTGTTAATCATTAATTAAACTATTAATCATAGTTTTTACAGCATTCAAAGTTGTTATTATCATGTTGTTACTGTGCAAATTTGTTTCCTGATTCTATTCATCATTCATCATCATTTTATAAAAGTCCTGAAACCTGTTCAATTTTCTAATGTTGATGTTATAATATAAGTTGTTCTTCTGGTTCTGCTCCCTTCACTCTGAATCAGAAAAATGTTCCAAATCACTTCTAATTATGGAAATGCAAATTAAAGCAATTATGGGATTCTGCATCACACTCATCTGAGTGGCAAAGATGACAAAAAGGAAATGATAAACATTGCAGGGGCTATGGGAAAAAATAGGTACATTAAGGCCCTTTGGTGGATTTGAGAATGGATACAACTATTCTGGAAAATAATTTGGAATTATTTTTTTAAAAGTTACTAGACAGTGTTAAAAGAAATCAAAAAAATTGGAAAAGATCTTTTATGTTGTTGAGTCATTTCATTACCCCAGTTGGGGTTTTCTTGGCAAAGACAAAGGAGTGATTTGCCATGTTTTTCTCCAGCTCATTTCACAGTTGAGGAAACTGAGGCAAACAGGGTTAAGTGACTTGTGCAGGGTCATACAACTACTGTCTGAGGCCAGATTTGAACCTTGGAAGATGAGTCTTCTTCTCTCTAGGCCCAGAACTCTATCAATTGTGCCACCCAGCAGCAATTTTTGAGGTGACAAAAAACTGGAAACTGAGGGGACACCTATCAATTGAGGAATGGCTGGCTAAATGGTAGTATATGAATGTGATCAAGTACTATTGTGTTGTAAGAATGAGGAAATAGATGATTTCAAAAGGACATGGATAAAAGAGAATTGACTATATAAGAAATCTGCTTTAGGCAGCACAGAAAGTGGCCATAACTAAACAACTAAGGGCAGAAAATCTAAACCATCTCACAGAACCATCAGTACCAAATTTCCAGGAGTTATCAGAGCCATGAGATGAAAGGAGAGGAGACTAGGGTAGGGAGATCCGGGAACTCCTATCAGGGGTTAAACAGCCCCAGGCTTATCATATCATTCCTCCCAAACCCTAACCCCCCTCCCCCACCTGAAGACAATGATTCCTGTACAGAATGGACAAGCAATGAGTCAACCCTCTGTGGTGTTAGGAAAATTTCAAATAGAAATTTGAGGATTCCCTGGGGCAATGACTCCTGAGGGTGTAGTTAATGGAGCCACTGCTGAAAGGCTCTCTGCTTTAGACTTCCATATCCTTGGGGAGTTCTTTAAGGCTCTCCTTTTAGCAAATCAACTAAATTTGTTAAAGCCTCCTGGAGAAATGTGCTCTTTGTCCATTTTTTAGATAGCTGACTTGGGGAATTATTCACACCTCTACTTGCAAAAATCATTCCCCTTGAAACCAGCTCTCAGATGAGGATCTCCTACTGAGGGTATTAATCTTCTGAAAGAAATGGTTTTGATAGATTGGATTTATTTGTTCCTCTCCCAAGGCCTTCAATACTTTATGCCCAGTCTATCGCTGGAGCAATTAAATCCCACCTTTTAAGGGAAGCCCAACCAAAATGGCTACAGACTTTTGCTTCGGGTCTTCCCCACCACACAACCACACAGGCTGGGATAACTGATTAATGAAATTTAGTCAGGGTGTTGGGACAGTTGTGGCTTGAGCAAATACTTCTATCAAAGCAAATAAGTAGACACTCTGGAAATGGAGTCACAGAGTCTGCCAGCAGACACCCTGCTAGGTGGGCAGAGGAGTATGACAATATCCCCAGAAGGAAATTTTGGGGGCAATAAAGTAATTTATGGTCAGCCCATGGGTATGCTTGTAAAACTGTTGTTCAGTCGACTCTTTGTGACTCCATTTGGGGTTTTCTTAGCAAAGATAGTGGAGTGGTTTACCATTTACTTCTCCAGCTCATTTTCCCTAATTCAGTAAGGATGTACAACAAGGACTTGACCCTCTTTATCTTCATCTGGAAATGAGCCTGGTCTGTCAGTCATCAGGGTACGGCATTTAGAAACCCACTAAGTCTGAGAGGTGATGACTACAGGTGGCTTTGACCTTTTATGTGCCCAGAACAGGAAATTACATCAGGGAAGCTAGGGTCAATCAGGTTACATGGGGGGAGGAAGGTATGACAGGAAGTCAGTAAAACTATGTCAGGAACTACTGATTCTGTCACATGCCACCCCTTTGTGGCAAGGTCCTAATGATCTTCCACCACTTAAATGACTAAACAGTCTACCTATCACAGGGGTAAAAGGGGGAAAGGGAAAAAACAAAACAAAAATGTGAAGTCTAGATCTTTTTTCCCCCTCTTTAAAAGGTCTCAGTTCTTTTACAAGGCAGTCTTTCTAGCATGGTCTAAAGACAAAAAGGGGAACAAAAGCAAACAAAACAAAAATATAGAGGAACATAAAAGCCAGAAGCCTTTCCTTCCTTCTACAGAAAGATTAAGTCTCAAAGTCTGTCTGGTGCATGTAATGGGTAATGCCACATCTTTGACTTTCACAATGGGTTTCCTAATACAAAGTATTGATATACCAAAGCACATCAGAGCCATGGCGCAGGTGATGACACCTCCAGTGTAGTCATAGATTTCTTCTTTCTGTACTGCTACCAACTCATTCCCTGTCTTACCTGTTAAAATCTCCCCCTATCTGGAAGTTACATAGAGGAAATGACACAAAATCATTACCCCCCCAAGGGCCTGTGGAAGGGCTTCTCTTTTCTTCTATAGTGGCTAAATAAGGACTTTTCTTCACCCTCATCTAGTGACTCAAAATTACCACCATGTCAATTAAGGGGTCTCCTTTCTTCCAGGTAAATTCATATCCACCATGGTTAATACAGCAAAACTGTCACAATCCACATGCTATTAGAAAGCAATGTAATGGTGTATACCAATGCCCTCAGAAAGGGAGGCATCTTTCAGGTTTCTACCATAATGTGATAGTATGAAACAAATTTCAGGTCCCCCTGGGGAAGGATAGTGAAGGTATATTGGACTCCTTCCCAGATGAAAACAAATTGTTCTTGTCTAGTCTCAATTGTAGAAATAGAGAAAGAAGCATTGACAAGTTTAATAGCCCTATACCACTCACCCTGGACTGGAACTAACTGGTCTACAACATTGATGAGTTCAGGAACAGCTATAGAAATAGATAATGATGATTTTTTCAGCTTCCTGTAGTCTACCTTAAGCTACTCAGTGCCAGCTGCCTTTCTCATAGGTAACACAGACTTGTTGTGAGGAGATCTGGAATTATAAAGTACTCAAGCTTCCTTTCTCTCCATCACTAGAGAAAAAATTTTTTTCACTTCCCTAGGAAGCCAATGTTAACTACATGGGATGCTTCAGGTAGCATTAAGGTTTTCTGTGTGGCCCTACCCACAACAATGACTCAATAACAACATAGAAGGTCCTTCTATGTTGTTATTGAATCATTTCAGTCATATCTGACTCTCTGTGACTCCAGGGTCACACAGAAAGTAAGCATCTGTCCGAGGTGGGATTTGAACTCAAGTCTTCCTGACTCCAGGCCCAGCACTCTATCTACTGTGCCACCTATCTGTCCTTGCAAAACTATTCCAGGAAATTAAGCATTTGGGTACTATGAACTCTTCAGCTCCACCCAAGACCCTGCTCCATTTAGATCATTCAGGGAAGACTATAGAAGGTATTGGTACAGTTAGGTGTAGGTGTAAACCTCTTCCTTTATTAAATGTTCGGTGACTTTTGAGTACCTTATTTCACCCCAACATTGAACCTGAACTAAAAGGGTGCTGGCTTTAGCACTATGCCTACAACATCCTGCATCTGTGTTTGACTGTGTTTTATCTGTCTCACTCTGCTTCTGATTGTATACATTGTACCCTACTAATCTCTCCTCTCTAATTGGCAAAGTCAATGAGAGGTAGGGAAGAATGGGGAAGAGGGAGGAGAAATTATCTCAATCCAAGAAGTTTGGAGAACTATCTTTCCTTTCAAGAATTTGGCTCAAACTGGAATCATCAACTTCAAAACTGAAATATTCCACTGGGCTGGACCCTTTTGAACTGTGGAACTGCTCAAATTCCTCTGTTATTTAAATATCCTAAAGGCATGGCTAATTTGTTTTACTTTTTACCTTCTTAACCCAAAGAGATTCACAATTCAAAGTATAAACAATCTTGGATTAGGCAAAAACAGAAGTTCCATAAGATTGAATCTGAAGGGAGAGATTTGGGCTGAATACATGGATCTTGAAGTTATTGACAAATATGATAATTAAACTCATAGGAGCTGATGAAGTCACCAAGAGAGGAAGTAGAGAGGAGAGTTTGTTGTTGTTGTTGTTGTTGTTGTTTGTCCTTAGTTTTCAAAGAGGACCAGGTGATGTCTTGATTTGCACATGGATTGGGTTTAAGTAAGGAAGAGTTGTACAAAGCCATCAGCCTCACTCTCTCTTCCTGAGTTATTGAAGTCCAGTGGCAGGACAAAAGTCAAGAGGACTGCTGATAGCCCAGGATGCAATGGATAACCTTGGCATCTTCAATGCCTGACCAAACTCTAAGCACTCCATGGCACCTGCCTCAGCTACCTTAATGGCCATTGAAACAGAATGTTCTCATCCACCCAATCTATTGGAAAAAGTCTTCACATGCTTGGGTTAGACATCCTCTTAACTCACTGATGGGTTTGAGGCCCATCAGTTACCCTCAGCTTGGTTTAGCCCATCTGCCAAGATGGTTTACCAGGGTGTGGTCACTGTTTGTGCTACAGCTCCTTGAAGCCACAGGTGAGAGTTGGGTGAAGGTGGACACCAAAGTGGATGAGCAACCCTGAAAAGAGCTTGGCAAGCCCTCACACCAGCAGTGCTAGTCCTCCTTGAATACCCCAGTCACACCAGAGCAAAGAGCAAGGAGCCTAGGAAAAAGCTTTGGGGAACACACATATTTAGGGTGCATGATATGATAAACCAGCAAAGAAAATTGTACAAGGAAATTGCAAAGGAAGGTTAGACATATAGAAGGACGAAGAGAAATGTTTATTGACTAACTGATTGACTAACCTCAAGAATCTTACACTCTAAAGTGAAGAAAACACGTGGTTATTGTCCTTTGTTATTGAAGAAGACCAAAGTAACATCACTGTGTTAGAGTCCAGTTGCAGTGTGTCCGACTGCAAATCAGACCAATATGAGCTCAGAATGCTCATAGGTCTGGCACAAATAGTCCATGTGAACATGTGGGATGGATTCTCTAAATTTGTGCATCTCTCTTTTCTTTTGAGCTATTGCAATTCTGCTTTGCTTATGAAGCACAGAGCCTTCTTTGATGTGGGTACACAATGCTGGGCAGTCCTTTGCCAACAACTCCTATGTCACACAATCAGTTCCAAAGTTCTTGAGAAAGATCTTGACAGTGGAGAATAACAGGTAAAGGGGAGCTGGGAAATGGAGAGTAGGGGGAAGAAGGATGCCAATTCCAAAGAAAGGTACAAGACCACTGGCAAGGAAGTGGAAAAGTTCAGAGAGTGAGTCAAGCTGGGCTCTAGGAGCATGGTTGGGGCCCCTCTTGAGGTGTCAGATTGGACAAAGGAGTTATCAATCAAGACAGTGGGTCCTCAGGGGAGAGATTTTACCAGGACTGGAAGGCAGTTGAGGAGATGGAAAAACCAGGAGTACAAGCTAGGAAGGAAGCCAGGAGTCAAGCTAGGAAAGAAGTGAGATGAAGTGGAGATAATGAGCTTAAAAAGGTTTTTCTAAGAATTTACCTGAGAAAGGAAGGTGAGATACAAGGTAATAGCTTGAGGGGTTGATAGAGTCCAGTAGAGGCTTTTTTTTTTAAAGCTAGGAAATACTTGGGCATATTGGAAGGCAATCAGTAAAGCAGTAAAATAGGAAGAGGTTGGAGATTGGGGGAGGGGGTTGTATAATTGAGGTTACAGTCAGTTGGAGAAAACGAGATAGAATAGGATCAAGTAGAATTAAACCTTAATGAGAAGAGCTACTTCATTATCAGAGACTTGGGAAAAGAGAATGGGAGATGATGTCAAGAGGGTTTTGAGATGAAAAGAAGAGGAGAAGTGGAAGCTCACATTGAATGGCTTCAATATTCTCAGTTAAGGAGGAGGTGAGGTGGTAAGATGAGGACGGGGATGGGGTGGGAGTGGAGATGTGGGAGTCACAGTTCAGCAACAGGTGAATAGGGTGATGGTAGCAATCCTGGGTTGAGGTTTGTCAAGGTTTGTTATGATTGTCGAACAATGAAGCAAGGGAATTGAAGGTAGAGGGCAGTGTAGAACTGAATCGACCCTAACTATAGGGTAAGATTGGAAAGGGAGGAAAATGAAGTCAAAATGTCCTGAGAAAGTCCTAGGGGGAGGGGTTTGGATGGATTGGAGGTCTTATTAAGAGTTAATAATGATTTAGGAGGGTTAGGTAGAGAGTGAAGTGGAATTATATAGATGGTTATAGTCAAAGAAAGGAATATCAGAGTTTTAAATTATGGAAATAGAACTTTTCTGGGTAAAGGTGAGGTTTGGCTTCTCAACAACCCTACAAAAGGAACAGATGGAGCAAAGCAGTAAGTCACAGGATTTAAAGAGACTAAGAATTTTGGAGTTTAGGAAGTTTAAGGATAACAGTGACATAGATATTGATGTCCTCTAGTATAAGGACAAGAATAGGGGAGGGGTAGGAAGGCAGCAGGTCAGATGTTGAATTCCTTGAGAAAGTAGGGAGAATGATTTGGGGGCCAGTTGATAACAGCTACCATTACCTAGATTAAGTTAAACAAATTATCATATGAATTGCAAAAGAGGAGAGGTTGCTGAGTGGCAGTAATAAAAGGAATTGGCAGTATGGAGCAAGGAGTATTCTGAATCCTCTTCCAGGACCACTTTGTGGGGGTAGGCAGGTGTGGGTAAAGGTACAATCAGTGGTAGAAAGGAGAGCCAGGGATTTAGTATTATCAGTGGGGGGCCAGGTCTCAGTGAGAGCTAGTAGATGGAAGGAGTGTGAGAGAAAGAGATCCAGGATGAAAGAAAATTTGTTCACTATACAGTGAGAAACAGAGGATACAGTGGAAGAGGTGGGTAGAGTTGCAGAGGGACATGGATAGGGTAGGCCATGGAAGGGTTGAGGGTGAAGATGAGAAAACAGGAAGTAGAGACAGCTAGGGGACAATTTTATCTTATGCGGCTGGTGATTGACTAATTCAGGAAAAGGGAGAACAGGTGGTGAGAAATTGTTAGTCATAGGAGCAATAGTGGGTGGTAGGTTTTATTTTAAATGCTCATTGTCTCCCAGGGGTGTTATTGATGGACAAAGACTGGAAGTATAGAGTCTTAGTCACTCAAGCCTGTGAAAGTGAGGTAGATGGTCCTTGGGGTCCTCCCTCCCTAGTAGGAAGTGATATGTAGGGCCTGAGTCTGAATTGACCTGGCGTGGTGCTGTTGCTATTCTGGGCCTGCTGCTGATGCTCAGAACTCATAATCTAAAAACACAACAAAACAAAACAAAACAAAACAAAAACACTGCTTCAAAATTCCCCTAATTCTATCAAAGGTATAGCTGTTCTTCCAGTCTCCCAGATTCTTAACCTTGGTATTATTCTCAACTCCTCACTTTCTCTCACTCTATTTATTTGATCAGTTGCCAAATCTTTCCTTTCTCTCTCTACAATATTTCTCATATCTGGCCTCTTCTCTCCATTCACCTTAGTTCATGGCCTTACCATCTCTTCTAGGCTATTGTCACAGCCTCCCAATTGGCCTCCCTGCCTCAAATCTCTGACCACTTCAGTCTGTCCTCTATACTGCTGCCAAATTGCTTTTCCTTAAGCATGAGTCTGACTTTATCATTCCTCTACTCAATCAATTCTGTTGGCTTCCTATTGCCTCTAGAATTAAATATAAAACCCATTTAGCTTTTTACAAATCTTGTCCCAATCTATCTCTCCATTCTCATTGTCCATTACCCCCCTCCCATACTCTAAGATGCAGCCAAATTGACCTTCTCTCTGATCCTTACACATGACATTTCCCATCTCTGTGCCTTTGCATTGGCTCTTTTCAGTTCCTGGAGAGCACTTCTTGCTAACCTTTTCCTCATAGAATCCCTCTCTTCCTTGAAGACGCAAGTACTAATTCCTATATGAATCTTTCCTAATTTCCAACTATTAGTGACCTCTCTCAAATTATCTTGTATTTGACCACTTTGCAATGTTTTTTTTTTATTTATTCTCTTCATTTTTATTTTGTACACACTTATATACATCTTTGTAGTCTCCCTCTTTACAATGAAAACTCAGAGGAATGATTTCATTGGTCATATTTGTATCCTTAGTGTCTGGCACACAGCAGGTACTTAATATTTGTAGACTGATCTTGTTTATATATAATTTCGTTGATGGACCAATTCTGTAACTCAATGAAAGACAAAGTCTCACCTAGATATTAAGGATACGAAAATATGAATTGAGTTGGGGAAGGGGTAGAACCACACTCTTTACACTAATAATTGCTGAGCTTTGTATAATGTTTCCACTTAAAGGGGAAAGAATACACTGATTAAAAGAGAGTTCACAAAAGGGGAGAGAGAACACATAGAGAAGATAGTACAACTAGCAGAACTTCCCATTATGTGTGGAGCCACAGTGTGAAATAGGAAGGGGCAGTGGTTATGGCAAAGTTGGCCATTCCCCTCCTCAAACCCACAGCTCTGGGAGGATAAAGAGGGGAAAGCAAAGGGGGAAAGTATCAAGGTATAAGACTTTTTTCTAATCATAAACATTCAAGCAGATAGCTGGAGTCATGAGCCAAAAAAAAAAACAACACTGAAATATTGGTCCTTACCCCCTTCTCTGCCTTACTTTATGTGAGTGTACCTGGAACCTGTTTGTAATAATGTTCTTTTATTCTGTTAAAGACTGCACCTGACTGATCTTATTTCTCAATTTCTTATTGACTTAGCTTATTTCTCTGGTGACTGACCTAGTCCTTTGCATTTTCTTGTTTCACTTTATTCTTGACATGAAAACAAAGGGCAGCTCTGAGAGCCACACAGAGGAGAGCGACCATCCCTCCCTCCCACCCCCATCTCACCCACATTGTTAGAGTTTTCACTTTCTAACTGGGCCATAATCAGAATCTATTTATATATTTCAAAACTACACTTCCAAAGAGCAGAATAACCATGAACTTGGGCCTTTAAAATCTGCCTCATCAAACCATGAACCAAATATAGCACCTCTAGAGTTATATTCATATAGCATTGTGTTTAATCCTTAAAACTGCCCTACTGAAAAAGGTAAGAACGGTATTATTATGCCCATTTATTTTTTGGATAAGGAAACTGAGGCTCAGAAGGGTTGTAACTCATTTATGGTGATACAGGTATTAAGTGCATGAAAGAGGATTCAAACCCAAGCCTCTTTCACTCCCCCCCACCCCCGCAAAGGCAGAATTATTTCCACGATATCAGAAACAAGTTTCTTCTCCATCTACTCTTCCCATACTTTTTCTTGTTTCCTTGTCTTTGTTTATGGCATCCTTGTCCCTGGAATGGACTTCTGCTTTCACTTATCTATTGATGTCCCTCTCTTCTCTCAAGGCCCAGCTCGGGAACCAGTTCCCGAACTGTCCCTAACCCCTCTAAATGAAAGCAATTTTTCCCTCTTCAAATTTCTGCCAACACTTCGCCTGAACCTCTTCTTCACATTTAACTCATTATATTTTGTGTCAACATCACCTATGTATCTTTTTTCCCCCATTGGAATATAAGCTTCTGGAAATCAAGTTTCATCTCATACTTATTTTGTATCTCTATGTCTTTCACAGAGTCTTACATGTAGAAATAATAACCACAGCTGACATTTATATAGTGTTTTAAGGTATACAAAGTGCTTTACATATATCATCTCATAATACCCTTACTAAATGCTTGTTGGATGAATAAAGGGATGAATTAGATGTCTTTTAAGTTCCATACAATATTAGAATCTTGGCTTTTGCCTATTTGTGTTGCTACTGTAAAGCAATGAGATCTGGAAAAACCCCACGTATATACCAACATAGACATAGGTTCAGCTGCTCCAAGATCATCTCCAAGAGATAAATAACCATGTCATCAGAAATTACAGCATTATGTACTGCCATAAATATGACAAATGATAGGCCAGATATTCACTGGCTCATAACAGTTGGCAGGCAAGCCATCCATGGACAAAGAGTTCAATCTATTTGTTTACTTTCCAACAGTTGCTTTGATCTTTGCCTACTCCATTTGGAACCTCTGCCCACTAATGTAGCCTAGGAAACCTGGTGAAACCTTTGACTTCATTAGTGTTCAATTAAGATATGTGATTATTGTAGTAGAAAAGGAAAGCATCTCTCTGCGTGTGATTTGGGGTGGATGTGATAAAAGCATACGAAACAAGAAATCTCATGTCCTATTCCTAATGTAGAAGAGTTTTACTTTTTTATTTCTAAAGCAGTTTTGAGTGGGGAAAGTCAGGACACAAGGATAATTAAGAAAAATGATGGTGTTTGTTGCCACAGAAGAAATAAATCTTTTGTGTCTCTCTCTCTTTATTGATTAAACAAGGATCCCTACAATGGATTTAAGTTTCTTCCTTTGTCACTGGTAAGAGAACACTGAAGTTCATTATTTCATTATGTGCAGTACTAATCTATATTTCTCATTTAGGGTTTAAGCTTAGGTAGTTGGTTGAATCTTGTGGCTTACTCCATTGGTAGAAGGAGAACTTCTTCAGTAGCATAATAGATGTGCCTCTAGCACAGATCCATAATAGTTTGTGTTTTATTTTGTTCTTTAAATTCCCACTAAAAGAGTGAACATTTTAAGCAGTAGTTCTTCCAGTTGAATTGTTCAAGGAGCTTCCTGTTACCTCAAGGATAAAATACTAACTCTTCTTGATATTTAAAACCCTTCACCATTCATCTTCTGACTATGTTTGCCAGATGATTACGTAACAGTCCTACATTCATATATTCTATGTTCTAGTCAAATGTTGTTTCCTGGGCATGACATTCTACCTCCCACTTTTGAACATGTAGTCTTTCATGGCTAGAATATACCCTTCCTCTCCTCCACCTCTTGGAACTAAGCTCCCTTCAATATTCAACTTAAGTACTTCCTCCCTCATGAGTCTTTTCCCGATTCCTCCAGCTATTCGTGCTCTACCCTCACTATTTTGTATTTATTTTCTATATATCTTGCATTAACTTATCAGGGAACATGTTATATTCTCCAGTAGAATGTTACCTCCTTGAGGGCAAGGACAGTCTCAATCTTGTATTTATTTGTATGCTCAGCACCTAAAACAGTTCCTGGCACAGAACAGCTACGTAATAAACATTTATTGATCTATTGACTGATTAACTGAAAGACACAGTCTACTTTAGCCAGGTTTTTTCTTTGCATTGTTTTGTGCTCAGAAATGGGGAAAAGCTTAGAGAGAAAAGCTTAAGGATACATTTTCTAGGAGGCTAAGGAATCCAACTTAACCTTGTGTTAAAAATGACTGAACCAATGCAAGCAAGAGGCATATATGTATGTTGTATGTATATGTGTATCCCTATATATGTATATATGTATGTATACATATATAGATTTTAAAGAAGATATTTGGTTGGCACATCTTTAGCTGTCAAACACAGGGCAATAATACATGATGTATGATCAGTTCCAGTAACAATTTCAGTCAGTGGATGGACTACCCAAGGCTTCTCTTTGTTTTCTCAGAGCAAGACTTGTCCCAGGTTGCAAGCACAGCAGCTGAGGGTCTCACTAGGTTAGAGGATCAAAGACCCCTTTCTTTGTAATTGCTTTTATCTCCAAATGCTGATTACTGTATCAGCCTGGAGGTTGCCAAGATAGGTTCTACATGGCTTAAAACAAGTCTATTTTAACTTTGATAGACCTGTCTTTTTTTCTGGCTTCCCCCCTTTCCTCCTCTAGTTAAATTCCTGCTCTGCCCAATGCCCCCAGGGCACTTACCTAGCAATCAGGTCTTAGTGGGAGATTGCACAGGGCCTGGCCAAAGCCCACCACAACATATGAGCCAGGCAATGGGAGACACCAGCAGTGTCCTCCTCTATAGCAAGCATCTTTGAACAGTCATGAAGCACAGCTTGAGAGAACCATCAAGAATAGTCAGGAGGAAAGATACACCTTTTCTTGAATTTTATGCATTTTGGCTTAGAGTCAGTCCTCCTGTGGCTGGTTCCTCTTTCAACATTTAGGAACATAATGCAAAATTAATACAATCAAGAATGATGCCCTGTTTTATCCTCTTAGCCACCTTTCCCATCCTAATACAGACACAGATATGCAACAGCCTACATGGGCAGACTTTTAAGAAACAACCATAAATTAATAATAAGAAACTGGGTCAGGACTGGATATATAATTGCATTGATATTGGCTCACTTTATCAATGCAGGTCTGTGCCTATCCTGGTAAACTTATAATCTTAGAGTTGCCTAAAGCTTTGACAGGTTGATTGACATGCTTAGCATCACATGGCCAATAAGTGGCAGAGACAGACTGGATCTTGGGTTTTTCTGGCTTCAAGGGCAGCTCTCTATCCACTCACTATGCCATGCTACTTCATAATAAAAGAAATGTATATTAAAACATCTCATTTCCAGTCAATTTTAAAAGATTAAAATTGATAATAATAACTAGCATTTTATAAATCTTTACAATTTGCAAAGTACTTTATATATGTTATCTCATTTGTACCTTTCAACAACGCTGGGAGGTAAATTCTGTTATTGTTTTCATTTTGTAGATGAGAAAACTGAGGCACAGACAGGTTAAGTGACTTGCCCAGTGGTCACACAGCTAGTGAATGTCTGATGGAGGATTTGAAATCAGGTCTTCCTGAATGCAAGTCCAGTACTCTATGCACTGTGCCACTTTGCTACCTCAGGAAAAAAAAAATGAAACAGGCACACTAATACAGCATTGGTAGAACTGTGACTCAGTCCAACAATTTTGGAAATAATTTAGAATTACCTGAGAGAAGTCATTAAACCATTCATAGTTTTTGACCTAGAGATCTAAGACAGAAAGGTCCCTTATAAAATATATGCTGAGGTTTTAGTTTTCATATATAAATTTGTTTATTTGTTTTTAGTTTTCAACATTCACTTCCATAAAATTTTGAGTTTCGAATTTTCTCTCGATCTCTCCCTTCCTCCCACCCTAAACCAGTGTGTAAATCAATATAGGCTCAACATATATATTCATATTAAACCTAGTTTCATGTTAGTCATGTTGTAAAGAAGAATTAGAACCAATGGAAGAAACCACAAGAAAGAAGAAACAAAAAAAAAAAAAAAGAAAGAGCTTAGATAATATGCTTCCATCTGCATTCAGACTCCATAGTTCTTTTTTTGGTTGTGGAAAGCATTTTCCATCATGAGTCTTTTGTAGTTGTCTTAGATCCTTGCATTGCTAAGAAGAGATAAGCCATAATGTGGCTGTTACTTTGTACAATGTTCTCCTGGTTCTGCTCATTTCACTCAGCATCAGTTCATATAAGACTTTACAGGCTTTTCTGAAGTCAGCCTGTTCATCATTTCTTACAGCACAATAGTATTCCATTACATTCATATACCACAACTTGTCCAGCCATTCCCCAACTGATGGGCATCCCCTCAATTTCCAATTATTTGCCACCACTGAAAGAGCTGCTATAAATATTTTTGTACATGTGTGTCCTTTTCCCATTTGTATGATCTCTTCGGGATACGGCCCTAGAAGTGCTATTGCTGGGTCAAAGGGTATGTACAGTTGGGCATAGTTCCAAATTGCTTTCAGAATGGTTGGATCAGTTCACAACTCCACCAACAATGCATTAGTGTTCCAATTTTCCCACATCTTCCCTAGCATTTATCATTTTCCTGTTTTGTCATGTTAACCAATCTGATAGTTGTGATATGGTACCTCACAGTTGTTTTGATTTTATGCCAACATATTCTTGTTGTCATGGTGAAAAAAACTAGAAATAAAGTGGGTTCCCATCAACTGGGTAATGGCTAGAATATGAATATAATGGGATATTATTCATACATTCTTTCATCAGAAAAGGATTTTTGTGTAAACGCAGCATTAGAAACAATGCAGATGTCCACTGATTTTGGGGAATGGCTGAACAAATCATGTTACATGAATGTAAGGAAATATTACCCTACCTTAAAAAATGAAGACTAAGAAGAATTCAGGGAAACTCCAGAAGACTTATATGAACTAAAACAATATGAAGTAAGAAGAACCAGGGAAATCATGCAAGATGACTGCTACAATGTAAACAAAAGGAACAAAAAAGCTGAAATTGAATGCTATGTAATTTTAATAACTAAACTCACTCAATGGGAAGAGTTAAGAAAAAAGCACCTCCTTCCCCTCTTTGCAGAAGTAGGGGACTTCCACATGCATATGGAACATTATATTTACCACTGGACACAGTTGTGTACCACCTGGTTTTGCTGAAATTTTCTCTTAATTTTTTTGTTTTCTTTTCAAATCTTTGTTACAGAAGATGGCTCACAGGTAGGAGACAGGATAGGGATATATTTAGAAATGAAAGAGGTATAAAAGCAAAGGATGTCAGTAAAATAAAACAAAATAAAGACATGAAAATTCAGAGAAAAAAGGGAAGATTTGTATAGACTGTTTAATAATCACATCCAGGGAAACAGTATACAACAACAATAATGGAAATAAAGAGAATAGTTTTAACAAAACCAAATATTATATGATGGTAAAGACCAATTTTGGCCCTCATGAAAAAAATAAGGAAATGCAAAACCCTCCTTTCATTAAAGAAGTGGGGAGATTATGGGTGAGGAATGTTGAATACTCTGTCATGGGTGGTTGATATTTTATTCAAGTTTTTCTTAACTGTTTTTCTTTGTTTCAAGGAATGGCTCATTGGATGGACGGGAGAATCAGATGAGGGGAAAGTATATACAGAAATCACTGAAAAAAAAAAACAGTAAAATGTGGTTGTTGTTTTTTTAGCTACCCAAACAGCTGCTGCAGAACTGAGGTTGTAGCACCCATTTTTCACCCACACTGCTCAAGATCAGAAATAGCCTATGTAAAATGAAGTAGAGGCTAAATGCCAACAACCCTTTAGATTAATGAGCTTAGTGAGTTCTTGACCTAATGCAAATATGAGAAAGCACTTATTCCTAGTGTAATTTGATACCACCATCCAAAGTTCTTACCATTGTTTGACCTATGCGGCTGAACATACTTTTTGATCCATAAGACTTAATAACCCACAAAATTTGGAATTTGAGCATCTGGAAAATGTCCACCTCTAAGGGAAGAACAATTGCCACCTGATTGCTGCTGAAAAAGCTATTATCTTTGCAGGTGTTAATATCTCTGCCATTATCCTCCAGGTAGGCCTCAGGTCTCCAGCTCCAAACCACATTGGTTCCTTGGCAACAAAACTAACTGTAATCCTTCAGCTAACATGAATATTCATTGGCCCAAGTTGGATAGGGCCCTTAAAGCCACCCAGGTAACGATCCCTGCTATATCTGCTTCAGGCTGAGCAGGACAGAGCAGTGATGACATATTTCCAAAAATCTGAGGCAATCTCCAGGTCAACTTCCTTCTCAAATATCAGCAACAAAAAAGGAAACTCCTTCAGTAAAATGTGAAAGAAACATGCTAGAACTAACAATGGAGACCAAGCTGGCGTTCTGTTATTGCTGAATTTGAACAAATAAATATCCCTTTCCTCTTAACTGCTTTTGCTTCTCCAGGGAAAGTAAGTGACTATCTTTCTAGGCCAATAAAAAAAAAGAGAAGTATCCCATCATCAAGAAGATAACCATCTTATAAAAATGAGGACAAATCCATTTAAAAAAAAAAAGAAATACCAGTGGTTTGGGGCTACCAAAAGCTATATACAAGATTGTTATCATCTCAGCAAGTGACATTTAAATAGATAATAATAATGAGTCATCCCTCATTTGCCAAAAATATTTTGAAGGAAAGAGTCAGATATATATATGTGTGTGTGTGTATATATATGTATATATATATATATATATACACATATATATACATATATTTGTCTTGTATTGTTGTTGTTCAGTCATGTCCAACTTTTCATGAACCCATTTGGGGTTTTATTGACAAAGATACTGGAGTGGTTGGCCATTTCCTTGTCCAGCTCATTTTACAGATGAGGAAACTGAGGCAAGCAAGGTTAAGTGACTTGCGCAGGTAAGTATCTGAGGCCAGATTTGAACTTGGATCTTCCTGACTCCAGGGCCAGTGCTCTACTCACTATTCCACATAGCTGCCCTTTGTATTAGGGTTTTTCTTCCTATACAATGAAGTTTTTGCCACCTGAAGAAGACGATGAGGAAGTTGTTTCTTAAGTCATAGATGCCCTTTATTTAAAGTATCCTAGATCTTCTTTTACAGTAGCTAGTTTCTGGTATGTGAGTGACTCTTCATTTAGTAAGAATCTTGAGAAATGATCCTTGCCCTGTCTTTTCTTGTAGAAATGTAACTACTTTATGAATGAGAGTTAAAGTGGGAAAAAAAATCCCTCTTAACCGGTAGCAATTTTTTAAAATATCCTATGCAGTTCTACCAACCAGTAATAAAACTGTAGAAGGAAGGATGAATTTCTATGGCAAAGGCTAAGAAGGAAGAAAACAAACATATTGAGTACTTAACTATGTGCCAGATACTATGCTAAGTGCTTTACAAATATTTTCTCATTTGATCCTCACAATAACCCTGGGAAGGAAGTGCTATTATTGTCATCATTTCACAGTCCAGGAAACTGAGGTAAATAGAGGTTGTTACTTGCCTAGGCTCACAAAACTAATAAGAATCAGAGGCTTGATTTTAACTCAGGTCTTCCTAATTCCAGGCCCAGTGTTCTATCCACTAAGCCACCTAGCCACAATGCAGGAATTTCTTCCTGAGAGGAAAAATATTGGAGGCTTGCTCAGAAGAGAGAATTATGCAACAGGGGAAAAATAGAGAACTGAGGACAGTTTCTGGTGTGCTTAAGGGCTCAAAGAGTACAACTTCAAAGGAAGCATTTGGAAATAGATTAATCTAAATATTTTCCAGCATCCTACTTAACATCACCCAGGGCCAATCAGTAGAAATCAGAATAGCTTCTGACTTTTTTGGTGTGAAACAAAACTAACACCTTTACATTTTTGTGACTTCAGTGATCCTGAAAGTGAGACTCTGAGCATTCTCTCTCTCTCTCTCTCTCTCTCTCTCTCACACACACACACACACACACACACACAACACACACACACACACACACACACACACACACACACACACACACAGGTAAGGCAGAGTTTCCCACACAAATGACCTCAATTCTACTTTACAACAAACCTGTGGTTTCTGTCTATGACCTTTCCTAAGGACTGATGGTTGGTTGAGCCAAATCATATCCTATAGTTTATACTATAGATAAGCATCCACTAAATTCTGTGGCTAAGAGTACAAACTCAGTTTCTTTCCAACCTACGCCAATTTTAGAACTGTCTTAATTTAATTTCAAGTTGCAGACCCGAGATGTATTTTGGTATGCAGGAGGATATACTGCTCAATTGTCATTTAACCATAGATTAAGTGTCTGCATGAAAGGGAGTATATTTTACCATTTTCAAATTGTTGAAAGTTTTATGGGAAGATGTAATGAAAATCAGGATTTTTTTATGCAAGAGGAAATGCTGTCTGGCATTTAGAATCAAAGACTGGGATTTAAGAGTCTGGGGTTGTACTGGCCCATCACATGTACGCTAGCTGCCCCTTCTCCTCTTAAGAAGAAGCCTATACTGCAAAGGGGGGAGTTCCAAGAATTAGCAATTTAACAATTGATCTAGAAAATCTCACATCTCCCTTTCTTTCCTCACAATTTTGTTGGTTCTAGGTCTTGAGGAAAGGCAGCATGGTATATTGAGTGGTGAATGGTCTTTGACTTAGGAAGATCTGGGTTCAGATTTTGCCTCAGATATTTATTGTGCTGTATCTTTGGGCAATTGATTTAATCTCTTTGTGCCTCACAGTTTCCTTATCTGCAAAATTAGAATATTAGACTTGATGGTCAAAAAGGTCCCTTCTAGCTCTAAATCTATGATCCTATGAACAAGAAGCCCTTACTTTTTGACTCCATTATCAGTGGACCCAGACACATCCACAGTGCTGCAGGGGTGAGTTGGGAAATGTTTATCAACCAGTTTTTCATTAAAAATAAAACACATGGGATGCATTTTTAAGTTTAATCTGCATTATTAACATTTTCTCCACAATTTCCTTAAGTCTATAGTCCATTTCTGAGGTGCAAATGCACTGAAAATTTAACAATCAACTCTTCAAAAGCTGGTTTGAGCTGGATCTAACACACCACTGCCTGAGGGTCTCTATTCTGAAGGTCACCATACCTATTTCCCACCATATATTAGATAGTACAAGGGTCCTAACCTTCAGCCAGATTTTTTTGCTGCTAATTAAATCATTCAAAAGTGGTAATAGAAAAAACCTTTACATGTAACTGAACTCTTGTTAAATAATTATCATAGCAACTTCATTCCACCCCAAATCATAGAATCTTAGAATTTGAAGATACTTTGAGAGGTAGTCTGGATTAACCACCTATACAATAAATTTCTTCTCCAACACCACTGACAGATGATTTATTCAGTCTCTACTTGAATCTTCAAAACAGATTTAATTGTTTAAAATTTCTTCATTCTCTTGAAGCTCATTCTGGCAATCTGTATGTCTACTGATTTGACTAAAATCTTCCTGCTAGAGAAACTTTCTTCTTCACAGTATATCTTCAAATACTTGAAAGAAATTATTGTGTATGGTACAATGGTGGAAAGAGCATTGATTCTGGAGTCAGTAGACTTGGATGTAAATACTGCCTCCTTTGCTTACCACCTGTGTGAACTTGGGCAATTTCGCTTAACTACCTGGGCCTCAGTTTCTTCATTAGAAAAAAATAGCTAGCATTTATATAGTCCTTTAAGACTTGCAAAGAACTTTACAAATATTATTTTATGTTATCCTCACCATAACCCTGGGAGGAAAGTACTATTATCATCTCCATTTTATAGATAAGAAAACTGAGACAGACAGAGATTACATGACTTGCCCTGGGGTCACACAGCTAGTAAGTATCTGAGGCTATACCAAATTCAGGTCTTTCTGACTCCCCGTCTAACATTCTATCCATTGTACCACCTAGCTGCCTCTGTAAAAGAAGAGGGATTGAAATAGATGTATCCAATGCTCTTTTCCAGCTATAGAGCTATGATCCTATGAGCCTATACCTTCCTTCCCTGAATTTTCTCTCCTCCAGACTTATTATTCACAGTTCCCTCAATATTGTTCATATGAAATATTTTGAAGACTCTTTACCATTCTGATCCTATTTCTGAGCCCTCTAGAGTTTTTAATGTTCTCCTTAAAGCAGAGTGGCCACAAGAGTACCTTGATGTAGTCTACATAGCTGGACTGTTAACCTCCCTTGACCTACACACCATACTTTCATTTATGCTGCCTAAGGTTGAATTTTTAAAAAATCATTCATTTCGTACTCTTTCTTGGCTTATATTAAGTTTGTGATCAACCTATCACTGACCTAGGATTTTTTTTAACATGATTACTACCTAAATCAGCTCTTCTCAATCTTGTTCTTGTGTAATTAATTTCTGAAACCTAAATAGAGGTCTTCATGTGTGCGTGTGTGTGTGCATCTATTAAATTATGTCTTTTTGGATCTGAATTATTTTTTCAGCTTATCAGGATGTTTCTAAAACCTGATTCTGCTATCTCTCCCATACTTGTGCTATTCACAAATTGGATATGCATTCATTCTACATCTTCATCCACATTTTGAAAAAAGTTTTCAACATAACAGAATCAGGGATAGAGACCTGTATCATGCCACTGAAGATAACCCTTTGGGCTAGTGTTGATCAACACTCTTTGGGTACAGTTGTTCAAACAGTTACTAATATGCCTAACTACATTACTCTCTATACCACATTTCTCCATCTTCTTCCCAAGGAAATTCTTTCTCAAGTACTTCTTTAAAAAAAAAAAAATAAGACAATATATGATATGAGGGATTTAAGGGATTCCATACCGAAGAAACAGATCCAAGAGAATATTTGATTTTAAAGGATCTTAATTTGCTAATAATGGTTGTCACTGTAACTAAAAATTTCCTGAATAGTTCATTGAAACAAAAAAAAATCACATTTCCAGGGGATGACTTTAGGTTATGGTGATACCATTTATGTTCTATACGTTTAAGGCCATTTATAAATTTAAGTAAACTTCCTTGTTCTTTCTATATCTGATCTCTCTTCCTATAACCAATCTCAACTCTGTTGCTGTTTTGGAAATATTTTCAATTGGTAATAATGCTATCACCTTAAATTTAAGTGAACCCAACCACAGTTACTTGTTTTTCCTTTTCTAAAACTACCTCCATGTTCTCCAACATTCCCACTATCATGGGTAAAGTCATTATCCCATCTCTCCCTGGTCCCAACCCCTCCCCCATAATCTTTGATATGTCTTTCACCCTTCCCACATCCATCCACTTGCCAAGTCTAAATATTTGTCTTAACACCACTTAAATCTATCCATTCTTCTTTATTCTCATTATATTCTCTCCTTGGCCCCAAACTATGGAAATATAGGAATATTTGCTACTTCCCAAAGTTGTACTACCCTAAGTTTAATATAAGCATCTGACCATTGCCTTCCAATGTCTCCACTGGCTATGTCCATACTTCTATAATGACTTCTTTGGAGGCCTGAAAATGACTCCCACTCTTCTGCCTCTGTCTATATATATACCTTAGCTCAAGTTGTCTCAGACATATAGATTCCCTGCTTCTGCCCCTAAATCATACAACTTCCTTCCTTTAAATTTAAATTTGCAGCTTTAAATTTAAATTACAGCTTATGCCCTACCATCTTCAGGAAGTATATTAGATTCATCTTATTCATTTTTTAACCGGCTTGGAAAACTTGGGATCCAACCTTCCCCTTCATTTTTTTTAATTTTTCTGTATTTTAATAGATCCTTTCTTGCTTTGGTTTTTGTTTTGTTTTGTTTTTGACCTGAATTTATGGTTTCATAGGTACAAGAGGTTCTCATTCCTGTGTGTATTTTTGATGATTGCATAAATACTACATAGCACAGCAATTAAAGTTAGGCTCTTTTCATCTAGGAAGAGGACTGGCCCAGAGTTCCCTTTTAAATTTCTGTTTTGAGGAACATAAAATGCTATAGGGAAATATAGGACAAATGGTGCATAATATATGACTCCAGTTGGAAAGAAGTTCTCTAACAGTGGACCAAGGATTTGAAATTCCCAGCCCAGAACCAAGAATGAACTTTTTATTCAGAAGGTAATGATCTTCTGTGTGGCTAAAACTATTAGAGTTGTCCCATAATTCATTAAAATTGCAAACAAAAGTATATAAGGAAATATACAACTGGGCTGACCACACTTTTATAAAGAGAAAGAGCAAAAATCAACATTCAAGAGGAAACAGCTTAGCTTATGACATGAAAACCAATTGCAAAGCAATGCTTGTTAATTGACAAGCAAGTGAAGGGGGAAGGATGATGGATAGAAGCAGTTTATTTCCTTCATATTTCCAAATAATACATCCTCCTTGTACTGAAACTACCCATAGTGTTGATCTATAACAATTTAGAAGAGTTTTCATATATCTCCCTGTAACCCAAGAAAGGAAACTGCTCCTTAACTGCTTAAAATAAGTTTGTCCTATTTAAATCATCAAACTATTCACATGCAAACAAGGCATCAAACTATAAGGTAATTTAAGTCTTTATATTTATACCACAGTTCATTTTCTTTCCAAAACTGCTCAAGTCTCATATGAAAACTTTCTTTATATATACATATTTTAGAAATTTTTTTTTACATTTAAGTTCTTTTCCTAGTCTTTTAAAGCATCCGTATATTCATCTATAATGGCAGCAATATCTTACATTTTTACTAGTTAACCTCTTTTCTTTATTCTAAAATTGTTTTTCTTCCCTTTTCAGCACTAAACAGTGCCATACAAAAAGGGCCTTAATGAGAGAGTACTTTACACTAGAAACTATAGCTACCTAAAAGTGGAATCGATTGCCCTGGGAGGTAATGGCTTTCTTTCATTCCAGAGATCTTACAGCAATGTAAAGAGGATGAGTTGTCAGGTTTCCTGCAGAAGAGATTTTTATTCAGTCCCTGGTTGTACTAGATAGCCACTGAGATCTTTTCTAATTCTAAAATTATGTGATTCACTGGCCAAAAAGTTAAAAACCTTGAATTTATTGAAAGTAATTTTCATGGACGTTAGTATTTGCTTTACCAGATTTGATATGCAATTTATACTTTGGTCTCTGTGAATAATAGAAACCTAGAGACATAAATGTAATTGTCTAAATTTGGAGGAAAATACAGATAAAATAAAAACATACCCTACACTTACAATAAAAAAAGTGGTTTCAGAGTTTCTTTTAAGGAAAAGTATAGCACTTTGAATATTGAAAACACACTTTAAATATACATGAAAATTCACTCCTTTGCATGTTAATGGGTTTCTCTCCCAACTGTTTTATCATAGTAAAGCTTTAGGAAGTAAGGAACCCCAGGCCTTTCCCTTAACCATTCTAAGGTCTTTCCTCTTTCATATTTTTCCTCTTATTTCCCACTGCCTAATAAATTACCAGAAACTATAAGCTTAAAACATTTATTATCCCGAGCATCATGTGACCAGTGAAGGACTGCAAATCCCTGTCAGAATAATTCATCCACATTGATTTTGCATGAAAGAAGGTTTTGCCTTTTATTATCTGACCCTGACAAAACCAACATTTTATTTTTCCTTTCCCCTGCCCCCCCCCAAAATAATGTAAAATATTTCTTAAGAAAAATTTTCATTTTACCAAAAAAAAAGTGCTTTTCATTTTGAGGACAGGTTATTTTCTTCAAGCTAGTTTAGAGTGAAGGAATGTTGCCTCACACTAGATAAATGAGGTTAACATTGATACCACCCTGAAAAATTCTCACTTTCAAAACCTGTAATGAGTTAAATAAAGGGAGCATTGGGTGAAAAGCTAGCTATGGCAACTTTACCTTTATCCAATTGCACATTTGCTCAACTTTTGAGAAAAATTTATGAGATTTTTGAAGTATGTGCTGGGGCCATAAAAGGTATTGCTAGGTTTGACTTGCTTCTTCTCTGTGGATATAATAAAATACTTTCCCCAAGCCTATCACAGAACATAAATGATGCACCAAGCTGTAGTTGAAAATTTGTTGGATTTGGAGTTAGAGATTTGAAGCCTAGTTCTGCCACTTGAAGACCTGTGGGATCTTAGATAATCACTTGATCCTGCTGGGCCTCAGGTCCCTCATCTATAAGATGAGGGAATGAAACTAAGATGCCTTCAAAGTCTATGACTCTGTGATGAACAACAAAAACATACAGCTGGATCCAAAGAAGAATCTCCATTTGATAAGGAAATTTAAGACACTCCTCCCCAAAAAAGAATCTTTCAAAACTTAGAACACAGTCAACCTAAAGCAGCTTACTAGTGATTGGTAGAATTGGAAAAGGCAAGAAGAATCAGGAATGGCCTTGCAATTAAGCAAAGTAGATATTAGCCTCCAAAGTGTGATTTGAAAAGTCCTCTGGAAGGACAACATGGTGGCATAGTGGCTAGAGCACCTGGCCTGGAGTCAGGAAGACATTTGAACACAGGTTCAAATCTGGCTTCAGACACTTACTAGCTGTGTGACCCCGGGCAAGTCACTTAGCCCTATATGCTTCAGTTTCCTCATCTGTAAAATGAGCTGGAGAAGGAAATGTCAAACCACACCCTAAATATCTTTGCCAAGAAAACCCCAAGTGAAGTCAAGAAGATTCAGACACAATTGAAAATAACCAAAAACATCCCACTGCTTATCTTAGTACCTGGAAACATTTAAGAAATGTTTGTTGACATGTGGACTGAAATTCCTTTATTAGGGATCCATTCATTCGGTCTGTAATTTTTCTCCTTGCTTAAGTTACAATAACCTTTGGAAAGTAATACTTTGAGTTCTTTTAGTCATTTAGATTTGATTGTGAATGAAGAAATGAGATATTTTACCCTAGTGCAGGCCATCACACTTCACTCTTGGGCCATTGCAATAATCTACTGGTTGGTTTCCCTGCCTTAAGTCTCTCCCCATTCTCCATTCAGCTGTCAAATTGAGCACAGGTCTGACCATGTCACCTTCTCTACTCAATAAACTGCAATGGTTCTTTATTAGCTCTAGTATCAAATGTAAAATCCTCTATTTGGTATTCAAAGCCCTTCATAACCTACTCTTCCTCAACTTTCCAGTCTTCTAACATCTTCTACCCACCACTACTACCATATACTCTGCAATTCAATTACACTGGCCTCCTTGTTATCCTTCACACAAGACACTTTGCCTCCTCACTCTAGACTCCATCTTCAGGCATTTTCACAGGCTCTTCCCCATGCTTGGACTTCTTTCCCTCATCATCTCTGCCTCCTGGCTTCCTTCAAGTCTCAGCCAAAATACCACCTTCTGCAAGTAGTGCTTTTTTCATCCCCCTTAATTCTAGTGCCTTTTCTCTGTTAATTACCTCCAATTTGTCCTGTATATATCTTATTTATACATAGTTGTTTACATGTTCCACACATTGAACTGTGAGCTCTTTGAGAGTAGTGACTGATTTTTTTCACTTTCTTTATATACCCCATGCTTAGCAGTGTTAAGCACATGGCAGGTACTTAATAAATGTTATTTGACTGACTGCCTGATTCATGGGAAAAGACATGAAAGCATTGGTGTATTCAGAACTGAAGAAAGGAAGGGTGTGGAAAAAAGATGTAGGTGTGTAGTAGGGATTAAATTCAATATATTTAATTTAACCCAATCAAATACAATTCAATGAACATTTATTAAATGCCTACCACTGCATGTATAAGGGAAGGCACTTTGTCTAAGGCTCACTCCATAATGAGCCAGAAGTATTACAGATTTGTTCCCTCAGCATCTAAGCACCCAAGTTGCCCAATTTGTGGTGAAGCATTCAGATCAATTCAGTTCAATTCTATAAATATATGAAGCCCCTAAGTTATCTACTTATACTACCAAACTCACAGAGCTCTTAAGAAAAAAACACTATGTAAGCCTTAAAGCACTCTAGAAATGTGAGTTATTCATAGGTGCAGAACACAAACTAATTCTTAGCCTTGTGTTAGCTATTTCTCAAGCCTAGAATTGCCTCCTTTTCTCACCTTTGATCCCAGTACATGCTCAATAAATGTCAATTTTATTAACGTTTAGTTATTGTCAGGCATTATGCTAAGAGTTAAGGAGTTACGAAGACCTGTAAGAGCTTGTCTCTGCCCTCAAGAAGCTTATAATCTCCTAGGAAAAATGAGATATGTACATAAACAACTATAATACCAAAGGACATCTCTGAATATGAGACATATATGAGAGAGATACAAAGTGTGACGGCAGAAGCAGGCTGGTAAATGTTTAAGAACTGGCTCACTGTGAGAAAAATTGTATACATGATGTACTTTAAGTTTAACCTTCATTATTAAAATTTTCTCCAGCACTTTGTGTCTAGACAATCAAAAAAACAATAAATCAAGAACTGACATGTAGAATTTGCCAATTTCTGAGGTATATATGCTCAGATTGAAAACTTAACAATCGACTCTCTCTAGCTGGTTCAAGACAACTATAATTATCTCCTGAATAGAAGCTAAGAGGAGAGATCGATTCTGGATGAGGGGAAATCAGGGAAGTCTTCATGGATGAGAAAGCATTTCAGCTGGGTCTTGAAATCCTAGGTTTATAGATCTAAATCTGAAGGTGACCCCAAAGGCCATCTATTCCAACCTTTTCATTTTGCAGGTAAAGAAATCGAGGCTAAAGGAAGTTTAATGACTTGCCCAAGGTTTCGCAAGGAATAGAAATAAAAGATGAGTTTTGAACCTAAAATCTCTTATTCAAAGGCCACCACTTTGACTTCCAAGTATGAATAAAATTTCCACAGGTAAAAAAGGATGGAGAAGGGAATGGTATGAGTCTAAAGAAAGCATATGGCAGAAAAACAAATGTGATGTGTCCAAATATATTGTAAATTAATGCGCTGTTAGCCAGAGAGAGAGATAAAGGTAGCTAAAAATGAAGAACCTGCTGGTGTTCCCTGTTCTACTGCTTCTTGCTATTCCCCTCTCCCTATTTCTCTTTCAACAACAGAAAAGCTTTTAACATCTGACCCACCTTGCCTGGAGACTGAGATGAGAGGTGTGAGTAAACTTAGAAGATTCAAACATTAAAGACAAGAAGAAATGGAGAAATGCTTATAGATATAAAAAAGAAATTAGTTTTTTTTGTTTTTAGCACACATCTTAATAGGGTATCTTTGAAAAGCCAAGATATCTCCTTTCTAGGTGAATTAGTAGAGAACAAAGAGGCAATAATTGTCAGAGGTCCTGGGTAATTGCAGTTACAAGTTCTGAGATAAAGGATCTTCTTCTGCTTGACCTATCTCATCAGTCCAAAGGCCAGAAGGCCCAGGCAGAAAAACAGCTTCTTGATTGTTACTCTCTTTTGGGGAACAGAGTAAGAAGAAGAGAAATGGAGGACCTAAGCCAATTGGTTCACCATCCGTTATTTCATTGACTACACTCACTTACTCTTAACTTCCAAGTCCTGGCCTGTGCTGGAGAAGTGGGAGGGCAGAACTAGAAACAGTAAATATAAGATGCAAAGTCAAATCCCATCCAACAAGCATTTATTAAGTGCCTACTACACATATGCTAAGTACTGAGGATACAAAGAAAGGCAGATATGTGTGTGTATTTGCCCTCAAGGAGAGTACCAGAAGAAAATTTGGCCTTATGTAAGAGAAAACTTTCTAGTAACTAGAGCTGTTCTAAATTCAGATAGGCTGCCTAAGAAGCTCTCACTGAGGGGAGGGGAAAATTCAAACAGAAATAGAATAACTAGTTGGGCCTTTTATTCAGGTATGAGTTGGATTAGTTGGCTTCTAAGACCTCTTTGGAGTCTAAGGGTCTGTAATCTTCTGGAAAAAAAAATTGTACCTAGTAAAGTTATAAGGGGAGTAGATCTCTCTCCATATGAGTGTAAAATCCACATCAGTTTTATTTACCATTCCCCAAATTAGCTTTTGGGACTTAGGATCCCAGACCTTAGGACTTTAGGAGTTAGGACCTTGCATATCCACATTCTGCTCACTGAAGACTGGAGGGAAAAAAAGGTTAGGACTGGCCAATAGGCCTTATTGCTTTGAAAATAGTCATGATTAGAATTCTTAGTACTTAGTAAAATTTTATGCTCTCATAAATCATAGAAGTGTGTGTATCACCACATAGGTATTCAAGATATCTCCCTCTTAGGTGAATTAGTGGAGAATAAAGAGGCAATAATTGTCAGATGTCCTGGGTAATTGCAGAGTTACAAGTTATGAGATAATATACTACACTCAAAATGAGCAGCGGAAAAAAACCAAGGGGGTGGAATCAGGGAATGAAAGCTTACAAAACCATAAAAGCTAGTCTCTCAGTACAAGGCTCTGGCTGGATGAAAAAAAATTCACTTCTAAAAAGAGAATAGAATGAACCATGTGTCTAGCATGATTTTAATGTTCTACAAAATGTTGATCAGACCACCTTTGAAAAACAAGGAGTTTTCTAGAAAAAAAAAGAAAAAAAATAAGAGGACAAAGAAAAACTTTCAACCCACTATAAAACTTACAAAGCACTAAAGAATTAAGAAATCAGAACATACCCTTTATACAAGGATTCATTTTCTGTTCAACAGCATTTATTGAACAGATACATCACTATGCTAGGCACTGTGAAGGGGAACTAAAGAAAGATAAGGAAAGGAAAGGTCTTTGTCTTCAAGCAGCTTACAATCTTGTTCAGGAAACAAGCTAGCCACACACATGGCAGAGGTAGCTGGGTGGTGCAATGGTTGGAGGGCTGGGCCTGGAGTCAGGAAGACCTGGGTTCAAATCCAGCCTCAGATACTAGCTCTATAACCTTGGGCACTTAAGCACTGTTTGCCTCAGTTTCTTCAACTGTCAAATGAGGATGATAATAGCACCTACTTCCCAGAGGCTTTGTGAAAATCAAATGAGATGATATTTGTAAAGCATTTACCACAGTGCCTGACATGTAGTAGGTTATATAGAAATGCTTACTATATTAAGAATTATTATTTTAAATTTGAAACTTTAAAGAACAAAGCAGAGAAGTAGATGAGTAAAAGCCAAAATGAGTTGGTGTATGATAATGGAGTCAAGAAAAAAGGAGAGAAAAATTAAGGAATGATGTGTTCCAGTCAAAATGATTTCTAAGCAAACTAAGTGTTTCCAGTTTTCCTCTCCCTTTTTTTCAGCACATGCACACTCTTTCTTCCTTTTCCTCCTTTGTTCCTCCTTTCTTCCCACAATTAATCATATTCTAGCACCCTCTCATTGCTTAGAGTCCTTACCTAATTCACCCTAGGGATTTATCATAATCTAGACCATTCCTAGGTTACCAAGAAAGTATGCATAATCCAGATTTTTCCTTAGTTAATTTAATAAACTAATTCTTGAAATTATATTAAATAGTGGTTCTAATGACTTAAAGTAATCAACCCCCTCCCAACAATAGGGCATTTCAATAGGTTAGATAAAAGGATTATTTAAGCCAGAAGAGACCAGCCCCTTTGGGCTTTACAAGGCCATCCAACCCTATGCACATAGTAGAAACTTAGTGACTCCTCAACAACTCTGATAATGGTAAGGAATCTCAAGGCTCCTAAACCGTTGGGTTTGCAATGGGTAGGCCTTTCGGTATCTCCAATGTCATTCCCTAGAGCACCACTGGTAAAAGAAAGACCACAAACAATAGAAATGTATTTTTGTGTCAGGGACACTTTCTAGGTGAAGAAGCTACAAAGAAGAAATAAGATAATTCACTTTAAAACAAGCCTGCTTTCATTTTCATTTCCAAGTCTTAAGTGCTCCCTAAGGCATAATATACCGACCCTCTCTAAGCTTTATAGGCAAAAATCCACCCTGATTCCTAGCTCAGCAGTAGCTCTTACCATAGGTAGCTCCAAGATTTGGGCCCCATGTAAATGCTCTCAAGGTTTGCAGTTACTCAGATATACAGGAAGTTTGCCAGTTAGACTGTTGCCTGTGATGTCAAAGCAGATCAATATATCAATTGCCTTTTTGATCTTAGAAATCTTACAGGAAACGAGATTCTTGAAGTTGGAGGGGTTAAAAATATAACTTATGAAAAGGCTACATATTTTGTTTCCTTCTCCAAGTTGGAAATATATATGTAGATATGTATATCTATATATATATGCATATATATATGCATCATATATATGCATATATACACATATACATATGTATATATATACACACATACACAAATATATATTTAACAATAATACTTTCTAGTGATCGAGCAAGTAAAAAAGAATAAGACTTTTGGGGCCCCAAAATCTAAATCCATTTGAAAATTCCCAGGAGGAAATAATAGAGAGATATACTTACCTATCTATACACTGTGATCACATGACCCACACTCAGCACTAAGCTAGGAATTCTAAATCACCACAATTTATAAGGCAGGTTTAAATAGTCTGGATGAAAATGCCTTATATCTGGGTTGAGAAATGTCACTTCACAGGACCAGGAGTCTATTACAGTCTGACTAGAAAACAAGGCTGTGTTTAATTAGTATCATTCTAACAGTAGCACTTATCTGCATAATCTTGGATAAAGCTCACTAATGCTGCCTCTCTCTAGCCAGGCCTGAAGTCATCACCATTTTCCCTATTTTTGCTAGAAGGAAAATAGAAAAAAAAAAAAGCCTACAGTTTTCTACATGGTGTGTGAATCCACTTAACACAATTATAATGCCCAATTAATCTTAGCAACATGAGTGATGAATCATTTCTCCAGGTGTCTCATCAGAAGACAGTAAATTTATTCCAACATTTGACTATTGTTTTAATACCAACTGTTACCTCCCCAGGTTAATCAGGAGACTTAGAACTGAACACAAATCTATACACAGAAATGCCTTCTCCCCAAGCAAAGATATGAGTTTGTGCTGCCCAGGGTATCACGTTTTCCAGGGACTAACGAGAATTTCATCATTCATTGCCTCTTCTATCTGCATTTGGTGGTATCTCCTGCCATCTACTGATAGTTGAAAAGGCCAAAAAAAAAGGGAGAGATTTTCCCCCCCACATTATTTGGAAATTTTATACCAGTCATCAATAATTAGCTTTTATAAGATCACAGATTTAATGATCAGTGCTAGTCCAACCCCCTCATTTTACAAATAAGGAAAGTGAGGCCTGATGAGGTTAAATGTTTTGCCCAAGTTCACAAAGTAGCAGAGGATCCCCAAGATTTGAAGCTGTGATAGAGGCAGCTAGATGGCACAACGGGTAGAGCGCTGAACTTGGAGTCTGGAAGATCTGCATACAAATCCTTCCTCTGACAGCAAAGAATCTATTTAACCTCTCTTTGCCTCAGTTTCCTCATCTGCAAAATGAGGGGGTTGGTCTTTACAGCCTCTAAGGCCCCTTCCCTGTCTAAAATCTATGATGATATGAACCCCAGTCCTTTGACTTTAAATCATCTGTCCATTGTGTCACGATGCCTCCCTTTCTTTTTGCTTCAATGTAATAAATGATCTAGAAAATTGAGATTTCCACATAACCAGTCCCTAATTTGCTGCCTTTAGTGGAAAAACTTAGGAGAGTTCCTACATGCCTCATCTTTCACATTGACAGGCAGCGTGCTGTGATTAAAGGCACATTGATTAGGTAGTCAGAGATATGGGTTCCAGTCCTCATTCTGGCACTCAGAGCCATAGGTAGGTATTTTTGTGGAGGGCGAGTACCATAGACCCTATCCTTTGAGCAAAAGACAAAAAGTAAACTCTCAGTTATGCTCATAGTCATTGTGAAGAGGAACAGAGACCACGTCTCCCACTCTGGGGAAGGTACCTGGATTGGGGGTGGGGAGTGAGAAGAAAGAGCAGCAGGAAAAGAAATTCACCCTAGACTACTATTTCATAGTTCCCTATTTTAACTCCTTATCCTTTCTAACTAGCTGCTAATTCTGTTGAAGGACTCCAATTGTTATTATTGCTCCCCTCTAAATTATGCAGTTTCTGTATCAGCACCTTAGGACAAATCTCCAGTCAACCTACCCTACTTAAGGCCCTTCTGAAAATGCTAAACTTACAGAAAATAAGATTCATAAAGTCAAAAGGGTTAAAAATGTTTATAACTTCTAAAAGAAAAAAAAAGCTCTATTTTATAGCCCTTCAAAGTTCTAATGGGGTGGGGGGAGGGGGAGTGCTAGGTTTTTTGTTTCATTTCATTTTGTTTTGTAATAGTACATTCTGGTGACCTAGTAATCCAAAGAGATAACACTCCTCTGGACCAAAATTCTTAATGCACTTAAAAATTTCCTAAGTATATTGACTTGGGCAAATCATTTTTCCCTGGACTTCACCTTCCTCATCTGTACATAACATAAGAGGGATCAACTTGATGAGCTTTACTGTCTCTTCCAGTTAAAAATTCTATGATTCTTCCAGACAATTTAAGTTCTGGATACATTCCAACTCTGTAAATTTCTGAAATAAGATCCTTCACATTTTACATATTCTTATAGAGGGACAATAAAAAGCACAGATGCTCCCAAACAGGGTCAAGGTTACAAATTTCATCATCAACCCCTCAAGGAAACTCTTCCTCTTTTGGTTATCAAAGACAAAAAAAAAAAACACATTTCCTGTCTTTATGTACTAGTTGTATCTTTGGGGATTATAGGCTTTTTCTCTTCCTATTTATATAATTACTTTTATCATCTGATGTTTTGCACTTGTACTAGGAAAACGTAGCAGGGCAATGTTGACCATATAGTTGATTGTAGATAAAAGATTCACTAGTGAAGTCAACTTAAATTCTTAGTCAAGCAGGGGATATATCATATTCTTATTCTAAGGTAGTATAGTATAACTTCATAACTCATGTAGCAACCTAAACAATCCAAAAGTCTAGAACATAAATAGATAGGTAGATAGATAGATAGATACATACATACATACATACATACATACATATTGTGGGAGTCATCTGCATAAAGATCATAATTGAACCCACTGGAGCTGATGAGGTCTCCAAGAGAAACAGTGTAGAGAAAAAAGACAATAGTATCAGGACAGGGCATTAGGGTATATCAATAATTAAGGGACTCAACATAGATGTTGATCCAGCAAAGGACACTTAGAAGGAGCGGTTCAACAAGTTGAATATTTTGGTTTCTCAGATCATAATAAATTAGAAAAGGATAGAAGGGCTTCAAAAGACAGGCACACTGAGAGCAGCAAGAAATGAGAACTGATAAGATAACAGCAAGGAAGGACATGGGGGGAAAATAACTCAAAAAATATAACATACATGGCCATCTCATGTACTTCTACATAGCTCAGTCATCCTTAAGGACATCGCCACACGACCAGCAAATAGTGCAATCACTAATGTTCATAATGATGACCATGAATCATCAAGAAAAGGTTAAATTTGATTCAACACACTTATTTAGTAAGGCAAGAAAATACCTAATGCATTTAATTCCTTGCAAGATGGCTAAAATTTTGTATTGAAAGAGTCAGTTTTTTGGGGATGAGGCAATGTGACTTGCCCAAAGTCACACAGCTAGTGAGTGTTATATGTCTGAGAACAAATTTGAACTCAGTTCCTCCTATCTCCAGGGCCAGTGCACTATCCACTGCACCACCTAGCTGCTCCCTAAAGAAGTCAGTTTGGAGTTTAGAGTTGCAAACATCAGCAATCAGGAAAATCTACCATAGAGCACCTCAGTGACGCCCAGCAAATGAGATGACATTGCATATTACCAAAAATGATGATTGTAGCTCACATTCATATAGCATTTTAAGGTTTAAGAAGGTCCTTCTGCTTGTTTCATTTTGATCTTTAGAGCCCTGCGAGGTAGGTGTTGTTAGAAATGAGGGAATAGGGGTACCCAGGTACACAGGGTTAGTTAGTGTCTAAGGTAAGATTCAAGCTCAGGTCTCCTTGACTCCAAGTCCAGCACTCTATCCACTCTGCTAGAGGAAGAAAGAAAGAAAGAAAGAAAGAAAGAAAGAAAGAAAGAAAGAAAGAAAGAAAGAAAGAAAGAAAGAAAGAAAGAAAGAAAGAAAGAAAGAAAGAAAGAAAGAAAGAAAGAAAGAAAGAAAGGAAGGAAGGAAGGAAGGAAGGAAGGAAGGAAGGAAGGAAGGAAAGAAGGAAGGAAGGAAGGAAGGTAGTCATAGTAATGAAAATAATTTCTCAGTGGTTTCTTCCAATCTACTTTTTCATACTATAACCAAATGACCTTTGCCCCATAAATCCAGTGAAAAGAGTGATGGATTTAGAGTCAAAAGACCTGAGTTCAAATCTTGGTTCTGCCATTTATTACCTTTCACCTTGGGAAAGTCACTGAATCCCCAGATCTTTTCCTCACCTATAAAACTGGAATGTTAGACTAGACAACCTCTGAGATACCATCCATCTAGATCTAAAACAACAACAATAATCATCTTGATGATGATGATAATAATAATAATCAACATTTATATAGGGATTCAAAGTTTGCAAATAGCTTTTCATATATTAACTCAACTGATTCTCTCAACAACCTTGTGAGGTAGGTGCTATTATCCCAATTTTGCTGATAAGGAAACTAAGACTGAGGCAGATCCAATGACTTTCCAAGGTCATACCACTAGTGTCAGTCTGCCTGACTTTGTCCACTATCCCACCTGACCACTCCTGTTTAAAATGAACAGGACCAGATGACTGGTAAAGTCTCTTCTAGCTCTAAGACTATAATCCTATGATCCTGCTCCACTAAGTCCCTTCATGGCCAGAGGGTCAGGAAATATGCATCAGATCAAAGTTTCACATCATGCCTGTCCTTAGTTTGTACCATCAATATCTGTCATGTGAAGGAAAATTATTCAGAAGGCACTGCCATTCATACTTCAGTAATTCAAGGAGCCATGATTCCATGAGTGTGGTCACTCTATGTTTTAAAAGTAAATGGTTCTTGTGAATTGCTGTAGTTGCAAAAATAAATCCATCCCATTGGTGGCTGGCTTTCTGGTAATGTGTTTTTCCACATGTAACTAGACTAAACCTGCAAGGACAGTCAGTCAATATGCATTTATTAAACACCTGCTATATGCCAGATACTGTTCTAAGCATTGGATAGGCATAGAGTTCATTACCAAGTCCATAATCAAAGCCTTCCCAGTTTATTAGGACCTGCAAAAGTTTGTACCTCGTCAACATGACTTCCAAGAAGTCTAGATCACCTCCTTGCACTGGAGTATCACTTGAAGATAGGACCCTCATCAATACACAGACAATAATATGCAAGAGATCATAAAAGAAAAAGTTATGGCTATGTTTCCTCCTCATTCAGATTTTTTCTCTTAGTATCATGCATTGGGATGTGAAGAAAAACCACTCAGGAGGAATTTAACCTGCTCAGTAAAGGTCACAGAAGTTTCCAGCTGAAACTGATGACTCACGTTCCATACATCCTGATATTTCAGAGTGTTCAGGAAAAATGTAATCTAGTCCAACACACCCTTTTAAAAAATCTCTTAGCTTTCCATCATTTTCCTTCCAACCCACAGCCTTTGCACATTTCATTGCAGAGGGAAGTTCAACAGCCAAGGTAGGGGAAGTCTCCTAACAACACCCAAGTTCAAATGCAGGGCAATACAAAGCAGGCATCTCCATGTCTCATATTTACTAAAGAGGCAGGATTCATCCAAACACACAGATCTCTCTCTCCTGCACCAATCTGTGGTTCAGCATTCTGGAATCTTTCAAAGCAAAGTTTCTGAGGCTGCTTCCTTCTCCCTGCCCCCCGTTTCTGTACACACACATATGCACGCACACACAAACACCAGCTTTGAAATCTGCTGCTATTGTTTCAGAACTTGAAACACATCCAGCATTTGACCTTAATTTTCCAGCACTTCAGGAAGCATGGATTCTCACACCCTAAGGCTGCTTCTCAAATGAAAACATGGAAATAATTCCCAACTAGACACTTCAAATCATTGTAGACATTTCTTAAATATCACCTTTCCCTTTTCTCTGAAAAAGATAGCGACTTTTTCATCCAAACACACAAGATCACACCTTTGGGATCTGTACAGGAATTCTTCATGCACAGGCAAAGTAACATTACAAGAGAGCAAATCCATAGTGTATTTGTGGGATCTAACCCCCATATCTGACTATGACCCTCTCTCATGCTCACGTACCAGAGGGAGAGTTTGTGTGTACATATCTGGGAATGCCCAGCACCAGCCCCGGCCAAATTAATGGATATGTACCTTTTACCACTGTCACTGCCATAACTGCTTTGTGAACACAGGAGTCTGACTTGAACATAGAAGAAATTCTGATCATTCTGATTTGGGACCCACCCCACAATCAATCAACAAACATTTATGGAGGATCTACGATTCTTAAACAAACAGAGCATTCACTAACTGATGGCAATCACCATTTCCTCTGATTTTCCTGTCCAAACCACTCCTCCATGGCCACCACTTGTATTTATATGGTAACTTCACATATTAAAGGTAACCTCTTTAAGGGCATGACTGAATTTGCAGCTCCAGTGCCTGGCACATAGTAAATGTTTAAACTAATTTATACTAAATTATACTAATTTATTAATTTGTTCATTAGTGTGTACCCACTTGAGGCAGGTAGGTGGTGCAGTGGATAGGGTGCTGGGCCTGGAGTCAGGAAGACTCCTCTTCCTGAGTTCAAATCTGGCCTCAGACACTTACTAGCTATGTGACTCTAAGTCACTTAACCCTGTTTGCCTCAGTTTCATCTTTTAAATGAACTGGAGAAGGAAATGCAAACCACTTCAGTATCTTTGCCAAGAAAACCCCAAATTGGGTCACGAAGAGTTGGACATGACTAAAAAATTACTCAGCAACAACAAATGTACCCACTATCTGTAAAGCATAAGTTCTAAGTGAGTTGAATTAGAAAAATATGGTTCTTGTCCTCAAAAAATGTGTAATCTAGTTGGAGAAGCAAGCTATACAGATTGGAAACAAGGAATAGCTAAGAGACAGTATGTGATTAAATGCTGCTTTGTGTCATATAGACTATAATTGCTGTCAAAGTTCAGAAAAGAAGAGATCAATGAGGTCAGGAGAGCCTCAGAAATGCTTTGCAGAGGAGGTGGGAATTGAGTGCAAGGCCTTGATGGATGGGAATTGGATAGCAGAGGGCAGAGGGAAGCATATTCTAAATGAAGAGAAGGTGAGTGAAAGCACAGAGAAGGAAAGACCATAATAAGTTCATGGGTCAAATGAGAGAATAAATGTCAAGTGCTTTGTAAGTCCTCAAGCATCTATATCTATATCTATACAACTAGAGGGCTTCAATCTTCCCTCAGACACTTACTAGTTATATATTCTGGGCAAGTCACTTATCCTCTCTATTTCTCGGTCTCCTCATCTCTAAAATGGGGCTAACACCTACTTTACAGGGCTATGAAGATCAAAATCTATCTACCTATATGTATGAAATACACACATACACACACACACACACACACACACACACACACACACACTCAAACTGTTGTTGTTATGAAATAGTAAAGAAACTACCCAGGTAGTCATAGTAATAAAAATAACTTATACATTTTTACATAGCACTTCAAAGTTTGGAAAGGTCTTTATTATATTACCTATTCTGGATTCACAATCACCCTGGGAGGTTGATACTATGGGTACTATTATCCCTATTTTACAGATAAAGGAACTAAAGTACAGGGAGGTTCATTGATTTGACACCCAATTAGTGTCAAAGGTAAAATTCGAACCTGGATATTCTAACTCCAAGTTCACCATTCTGCACACTATAAGGTATGTGTATTAAAGAGTAATGAGAGATGAGGTTGTATAGGTAGGTAGGGAGCAAACTATAGAGGGTCTGCAAAGCCAGCTAGAAAATTTTGGATGTGATATAGTGGAAATTTTAAGTCTTGAGGAGAGAAATAATAGTAAGGTGATAAAGAAGCATCTCTAAAGGAATTAATCTTCTTAAGCAGAAAAGCTGAATGCTTTTCAGGAGGGAGGCTAGGGAATGTCATGGCAGGGACCAATGATATTTAACAGATGTTTTAAGTTCCCCCATTATGTGATTTGCTGTTCTAAGATTAACAAAGTCCCAGAGAAACCTGGACGAGTGGCTAGCTTCATTAGGTTCCTGAAACAGCAAAGCTAGGCACTTCAGATGTCTAGGTTTATTAGGCTATGTTAGGAAAAGAAATAAAGACCTTTAATGTACCTCTCATTTCTCCCTCACTTTCCCCATATTCATGGAATCAGGGATCTGTAGCTAAAAGGGACCTAAAAGGCCTTTTGGTTCAACCCCTCATATTATAAATGTATTCACTAATGGGTAGGCTACCTAACACTCTAAGTGACAGGTTCATAGAATCTTAAGACTATGAAATTACTTTAGAGATGATAGAATTACAGAATTTTAGAGCTAGAAGGGAACTATGGCCATCTCAGCAAACTCAAACACAAAAGGAAGCCCCATTATTACATACCCAACAAACGGTTGGCTATGCTTGCAAACTTCTGCTTGAAAACCTCCAAGAAGGGCGATCCTACCACCACTTGAAGTAGGCCATGCCATTTTGGGATATCTCTAATAGTTAACAGGCTTTTCCTGATATCCAGCCTAAATATGGTCTCATTACTCCTGCTTCAGCCCTCTGCAGATCAGACAGATGAAATCTAATCCTTTCATATAATCATCCCTCAAATTTTGAAAATATCTATCACGCTTCCAAACTCCACCCTGAATCTTCTTTTCTCCAGTCTAAATATGCCCAGTTCCTTCAATTGGTCCTCATACACCTTTCACCATCCTGGTTTTCTTCCTTGGTATATTCTCCAGCTTATATATTATCCAGTCTCATATACAATGTGAGTCCCCTATGACATCCCTGGCTGGTGGTCTTCTAGCATCTTGTTGAACACCTCCAGTGAATGAGAATTTACTACTTCACAAAGCAAACTATCCATATGGAAGACAATTCTAATTATTATAAAATTCTTCTGTGCATTGAAATGAAATCTGTCTCTTTTTAATAACTGGTTATTTATATAGTACCTTAAATTTGCAAAATGTTTTATATGGTATTTCATTTTATTCTTAAAGCAACCCTGTGACAGTTACTACAATTATCATTATGCCCATTTTATAGAGAAGGAAACTGAGCCTCTGAAGGATTAAGTGATTCACCCATGGTCATACAGCTAGCAAGTGTCAGAGACGAGATTTGAAATGTCTTCCTGACTCTGGGATCAGCAGTCAATTTATATACCAGGCTGTCTCTTTTGTAACATCCATCATTGGTCCTAGTCTTTCCCTCTAAAGGCAGAAGAAACCTAATGCCTTTTCCACTGGACAGTTGGCTATCTTGCTTATTTATATTTTCCCCTTTCTCAGGATCACAGGTTTTTAAATCTGGAAAAAAGTATTTAGTCTAACCCTTTCACTTTTACAGGTGAGGGAGACTACTGAGATCTGAAGACATTAAGTGGCTTCCTTAAGTTGACCCAGGTGGTAAATACTGGAGCCAGGATTCAAACAAAGGCCTCAGCCTCCAAATCAAGGGCTATTTCTACTACAACATGCAGGCTAAACATTCCCAGTTCCTTCAATTGTTCCTCCTTCCAGACCCTTTACTATCCTGGTCATCCTGTGCTGGATGAGCTCCAGGTTATCAAAGTCCCTCCTAAAGTGTGATGCTCAGAACTGAACACAACTCATAAGAATCAGAAAGCAATTACAGGGCATTCTGTGCCCTCTGTAAATAGGCCAGCCACACGTGACTGCAACAGGGTCTGTGATTTTTGGAGAAGGAAGTAGTTCATAGACAACATGGGACTCGGGACAGAGAAACACATTCTATTCTTGCATGGTTCAGTATGAAATACACCTCCCTCAAGCCGGCTAAGTGGTTCAGTGGATAGAGCACTGGGCCTGGAGTCAGAATGACTTGAGTTCAAATCTAGATTCAAACATATACTAGCTGTGTGACCCTGGGCAAGCCACTTAACCTCTGTCTGCCATAGTTTCCTCAACCATAAAATGAGGACTATGATAACATCTACCTCCTGAGGTTATTGTGAAGATTAAATGAGATATTTGTAAAATACTTAGCATAGTGCCTTACACATAGTAGGTGCTTAATAAATGCCTTTGTTTGTTATTGACATAAAGAAATAACATGACACAGTAGATAGAAGGGAACCTTAAAGTCAGAAAGGTTTATATTCAAATCTTGTCTCTAATATATACTAGCTATATGACCATAGACAATAAAACCAATTTACCAGCATCCCAGATAGTGACAGACAAGTTGTACCAGGAACTCCCTACACCAATGAAATCACAGATCTCTCATCTTATCCCACTGCCCTTCCATGTCCCACCCTGCAAGGAAAAATAGCAAATGCAATACTCTAAGTTTCCTAAAAACTCTCCCAGTTCTTCCAATATGAATATACTCACATTTCCAAATTGCATGACACATGCTAGGAAAAGAAATTCATCAGGATGAAGTTAGAAGTAGAGATATGAGTTGTAAAGGAAAATGTTCAAGCATGTTTGATCTGATAGAAAGTCATTTGTGCTATCAGAGCCAAGTACATTGAGTCCTCACCTTCTCCCCATCATTCTGTCTGTCATTTGTGTGACCCCGGTTAATCTCTGTGGCCCTTACTTTCCTTGTCTGTAAAATGAGGAATGGGATCCCTTCTAGCTCTAAACCTACAATGGTGAGTAAATTTTCCCACATGCCATTGAAGGACCTGGACTAGTTTCCACATCAACACACCCTCTGAACTTTGCTATCCTGGAATATTTCAAATTTCTCCCCACAACAGGAATGAGGACAAAATTCAGGAGGATATAGAAGGAAAATAGGTTGGGATCCCAGACAAATCTTTTTTTTCCTCCCAAATCGGAAATCAAAAGTACATTTCACATGTTGAATGCATCCCATATAAGTGCTAGAACAAACAGCACCATTGGAGGCTCCTCTGATCTGTAGTCAATAGTAACCTGTCTTAGGCTGAGTGATTTTATATCTCTTCAGCTAATTCATAGATTCAAACCTCTAGTCTAGGGAATACCACATGCATTTTTCTAATGGTATTGAAGAGATCCCTAATACATAAACCAGGAAATACATTATATTCATCTACCTGGTTTCCTCTGGTTCTGAAACATATATATATTCTAGTTCTAAGAGTCTCCCTTTAATTGTAGTACAATTATTTATTTTTGAAACCCAAAAGCAAAGACAATAGCTTCTTTATCTTCTGTGTAGGCCCTAGAGCACATGTGGCCCTCTAGGTCCTAAAGAGCAGCCTTTTGACTGAATCCAAACTTCACAGAACAAATCCTCTTAATAAAAAGATTTGTTCTGTAAAACTTGGACTCAGTCAAAAGACCACACCCAAGGACCTAGGAGGCCATATGTGACCTGGAGGCCACAAGTTCCCCACCCCTGCAGACCTAGGCCAAGACTGGAACTTCCAATGGTATTCTTAAGATCACTAATAAGAAAACAAAAGGTGTTCTTAGTCCAATTAACTCTTTGAGAATGTCATATGCTAAAAAGAAAGGGAAAGAGAAAAGGAGGAGAAAGGGAGAAGAAAGGAAAGAAGGAAGCAAGGAAAGAAGGAAGAAAGGAAGGAAGGAAGGAAGGAAGGAAGGAAGGAAGGAAGGA